>NC_068307.1:34211730-34824230 GCF_025860055.1 Xyrauchen texanus
CTGGTTAAAAACAGCAGATGCAATGTAAAGTTTCTTGCATTCAGAAAGTCAATTTATCAACATTTATCAGGCTTTTTAATGTCACATTTCTAAAAAAATAAACAAATTTACATATCTTTACATTGGTAGTATACCAAGGCAATTCATGTATTTTGTTAAAGTTCTATAAATAAAAATCCCTTCTAGTAGGGTATATTCCAGCCCAATTCATTCATGTTGTTGCAGTTTAGATTGAGACTTCCCATTTTTGTCAAAGGCAATAAATTGGAAAACACATGGGGAACATATGTAGGCTACTTTATTTTATTTAGACCAAAACGCCTCAATAGTAACTCCAATATTTTAATTTTGAGTCTGAATCCAGATTTGCAAAGTTGTCCGACATGTCTCACTTCTCTATGGGAAACACAGGCCTTCACAGCTCTGGAGCTCCTCCCTCTCCACAAAGTTCAGAAGAACCTCCGACATCCCCAAACCGAGCTCTACCTCACAGGCCCAGAGTCTTCAAGATGTGGACCTCACTGTCCTTGATTTCAATCCTCTCCGCTATTCATTTCACGTTCAGTACACAGATGAACTGGATATTTGAGCCATACGATCTGCTTTTTGACAATGCGGTGGAGGCTTATTATAAGCAGGACTGGCTGTCTGTTATTCTGAACATGGAAAGAGCTTTGCGGAATAAAGCGACGTTGCGTAGAGTCCAGACGCACTGCCGAGTATCCTGCGCAAATCAGACCGCTTTCGGTGATCATTTTCCAGGTCTGGGTGTACCCGTCCCAGGAACTGGTGCCGTGGAAGATTTAGCGTTTTTCCAGAGGATTCTTAAACGGGCCGAATGTGTGAGTGCATGTGAAGTGGAGAAACTGGGACCACCGACACTTCATAAAGTTAGCGAGACTGTTGAACTGGAGTTTAAGAAGAGAACGCCTTATAATTATCTTCAAGTGGCTTACTTTAAGGTAAACAGGGCCTTTTGTTAAAAAAAAAAAAGAAAAAAAAAAAATCAAATACAAAGATTAAAAAAGAAGAAATGAATGAGATAAAATCAGTGCAGCTCGTTGGAACAGCTTGCTTCGCGTTTGCATCCTTTTTTTGGTACTAAGAACTTTTGCATCAGATATGTTGTATTAATGCATACATATTTGCATCGGTTAAATGTTAACAAGTGCTTTTATTTTGTGCTAATGTTTTGTAAAGAATGCAAATGTCATGGAATGGGTAAATGTATGAGAAGCGTTTTCACGTCACCCCCCCCCCTTTTTATTGTGCCACGTCTTTAGGTGGAGCCTTGCAAAGTGTTCTTGCCGACTCAGATACTTCTAGAACTCTTATGCTTTTACAAAACAAAATCTATTAAAATTATGAAATGTCTTACCCCTATCAGAGTAATGGTAGGCTACTTATCTGCATATTCCCATGCATTAAAAAAAAACAAAAACATGGGTTCCTACACTAAAGAGCTGCATTGGTGCTTAATAATTGTTCAATATGGAATAAGGCGCTTTTAAAACACAATTGTAGTTCTAACGCTCTCCATGCATAAGGTACCCAACATAGTCATACCTAAGTAAAAGTTTTAAAAATGTACTCAAGTAAAAGTAGCTCATGAGAAAACGTCTGACGTATCAATGTAGCTTACTGATATTAAATGCACTTATATAATGGATAGTTCCGGTCCTGAATGCTTATTGGTCAACAGCCGTGATTTATTCATGATAAAGCACATTTCTGACCTCTTCACGGAACCTCTGTTTGTATCACTCCGCAGCACCCATAGCCGACAGTTATTCTTGCAGTTCATTCTGTTTACTGCATACTGCCAGGGACTATATTTTCTGGCGGAAGGATGGCATTTTATGATTTTATTTGCAAAATATAAAATTTTAATTTACATTTGTGTCCTTAATATTTTTATGTAGTGACCGTTTCATAAAAGTAATGAGGCACTCGAGGCTGTGCCATATTGTGAATATATACACGGGTCACAGCTGAAGGTGTTGCAGGCAACAACACCCTTCAGCCGTGACTATATTCGCAATATAGCACTGCCTCTCATGCCTTATTGCTTAATTAAAGGAGCTGTAAGCAATTTTATTGGGATTTGCAAAAGCTGAGCTACTGAATTTGCCATGGCCCCTCTTTCAAAAACCTTGCGCTCCAAAACCTTGCGATACCAAATTAGCTTTATTGAGATCGAGCAGAAGAGGTTGTCAAAAACAGCAGCAAAATTTGTGCAACTTAAATACTAAGAGAATGTGCAAAATGATTGACAGGCAAAAAGGGAGAGCGGACACACTTTTTTCACTCTTTATAGAGTCTAGAGCTGTCACAGAGGCCGGTGAGGTATCTCATGACACGTATTTAATTTATATATTTCAGGATGTGGGAAATTTTGTTGCATATAATTGAAAAAAAAAATTGCTTCCAGCAGCTAACTACAAATAAATGGAATAAATATTGTCACAGATGATAGTACCCATAGCAACCTTGTTAAGTGGTAATGCCAAAGACTGTTTAGCCCAAGATGGATCAATTGTATTAATATGAATGGGATAAATCAGATATATATGTCCTATGTAGAAAAGAGAGCCAACCACCTTTTAGATACAGACATCACCTGTCAAATCGAGAATGCGCAGTAGCTGGACAAGCCTGAAAAATAGTGTTATTTAGTGTTATCTGAGCCAAAGATGCATCATTTATGATACAGTTGTTGTCAGATTTAACTGCTGATTAGTAACATGTTCTTTGAACGTAGTCTTGACTTGGAGATTCTGTCTTTCCCCATTCAAGTAGATATTCTGAGGTGTACTTTTATGCCGCTTGCAACCATATAAAAAAGCTTCCCGGAAGCGTTTCAAAAATGGCTATTGAGTGGACTGACTTGCCATAAAAGAGACTTTGGCAGTGCTGTAGGCTAGTGAATGAATTGGGGGGGATGGAATGATCAAACAATTAATCCGCAAATCGGACATCACTATTACAGAGTGACATGTAGTTTCTGTTTGCAGCTAAGTTCTTTTTTTTTTTGCGGTGTTCAGTCGCAAAAGTTACGAATGGGTCTGGAGAAATGTATTGGAGTAAAAGCATAAATTTTCTATTCAAAGTTTTTGAAGTAATGTAAAAGGTAAATTCGACATAAATATTCATACTTGAGTAAAGTTGAAATGTTCATAAACTGTACTGAAGTAGCCTAACAAAGTATTTGTACACATCTTACTATAATGCCTGGGACTGAAAATCATGTTATTATACGTCCCGTATTTTCTGTTGATTGATTACAATCAAAAGTAGTGATGCCTAATTTGTGAACGAAATATTTTTTTGCATCAGTTCTGTTGGTCAACATAGGTCAAACGGGTTAGCAAAACGGGCTGAATCAGTTCGTGATTCAGTGTGAATCATTCAACAGCTCCTGCACGGACTGAATCATTTGCAGTTGTTTTTCACTCCTTAAAACAGGAACAGGTTACTTAATCACTAGTCCTTTCTAGTAAATATAATAATTTTCATCTCTGTATATTTGCAGATAAACAAGCTTGAGCAGGCGGTGGCAGCAGCAAATACATTTTTCATAGCAAATCCCGACCATGCAGAGATGAAACAGAATTTAGAGTACTACAGGATGATGGCCGGAGTGCAAGAGACAGATTTCAAAGACCTGGAGGAGAGACCGCACATGGTAAAAAAATTCATGCACTCTGACAGCTGCATTTTAAGCCCTGTAAAACATGTTTATGATGCTGAAATATAATTGACTAAAAGTAACTTTGCTTGACAATAAATAACATTGACATGGTGACATTTTCAGGCAGAATTTTTAGAAGGCAAGATGCGTTACAGTGCGGAAGAATTTGCCCCAGCCATCGAGCATTTTGAGGCCGCTGTTGAAGAATACTTTACTGTGTATGAGGAGTGCAGAGTTCTCTGCGAGGGGGCATTCGATTATGACGGTTACAACTACATGGAGTACAATGCTGACCTCTTTCAATCCATGACAGGCAAGTAGACTTCTGCTCTTATCCTTCTTACTTCAGTCCTGAGAAAACAATTCATGAAGTTGGGGATTCATGAATACCTTTTGGCCCCATTTCCACCTGGTATTTCAATAGTCTTGGGGTGATCCAATCACAACATCTGGTAAAGTGAGTCTCCTGTGACAACTTAATGAGTCTCCTGTGACAACTTGTGTTCAGATTTGGAGGGGAGGGTCTCTGTTTCATGACGACATATTTCAGTCACTATGTCAGTGTGTTACTGCATGATAATAAAGCGCAACAAAGTAAGTAAAGACGTCCCGGATGTAGTTGAAATTTTATCTAAGCACAAACGCAACATTTCAAGCAGAATTATCCATTAGTTTAGTGGATAACATGTATTAAAGGAGCTTTTGGTGTTCGTGTCATTGTCATCTGTGTTAATATCAGACACACTAAAGAAGTTCTGTGAATCTCGCTTTTTTAAATTTTCAGATCGGACGGTTATTTCCTTTTAAAGCCGCTTCTAACAGGCAAAGTTTAAACTCTTGTCTTAGCGCAGCGGTTGATTGACAGGTGAGGGGTGATGCTTTATTGCTTCCAGGATGCTCACAGGATGGATTAGCGTTTACACCTCAAATGTGATGTGGTCACATGCGTTTTTGACCACATTTGCATGGGGTTTGTATGATCCGATCATAAAATGATTTAGATCGTGTTTAGACCTCTATTTAAGGCTGACCACATGTGGTCGGATCACCCGAAACGCATCTTAATACCAGGCGGAAACAGGGCCATTGTGGTGTTAATGTAGCATTGTTGAAACTGGGCAAGGGATTTCCATTTCCCAGCATGCTTTGCATGGGTCTCAACAGGGAGAGTAAATGTTCAAATTAAGTGTTATTTAATTTGTTTTTGTGCAAGATGAGTATAAAGGGGTGTACTTGTTAGTGTTTAATGTTTTATGTTGAGATTTAGAAGATTTTTTGTTATGTTGGAGTTTTGGGGGTTACCATAATGGTGAAGAGATGAGCTTGAACTAACAATGAGGACAGGTCTTACATGACATTAATGGCTTGTTTCATTTAATATTTGCTGTTCTAACCATAGCACAGTTACTAAACTATATTCTGTAGCTTTTCCAACCAGCATTTCTTTTGCATGATTATATTCAATATCACAAGTTTGAACATGAAAAATAAGTTACATTGACACGTCTAACTTTGTTGGGTTTTCCAAATTCAACTAGGGTTTTTCTACACAAATTGTTTGTGTTGATATTACATATTCATTTTAAGTTAAGAAACTCATTTCAAACTACTTTCAGCATTTTTTTTTTAAGTAGTAGTTTAGGATTCCTACTCTACGAGATCATTTTTTTGTGATATTAATATTTTTGGTTTGATGTGGTTTTTTATATCTGTGTTCATTGTATGAATATCTGTTACACTAAATTGGTTGTAAATATGAATTTGTGAGGCATTCATGTGCTTGTATTTGCTTTGATTACAGATCATTACCTGCACGTTTTGAGCTGTAAGCAGAACTGTGCGATGGAGCTGGCATCAACCGCTGGAAGAGAGAAACCTTTTGAAGATTTCTTGCCATCGCATTTTAACTATCTTCAGTTCTCATACTATAACAGTACGCAACAGTCAATTCAATTCACATTATTTGTATAGCGCTTTCATAATACATTATGTTCCAAAGCAGCTTTACAATGAACAGTGCCTTGTGGTGTTGTCACAATACAAAAATTTCAGTAGTCAATAACAATGGCAATTAAATGTCATGATTATCAATATCAATGTTGATTTCAGAAAAAAAAAGGAATACAAATTTCAAAATCATGTTGTATGTCCTGAATTTTCTGTCAACGTTTTGGAATCAGAACTAGCAATCACTGATTTGCGAATAAATCATTCTTTTGAATTAGATCTTTTACATAAAATACATAAACACTGTCTCTATCAGCATAATATTTTACTAAGCACAATATTTATCATATAAAATTGTAACTTTATTTTTTGGAAATTTAGTTTTTCCCTGAAACTAAGTTTGCATGACATTTAGAGGCCCTGGGTTGTTGCTAATAAAGTTTTTCATTATTGTGAACTGCAGAATGTTTGGAGTGCATGTTGGATTATTTATGGTGTATAATATAGTTTGAATTCACTTTTATAGTTTCAATCCATTTGTTTCTCTCTCAGGTGAGAAATACGAGCAAGCCATCGAGTGTGCTAAAACCTACCTATTGTTCCATCCTGAGGATGAGGTCATGGCGCAGAATATAGCATATTATTCTGCTGTGTTGGGAGAGGACAAAGCTGCCAACATTTCTGCTAGAGAGGTACACTCAAAAAGTCATTACCCTTACTTAAATTAATTGTAGAACGTTTTTTTACAAGTAATTTAATGTTTTTTGTTCATATTAAGTCAATTTCATGGAGCCAACATAATTTAGGAATAATTTGGAATAGGGCAAATTAAATGTACTATAGTAGTTTTAACTAAACTTCTTTAGATTTGTCAAACTCAATTTACTAAAATGTCTTATGTTAGTCCAACTTAATTAATTTCATTATTCATTAGTATATGTCAGGTGAAAAACTGTAAGGAGAATGAAACTGTTGCTCTGTCAATTAATAGCAATTGCTTATAGAGCTAACCAGCACTCAAATCAAGTATTGCTTTAATGTTGAAGTCCATCCTGAACCTAAGCACAAGCGCCATTCTTCACCACAATGGTAACCCCAAAAATTCCAGCATAATTCTTTGTAAATTCAAATATAACAGAACATTAAACATTATCAAATTACATATTCTCATCTTGCTCAAAAAAGATTAAAATGACACTTAATTTCAACTCTTGTTGGCATATCTATGCCAAGCATGTTTGGAAATGGAAAACCCTGCCCAGTTTTATCAATGTTATATTAGCACCACTAAAAGTACTAAATGTAGTCCCAACTCAAATTGATTAAGTAAACTTTTATTTTACAAGTTTAAATGGATAGAACGCAATGAAATAAAAAACATTCTAGAAATGTGTTGCTTAAGTTTATTTTAATTAAGTAAATTGAACGAGCAGCAAAAATATATATTTTTTTAAGAGTAGCTGCTGATGGCACTGATACACAAACATGCTTTTGTTCTACAGCTGTTTTTATTTGTCCAATCAGTTAATAAAATATGGCAAATGTAAGTCTTTCAATAATTTATCTGAAAAACTAGGTTAGAAAGTAGTGGAGAAAACCGAGGAATTAACGGATACAGAAACCAGGTTTTCACATGTTCTTCTTACCCATGCAAAACTCACTGTCACAATGTTAGGTTGTTGTAGCTGGTCCACCCAATAGAGCGCAACAGCACCGGCCAACTTTCTCAGCCATCTTGGTTCCAGGAGTATATTTCCCATTCTTTTTTCCCATAGGGATTTCATTAATTCACTCATAAAAGAACCATCCAACTCAGAGGGGAATCACAACATTACAAACTTTGATTTGAAGCAAAACATATTTGAAAATTGGACAAAAAGACGAAATACACTACTAATTAGCTTCATTCAATTTGAACACAACATGCATTTCTTTTATTTATTTTTTGCAGGTTGTTACACTGCATATCAAGAGGTCTCTGTTGGAAAAAGAGCTGCTTTACTTCGGCTATGAAATATTTAGTAAAACATTTGTGGATCCAGTAAGTGTATTCATATTTGCCCAGAACTTTCCATATATGTTTTTCGTTCATTTACAAGTCATAAAATCATCTTTATCTCATTCGATCTCAGGACACATGGACCCCTGAGGATGTCATGCCCAAGAAATTAAGAGACAAGCAAAAGTACATTCTTTTTGTTTCAAACAGTAGAATATTCATGAGATGAAATTTAGTTGTTCTGTTATTGTTTACGTGTTTTCTTGCACATAGGGCGGACAAAGAGACAGCTGCACGTATTACAGAGGAGATTGGTAACCTGATGAAAGAGATCGAAACACTTGTTGTAGAAAAGAGCAAAGAATCATCAGACCTTACCAAGGTGGTAAAAGAAGGTAAGAATTTTGGTGCAGAATCGGTCAAATTCAGCATACAGTTGGTGTTGGGATAAACTGCTCACATGACCGAATCCTCCAGTTCATGTACCTGTCCTAGTTCAATACTGATTAAATTATTCAGTACTACCCAACTGGTGCTATTGCAGATATTATTCCAACCCCTACCCCAACAACTGGCAACAATCTCCCGTTTGATGACATAACAGAAACCATGACATCCACGGCCCTGAATGGTTCACAACGAGTCGTTCTGGATGGCATAACCACAGACAGCGTGTGTCGAGAACTTCACCACCTCTCCAATGTACGTTTTCCATCCTTTAGTAGTGCACTGTAAAAAATGACAATGTGTAGTTGGTGTTATCTAAAATAGTCAGGTTGATAGTCAGTTATATTAAAACCAGTTACTCTAGGAGTTTTTTTAGGTTATCTGACAAAATTGTTTACTCTTGACCACGACTCTTGATTATTTGATTTCCAAGATGAGCAGACTTTTTTTTTGTGATTCTTATGAAATCAGTCATGTTTGTATTTACTGCAATCAACAAAACATTTCAGTCTAATGTTTTATTAAAAATGTAAACCTCACAGGCAGCAGCGCTTCAAGATGATGGTTATAAAGCAAAACCCTCCCCTTATTCACCAAGCAACATGTTCCAGGACATCACAGTTCTCAAAGCACTGCAGGTAAGACCCTCTTTAATGTATGACTTTTATGATCACTTTTCCACCCAATTTGGAATGCCCAATTCCCAATGCACTTTTAAGCCTTGTATTGGCGTAGTGACTCGCCTAAATCCGGGTGGCAGAGGACGAATCCCAGCTGCCTCAGCATCTGAGACCGTCAACCCACGCATCTTATCATGTGGCTTGTTGAGCACGTTACCATGGATACATAGCACGTGTGGAGGCTTCAGGCCACCCACCGCAGCATCCACACTCACCACATGCCCCACCGAGAACAAACCACATTATAGGGACCACGAGGAGGTTACCCCATGTGACGCTACCCTCCCTAGCAACCGGGCCAATTTGATTGCTTAGGAGATCTGGCTGGAGTCACTCAGCACCCCCTGGGATTCAAACTAGCGAACTCCAGGGGTGGTAGCCAGCATTTTTACTACTGAGCTACCCAGGCAAATAACAATTACATCATGCAATGTTGAACTTTGGGGATGCCATTACTCAATTCAATTGAGGGAACAATTTTACTTAAAAAATGTAGTAGCGTCAACTTATTAGGGTTTTCAATAGCCACTTTTCCACTATTGGGCCAGTGCGATCCAGAGCTATCAACTGGTCAGCCAGGGCCAATAGCACTGAAATCAGAGCCCTGATGTCATCTACGGACCATTACCTGATGATTCTCCGATGATCTGTTAACGTATGCTGGTAGCTAGATATGAACGATTGGAAAATGTGTGTTTTGGTGCTGAAACCCCTCACCTGACTTAGCCAGGGCGTTTGACTGTTGGCACGATAAAGTCCCGGAAGTGACAGTGGGAATGCAACTGGCTCTGGCATGCACTAGCATGCATCATTTGGCCCGATAGTGCAACACAGCTAATGTGTCCTAACGAGATGTGACACATTTTGACCGTCGCTTGGATTCTAATTTGCTTATGTTGAGTAGATTTGTTTCACAGTAAAATCGAATTGGTCCTAAATTCTGTTCCACATAGTTGTATATTAAACTTCAAATATGTTCTAATTTGTGCTTTGTATTTAAAATAAAAACGTGATACTCTTTGTACTCTTTGGAAAAAAGTTTATTTTTGCGAATACCTTTCATTTATGTTGATCCTTTGGACAGGATGGTGTGATTCCTTTGAGGAGTGCCCATTTGTTCTTCGACCTCAGTGAGAAGATCAGCAAGGTTCTGGAGTCTTACTTTGGGCTGAAATCGCCCCTCTATTTCTCCAGTTCAAACCTGGTCTGCCGCTCTGCCATTAATGGTAAACAAAGTTGTTGGTATACAGTATAGTCTGATCTAGACCCTTACAAAAATCAAGAGTTCATGGCAAATTTTTGGCAAATTTGCCACTGTTTATTTTTTACATGCAAATGTGCTTTGCTGCAAACTTTTGGCAGATTGTCCATTTTTGCCAAAGGTTTGCTGCTGGTTCACCACTATCGCCAAAGACATTTGCGGCGAATCACATGCCCATTTGCATGCGAAAATAAAGGGTGGCAAATATGCAGAAAGATTGAGGCTACTTTGCCAGAACTCTAGATTATTTTTTGTTAGGGGTATTTAACTGTCAGTTGCTTAAATTTTATTTTGTTTACATATTTGGTCTAATACTGGCCTTAAATTCTTATGTTGAGCCAATGTTGTTATGTACATTAAAATCAGGGCTGCTCAATTGATCAGGTTGTAATTCCATTTGTTGCTCTTAGTGGCGCAAAAAGAAAAGATTATTGTAGAATCTTGACCATAATTCTATTTGATTTCATGAAGTTCATGTTCAGTCTCATATTTGTGTTACCTTCTATCCAGAGAAACAGGAAGAGCATGAGAACAACTGCCTGCTTATCTCAGAGCTCAATGAGTGCATCAAAGATCCATCAGCATACACACATCAAGATTACAGGTACACCACTTACAGATCACCTAATGTCTTATGGATATTTTGTTCACAGTGTTTTCACTAATATATTCTATTTTGCTTTTAGTGCCATTTTGTACCTCAATGACGACTTTGAAGGGGGAGATGTTGTCTTTACTGAGCTGGATGCCAAAACTGTCACTGTAAGATTTCTAATTATTGTTAGTTAATTCATTAAAAAATGTAATTGCAATTAATCGTATGATTTTGAAAGTGCTGAAATTTTCTCTATATACACTTCTTTTACTTTCAATATTCCTTCTTAGGAAAAAAAACTAAACAAAAGAGTATGTAACAATAATGTTTATTAAAATTTCCAAATAAAACCTTCCACAGTACAAAGATAGAAATGCACTTAAAGAGATAGTTCACCCAAAAATTATTTAATCACTTACTCACCCTCATGCCAGACCAGATGTGTATGACTTTCTTTCTGCTGAAAACAAATGAACATTTTTAGAAAAATATCTCAGCTCTTTAGGCCCTCACAATGCAAGTGAACGGTGGCCAGATATTTGGTCTAAAAAGCACATAAAGGCAGCATAAAATTAATTCATACGACTCCAGTGATTAAATCCATATCTTCAGAAGTGATATGATAGGTGTGGGTGAGAAACAGATAAATATTTAAGTGCTTTTTACTATAAATGTCCACTTGTAACTTCACCTCCATATTCTTCTTGTTAACATATTCTGTTTTTGGCGATTCTTTGTGCTTATCGCCATCTACTGGGCAGGGACAGAAAATAAAGGATGAAAACAATTTATCTATTTTTCTCACCCACACATATCGTATCGCTTCTGAAGATATATATTTAACCACTGGAGTCTTATGTATTACTTTTATGCTGTCTTTATGTGACTTTTGGACCTTAAAAGATCTGGCTTCCATTCACATGAATTGTATGGACCTACAGAGCTGATATATTCTTCTAAAAATCTTTGTTTGTGTTTAGCAAAAGAAAGAAAGTCATGCAAATCTGGGATGGCATGAGGGTAAGAATTTTCTTTTTCCATTTTTGGGTGAACTATCACTTTCAATAGCACCAGTTCAAGTAACATTACATTTAAAAAGTCAAATTCACATGAGTCGCATAAGGACGTTAAAAGCAACACTCGACACCAGTGTAGAGCGGTGCTTTGAAGTTTGAACTCCAGTGAAAAGAGCTTTTAGTGCTGGCACTACTGCCATTCATCCAAATGTTCTGGTTATCATTAAAGATCAGAGGCAACAGTTTAATTGAAATTGTTAGAACTTTGTGCAGCACATCAACAGACATTCCAATAGAGAACTCCAACAAGCTGTTAGGTTTGGCTGTTAGGTGAAGGTTAAGACTTGATGTGCTTCTGTGGTAATTAAATGCTGCCTTACAAAGGATGCAAAGTACAAAATTTTTGTTCCACCTGGGTTTGTTTTGTAAGAGGAACTTTCTCCATCACCTCCCAATTGCTGATAAACACACACAGAATCTCTGTTGTGGTGTGTGGATCCATGGATGTCCCTGGGCGGACACATCACAAAGGTTCCGTCCTATTCCAACCAGTGTTTCGAACTCACACAGAGCTGAATAAAATGTTAGAATCTATGTCAAAATTGGGAAATGAAAAATGATGCATTATAAACATTTTTAATTAATCGCATGCGTTTGACAGCTCTAATTCTGTAACATAATTTTTGGTCAAACCGGTGAGCACTGTTGAGGAGAAACTAACTAAACGTAGCAACTTTACTAATTTTTCAGTAGCATGTCAGTATAAAAATCACCATTTTATGGTTACTAGCTTTTTTAATCAAGTAGCAGTATATTATGTCAAAACAATATGCTAAAATACTGGAAGTCATATGTCAGTGAGGTGATAATCAAACACTCTCTCTTACAATAACCTTTCTCTCGCAAGTTGCATTGGGAAGTCAAATTCCTTTTTAGCAAAGAGTTTATTTATATAAGTTGGTTAATTCATTAATTTGTGATATTACTCAAAAGTCCTTGTGCTGCATTTTGTGTATGCTTTTTTTTGTAGCTTAATAAATATTCAGTTAAAAATATTTAAAATGTAAAAAACACATTTTAGCTACTTAGTGTTGATAAGTACTCTTTTAAATGGGTAGCTTTACTGTAGTTAAAAGTGATAATTGACTAAAAAATGAAAATTCTTTCATAATTTACTCACCCTCATTTTGTTCCAAACTCATATGACTTCCTTCTGTGAAACACAAAATTTTGGTTGGCTGAATCTTAGCCTCAGTGACCATTCACTGCATCTTTTTTCTATACAATTTTCACTGTAATTTCATCAAACTGTTGGGGCATTAATTCTCCTAAAACTCAGTCAGAAACCAATATTTTCAATCTATCATCTCTCCAGGCTGTGGTGAAGCCTCAGTGTGGTAGAGTTGTTGGTTTTGGAGCAGGACAGGAGAACCCTCATGGAGTTACAGCAGTAACCAAAGGCCAGAGGTGTGCTTTTGCACTTCGGTTTACCCAAGATCCTCATAAAAATGAGAAGGTAAGTATAATTTGTAATTTCAACATTATTTTTTATTTAGCAGCGAGTTCCAGTGATTGACACATTTAGAGGCAAAATAATTACACTACGACCCCGTTTACACCTGGTATTAAGATGCATTTCGGGTGATCTGATCACATGTGGTCAGCCCTAAATACAGGTCTAAACAGGATCTAAAATGATTTGTGATCAGATCACAAAAACCACATACGAATGTGGTCAAAAATGCATGTGACCACATCACAATTGAGGTGTAAACACCAATACGCCCTGTATGCGTCCCAGCGGTAGTGAAGCGCTATCCCTCACATGTCAATCAACCGCTGCGCTTAAAGAAGAGTTTACATTTTGCAGATTACGAGCAACTTTAAAGGGGGGGGAAAGCGCCTTTTTTGCGCTTTCTTTGTCTTTACTGACTTTGTTGCGCATTAATGTCACGCAGTAATACACTGACACAGTGATTGATGGATGTGTCTTGAACAAAGACCCTCCCCTCCAAATTTGAACACATGTGGTCACAGGAGGCGTATTTAAATGACCAGTTGTAAACAGTGATGTGTCTTACCTGACCACATGTGATCGTATCACTAGAGACGCATCGTAATACCAGGTGTAAACGGGGTCTACTTGAACAGACAGATATAATGTGTGCACTTGCAAAATAGCAGTGCTAATAGTCAGAAAAATAAATCAGAACTATGTAAAAACACTGTGTATTTGTCACTACATGCTGCTTAAATGCAGAGTAATATCACTGTATATGAGCAAATTTAACCATAATGTAAATGGCTCATCGTGCCTTTGGGGGGGGGGGGGCCCTTATAGGGGGGCGGAGGGTGCTTCGGGGTGTCTCGTACATCAGTGTTCTAACCTTGTTGCATTTTGGGGTCCATAGGAGCGTTTACAGGTTGAAGACCTTCTGAAAACACTGTCAAAACCACTAGAATCTGATGTCCAGAAAACAGGAAAGGACAGTGAAGAAAAAACCTCAGAACCAGAAGGAGCAACACCTGTTAAAACAGCAGAGCCAGAAGAGACTAGAGGAACTAAAAAACTAGAAGAAAAGACAAGCACACCTACAGAACATTCCAGAAAAACCCTTGATGAGCAGGACAACAAAAAAGCAGAGAAAAAGATTGATGTCAAAGTAGTCAACAAAAACCTAAAACCAAAAGCCAAAGCATCAAAAAACCCAACCAAAACAGAGAGCCAATCAAAAGCTAATGTAGACAAAACAAAAATCAAAGAGTCAGACAAAACAAAAAACACAACAGCAGAGAAAAAGAAATCAAAGACAGCCAGCAAAACAAAACCTGTAACATCAGACAAAAAGGAGAAACCAGTTGCCAAGAAGACAGATAAAGCAACTGTGAAAAAAACTACCCATGACAAGAAAACTAAGCCAAAGAGCACAGAGGCTAAAGACTCTAAAGCAGAAAAACACAAGGAGGAATTATGAGCCGTGGGCAATCTTTTTGTTTTAGAACTGGTTCTCTTTTTTAAATTTGTTTTGAAGTTTGAACTTTTCTTTTTTCTTTGGACTGTTGGAGCTGTTTTTTTTTATTTTTATAAAACACTTTGGAAATCAAAGCCACATGATTGCAGATTTTTGTGTGACAATCAAATTGAGTGTTGTATTTTCTGTTGTGCCTTAATTGTACTTAAATCAATTATTTTCTCAGGAACAGAATTAGAAACATTTCATACTCTTTTGAAAGTGTGTGGTAGCTTTCGTAGATTACATACAGTCTGTCACTTTGCATTTCCGTTACAATTCCCCAATAAAAGCAAGATCTTTTAATTATAACAGCAGTGTTTATCTTGTCAACGAAACTACTGATGAAAATGTGTGTTGCTGAAGGGTTTTTATGATTTCATCAAGGATAATGAAGATTGGGCAGAAAAGAGGCATCATGACAATAATCAAAGGATTTTAATTAGACCATACTGTTGACGAAAATATGACGAGAAAAAAAAGAATGTCTGCACAATTAAGTGAATATCAGGTAAACAAAATTTCACGCTAGTCGTATCGTAACGTGTTGTTATAGTCTGTTTCCATAAAAACGCACTACATGTAACGCAAAATCCTAAACAGTCCACAACACTGAATTTGTTTTTTTGTGTGTGTGGTGAAGTAAATATAGGAGAAAAGATTAAGTACTTTCTAAATTGAATACGTTAGTTTAACGGTGAACTTGAAAATATTAAGCAAATTCTACATTTGTACTCAAAAATGTAGAAATTATTGCTTTAGTTTTTAAGTAAATATTATTTATGACTGTGATTTATAATCTTTACAATCCATAGGCATGTATCAATTCTAAAGTAGAAAACCTTGTCATATGTGTTAATTTGAGTAAATTAAGTAAATTTTCCAAGCTGGTGTTCCCAGAATGCAACACACTTGAATAATTAATGTTCCCCGTCTGTCGCTCACTTCGACATTGTGTCGAAAAAGCGACACTAGGGGTCTCTCTTGAGAGCCTTGCGCATCTCTGAACTTGAGAAAAGGCCAATGGGAAATTGGCAGACATAATTTGCACGTCCCTCCCCCGGACATGTGTGTATAAGGGAGGGAAATATGCGTCTGTCCATTCAGATTTTTCCTTCGGAGCGGAGAGGTTGTGTGATCAACGAGCTGTATTCACAGACTGTTTCACTCATCTCTACAAGAGTGTATGCTGTTGGATCTACGTCTTTAATAAAGATGCCCTTCTGTCCCTGTGTAGTTCCTCGATGCGGTCGAGTTCTCTCTGCTCCTGATGGTCACAGACGCTGCCTCGTGTGTTTGGGCAGCGATCACACCGAGGCAGCATTTGTGGATGGTTCGTGTTCTCACTGCGAGAACCTTACCAATGGCAAGGTTGCAGTCACGGCTTTCCTTCTTAAAGAGGATTCTTCCCACGGGATTGAGGATGACCCCGCGCTCCCCTCCAAGGCTTGTAGGATGACGAGTCCAGAGGACGCCTACATGGGACCTCTTCCTCAGTCACTAACCCGCCCCCTGCCGGGTGTAAGTGCTTTGAGTCTTCTCTTAGCACCAGAGCCTCGGGACGTGCTTCTGCCTCCCGACACCATACTACCTGCTCCACCCCGCTGAGAAGCCTTGACGGGTACGTCGAAAATGATCGTCCCTTAGTGCCCATCGCGTGGAGCTTGGACGTGTGGCTTTCACTTCCCAACCCGTCACGTTGGTTGGCCAGGACCATCCGACTCGGCTACACGATTCAGTTGCGTGCAGAGATTGCAAACTTTTACTCAAAGACGCGATAGAGCCTGTCTCTCCAGCCGAGATGAAGAAGGGTTTCTACAGCCCTTACTTCATCATAAGATGAAGTAAGAGAAAGGCAGCGGTTTACGAGTTTTTACGGCGACTTGCGAGATTTCAAACAGGCCTTGCACAGAATCACTTAAAAAATTCTCACGCAAAGACACATTCTAACTTGCGTTCGGCATCAAGATTGGTTTGCAGTGGTAGACCTGAAGGACGCATAATTCCACGTCTCTATCTTGCCTCAACACCGACCCTTTCTACGGTTTGCATTCGACGGCCAGGCGTATCAGTACAAGGTCCTTGCTGGCTATATTCCTTGCCCTGCGGAGGTTTCTCACACTAATTTGGGGCAAGCACGTCTTGATCTGCTCAGACAGCACCGTGATGGTAGCGTTCATAAATCACCAAGGCACATCATGTCACAACTCGCCCGCCATCTCAGATCACTGGCCCCGGGGGATGTGCAAGTATGCATATCCCCCAGTGAGCCTTCTTGCATGGGTGCTGTGCAAAGTCAGGGAGGACGAGGAACAAGTCACTCTGTTGGTGCCTTACTGGCCCACTCGGACTTGGTTCTCAGATCTCATGCTCCCTGGCGAATTCCCCTGAGGAAGGACATTCTTTCTCAGGGACGGGGGACATCCTTATCTGGCCCCTGGATGGGATGCGGGAGATCTAAGAGGCCTACCACCTGCAGTCGTAGACACGATTAACCATGCCAGAGCTCCCTCTACCAGGCAACTTTACACCCTGAAGTGGCGCTTGTTCGCAAATTGGTGTTCTTCCCGGTCCAAAGACCCGCAGAGGTGCAAAGAGGTTAGTGCTCTCGGTTGGAGGGGAGGCTGTCCCCCTCCACATTGAAGGTGTATGTAGCCGCTATCGCGGCCCACCATGACAAAGTGGACGGTAAGTCCTTGGGTAAGCACAACTTGATTATCAGGTTCCTTAGATGCGCCTGGAGGTTGAACCCTCCCCGGCCAAGGCTGTTCCTCTCCTGTGATATCTCAGTGGTCCTCTCGGGCCTTCAGAGACCCCCTTCGAGCCGCTAGAATCAGTCGAGCTCAAGGCCCTCTCCTTGAAGACGGCCCCCCTGATCGCGCTCGCTTTCATCAAGAGGGTTGGGGACCTACGAGCGTTCTCTGTCAGTGACACCTGCCTGGAGTTCAGTCCGGCAGAAACTCATGTCGTCCTTAGACCGTAAACGGGCTACGTGCCCAAGGTTCCTACGACCTCCTTCAGGGACCAAGTAGTAAACCCGCAAATGCGGGAGGAGGCAGACCCAGCCTTTTCGTTGCTGTGTCCAGTACGTGCTTTGCGTAATTATGTAGACCGCACGCAGAGCTTTAGATGTTCTGAGCAGCTCTTTGTCTGCTTTGGGGGACAGGGGAAAGGGAACGCTGTCTCTAAACAGAGGCTTCCCCACTGGGTTGTTGATGCCATAGCATTGGCCTATCACACCCAGGCCGTGCCCGCTCCAATGTGGGTTCGAGCACACTTGACGAGAAGTGTGGGATCCTCGTGGGCACAGGCAAATGGCACCTCCCTAGCAGACATATTCAGAGCAGCGGGCTGGGCAACACCCAATACCTTTTCGAGATTTTACAATCTCAGAGTTGAGTCGGTATCGTTCCGTGTTTTCTCAGGTCCGAATCGGTAGAACTCGGTAACGTGGAACAAATGACCGGGTGTACCGCTTGCACCCAGCACCTTTCCCCTCCACTGAGGCGATCAATTGCACTCTTATCCCAGAAGACCCCACAAACTCCCTGGACGACTCCCTAGCCCTCTGGTCTGCAAATTCAGCAGAGGAATTCCCCGACCAGACCTACTGCAGGTACTGAAACTACTTTTAACTGGTATAGGTACTCCACAGGACGGGCCCCTGTGTGGATTAATCCCCCTGTGTGTATTTTCCGTGGTACGGTCCCCCTACGGGCGGACCCACATCTCCAATGGGCAGTCCCCGCTGCCCCCCAGTCGCCATGTTGTAGCAATTCCTCCCTCTCAGCAGGTAGGATCTACCACCGCGGCATTTCCACATGGGGCCTGAAAACCCATGTGATGTATTCCTAATGGAGGGAACGAGACGTTGTGTCCTCCCGGGCACGTCGCTGAACCGAGCCACTGTTATGGCCGAACCTCATTCTCGGCTCCTCAGGGCAAAAACCTAAATGGACAGATGCATATTTCCCTCCCTTTATACCCGTATGTCCGGGGGAGGGACATGCCAATTCTGTCTGCCAATTTCTCATTGGCCTTTTCTCAAGTTCAGAGATGCGCAAGGCTCTTAAGAGAGACCCCTAGTGTCGCTTATTCAACACAACGTCTCATTCCCTCCATCAGGGAACGGAGGTTACAATAGTAACTTAGACGATCTTGCTTGCATGGATGCACTGTTTTCAGGTTTATTTACAGCATTTTTATTGTTTATTTTGTTGTTACATTTAGGAACTTCTTGTTTTGTGAAGTCTGAAGTTTATTTTCTTCTCAAAATGACCATTTCGTGATAAAAAAAGCATTATTGTTGACTAAAATTATGTGCTATTTTAGTCTGAGAAAAATATACTACAATTCATGAATATGACATAAAATATTGACTAATTTTAGAGAACATTTTCATCAAATGACAAAAATATAAATGTAAATATTTAATAACGGAACTAGTTTTGTAGATTTTCTGAAGAAAATGTGCGTGCTGGTTGTGCAAGTATGTTATTTGTGGTTGTAGAGCACTGTTATGCAGTTGCTAAGGTGTTCTGAGTGGTTGTTAGGTAGTTGCTTACTGTCTTAAGTCAAAATATCCCTCTTTCAATGTAAGTCTATAGGATTTGTTTCACCAGTTTATTGTTCGCCAGGGGAAAAAATTTAAATACTAAGTAAATAATTAATGGCACTCCTCTTTTCGACAAGCCGCACAATTTGAGGTATTAGGACGGTTCAGGATGAGTTACCTTAAAGTTTCTATAATTTAATGAATGTTTCAATATTAGATAAATGTTGCAGTTACAGTATAAGGCACTTGGAAATGGAAGTGAATGGGGCCAGTACATAAACATTCAAATACACACTGTTTCAAAAGTATAGCCACAGGCCATACATATTATATGTACTGACAGGATTTTAGTCTGATAAAATCAGGGAATTACCGTGTTAAATGCACTATACTGGATTACAGGCTTTACCGGCGTTACAACTTCATGTCAACGATATTGTAACATTGGATATAACTTTACTCAAATAAGGTTAGTAAGCTATTTTATCACACTAAAATCATGTTAACGTATAATGTTTACATCTTGTGGCTATATTTTTTGTCTGACACTGACACCATTCACTTCCATTGTTAGTGCCTCTGTCACCACAATTTATTTATTTATTTTATTTTTATGAACAAGGTACAAGTTGAAATACTTATTTGTGTGTTATCAAAATGATGCCACAAATGATTTGGATTGAGCTTAACTTGTTTTGAACCTGGAACATTCCTAGTTTAACCATCAATATGATCAATATAGCTATTCTTGCCTTTGCAAGAACCACTAAAAATCTGTTTGAATTTACCTCAAAACAACAAGCAACTCAATCATCCATGTTTTCAATTTCTACCTTCCTGCACAGCCATATTAAAGAGAAATAAAGCAAACAGGGGAAAATGCATATTAAAATGTACTGACGTAACTCTGCACTAGGTGGAAGCAGAGAGCTGAAAGTACATTCCATGTTTTTCCATTTCTGAAATGCGTCTCTCAGGTTGTTGTGTCCTCAATGACATGATATGCTGCTTGTAGTTGTTGAGACAATTTTCTATAAAATAGGAATTATGAAATGGTAATTTCTTTACTTTTTCTTCTGTTTAAAAAATATTTTGTTTATTCTTTATGCCTGCTTAACCCAAAGTGATTTTAAAGACAAATGCTTTACAGACCATTTCAAATTCCTCAGGACAGTTACTAGTGTATACTACTAGCTATATACACTCCCTAAGCACTTTATTAGGAACATGCCACGGTCATCATGCCACAGTCAAAATCACTGATTAAGTTTTTCCCCATTTTGATGGTTAATATGAACATTAACTGAAGCTCCTGACCTGTATCTGCATTATTTTAAGCATTGTACTGCTTCCAGACAATTGGCTGATTAGATAATCACATGAATAAGTAATTTTACAGGTGCTCCTAAAGTGCTCAGTGAGTGTAAATCTAGAAATCTTGACATCAGCAGTCTCCTTGGCCATCATGATTTCAAGGTCAATCACACTTTCTAGTGCCGTGTATCGCTTTGCACATGCATCAAGCACTAGGAAGTGTAATCAAGCTTGAAATCATGATCATGTCTAGAGACCGCAATGGTAAGATGTACAGTGCAAATTTGTTACATTCTGGTCTGTTTTCCCTTAAAATGATTCAATTGCATTAGAAGGCATGGATTAAACCACTTGAGTCTTATGTATTACTTTTATGCTGCATTTATATCCTTTTGGAGCTTTTAAGTTTCGGTCACCATTCACTTGCATTGTATGGAGCTACAGAGCTGAGATATTCTTCTAAAAATCTTCGTTTGTGTTCTGCAAAAGAAAGAAAGACACACATTTGGTAAGGAATTTTCATTTGGGATGAACTATTCCTTTAAGTTAGTAGCTTTTGTTTAAGGTTTTTTCAAAAGATTGGATGGAATGTTATATTGAGGACATAGAAAACCTCTATAATTTGATTACCAATTAAAAACAACATTAAAACAAGGAATCATGTTTGGGATCACTGAAACATTTTCATTACAGAAAAGAAAATAATAATAATTAAGAAACACCTTGACATGTAAATGTCTTATAAAATTGCCATTTGTTTTGAGATTTTAACACAAGTTAAGCTTAATGGCATTTGTTGCAAGGCATTGATTACTACAAAAAATTATTTTGACTTGTCCCTCGTTTATGTGAATGGGGCCAGTCCATAAACATAATTTTTTTAAATTTTCTCCCCAATATGGAATGCCCAATTCCCAATGCGCTCTAAGTCCTCGTGGTGCCGTAGTGACTCGCCTCAATTCGGGTGGCGGAGGACGAATCTCAGCTGCATCCATGCAAAACTCACCACGCGCCACACAGAGAACTAACCACATTGTAGTGACCATGAGGAGGTTACCCCATGTGACTTTACCCTCCCTAGCAACCAGGCCAATTTGGTTGCTTAGGAGACCTGGCTGGTGTCACTCAGCACCCCCTGGATTCGAACTCATGACTCCAGGTGTGGTAGTCAGCGTCAGTACTCTCTAAGCTACCCAGGACTCCCAGTCAATAAACATTAAAATACTCACTGTTTCAAAACTATTGCCACAGACATAAACATTATATGTGCTAGCATGATTTTAGTGTGATAAAATCAGGGACTTTACAGCATTACGGTGTTCATCAGATTACAGGGTTTTACATCGTCATAACAAAGTTGTGAAATTGGATACAACTTAACAGATAAGGTTAGAAATATGTAAACACACTAAAATCATGTTAACATGTATAGTTTTTATGTCTAGTGGCTATAATTTTGACACAGTGTCTATTTTATAAAACATTAACTTTCCTTGTAAGTGCCTTACTGTAACCATAAGTGTTACATTATAACATTATAACATATGCTGTCGATTGAGCCTAACTTGTGTTCATGTTGACATAAAAATTTACTGTATAGTAGGAATGACCCAGATACAGAATCACTCTGATTTTGGCAGTTGAATAGTGGAGGTTAAAGTAAACGTTGAACTGTGACAGCTGCAGTGAATCCCTCACTGACCCCTCAACTCTCTCTCCCTCCCTGTGTTAGTGGTACAAACAGTCCCTTCTGCTGAGGAGTGGGTAGAACCAGCCATGACCAGAATGCCAGCAACTGATGGACACAATGACTTTTACAGTAAAAATGTTACTCTAGGGGCCCGTTAGACTGGAGTGTTAAGATATTTAAAGGGACAGTTCACCCAAAAATGTTAATTCTGTCTTAATTTACTGTTTAATGTCTCTCCAAACCCGTGTGACTTTCTTTATTCTATGTAACACAAAGGAAGAAATTTGTAGAATTTAATAAGGCTTTTGCCATATAATGAAAGTTAATAGGGAATCTGAGCTTTCAAAAACGAAAAAGTTTTCCAAGTCCTCTGAAGACATATGATCACTTTGTTGATGAACAGACAAAAATGGAAGTAATTATTGCCTCTCAAACCAGCCATATTCCCCTTCCATTAAATGGCAAAAAGCAGTTTGAAGTTCTTCAAATTTCTCCTTTTTGTTTTCCATGGAAAAGGAAGTAATTCAGGTTTGGGTCGACATTAGGGTGAGTAAATAATGACAGAATTTTAATTTTTAAGTGAAATTTTATAAAGTTGGCTTATATCTTAACATTAAATAATATTCAAGACACTTATAAAAATCATGACTTCTGGCAAACTAGCAAATTCACCACTCATTATTTTCAAATGCAAATGAGCTTTGCGGAAAAATCTTAATTGTTGCCAAATGTTTGCTGCGACTTGTGAATGAATCCTGCAAATTCTGACAAACATTTGCGGTGAATCGCAAGGTAATGTTCATGTGAAAATAATGAGCGGGTGATTTGCGTAAGGTAAATTACCAAAAAACATCAAATTTTATTTAAAGTTGCTGTAAGTGATTTCAGCCATTCTTCTTTCATGAGACTGAGCCATTGGATTAGCCACGCCCCCTCTTTCCAAAACCCAGCACTCCAAATATAGCAAAATGAGCGTTATTGAGAGCAGAAATGGTTGTCAATTCTCGAATGAGAATATATATATTTTTAAAACCATATGTTCAGATCTATGTACAATTTGTTTCTTGTTCACACCAGATTTGAATTTCTTATATATTTAAGCAAATTGCACTTGTTTTAGCACATGTGTGCAAAAGAGTATGTACAATTGTCTTCAATTTGCATAAAAACTAAATGCACATGGCTTGCTGATCAAAACTGATGAGTTGGTTCTCAGTTAAATTGTCACTCTTCACAACTTCTAAACATTCTATCATCGTGTGAGCCATCGCATGCAAAATTATCCATTCAATTTTCAAAATCTGTCAGACATACATGAATTTTCTGTTTACATTGCTATAAAAATAAATGAACTGTATACATACAAATGTGCATTTCATTTTTCTGTGTACTACAGTATTGTACAGTACTGACTTTTCCCAGTAAACCTTTACCTACTGTTGAAATTGGTATCTAAAAATCTCAGTGCATGTGACACAATAGCATTCAGCTAGACAAAACTGACATTCTTGTATAGTATTGTAAGCAGTCAGTGTCAGCAAAAAAGTAGAACAAAATGACATTTGTATATAACAAACATTTCCAGGGTTGACTGCCATGGTGAAAAAACAATTTAAACATTTTAACATTTTATTCAGTACTGCTCACACGATTACAAAAAAACTTACAATTTAGATAATGTTAAGACTGTGTCAAAACAATTAGCCAAAGCAACTGAGAAAAACAGAAGCAAACAGCGCCCTCAACTGACAACTGTAATAAACAGCATGACATAAAATTGCATTATGCCTCAATAATTCGCTGCAACTACAACACTATGAAAACGGGAGAGGGAAAATTAGTTTGCATACCCTTCCATGAAAAAAAAATTGCTTACAGATCCTTTAAGATATCCAAATTACCAATGTATTATATTAGTCAACATGTCAAGTTCTATGGAAGAAGGCTACATGCTAGTGTGTTTCAGTTAAATTTAAGTTCACAGTGTTGGTGTGTGGTGGAAAGTCAATCTTTAAAAAAACTACAAAAAGGTGGTTACTGTGTTTTGAACATGGTAGCTGGTTTCTAGGTGGTCCAAACTGATTTAGGTAGTTGAGAAGTTGGACTACCAGCGTTTGGACCTGGATGAGTTCGGAGACCATCTTAGTTAGAAAAAAAAAACATTAAACAAACAGGTTGTGCCAGTTTAAGGTGGTCTATATACCAGCCCAGCCAGATCTCTTTCAACTTGCAATCGAGCTGACCATTCAGATAAACCAGCATGGATCAGTTAGAAACAAGCTACCATTTTTAAAACCAGCTTCTATCCTTTTCACAATCAAGTTAGTGTTGGCAAAAAAGTTACATGAAAAAAAATAAAAACACTTAACTGGGTTGTTCAAGCAAAGATCATCTTATTTACCTAGTAGCAAGTAGAGAGGTAACGTCTTGGGTTATTTAACTGTAACCCCTGTTCCCTGATAAAAGCGGAACGAGATGCTGCGCTGATTTAGCGCTTTGGGAACAACTTCAGGTGTGACCATCTGTGAATATGTGTGCAATACGTCAATGAAATTGACCAGAATTTATAGCCTCTGCTGGTGACATCATTGGATGCACCTGTAGCAGGGCTATAAATAGATGTGTAACAGGTACATCGTCAGGTATTTTGTCTGAAGAGCAGTCCTGGGGAATCCCAGTGAGGCACTGAAGCACAGCATCTCGTTCCGCTTTTATCAGGGAACAGGGGTTACAGTTAAGTCAAAAAGCTACACTTTGATGCTGCGCTTCAGTGCCTCACTGGGATGCCCGAACCCCTTACGGTTGTGTAGTTGAGCTCACAAGAGCACGAGAGGTCTCAGACATGAGCTTGTGATGTTGACTCAAGGATATAAGAGCCCGGAGTGGCATGAACTTCCAAACTATAAAATCGTATGAATGTGTGCGGAGAGGACCAGCCTGCCGCATCACGAACATGCTGCAGAGGGACACAAAATCTAAGCAGGCTGGAAAGACAGACAGAGCCTGTAGATCCCCAATTCTTTTTAGAGAAGTAATTGCCATAAGAAAAACAATCTTGAGAGTCAGATGTTTATCAGACGCTGACTCTAGAGGTTCGAAGGGGGTCTCAACCAGACCCTCAAGGACTATTGCTAACTCCCATGAAGGGATCCTGGTCCTAGCTGGAGGTCTCAGTCACATGGCTCCATGTACGAAGCGAGCGAGCAGAGGATGTCTCCCCAACGGCACCCCGACAATCAAGGTGTAGCAAGCCGATAGAGCGGCCAAGTAAACCCTGAGAGTGGCGGGGCATGTGCCTGCTGACAATTGTTCCTGCAGAAAGTCCAGAACTGAAGCAATCTGGCAGTTAACTGGATCTGCATTATGTGGACTGCACCATCTTTCAAAGACACCACATTTATTGGCGTAACTTCTTCTAGTAGAGGGAGCCCTAGCACTTAGAATGGTATCGATAACTTCAGGTGAAAGCCCAGTGTCCCTCAGTTGGTACCCTTCAGGGGCCAAACGTTAAGGTTCCACAGCTCGGGCTGGAGATGAAATATTGTCCCCTGCACCTGAGACAGAAGGTCCCTCCTGTCCGAAATTGCCCAAGGCGAGCCGTCGAGGAGAGACATTATCTCCGAGAAACATACCCTCTTCGGCCAGTGCGGCGCTATCAGTAAGAGGCAAGACCCTTGCTGGCAAACTCTGGCCAAGACTCCCAGGAGCACAGAAACTGGGGGAAACACATACAGGCGCATTCTGGGACATATATCCATCATCGTGTCCAGACCCAGGGGGGCTGGGTGACTCATAGAGAAGTAGAGGAGACATTGCGCTGTCTGTTGAGAGGTGAAGAGGTCCATTTTTGTCCTGTAAAATCTCACCCAGATTTGTTCCACTACCTAGGGGTGGAGTTTCCACTCCCCCATCTGTATTTTCTGTCTGGACAGCAAATCTGCTCCACATTCAGGCATCCAGGGATATAAACTGCCCTGACTGATAGGAGCTTGCCCTGGGCCCAAAGGAGAATCTGATGTGCCAGAGTGTTCAGCTGGCGTAAACATAGACCTCCTTGATGATTTATGTAAGAGACTGCTGCTGTAGTCTCTTACATAACATAGACCACCCACACCAAGACATGGCAGCCTCTCAAATGCTGGAGGAAGTAATTCAGGGCCAGAAATACAGCCATCAACTCGAGGCAGTTGATGTGCCAATCGAGCTGATGACCCTCCCATTCCCCTTGAGCTGGACGACCACTTAAGACCACTCCCCAGCCCGTCAGGGAGGTGTCTGTTATTAGCAACTTGCGACAGCAAGACGCACCTAGAGTGGGACCCAAAGTAAGGAACCGGGGTCTGAACCACATAGAAAGGTACGAAGCACGTGACGCGTGACCGTTATTAGCCTTAGAGGACTGGCCCTTGGATGAAATCCCCTGGCTTGAGCCACAACTGAAAAGGTCTCATGTGCAGAAGGCCCAAAAGGATCACCGAGGACACAGATGCCATGAGACCTAGTATCCGTTGATACTGACGAACAGTGCAGCCTTGGCCTAGCCTGACTTTGCTCAGGGTGTTCTGAATGGACACGATTCGAGTGGGAGATAATTGTGCCCGCATCGTGATCGAATTCCATACAATGCCTAGATAGGTAATTCCCTGAGTGGGAGAGAGAACACTCTTTTTGACGTTGAGTCTCAGACCCAGAGAAACCAGATGAGCTAAGACGATATTCCTGTGCTGAACAGCCAGTTCTTGAGACTGTGCTAGTATCAGCCAGTTGTCTATGTAATTCAGAATGCGGATGCCCTGGAGTCGCAAAGGAGCCAGTGCTGCATCCATGCATTTCGTGAATGTGCGGTGTGATAGGGCTAGGCCGAATGGAAGAACCCGATATTGGAAGGCTTTGCCCCCAAAAGCGAACCTCAGGAACTTCCTGTGTTGTGGCAGAATTTCTATATGAAAGTATACGTCCATGAGATCGATCGTGACCAACCAATCGTGATGTTGGATTTGGGACACGACTGTCTTGATAGTTAGCATCTTGAACTTGAACGCCCTGACTCAGCAATTCAAGCCTCGAAGATCTAAGATCGGACGCAACCCCCACCCTTCTTGAGAACCAGGAAGTATCTGCTGTAATAACCTGACACTTTCTCTGGAAGGGGAACATGTTCTATGGCCCCTTTGACCAAGAGATTTTGCAGTTCTTTCCACAGTAGGAATCCTTGCTCCGGTTTCACAGTAGTGGAAACCATGCCGTTGAAATACGGAGGATGGCGAACGTATTGAATTCTGTAGCTTTTTTCTACTGTTCTTAGGACCCACATAGAAATACCTGTTAGAAGTTTCCACACTGCCGGGTTCTCTGAGATGGGAATTCATTTTGACACATTCTGTTGAGGGGATGCTGAGTGTTCCGTGTCCTGGACTAAGGCAGGAAGCAACGGTACACCCAACATTTCGCTGGAAGCCTCTAACTCCCGAAACACCAGAGGCGGCGTTAATGGAGAGGTTTCATGGGGGTATCGGGAGGGTCGAAGTGGATGATACATGCACCCCGTCCCACGGTATCGACTCGCCACGCTTTGTTTCTGAGCCTCCCTTCTAGAAGGACCGGGGTGGGGCTGGGTGGCCGATGACCCCTCCCCCTGAGTGCGGTGAGGAAGAATTTGCCCAATGGCTTCCTCGTGACTTTTCACCTCCTGGAACCTAAACTACATTCATAGCATCACCAAATAAGCCAGAAGGTGAAACCGGGGCATCGAGAAGGAAATCTTTGTCCTTTTCTCTGATGCCCGACAGGTTGAGCCATAAGTGTCTGTCCGTGCTGATTAAAGCTGACATAGACCAGCCAATGGTGCGGGCCGTCTGCTTGGTCGCGCGGAGAGACAGATCCGTGGCTCGACGAAGCTCAGAGAAAGCCTCTTCGTCGACCGTAGTGCCCGCACTTAGGTCCTTCAACAGATCAGCCTGGTACACCTGTAACACTGCCATAGTGTGCAGGGCAGCACCAGCCTGACCTGCTGACTGATAAACCTTCCCCACAAGCGTGGAGGTGGTCCTGCACGGCTTTGTGGGGAGAGTGGGTCTCTTTAGTGATGATGCCAAGCCAGGTGAGAGATAACCTGCAAGTGTCTCTTCTACCGGCAGCATCACTAAATACCCCCGTGCCTCGGCACCCACAATAGTCGAATATGTAGACGTCGACGGCACGAAGACATGGGAAGTATAAGGTTTCCTCCATGAACGAGAGAGCTCGTCATGGAGGTCATCAAAGAAAGGAAGGGACTGATATAGTGTTCCCTTCCCCCTTTTTTTTTTTGGCAACCAGACAGAAATATGTCTTCTAGTTTGGAGCATTTGGGGGTCTCTTGTTCATTTGGCCAGTCTAACTGTAGTCTGACCACAGCCCGAGTAACCACCTCGAGTAATTCCTCAGCCGCTTTATTATTGTGTGTGGAATGTTCAGAGGTTCAGCGTCCCCCTCGTGAACCGAAGAGACGCCGAAGCGTGCTTCAGGCTTACGAGAAGGATCAGCTGGATCTGGGGAGAGAGCGATAGGGACGGACCCGTCTCTCGCTCCTCAGCCAGATCTATGCGAGAGCCCCACAATGAAAGAGTGGGCACTGGCTCTTGGAAGTGAGACGAGTGTGAAGCATTTTGACTGTAAACAGATCGCAATGCTTGCACCCGCCCTGCCCCAATGCAAGAGCAGCATGCTCTTCCCCCAAACACACAAAACAAAACTGGTGTGTGTCCGTATCAGCCATAGAGCATAAACATGGGAACACACACCGCTTGCTTTGTTTATCAGTCGTTCTTTTTCTGCGCACTGCCTAAAAATTCTAACTCCTATCAGAGGAAAGTAGAAAGTTCTGAGAGTCAAGAAGCATAACACACACAGAATGATCTGAAGACAAAAGATCTGATGATGCACCTGTGATGCATCTATTTATAGCCCTGCTACAGGTGCATCCAATGATGTCACCAGCAGAGGCTATAAATTCTGGTCAATTTCATTGACGTGTTGCACACATATTCACAGCTGGTCACACCTAAAGTTGTTCCCAAAGCACTAAATTAAAGTGTAGCTTTTTGAAAGGGAACAGAAAATTACTTTTGGATTAAAAAACACCATACTTCTTATTTAGCCACTTAGCATGCTTAGCATCCATGCTAGCCAGTAAACAATGTCTTACGGTTTGTGGAAAGAAATTATCTTGCAAGCCACCACTTCGCTGTATTGTTTGAAGGTTTATCCATAATTCTTCAAGGAAATAATCATTTTACACCATGTTCTTACTCTTGTGTAACAGCATTAGCCAACAATAACTAAAAAGGCAAGGGGAATCCACCACTGAATGTGGCTACATGCCAATGACAACACATTCTTTCCATTCCATTCTTAGATTTTCCATTGTGATTTTTATTTATTTATTTATTTGTATTTTCTTTTTTGTAGTGTTGAGTATTCTGATGCTTTGTGTAGATCTTTACTGTTACCACGCATCCTTTGTCTTTTGTTTGAGTTGATGAGATGTTAAACAAATGCAAAATAATTCAGAGGTCTATGTTGAGGGCCTTGGAAACACTTACTAGGGTTATGTCTATTCTTATGCAAAAGGCCTGCAATCAATTAGAATTTGTTGGCCAGCAAAAAACCTGTTGTACATTTTCCATAAAATGTACAATTATAGTAGAGATCATGTTCCTGAGACTTGGTCTTGAAACTGTTAAAGGAAAAGTTCACCCAAATTTAAATTCTGTCATTATTTACTCACGCTTATGTCCTTTCAAACCTGTATGACTTTCTATTTTCTATGGAACACAAATTGAGCGTGAGTGAACGATGACAAAGTTACAAATTTACATTTAAAATTTGTTTGCATTTTGAAATGATTCTTGGTGGCCTGAGGGCATTTACATCCTTGTGTCTTCGCTGTATACTGTCTTTGTGTGGGGCTGCCCTCCATGTCGCACAAACTCTGGTTAACGCTTGGAGACACAGAGCACATTGTCTGCTTCAGGGATCGTGGTGTATGTGGCTGGCTATTGTTCGGACCGAAAAGAAAAGCAAAGCTTTAACACTTTGTCCTGCATACAAAACAGTACTGCATGGATCTATGCCTTTTTTATTGGAGTGTACCAAGTACTATGAAACATGTTTTGTTATGTCCACACAAGCTCTTTTGTCTTACTCCATTATTAGACGTTCATAACAGCAATTGCCCCTTGCCTTACAGATTGTCAACAGGTTCCAGTGAGTGATTTCCGTGAAATCACAGGACCTGTCTTTGGGTGCGTCTCAATCAGCTCCCTATGTCGTGAATCAGTATATCGTGAACAAGAATTTGAACAATAATATTAGTTCACGTATTAAAACACAGCTGGTATTAATCAAAAACTTTGCAGTATAAATGACACTGTTGTGCATTTTTGTTAGATATTCAGATGTACAGTATCATTATGTAATGACATAAATGACATAAATAAAGAAATATATCTGATACGGAGTGTATTTTAACCTTCTTCTAAAAACTCTAATATTTAAAATATTGTTTCCCTTTCATGTTGGGTTTCCATGTTTTATGGGTCTTTCCATAGACATAATGGTTTTTATGCTGTACAAACTTTATATTCTATCCCCTAACCCTAAACTTAACCCTCACAGAAAACTTTCTGCATTTTTACATTTTAAATGTATTCAATTTAGTATGATTTATAAGCTGTTTTCCTCATGGGGACTGACAAATTGTCCCCACAATGTCAAACATTTAGGTTTTACTATCCTTATGGGGATATTTGGTCCCCACAAATTGATAAATACACGCTCACATGCACACTAATTAGCATTCTAATATATGCTAATATTCTGCCTGACATCTAGTTTTGTGTTCCACCGAATAAAGAAAGTAATATATGCATTTAAAAGGACATTGGGATAAGTAAATAATGACAGAATTCTCAGTTTTGGGTGAACTATCTGTGACGAGGAAGAGGGCGTGGCCGTGCCGATATGGAGCACGGCCGGTGTGAATCAGCTGATCAGCGAGAGAGCGAGATAAGGAGCGGCCGGAAACGCCGGTTCTCTCTCTCTCTCTCGAGACGCACGTGGCCGCACTGCACCTTTGTTTATGTTGGTTTTACATTTACCATTAAAGTTTATGTTTACTGTTCATCTGGTTCTTGCCTCCTCCTTGTCTTTACACTGTTACAGTGGTGCCGAAATGCGGGATGTGCTGTCACGGAGTCCTCGCTGCTGCCATCTGCCTGGGAACGGAGGGGTCGCTGCTGGCTGGCGAGAGCCTGAGGAACCTAGGCCGTCTGCTGAGAAGGGGAGGAGCGGTTCCAGAGCCAGAGTCCGCTGGGGGAGGAGCGAGCTGGCGTCCGCCAGAGGGTGGAGGAGCGGTTGAGGACCAGGCAACAGCGCGTCCGGGAGCCGGCAAGCAAGTTCTTCTCTCTCTCCTCTCTCTCTCTCTCTCTCTCTCTCTCTCTCTGTCCGCCCTTTCCCTCTTCCCACACATCCCCTCATGTTCAGGTTCACAGGAGGTGGGGTGGGCCACCGGCTGACAGAACGGCCGAAAGGGCAGCGTCTATTAAATATATAAATAAAATTATTTGTATTTAATTTGCAATAATAGCTGATAAATATACTGCTATAACTGAACTCCAATTTAAAAAACATCAAAATACCTTTCAGGGCAAGCCAGTCCACTCGGTGTCCATCTTGGGAATGCTCGAATAAGTGAGTCTTCAGTTCCAGCAAATTTTGGCCACATCCACACTAATATCTTTTAGTTTGAAAATGCATCTTTTTCTCTACATTTTGGCCTTCCGTCCACACTGAGACTTTTTGAGCTTTTTGAAAATGCTGGATAAATAATTGGATACATTTGAAAATGCTGTCTGCGTGTTGTACAGTGGAAAGGGAAAACGGAGATGACGTATTTGCTGTCATCTGATGCAGTCATGCGATCCATTCAACCCAAAACAATCAAGATGGTGGCCTATAATGTTGTGCCTGCTATCTTTGATATCTTTGAATTTTGATAGCGTTGTTAAAGATAAATGATAAACCTTTGTTCAACCTTCACATTGCATACCTTCAAAGGTGATGGGAAGTTTACTCAGGGAGTGTGGACGGTGAGAATTTTGAAAACGAAAACAGCGTTTTCAATGTATCCGGATTAATGTGGACATATAAGCCTTTGTTTGACCCTTTGCCTCACTTGCGCTTGTAGGGCATAGGGACAATTAGCACACCCCTCGATTCAGCCCTCATACCATGCAGAAATCCAAATGTTTAAATTTGCTTATAATGAATGTAAGATGTTTTGACCATCAGACCATCTTTCTTATTGGGCCCTTATGATGAATAGAAAATTGCTGGCACCTTATAGCAAGACATTTTTAGAGCTAGGTGATTTATATGGCACTGGGGTCAAAGTTGTCAAAGTTGAGTCCCATAATATGGTAATCTGATGGAATTAGTCCTTCAAAAACAAAATAGTGGAGGAAAAGTGAAAGGAGCTCCTTTTCTGAGAAGTCAATGATGTGCCCTTTGAGGAAAGAGCCATTTAAGTCTAAACAGGCAGTGTTCATCTTGTTTTCCTTCTGTTCACAGAAGAAACGTTAGATGAAAGCGAGGAGGTTGAAAGTATCCATTAGTGGTTTCCACGGAGACAGACTCAGCATGTCTCTCCCGGGACAGGATTTAGCAGGACGCAGCAGGACTCGTCCTGACAAAATTAATTCCAACTCTCCAGCATAAAAAGTGACTGGGGAAAAAAAAACTAGTAGGCTAACAAGACCTGACATGGAATCAGCCAAAGTTTTCATGAGGCCAAAGCAACAGGACCTAAGTAACCCTTGATTGTGATCCTTTTCATCATATCCTAATATTCTGTCAAATGTTAATAGGAATCATCTTGAGAAAAAATGCAATGTGACAGTAAACACTTTGTGGAGTTTTTATCTGAGCTGGTGAAAATGGTGCTAAACGCATCAAATGTCAGATTTTTACCATCTCCTGCCTGACAGTTACATTTACCCAGGTGAGTAAATCATATTTAAGCAATGAAATGGATGTTTTATAAAACATCTCTAGTTCTGAATAGAAAGATATATGAGCAAATTTTGAGTTTAAGGTGTCACTTCAGATCAGACATTAACATTCTGCCTAACATTTCCTTTAGTTTTCCATGGATTATAAGAATGTTATTCGGGCTTAAATCAACATGAGGGTGAATAAACGATAAAAGCATTTTCATTTTTGGGTGAAGTATCCCTTTGAGCAAAAAGTTGTCTCAGTCTTGATGTTGGTTTGCTAATAGTTGTAATACTCATCTAAGAAAGTCCTTGTCTGTGCCTAAACCATTGACAGTTTTACTCCACTGGAATCATAAACACACAGCAACATTGATATGATAATGCCAGTAATTACATTTCATTTATCAAGATCCTTAAAAGCTTAACCAAAATGTGTCTTAATGGAAACAGAGGGTGGTACTGTTTGAATATTTTGATGGATTCCGAAATGATGACTTCAGTGGTTACTACAATGAACTGTCTTCTTATATCCCCTAAGACTTGGATCATTCCAGTGCCGGCCTGGGACAGGCTCCAAGTCAGTGTGATTGTGCTTGGGATCTATGTAAAGCTCATCCTGGGTGTGCAAGCTACTATCCTTACTGGCTTTGTGGGCTAGTAGCTAGTGACTTCAAAAAGGCAGGTGCATCTACAAGAAGAGAGCAGACTTAATGTTGTCATTGCTAGGTTTTAAAAGCTTACCAGACATAGGTGGTTTGTTTGTCTTGACTGGTCTCCGTCCTTGACCAGTTTTCTGTGAGTTGTGTGCTTAACGAAAATGTTGTCATCAGCATTGTGTGCGCAGACTGTTAATATCTTTGTGTATCGAACGTGTCTGTCCTTGCCGTCAAAAGAGTATACTTTGAAAGGCTAGGGTGCTCAACTGTGTGCGAGACATAGTGGTATGTTGTTGCAAGTCTGAGAATTCAAAATGATCTCACTTTGTATTTTTTATGTTTTTTTTAGCTTAAATTGGTCTATGCATACTGAAATTCAAATCACTGTCCCAGTGGCTGAAGCTGGAAGGGTTGTTGAATGTAAGGGTATGTGTGAGCTCCAGTTTCTAGGTGAAATGTCCACAGAGTGGCACCCAAAGCTTTGTTTTTAAGTGGTAAATGATGTCATTCAGAACAGAAATTAACGTAACCATCAGTGGATTAAAAATGTAATCTTATAGGGAAAATGCAACCTTAGAATTGCGTGCATAATGTTTTATGCTAAAATGATAACATATAATATGCACTTTTAGTCTTTGAGTTTGCTAAAGTCCTGAGGGATGCAGTATAATGGTGGATTAGCCCATCACATTCCCCTTCTAATCTTCCCCATTTTCAGCCTCTGTGTCCAACTCAGCTACTGTGCCCCAGGGCTTGGCTCCTTCATTGAGGGGTTGTTGACATTGGCTGCTCTCCCCTCCTGGCCCTCCTTACCCACCGTCTCTCCCTCTTTGGCCCAGGTGAAAACTCTTCAGTAGAATGTTCTATAGAAACCACTCAAGCCTGCTGTTTTTCTGTCGGTCAGGTGGAAGAGGCAATTCAGGGGCCACAACAAAGAGTCTATCCAGACTTAGATAAGTGCATTGATAAATAATAAGGCCCCCTGTTGTGCTCGTTACCTTCTAGACATTGCTACTGTTGAGTGCACTCCGATGTTCCAAGAAGTGCACACAACATGGACCCTCCAAATGTACATTATGGAAGTGGGCAAAGAAAAAATCCCTCTATCCAAGCGAGAAGAATGCAAGAGGCTTTCCTTAGCTAAAGGAAAAAAAGTGGAAGAGAACAATGGAAAAAGTAATTACAGAAACAGTAATGGGGCTCCTGAGCTTACGCAACAAAAGTCGGTCCTTTCCCATGTCAGAGCACACGGAGGCAGGTCCCCTTCAGCTGGGAGGTCTCTTTTCCATGCCTCGGGAACACTCCAGTCTTGTTAACAGGAATATGTCTTGTATCTTTGATCATGTCAGCTGACTTTTAAGCTCAGCTTAGTGTTGTAAGGTCCTGGAGAATGAGTGAAAAAACAGACAGGATCTGACTACCTTCAAGGAAGGGTTTCGTGCTCAGCGCAGGTCAGTGGCAAATTTAAGAATGGGGTCATGCAGACACATACAGGAGAGTTTCCGAACGATGATCAGGCGAGGCATCATCACATGAGATGGCTTCTTTGATCATGGTCAAGCCTCTCTTTCCTCTTTTCAATAACACTGTTAATGCTTCATTGGCAAGTGTTTCCACTACACCAGTTCCACTTTGCTTATGCTGGGCATTGAATTGTTCTGTTTCAATCCACGTCCAACAAAGTACAGCACTTTTAATTTAGGTTAGTTCTACTTACCTTAATCAAATTGACAATGTTAACTTTAAGATACATTTCTGACTCTCTTGACCATACCTGTCAAGTATCCCGTTTTGGCCGGGAAAGTCCCGTATTTTACCCTTCTTTCCCGCCATCCTCCCGTATTAGTATTTTCCCGTAAATCTCCTGTATTTTAACCTGCGTTATTAAAAAATAATACCCCGGGCCTGGGCGGAGTAAAAAAAAACATTCCCAATCTGAGCTCTGTCACTAGCCTCGCGATAACTGCCACCTGCAGTAACCTACTACAGGTACTGTAGGTGGCAGTTGTCGTGAGGTTAGTGTGTGAGGTCAGATGATGAGTGACAACGCGGGGAAAAATACCAAAAAAAAAACAGAGACGGATGATGGACGCTACGACAGAGATGGAAGGCACTCCTGCCAAAAAAACAAAACCGTCATGTAAATACCACGATCAATGGGACAGCGAATTTACTTTTCCGAAGAGGAGCAGGGTGGGGGAGAGTCACGCGTTTTGTAAGTTTTGTAACTGCGACTTTAGCATCTCACACGGGGGAAGGAATGATGTATGTTAGCACGAGAAATCCGAAAGTTATGTGAAATGAAAAGAAAAACTGTAAAAGAAAAGCAATATGAAATGCTAAGAATGTGTGGAATGAAAATAAAATGTAAATGTAAAGACAAGCAATGTTAAATGAACAGAAAATATGCAAATAAGCCTTTAAATAAATGCTCTTCATATATCCCCTTTTGTGTTTTCATTTAGGCTATAACACCTCTCTTAAAATGTAAGGGATACTGGAGCTTGGTTGGGGTGGTGGGACTGCTCGCGGTGGGCGCCGGAAAATTTCCCTTATTTTCAAATCCAAAAATTGACAGGTATGCTCTTGACATTTGACAGCTTGGTTCTTTGAAAAGACAATCACATTGTCTGAAGTTTACTGACATCTTCAAGCAAAAATATATAAAATATATAAAACCATACATATTTTAAGTCAATACATCTAGGACTGCTGGCATATATACTGTATGTGCCTCCCTGTACAATATTTAAGGTATTCTTAGTTTTTCTTAGTTCTGTCATAATTTAATTTACCCTGCAAACTTTGGACTTTCTTTACACAGAACACAAAAGAAGATGCTTGGCAGAATGTTAGCCTTTGACACCATTCACTATGATTGCATCTTTTCTCCAAATAATCAAAATGAATAATTTGCTGACATGCTAACATCATAATTAAATGTCTCTTTTAAAAAGATTACATAGCAGGATTCCCACGATTCTAACCACATAAACACAATGGTGCCAAATAATTTTAAAACAAGTGGACAATTTGACACCCTAATTTGCTAAATTCATCAACCTCATTAAGCAGTTTCCTGTTTAGAAGACATTGTTGACACTGAGTCATGTGATTTGTCACAGTCAAAAGCACAGTCATATATTTGAATTGTATAACAGTGTTATACCATACACTGCACATAAATATACAAAATAATAATAATAAGTAAAATAATCATTTATTTACATCAATGTCTATGGCACATTAATTTTTTTTCAGTTCCTACAAAGACAGCTTTTTGCATTAAAACCCAGTGTTTTTAGAATGTCTTATATGCACACCTTAATTTTTCCCTCAACTTCATCTGAAATGCAAATAACTTTTTCCTTTTTGTTGTTGTTGTTGTTGTTTTTACGCAAGTCTGCTATCTACATACAGTAGGTGAAAAAACTCTTTGAATGTCTCATCACTAATTAGCCAGCAGTGAACTTGACCAGATGGTCTTTTCAATGTTCAGAGTTTCCAGAGAGCTACTAAGCCGCTGAAATTTGGGCTTGTTAAGGAGGGCAGCTTTCTCTACAATCCACTTCAAGCTCTCCACTGTGAGGAAACCCTGTCTTCAGTCTGATCTACTTCCATCTGGACCCTCACACTGAACCAATAGCTGTATTCTACTGTTTGCTTAGCACATATTTGATGTTTTGACATATTAAATTATGTACAGAATGTGCCGTATTTATAAAAGGGGTCATGTCATGCATTTTTTTTTAACTTTATTATTTTTGTTGAGGTTTGCTTATAATGTTAAAGGTTTTGGCACATTATAGTATTACATTACCTGTTTCCACCCAGTATCTGGCCATTTCTCTGAAAACACTAGGTTTTCTGTGCTGTTCCCTTTAAGACTTCAATATACATGCCATCTGTGCAATGATTGACCAACATCTTACTCAAGCAATCATTTATATCTATATGTCCCAATTAATGTGAAGTACACAATCAAACTACTACAGTGGTTCCGACTGTAATTATCAAAAATGGAAAAAGTCTGAGTACTTTTGTTCCTGAATACTTATAGGCATACAGATTATTCTGATAAAATAATGCTAAATAAAGCTGAGAATAGTGAAAATAGTCCAAACTAACACAAGCTGTAAATGTGAAGGCTTAAATGAATAGTTCACCCAAAAATTAAAATTCATTCATCATTTACAAACCCTCATGCTATTCCAAATACCTTTTCTCTTCTGTAGAAACTCCATAAGCACATAAAGACCAATAAAAGTAATCATACGACTCCAATGGTTTAATTAATGTCTTATGAAGCGATCCAATCGGCTGTGGATGAGAACAGACTATCTATCTATGCATTTGTCAGTCTGTATATTTATTTTTATATACACAGATGAGGCAAAACAATATGACCACCTGCCTAATATGCTGTTGGTCCTCTGTGTTCTGCCAAAACAGCACCAAACCGCTGAGGAATAGACTCTACAAGACCTCTGAAGGAGTGGTGGTGGTGTAGTGGTCTAATGCACATAACTGGTAATCAGAAATTCGCTGGTTCCATCTCCACATCCACCACCATTGTGTGCAAGGCACTTAACTCCAGGTTGCTCTGGGGCGATTGTCCCTGTAATAAGTGCACTGTAAGACACTTTGGATAAAGATCCTTTCATTTCTGTAAGTTACGAGGTGGAGACTTGTTGGTCCAGCACATCCCACAGATGCTCAGTTGGATTGAGATCTTGGGAATTTGGAGGCCAGTGCAACACCTTGAACTCTTCATAATGTGTGCAGAGTGGCATGGTGCATTATCCTGCAGAAAGAGGCCACTGCCATCAGGGAATATGATTGCCATGATGGGGTGTAACTGGGCTGCAACAATGTTTAGGTAGGTGGCATGTGACATATTGACATCCACATGAATGGCTGGACCCAGGGTTTCCCAGCAGAACATTGCCCAGAGCATCACATTCCCTCCAATGGCTTGTTGTCTTCCCACAGTGAATTCTCTCCATCCATCCATCCATCCATGAACGAAACACCTACTGACTGCCATAATCCTTGGATCTGTATGGTTTCCCACAGTACATATATAAATGGATAAATAGATGCATACAATCATGCTTGCATGGGATTTTAATCCATTCAGATTAATGGCCTGACAAGATGTTTGTAGAACAGTTTGTCTAAATTCATAGTTCATAGACCCACTCAAATGTAAACAGCAAACCTGGGGTGTTCGGTACATTTGACAGGGCTAGGGTTGCTAATTTATCATTGTGTGATTTGTATTTAGGGTTATGGATGAATGGATGAAAGGGATGGATTGGGCAGTCTTGTGGTCTCTATTTCATGCCTATCTAGATAATTAACCCCTCTCCTTGTAATAACACCAATCCAAGGGGCCTGCAAGAGTGTTTCCGACCCCTGAATCTGTGTTAGCTAATCCTGTTTCGGAAGGATGCTTCAAAGAAAAACCTAATGAGACGTTTTAAAAAACACAGTAGTGCACCACCTCTCTGATGTCAATGAAATAATTACCGGTACTTGTTTTTATAAGTTCTCAAGGCTCACAGCCTTGTGTAATAGCAAACAATATGGTTTTCAGATGCCAGATTAATTATGTAATTTAAATCAGTCCAAAAGTTGTTTACAGTCTGAGTTCAGGAGATTATTTTGTGTGATTATTTTGTTCTTTACCTTTCTTATATCAAATATATTATTAGTGGTGCTTGATAAGACAAGCATCAACATTACTATTGCTCATAGTTATAATTAGGGATAGGTACAAACCCCTAACCGTAATAATTTACCTTTGGTGTGTAACTCGCCCAAATGGTGTGCCATTTGTGCTATGGTCCAGTTATGTCTAGTTCTTTTCTAAGCAATCAGACTTTTTTCATTTTCATCTGGCAGACAATCAGGGTTGGGAGATACAGATTACAGAATACATGCTGTCAAATGTAAATTGTAACATATTCTGTTAGATTACTCAAGGTCAGTAATGTATTCTAAATACTTTGGATTACTTCTTCAGCACTGGCAGATTTTTTCACTTGTTTTGACTATAAAATCTCTGCCATTAAAATACATGTTAAAATACATTCTCTGAAGAACCTAAATATCTTATGCAGTGTTGTTTCTAAAACAAGATAAATATAACTGATCTCGATATTTTTACAGCAAAACAATAAAAAAGTTTTGCCCTAATATCAAATGTCTTACTAGAAAAAACGTGAATTTTCTTGATAACAAATATGATTGTGCCTAGTAACGTGCATGTAAAATGGCTAGAAATAGCATTTTAGTTTGGTGTAAAGCTGACAATTAACACAAGGTTTATTTCTATTTCTTCTGCTCCAAACTTACGGCTCGTATGAATGTAACAAATCATAAGAAAGTGTTTCACCGCTGCTCAAATATGCTTTGGATCACATCATTTATATGTATAAAAGTTTTCCATCTGACAGGACTAAATATTCCAATAACAAATGACAATAAAATGCAAAGTAATCTCTTCAGTAATATTAATACTTTTTGAATGTAACTCTATTCTAAATACCAATTGTAAATGTAGTGGAATATAGTTACTTATATTTTGTATTTTAAATGCGTATCCCCGTTACATGTATTGCGTTACTCCCCAACCCTGCAGACAATGAAATTGCTGAAAAAGTCCCTTATACTTACACTGAAGGTAGTGTTCTGAGAAATCTAAGGAAAATCATAGAGCTTTTTTTTTAGGAGTAAGCGCTTTTGACTTGGGCCTGTATAAGCAACCACCTACAGTAGCAACCACACAGAACACCATAGCAACTCCATAACAACTTGTTAAAAAACAGTCAGAATAACTTGGCAAAAAATAGCAATGCCCTGGCAACGTGGAGACGAATTTTGAGCAGGCAAGCCTCAGTCCAGCAAATGTAAGAACTTTGTTCAATTTTCTAGAGTGGACAGAAATTCAGCATTTGCACTGTTATCAGATCCAAAAGGCACCTCTATTCCATGCTAAGACCCGCTGTGTGTTTCCCTCACTTGGTGATTAAACCAAGCAGGTTCCCATGGAGATTTGTCCAGCCGTCTCTGGCCACCCCTAAATCTCCAGAAGAAGCAAGAGGTTTTGTGCAAGGGTGACATTTCCTTTCAAATGAGCACAGTTTAAAAGCTGATATATGTGCCTCTCTAGTGCTTCCAAGACAAGCCTGTATCTTCAAATGGGTCAATCCAGGAACACATTCAAATGAGGAAAACAACTTTACTCAACAGCAGATGCCACATTGCTTACACAGTAACACTGGGAGGCTTTTTGCAAAGACATTACAGGTCTTCACACATGTGGTCTTTTTACCTTTTATTGAGTCGTTTAACAGTGAGTTTTTACAGGGATTATTCACTCAAAATGACAATACTGTCATAATCTACTGACCCAAGAGTTGTTCTGAACCCCTTTGACTTTCTAACAACCTGGTCTGTTACTATACCTAGCCTACATCGAAAAATATATATATATATATATTATATATAAATAATTATATTTATTAAATATTTTCTTCTGTAACATATCATATATTTATCAGGTGTGGAAAGAGCACTGAAAAATAATACTCTAGTAAATAGTCTTGTGAGTGTGATATAAAGCAATATCACACTCACAAGAGTGCGATATAACCCTACATCAGCACTGCAGGTAATCACAGCAGTGCTAATTTAGGGCCATATAGCACGATTGCGAGTGTGATATTGCCTATATACAACAGTTCAATGAACAAGTATATTAAAAAATGTAAGTAATTCATAAAAACGCATTTGTGCATGGAACTACTTTCTTACATGACGGATCAGAATCTGCCGTTGCTGGTTCAAACCAAATGATGCGTCCAAGCCTCCATTAGTAATTAAAAAATGTCACTTCAGAAATAGTATCACGGCATGTGCTGTCTCGAACAAGTAATTGGATAAACAAGGATGGAAGGATGTGTGTGTGTGTGTGTGTGTGTGTGTGTGTGTGTGTGTGTGAGAGAGAGAGAGAGAGAGAGAGAGAGATAGAGAGAGAGAGAGAGAGACGGATTATGAGGATATGTAAATAATATGCAAATAATCTGTTTTGAAATAATAGATCTTTTAGCTCTATATGTGTTTTAATTATGTTTTGCTGTAAAAGGTTGTATTTTGTTTAAAGGTACACTCATTAAAATGTTTTAACTCCTATAGATATGTATTGTAATTTTGCAATGTATGTTGGAACTCATGACCACTCACATTAAAATGAAGACTCCAGTCATAACAGTAACCTTTTGAAAGCTGTTTTATTCTACATTGAGAGGGTCCACACATGGGGGCTGCCATTTTAGAATGACATGACCAGTCGAATACTACTCGCTTAATTAGACACTTTCACTCATTGTTAAGTAATCATGACTGACTATGAATACTAAATTTCTACAGTGGCATCTGAAATGGAAAACTATTTAATTTAAATGATGCTGCATCCAAGCCGCTACATGTCAGAGTAATGGTGCGTTCACATACAATATGAAGCAAGCGTTTCACGCGGTGCGATTACAAACAAAGTCAATGCAAAGATGCGAATAGATGCGAATAGACGTGAATTTGCAGTGATCTGGATGTCAATAACGTACTGATGTAGTAGCAGAAGAAATCTAGAAATATGGACGAAGTTAGACTACCTGGTAAGTTCTGAAAATATGCGCATCTACTTGATTGCAGCTATTGGTTGTATTTTACTATGAACCAAGTTGTAGAAGCCCCTCCTCCTGTCCTTTTCTGGAAGAGAAGGGGGAATACTTGTGGGTTCGCGTTACTCACTCAAACGCGAGTTTAAACACAAATTTATAATCCAGCGGTCAAACTCGCTCGAGCAATGCAAGGCGAAAATGTTCTTTGCATTGTATTTGAACGCACCATAAGTCTAAGATGACAAAAAGACAAAAGTGACTGAGTGCACCTTTAAGGATGTTATCCATCTACTAAAGTCATGGAAAGGCCTTCAAAATGCATGGGTCAAAATCTGTGGGAAACTTGTAAGGCTAAACACTACGAATTATGAACAATACCATAATACCCTGTGTTTGGTCAAAGCGTGCTGATTTATGAGGAAAAGTTTGATGTTCTTTTTACCTACACAACCTTTTACGTTGGCCCAACTATTTGGCAATTTGGTGGGACTGACAAATAACCATATGTCTAGGGTGACCAGATTCCTGCTTGTGGAAAACGGGACAGCCCCCTCCCAGCAAAAATGAAATTGACGTATCCTTACCTAGATGCAGATCAATGTAAAGTTGTAACTGTTGTCACCTTGTACCTTTGCTGGCAGCAGTTTTTCTCAGTGTGCACTTGTATTTCAAGAGTTTAGCATAAAAAGATAGAGCAGTTCAGTCCAAAATTAAGACAAACTAAAAGCAATGTCTTCATGACTGTTACACAGAGCTGCGATTTACCCGGTGTTCTTGCTGTGTTCATTAATGAGAACACTCACTCCACAGATGCAGATGTCCCAGGCAGGCATAAAACAAACTTCACGACCTTGGCTAACACTCCGAAGTTGATGGTCTTGCTCTCCAGCTCACGAAAAAGTCTGCCCATCTCTCAGACATAGCCGTCTTGTTCAAGTTCCACTCAGTGATGCGACGAGTGACAATGTTTTTGCACAAGCCCACTCATCAAAGAGCATGGTTTCGTCAATCAAACTGAGAGCGGGGATTCTGGGGTAGATATGTTCGATGCTGTTCTGAATGCTCTTTCCACTCTGGAATGTCACTCAGTAGGGCCCACTCAAGTTTTTCTAAGTTCTCCAATGAGCGGCTCCAATTTTGGAAGTAATTCACCAATGCTGAATAAAAGTTCTCTTACGAGAGGTTCTACTAGCTAGCTTACGCTACGGGAAAGATTCATCTTTTCTGAGATATTGAAGCCAAAAAATTATCCTTAATTTTGTATCCATTGTCAACGCAGTGCGGCAGCTGCAGACCTTGAGCGGGCTAGCTAGCGAGCTCATTGGTTGCTCTGCGGCAACTGCTGCAGCCTATAGACGAGCTTGGGCGAACTCGCATCCAATGAGAGGCGTCCGCGCGCTCACTGCATCAAAGCCCGCCAAAAAGGGCGTGACTAGAGTGCATATAAGTGTAGTTTGTAGGCTGGAACCCTGATTTTCATCTCTTCAGCGAAGCTCTTCGCATCTCTGAACTGGAAGCCGCGTCGCCGTTCGAGGGGCATCTAGCAAGCGTGGACAGCGCTCGAAGAAGCCGGCCGTCTTCGCCACCTTCAGCCATCCTGCGAGCTACGCCATCCATCGATTTATCCTTTTTTAGTTCAAGCTATGTTCCTCAGCGAACTTCACAAAAGAGTATCGAGCGTCTTTTTAAAGATGCCTCGCACTTCCTGCGGCTCATGCCGCGCTCCTCTCAGCGCCGGAGACCGACACATCATCTGCGCTCTCTGCCTGGGACTGGGGCATGCAGAGCTCGCCCTCGCTGATGGCGGATGCGACCTCTGCGAGGAGCTTCCGATGTCGACCCTGCGGGCTCGACTTCGAGTATGCAAAACTGGAGCTGCCGCGCGCTTCTGTTTCGCCAGCGCCGGAGAAGCGCCGCTCCCAAAGGCTGCGGAACCGGTTTTAGAAGCGACTGTCTCGCCGGAGCCCCTCCCTCGAGCATCGCGTTCACCCTCCCCGCCCCGGGACGCGCAGTTGCCGCCGGCGGCCGCACTGCTGCCACCTCGAGAGCGAGGCGGAGGACAAAGGCTGCTGTTCCATCATGGCTTCGGACAGCGAGGAGTGGTCACAAGCCTCCTCAGCGGCCCAGGAATCCAGCAGGACCAGCGCCCGAGTCGAAGGGGAACTGATACGCCTCCTCACACAGGCCGTCGACCGCCTCGGGCTCGAGTGGTCACCGCCCCTGAGCAGGCTCCCAACAGACTCGGCGGCTGTTTTCTTCAAAGCCGTCACCACGCGGCGCCAGCGGCCGGGCCGCTCCTTCCTGCGGAACTCCACGCCGAGCTCTCTAAATCGTGGAGCAGCGCTCTCTCGGCCAGGACTTCGATCCCACGTCTCCACCGCTCTCGCTTCAGTGGGCGGCGCCGCCGAGAAGGGCTACTCTTCCATCCCCGGTCGAGGATTCGGTAGCAGCACACCTTTGCCCGCCCTCCGCGAGATGGCGGTCTAAACCAGTGCTCCCGTCTAAGGCCTGCAGAACTACTTCCGCCTGTGTTGGCGCGCCTATTCCGCCGCCCGGCCAAGCCGCATCTGCTCTGCATTCCATGGCCGTCATGCAGATCCTCCAAGCGGACCTTCTTCGGGAGTGGGATGAGAGAGGCAGGCACCCAGAGGCTGTTACAGATCTAAGGAGCGCGACGGACCTCGCCCTTTGCGCCACCAAAGCTGCAGCCCAAGCTATAGGGAAGTGCATGGCCTCGCTGACTGTAACCGAGAGACACCTGTGGCTAACGCTAGCCGACATGGGAGAAACTGAGCACTCCACGTTCCTCAACGCGCCGCTCTCTCCGTCCGGTCTCTCCGGTTCCGCGGTAAGTGGCATTGTTGACCGTTTTTCGGAAGTCCAGAAAGTCACCCAAGCCATGAATCTCTTCCTGCCTCGCCGCGCTAGCTCCTCTGCAGGCCGCCCACGTAACCAGCCTCCTGCACGAGCATCTTCACAGCGCCCAGCTCAACAAAGCCAGACTTCCCAGCGCCGACAGGGTGGCCGCCCCAGATCGCGCTCAGACAGCCGCCGTAGACCACCGCCCCCAGCGGGCCTCGGCCTAAGATTGCACTGAAACCTGAACAACCGAAGTCCTCCTAGCTTTGTTGAACAAGCGACGGCTCAGTCCGCCACGGCCGGACCACCGTCAAAGCTTAGCCCCTGTCAGTCCCCTTCTCTCAGGCTACTGCAGTGGTGAATTTAGCAGCCAACAAGCCGGTGACACTGCCCGCTTGCCTGCACTCAAGCGCCGTTTTCACGGCGACCCAAATAAATCTTGTAAAGAGCAAACATGTCTTATGTGTAGAAAATGTGCCCACAACCCTGTGTTCAGCCCCTACACACAAGCATAACACATCCCATGCCCCTATCAGAGCACGCTCTCATAAAGCGATTCACGAACCGCTCGGCGTCAGAGTCAATGAAAGCGCCCACAAATGCGTGCGTGCGCCCATTCTCTGGCCGCTCTGTCACCACGACCAGCCCTATGTGTAGAAAGCGTGCCCACAATCCAGTGTTCACTTCTGCACACAAGCACTGCATGTCTCGTGTCCCCACCAGAGCACGCTCACATAAAGCGATTACTGAACCGCTCGAGCGCTAGAGTCAATAAATGCGCCCACGAATACGTCGTGCGCCCATTCTCTGCCCGCTCTGTTACACGGCCAGCAAACATTCCTCTGTGTGTAAGTCCCATGCCCATGACTATGCTTGCGCATCACGTAACAGATGTGACTATTTCCCCATTCATTCCAATCGGAAGTCACTCACAAAACAGCCTGTTCATGCTGTCTGCGAGCAATCATGCATAAACACACTAAACGCGCTCACACATTTTGTTCAGCGCTCTGTGTGCGGCAATCAGAGCGAATTGGCCATTCACCCTCTAGCGTTACGCTTCAAAGCGTGGGAAGCTATTCCAGGGATATCCAAGTGGGTGTTAAGCACAATACAACAGGGCTATTTGCTACAGTTCGATCGCTGCCCTCCTCGCTTCAGAGCGCGGCTCGAAACCACTGTGAACACGGAAGCAGCGTGCATGCTTCGTTCAGAAATAGCAAGCCTTCTGTGCACCTGTGCTCAGGGTTTGCGAATTCTGAACTATTTGGACGACTGGCTCAGTCACATATGGAGCTTCTGTCTCACAGAGCAGTTCTCCTCAGCCATCTGAACAGTTTGGGTCTTGCAGTCAATTGGACCAAGAGCTCACTACAGCCCAGTCAGACAATTTCCTTCCTTGGGATAGAACTAGACTCCGTGGCAATGACGGCTCGCTTATCTACACAGCGTGCATGCCGTGTTCAGCGACTAGCCGCATCTTTTCAGATGAACAGCCTCACGCCTCTGAAGAAATTCCAGAGAGTGCTAGGTTACATGGCCTCAGCCGCAGCAGTACTTCAGCTGGGTTTACTGCACATGCACCCGCTTCAGCATTGGCTAAGCACCCGCGCATCTCGCCGGGCTTGGGCCACAGGCCGCCAGCCCATCAAGGTGACTCAGACCTGTATTTCAGCTCTGCAGCCTTGGACAGTGGCCGAGTGGTATCAGCGAGGAGTGACAATGGGAGCTGTATCTCGCCGAAAAGTCATCTCGACAGACGCGTCCAACACGGGTTGGGGCGCGGTCTGCGAGGGCTCTCCGGTTTTCGGCCTATGGTCAGTTCAGGAAAAGCTCCTTCACATAAATTGTCTGGAAATGATAGCGGTCGAGTACACGCTTGTGCGCTTTCTCCCGGTCATTCAGGGTCACCACGTCCTGGTCCGTTCGGACAACAGATCTGTGGTATCCTAGCTAAACCGTCAGGGCGGTGTCAGATCCAGGAACCTTTTCCATCTGACGGAGCGCATACTGAGTTGGTCCCAGTGCCACCTGCGCTCGCTGAGGGCGACGCGCGTGCCAGGCCACCTGAGCGGCGGCCCGGACAGACTGTCCAGAGACAATATTCCCCCAGGGGAAGGGTCCCTGCACGCTCAAACAGTCCAGGCGTTATGGCACCTATTCGGCAGAGCAGAGATAGACCTCTTTGCGTCAGAAGAGAACTCTCACTGCCCGATATTTTTCTCGAGCGAGGGCAGCTGGCCCAGGACTGGCCCAGGCGCCGGCTTACGCCTTCCCCCTGTCTCGCTATTGCCACAGGTAATGCAGAGGATCAGGAAGCGGCGTCACTCGGTGCTCCTCATAGCCCAGCGTTGGGAGAATCAGACATGGTTCCGGAGCTTACGCAGCTGTCACTGACAGCACCATGGCCCATCCCAGTGAGAGCAGATCTCCTCTCTCAAGCTCGCGGCACAATCTGGCATCCCCACCCAGAGCTGGGGCTGCATGCGTGGGTGATCAGCGACTACCCGTCGCTCTGCCAGAAGGAGTAATAAATACCATTATACACGCTAGAGCCCCTTCCACAAGAAGACTCTATCGTCCAAATGGTCTGTGTTCTCAAAATGGTGCACCGACAGAGACCTGGACCCGCGGACATGTGGGGTGTACGTCAGCTGCTCGTATTTCTACAAGAGCTGCTGGATAAGGGCAGATCCCCATCCACGCTCAAAGTGTATGTGGCAGCCGTTGCGGCGTTAGCTGAACCCTGCACGGCCAGTCATGGGGAAAAATTGAGCTGGTCATCCGCTTCCTTAGGGGAGCTAGAAGGATGAACCCCGCGCCCCCATCGGTTCCTATCTGGGATCTTTCTATAGTTCTCGAAACTATGAAAGCCCCCTTTCGAACCACTTCAATCCGTGGATTTGAAATACCTTTCACTCAAAACCGTTTTCTGACTGCCCTGTCATCAGTCAAGCGTGTGGGAGACCTTCACGCGCTGTCTGTCAGCTGCGTGTCTTGAGTATGGACCAAGTGACTCCAAGGTCATTTTAAAACCTAGACATGGCTATGTTCCCAAGGTGATCGGTACTCCTTTCAGAGCACAGGTCATTTCCCTATCGGCGCTACCAGCATCCGATAACGAACGCTACGCCAATCTCCTTTGCCCAGTAAGAGCACTGAGATTGTATACCGCGCGCTCCGCCGCTTTCAGGCGCTCTGAGCAGCTTTTCGTTTCAGTTCGAGGGCGCACCAAAGGTCTCGCCGCCTCGAAACAGACACTATCTAGATGGATAGTGGACGCTATTGCTGCTGCATACGCGTCAAAAGACCTGCCATGCCCGTTGGGCATCAGGGCTCACTCCACTAGAGGCATGGCATCCTCGTGGGCATGGTCCAGCGGGATTACCATTCACGACATATGTGTTGCAGCAGGATGGACTTCCCCCTCCACATTTGTCAGATTTTACAATATGGAAGTGCCCGCTCTGCAGGCAAAACTACTAGCGGTTTAATACGCTACAGCTCCCCTGGTGAGCTGCACTGATGGGACACATTCCACACAGACCGGCACCGCCGCTCTGTAGTTCCCTTCCCACTATGTGCTTATATATTACACAAACACTGACCCGCATTCTTGCCGGCCAAATCTTATTTCCCCACTCATAAGGACTCCCCCGGGTTCTCCCTTAATTCCCTGGGGCTCATACAGTGGATGCTTGGCGCGCACGGCGTTGACAATGGGTTCCCGTAGCGTAAGCTAGCTTACGCAATACGAGAGAACCTCTCGTAAGAGAAAGTATCGGTTACCTAACGTAACCTCGGTTCTCTCTAGATGAGGGAACGAGTATTGCGTAGCCGGCCGTGCTCGCGCCACGAGCAACTTTTCGCTTCAGTCAATGAAAACCAGGGTTCCAGCCTACGAACTACGCTTATATGCACTCTAGTCACATCCTTTTTGGCGGGCTTTGATGAAGTGAGCGCGCGGACGCCTCTCATTGGATGCGAGTTCGCCCAAGCTCGTCTATAGGCTGCAGCAGTTGCCGCAGAGCAACCAATGAGCTCGCTAGCTAGCCCGCTCAAGGTCTGCAGCTGCCGCACTGCGTTGACAATGGATACAAAATTAAGAATAATTTTTTGGCTTCAAAATCTCAGAAAAGATGAATCTTTCCCGTAGCGTAAGCTAGCTTACGCAACACTCGTTCCCTCATCTAGAGAGAACCGAGGTTACGTTAGGTAACCGATACGTTTCTCACTGCACAAAAGAAATCATCTGCTCACATGTCACCAGCTTCAACCAGGGCATCCAAATGCTTTTTAATGTCAGAGGGTATAAATGATTCCTCCAGTCTGGCCTGCAATATTTTTCTCATGAATGTGCAAAGCAACTTCTGTTGCTGATATGTGGTATTGCTCTGCTATCTCCAGTGCATGGTTAAATGTGGCTGTTTGCTCGAGTGTGAAGCCAATACAAAGTTTAGCACAAGGATCACTAAACATGTCTCTTAGAAACTCTGGCCATTTTCTTGACAAAGACAGTATGCACGCAGACCATTGAAAAGGTGCAGTATGGTTTCAAGAGCTGGACCAAGATAGAGGAAATGTGTGTTGCCATGCTGCAGTAATTTCTGATAGTCCAGCTGCACACAAGTGAGTATTTTGCATATGACAGCTTCAGATTTGGTGCAGGCAGCAGAAAATTTCAGATCATGCAATTTCTTGATCAATTTCGCAGTACAGTCAGCTGACCGAAAACTATGGCCGTGCACAGGTTTGGGGAATAACGGAATACATGTAACGGGATTATGTATTTAAAATACAAAATATAAGTAACTGTATTCCACTATAGTTACAATTTAAATAATTGGTAATTAAAATACAGTTACATTCAAAAAGTATTTTGATTACTGAAGAGATTACTTTGCATTTTATTGTCATTTGTTTCATTTAATATTTAGTACTTTCAGATGGAAAACATTTATACATATAAATGATGTGATCCAAAGTGCATTTGAACAGCTGTGAAACACTTTCTTATGATGTGTTACATTCATATGAGCATACAGAGAAGTAAGTTTGGAGCCCAAGAAATAGAAAATAACCTTGTGTAAATTGTTAGCTTTACGCTAAGCTAAAATGCTATTTCTAGCCATTTTGCATGAACATTACCAGGCACGATCATATTTTTGAATCAAGAAAATGAATGTTAGATCATAATTTCTTTTTTCTAGTTAGACCTTTGATATTAGGGCAAAAATCATATTCTTGATATTAATCTTTTTATTATTTTCCTGTACAAATATCTAAAAATCCTTAAAACAAGATCAGTTTGATTTATCTTGTTTTAGAAACAACACTGCATAAGATATTTAGGTTCTTCAGAGAATGTATTTTTAACATGTGTATTTTGTCTTACTGTACTGGTAGAGATTTTATAGTCTAAACAAGTGAGAAAAAAATCTGCCAGTGCTGAAGAAGTAATCCAAAGTATTTAGAATACATTACTGACCTTGAGTAATCTAACGGAATATGTTACAAATTACATTTGACAGCATGTATTCTGTAATCTGTAGTAAAAACATTTTAAAAGTAACCCTCCCAACCCTGGCCGTGGACAAAAGAATGATAAGTATAAAGTCCTTCACTTGCGTATACTTCAGATTCTGAACTTTGCTTTACATAAAAAAAATGCTAACACTTGGTGTGGCACACTTACTTTTAGCAGCATCCACGTGCTTTTTTGTATGAAAATGCTGCGTGAAATCGGTACAGCCTCCATGGGCGATAGAAAAGAAAGCTCTACAAATCTCACACCTCACTTTACTAGGCTCTGTCTGTCACTTTTAAGAAATGTAAACTCTTTTTGAAGATCCTCATTAAAAGTACACACACACTTCATTGACATTTTTCCAGCCACAATTTAATATGTGTGCTCTTTCAGACTGACTCTTTAATCAGTTCACTAACTGGACATCTATTGATAGGAGATTGTGATTGGATAGTTTAATCCAATCATATACTTCAAATAACATGTGATTTTATTGGTTTTACAAGCCATATCCTTGGCTACATTTGATTAGAATACTCACAAGACTGAGAAAGCCGCAAAGGTGATAGAGACATTTTAGAAGAGGAGAAATACGAGACAAATCACGATTTTTTCAGAATAAGTCGGAACACTAGAAAAAGTGCTTGAATACGGGACTGTCCCAGGAAAAAACGGGACATCTGGCCACCCTACTTATGTTGAAATGTAGAGCTGCTTAATAAAGAATATATTTTTTATTTTCAAGCATATTGAAATTTATGGACAGCTGTATCATTAATATTTTTTTAGTTGGCTGAACTTAATGTTAATGTAATTTACAATCCAACTTGAGTTGTTAAGTTAGTACAACTAATTTGCTTTAATTTGAGTAAATTCAAAATGCTTTGCAACTGGTTGCCTTTTTTAAGTTTACTCAGCTGTTTATTTTTTTACAGTAATGTATTGTACAGGCAGTTTCCTGATGAAGTGAAGAGTAGAAGCACTAAAACAGTAAAACAGCATAAACACTTAATTTTCACCCTGTTCCTTACACAATGGAATCTTATCAAAACACTTTTACTATAGTGCATGACATGGAAGTCAATATATTTGAACGTTTGCTAATGGTAGCTCAACTGATAGAGCATTGCCGTTGCAATGAAAAGGACCACGGTATGAGTTCTATAGAGAATGCAAATCATAATATGAGCTGAAAGTGTTTTGTAATGACCAGTTAAGTTTAGGTTTAAGATTTAGGGTAGGAAGGTAGGTTTGGTTGATTAAAAACTCAACAGAGCATGACATTTAAAACCTAATTTGTTTGCGAGAGCATTAAACTCACTTTTAACGTAGCACAGTGGACATTTCACCTCTGAACTTCCGCAATTCATGTAATGAACTACGAAATATCATTTTGGAAAAATGTCACCACAGTCATGTTATTTTCATGAGATCGGGCTGATTCATTTCTTCTGTGAAACACAAAAGGAGAAATTCTGGAGAATGCCTTGATTGTTTGTTTTTTTCCTCAATGCAATGGCAATGAATGGTGACCTGAGAAAAATGTATTATGTAAATACTGAACACGACTTTATATTTAAAGTATTCTAAAGTCATACAATGGGTTTGTAGGAGAAACAAAGCAAAACAGAAGTCTCTGCACTTACTCTACATGTGCGTATATGAGAGAAGCTCGTTCACACTGGCTTTAAACTAATTTTATGGTAACTTTGCTTTCTATTCAATACAATTGCATTCTCCAGAATTTCTCCTTTTGTCTTTCTCAGAAGGATGAAAGAAAGTCAATTTTACAATTTTTTGCTTTTTTTTTTTACAAATTACACTTTTAAGACACTTGATCACTGTTGAGATCTGTATGGAATTAGGGCTTTCTGGCATATTGCACATCCTTCCACATCAGGTTGACTCCATAACTGACATCTGGCCTTAATTAGTCCCTCCTTCACTATATTCAGTAGGCGTCACTCTCAGCTGAAGCACCAATCAGAGTGTAATCACCGGCCTGACACTCCCCCCCCCCCCATTGCATTCAGTGTGACAAGCCTTTTTTTAAGTCTGTGAAGTATTCTCCTTTTTTTCCCCCATTCCCGCTGCTCTGCCCCATGCGCACCATCCAGACGCACTGGTGTGTGACAAGAACAGCTATGCAGTCAGTAAAGCAGACTTTATCCACATCTTGACAGCATTCTTGGCCATCTCGAACCCTCTTTCTACAGCTTGCAGAAGCCTCTAGGTTGGGGTATCTTCAGAGAGGAACCTGAAGAACATTATTGTCCAAAAACCCAGCAAAATCAAGAACGACTGCTTATCCGTATCAAGGGATGTCAATGGAAACTTCCAAATGAGAGATCCTGAGGTGACCGAGAGACACAAAAGGATACTGAAAGAGAATGAAGAGTTGGTGAAAAACCAACAGACTTCATTGACTGTTTATTGACTTGTTTTAAAGAACGTTTTGAACAGGTTTTCTTGGGTTGAATATTTCAGTAAGGAGGATCTCTTCGTCAGCTTGTTCTTAAGAGAATACCAACAGGTGAATTTTGAAGACCTGCAATCCAAGTAGTCATCCTGATTGGAGAACGTTGTTGAACTCACACTAACTTTACTCTAAATCAAAAAGTTTGAAGGACAATTATGGCCAACTCTGGGTTTCAGCTTCTTGGCTACTTTCTCGCTTTGGGTGGATGGATTGGAATCATCTCCACCACGGTGCTGCCCCAATGGAAGCAGTCCTCGTACGCAGGGGATGCCATTATCATGGCCGTGGGGTTATACGAGGGCCTATGGATGTCCTGTGCATCGCAGAGTACAGGCCAGGTGCAATGCAAGATCTTCGACTCCTTGCTCTCACTGGATGGTAAGTACCAAGTGACAAAAGGTGTTGACGACTGTTCACGTAATGCTCTTGGGTTCCCCAAGTTTTTAAAAGCCAGAACGTGGTCATATGTTGCTAGCTGTTTTCATAAGTGAATTCCATGCTTCTAAAGTTTGATGTATAACTCAAATGAAAAGCCTTGAAGATGAAAAAAATATTACATCAAGATTCTTTGGCTAGAGGAGATTGGTGGCAAAAAACAATGCAATCAGCACAAATGGGCTGCTGTATACACATGGATTTAATCAACTGGTTTAATCTATCAAATTAAAATATGTGAGTTTTGACGTATCATAATTAAAGTCTTATGTGACACCAACCTCTCTGAGTTGCTGAGCGTATCAGACTGTTGAAATGTCGTGGAGTGCTATTACAAAGCGATTAATCAACATTTAGCGCCACTGTCATTGTCAATTTTGCGGTAACTTGTTACGTCTAATCAGGGTAAGTCCCTTCTCATCTATTTCTGCTGTCTGCTGGGATGGTCCCAAGAAGAAGACGTACTTAAACAATCCATTATGAATTGTGGCTGATGATTGTGCGTTTAATTGTTTTTTGTCTTTCCATGATAAAATGAATTACATCTGTTTGTAATTTGTGTTCAAATATTACAACACTGCAGGCAGAGACAAAAGTATGGTTCTGAAGAGTTTTCGTAATAACAATAGCAACCAAAAAAATGCTCTATACTGAAGATGGAACTGTTAAGAGTTTGCCGTCTTATATTATGCATCATTGCTGTAATAACAGTGTATTGTCTTGTTGCAATGAATGGCAGTTGTGTTGAGAATAAAAGGCCAGTGTTTAGGCAAACACCAAAGATATGTTCAGAATGCACATCCCTGCACAGCACACAGGTCCGCTTTCTTGCTGTAATGACTACAATTTAAGACAACCATCTTATACAAACATATTATAACATTTAGGTCTAGACTCTTACCAATAAAGGTTCCAGTTAGAACCAAAAAATGAAAGTTTATGTTCTGCACTGAACTTTTTATTCTATAGTTCTTCTGGAAACAATCTACTGCTTTGAAGATCTCAGAAGCAAATACACTGATCAGAAGAACTTATCATCTAACAGTAGGGACATTTAAATATCCAAAGAACCATATACTGTACATTACCATTCGAAAGTTTGGACACACCAAGTCTTTCTTTATTAGTAGTATTTTACACATTTTAGAATAATAATAAAGTGATCAGGAATATGAAATAACAAAATTGGAAGTATGGGAATTATGTGTTGGCCAAATTTTTTAAATCAAAACTATCTTATATCTTAGCATTTTCAAAGTCGTCACCCTTTGTCTATGTTACTTGTTTGTTTCTTTTACTTTACTATCCACTCCAACTCATTCAATCCAAAAAATACAGTTATTAATAGAGAATTTAAGGTTACACTTAACAACGAGGTTCCATTTGTTAACATTAGTTAACATGTACTAACAATGAACAATACTTTTACAACATTTATTTACATTTACGCATTTGGCAGACACTTAAAGTGACTTACAGTGCCCTTATTACAGGGACAATCCCCCCGGATCAACCTGGAGTTAAGTGCCTTGCTCAAGAACACAATGGTGGTGGCTGTGGGGATCAAACCGACAACCTTTTGCTTACCAGTTCGGTGCTTTAGCCCACTATGCCACCACCACTCCATTGTTGTAAAAGTTGTAAATGTTAACTTTAGTTAATGGATTATGAACTAATATGAGGTAACAATGAACAATTATATTTTTATTAACTAGCATTAATAATGATGATTAAATGCGGTAAAAATATATTTAATTGTTAGTTCATAATACCTAGTACATTTACTAATGTTAACAAATGGAACCTTATTGCGTTACCGAGTTTAGTTTAGCAAAGAAATTCATATGTAGTGTAGTCACAGTTTATATTTGTCTACAAAAACTAGGCTAATTTCAAGTATTTAAGAATAAACCTTTTGATCAAATGCTTTTTTAAGATCTTGAGAAATATAAGGTCAAACGTTTGGCTGGCCGTGTACCAAATTCAAGAATCTTATACAGCAAAAAATATTTGTGTTTCCAAGAAAAACAGTTTTGTCATCATTTACTCTCCCTTACGTTGTTCCAAACCCTCAGAACATTCTTTGGTGGAACACAAAAGTAGATGTTAGGCATGAACAACAGCCTCAGTCATCATTTAATTTCATTGTATGGAGAAAGAAAATGCAAAGAAAGTTAATGGTGACTCAGGCTAACATGCTGCATAACAACCTGAGGGTGTAAAGACACAAGGGTGTGTAAATTATGTGAGAATTAACATTTTCGGGTGAACAATCCATTCAAATTTGACTAAAGAGCAAACAACCTCGGCTGCCACTTCATGCTTCTTAATCACTGCGAGGTTTTGCAGAATATCATTTGGCTTTCTTAGCATCTCTATCAAAGGAGTTAATGCTCATACACAAAGGCTGCTCTCAGTGTGTGTACTGTAAAGCTTGAGGTGGAATCTGTAACCCTCGGCCCACAAAGGGTGACGGGACCATCTGATTCCACTCTCCCCCCTCCTAGCCTTAGGTCATCTGGACGGATAGTAACTGCAATGTTCTGGCTTTTGTATGTATAGGCAAAGCCTCCCACAAGCTTGCATTGTTTGCCCATTCTGCAATGGTTCTGCTGTCTTTTCTTGAATAACTGTTATTATGTGCACTGTAAACTGAAAACAGGGTATTTAGGGTAGACATCATCTCTATGAAGCATCCTTTTGATAGAATGAAGCAAAAGACATAATTATAGAGGAAAAAGTGCAGACTACTGTAAGGCAATTCATAAATCCAGTGTCCCAGTAATATATATATATATATATATATATATATATATATATATATATATATATATATATATATATATATTTATTTTTTTTTTTAAATATTTCAACTTTTTCTTTTTGTTATATGAATGTCACATTAAAAAAATTAAATTATCATAATTTACCCTCCCTCATGCCATCTCAGATGTGCATGACTTTCTTTATTCTGTAGAACAAAAATAAAGATGTTTAGATGAATATTTCAGCTCTGTAGGTCCATACAAGGCAAGTGAATGATGACCAAAACTTTGAAGCTCCAGAAAGCACATAAAGTCAGCATAAAAGTAATTAATATACTCCAGTGGGTAAATCCAGATCTTCAGAAGGGATATGATAGGTGTGGGTGAGAAACAGATCAATATTTATTTTCTTTTTATTATTTTTTACCATAAATATCTGCCTTAACTTAACATTAATTATCTTGTTTTTGGCAGTTTGCATTCTTTGTTCTACCTACTGCGAAGGGAAGATAATTTATTGTAAAATAGGACTTACATTTTGATCTTTTTCTCTCCCACACCTATCATATATCTTCTGAAGACATGTATTTAATACGGTGGCCCAGTAGTGCACAACACAACGAAATTCAAAAAGCAAACATAAGTTCACAACACAACGGAAACAAGCCACAACACAATGCAAAAAAGCCGCAACACAACGGAAACAAGCCACAACACAACGAAATAGCCACAACACAACGGAATAGCCACAACACAACGGAAATGATCCCGACCACTAGGGGGCAGCGTCGGCACTAAAAAGCCGATATTTCACACACACACACACACACACACACACACACACACACACAGCGTCAAACTCGGAGTAGAGGAGAGGAAAAACACATGTGAAAACAAAGCAAAAGCAGGAAAATGAGTCGGAAGCACAGCAGCATTTGGAACCACTTTAATGATGTGGACAACGTTAAAGCACAGTGTAGAATTTGCCCAAAAAAAATATCGCATAAAGCCGGTTCTACGCACAACCTACACCGGCATATGCGAACTGTGCACCCAACTGTGAAGCTAGCGGAGCTTCGAGAAACAGCTTTTTCTTTAATATGGGTTCTATTATGTTCAGATTGTATTTGTTTTGAATGTTGTTTCTATACATTAAAAAGTTCTAATGCAAATGCTTAATAGTATTATTTTTTCATAACAAATCAATGCATTTTTAAAGAAATTGTGAGACATTGCGAGTATGATTTCATTTAATAATTGAATTAGAATTGTTTTCACACCTATCATAGAGAAAACATTTTTTTTTAAAGAGCCGTTTGTGAGCCAAAAGAGCCGGCTCTTTTCAGTGAGCTGAGTCAAACGAGCCGACTCACGAAAAAGAGCCGGATTGCCCATCACTAATCCAGACCGCCAGCGATAATGCATGGGAGATTGAGAGCAATTTACCGTTTCCGGAGACCACCTGTCCCCCTAGTGGTCGGGAGCATTTCCGTTGTGTTGTGGCTATTCCGTTGTGTTGTGGCTATTCTGTTGTGTTGTGGCTATTTCGTTGTGTTGTGGCTTGTTTCCGTTGTGTTGTGAACTTATGTTTGCTTTTTGAATTTCGTTGTGTTGTGCACTACTGGGCCACCGTAATTTAACCCCTGGAGTCATATGGATTATTTTTATGTTGCCTTTAAAATTTTGCATATTTGTGTGAACAATTCCTTTAAAAACTGAATGGAATCTTTTTACCTGCCCTTAATCGTTTCTTTTTGGCACTTTTGAAATATGTTTTATACATAGATTTTATTGTTATAGCCTTGTCCCAGACTTAGACTTTCAATAATAATATACACATTATTACATGTTTAAATCTATGATAATCCAAACAATGAGTGAAATAACAATGATCTGTTTCAATAAGTATTGTTTTAAAGTTATTTCTTGTGCCATCATTTCCAAAAAAAGTGTGAAAATATAATTTAGTTGCTTGTATTTAGGATGGATAAAGTTTTAGCTATGAAATAAGCCTTAGCAAGACAAAGGAGTCAATTATTTTATTTCAGAAATGTTAAAAATGTAATTTCCATCAGCATCATTTCCACCAACAGAATTTGAGATGTGCTGAAAATGAATCTGAGGTGGAAATTTTGACTTTCAGAAAAAAATGAAAATGACATAATATTCATATTTTAACCCCTTTTTATTTCTTTGTTCTAATAAAATATCTCTGTATGGACAAGTATAATGGTTTCGGAAAAAATTACAGAGAAGGCGATGAAAATGATTATGACATCATAAACTACTTGTTTGTATGAGGAATGCATTGAGAGATGTTTTCAATGACGTTTGCAACAGCCCACAAGTGCGCAAACAATAGACAATGCCGCGCCTCACATGCAGCCTCTCTCAAAGCATGTTCTCCAGCGCTGTGCAAAAGCTTGCCTTCCTTTCATCCGTGCCAGGCACTGCCAACCTTGGCACTGGGCGAAGAATTGTAGGAGGACCCTTCTCTCCCCTTCACCCTGAGTCTAACTACCACTCTTCAAATCTGACCTTGGGATCACAGTAGCAGTCCATAAGGGCAAGCTAAGCACTCTCCATACAAATCTTGAAATAAAGCAAAACAAGGATGAAAGACGCAAAAATAAGAGGTCTCTTATAACCTCCTATAACCCTGCTTCAAAGACGGCCTCTTCACTCATAAACCATACATCAAAAGTTGCGTAATAATCTTGCCTCAGTTCTCAACTTCTTTGAGACACTATTAAAAGTATTTTATGGCTTCGATTCATGTTTGATACAAAACATTTTCAAAGCTGCAGTTCAGCTACTGTGAATTGTACTCAAGGGTTTGAAAGGAAGAAGAAAATCGGTCTACAAAGGTGATTGCAGTTAAATGTGGCCAAGCTGACCTCTTGTTTTGAAGGGACAGTGAGTGGAATGTTTCAAAGTGTTGGTGGTCCACCATCTTGAAGTTATTATGATTCTCTTTTGCTAAACTAGCATGTTACATGCCATCACACAAAAGCAGAGATAGGGGGACTGGAAACAATCCTTTTTTGTGGGAAAAGCCACAGTAATCCCCTCTGTGTGAAACGTGTCAAAAATGTGACTCCTACAGTATTATGCATGAACAGAACACCTTGTGGGTTATTTGTGGAATTTTGATGTGATAGTGCTGCTAGAAGTTGTCATAATACTATAAAAATGAGCAGAACAATGCTAAAAGGTTTATCCTGAGGGTTTTAAGTGATTGACTAATATAAATTGGCCAGGGGTGTGTCACTCCTAAACCACATAATACGATGCAGCGTTGGTTAGTTAATAGCAATTGTTTCCCGAAACCGTAGTTACTATGTCGCACATCCATTGTCCAAAACATGCTGGTTCAGCAATATAAAGCTGTCACTAATGATGTTATGTTATGTTAGGGGGTGGAGAAATAACTACTGCAATTATGGATATCAATTTAAAATAGCTTATTCACACTTATAATATAATGCTGTTTAATACGAGAAAGCCGCTGAAGACACGAAAGCTGCGAGCACTATGTAAATGCGACAGATATATTGTGCTGCAATAGTGGGGTTTCCTATTACATAAGACTTCAGGGTTCCCCCAACGCACTTGAGCACATACGCAGATGCACACTCTTTAAAAACTTATAAGAGTGGTACTTTTGCGTTAACATGGACACATAATAAGTTGTGTTCTCTGACAGAAGCCGTGTGGGTTAAAGTGCTTTTTCTTAACAGCCTTTAATCCCTTAAACGGCTGCATTCATTTTTAAGTAACATTTCAGAGTGCCGTTTTCTGAGAAACCAAGGAATAAGTAGTTTTCTTAAATGCATGTAAAAATGGTAAATGTCTTGACATAATTAAATATATATATATATATATGGAATAAAAGATATAGAAGCCTCGGAGAAGTCAAATTATGTCCGCAGAGCAAACTAACAAAGAACTATGCTTCTTACCACAGGTGGAGATCTGTAGTTCCAACCACACAACTTTGCGATGCTGTTTGCAGATCGTTGGAACTACGTTTTGGAGAAACAACAAATCGTAGAATGATGTTAGCAATGATGAAACTTGCGACCGTAATTGACTAATGATGCTTTTGGGAAATGCACCCCAGGCTAAATAATCTGCCTTTATTTTGCAATTTGAGAGTATAGGTTGAGAAATGAATTTACTTGGCTAATTAAAAGGAGTGTTAGTTCACCCTTGTGTCAGTTTCAAAATCTTCTAACAATCTTCTAAACATCTAGTCAATGTGTATGAACATTTAAGTCATTTATGGGTGTGAAGGGTGGGTCATGTCCGTACCACTTTTAGCCTTTCCAATTTTGTCTCCAACACTTTTTGATATAGCTTTTGTCAGGTAAGTGTCTAATGAATAAAAAAACATCTTCAGTTGTTGAGGAGGAGTTTCCATTTCGTTATTATGTTATAATGAGTGCTTTTGGCTGTTATCAATGGCGTTGAAAGGCAGCGGGTGGTGATATTCTCTCGCACATCCAGAGTCACACTATACTCGCTCAGCTGATGAGCAGCTCCTTTCAAGTCTAAACGCAAAGCAAATTGGAAACAGATGTGTACCCACTCATGATGTACATCCACTGATGTACAGATGCTAAATTTGTTTATTAAATTAAGTTAAATTAGAACACGTGACTGTCTAAAAACCTGCTCCAACCACTTTTTAAAACAAAGCGAACCCATGGATTATAAACAATGTAACTTTTCAAATTTGTTTAGTGAACTCTGAGTAAAGTAATGGTTAAAATAAGTGTTTTTTATTTCAACCATTTTTTGCTATCATTGAATTGTCATTTGAACATGTTGAAATGTTGCTATAAATCTGGGCACTGGCAATCCTGCTCCTTCTCACTAGATATAAATGAGTGCATTAACATACATCAATAAAATAAAGAAAGAAAGAAAGAACTGACAATGCAAGAAAACTCAATTCCGTCATTGAAAAACCCATATAACGTTTTAATTCTTCAGTGTCAGATGTAGATATAATCAGATAGGTTTATGTTTATGGAATGAGTCAAAATACACTCCAAGACACATTCTCTGAAAACTAATATTGATACCTTATGCCATTTTGCAAATGTATCTTGTTTTAAGGTCTTTTAGATATTTTTCTTGGAATACAACAGATACGTTTGCAGTATGGGGCTTTTGGTTAACACATGTGTTTTTAGTAGAAATTACTCAGAAAAAGGGTTCAAGTTTTCAAACCTCAACTTTATCATCTGTATTTTGCAGTGCACATTCAGACATGTCGAGCTCTGATGGTGATCTCGGTGCTGATGGGGTTCCTCGCAATTATTGTGAGTGTCGTCGGAATGAAATGCACGAAAGTGGGTGACAACAACCCATCAACCAAGAGCAAGATCGCAATCTCTGGTGGGACACTCTTCCTACTGTCAGGTAAGACAAACACCCAGAATGAACACATTAATGTTAAAGGTACAGCACAATCAGTGGAGAAGATAAATATCAAACATACCAAATTTTCTTTAAAGATTTCCATGACATTCTGGCTATTTGAAGGAACATTAACTAACGATCTGTTAGGAATAATACAATGCAATAGTCTGATGTTAGTTCATGTAAAATTATTATAAAATATTACAGAGAAAAATGTCACTTTTGTTTATTTTGGGGTTCCTGGGTTGGTTTTCTTTTAGAAGTGAGAATGTAAAAATGTGTCCAATACTGATACCATTTAAAATTATGATAACGTTTTACAAATAGAACATTCTTTAATGTTAATCCTAATTTATAAATATGCTTTTGCTCATTGTTAGTCCATGTCAGTTCATAATGCATTAAGTAATGTTAACATATACAATGATTCATTTATTAGTACATATAGAAAAGACCATTAACCAAGATTCAGAAATGCTGTATAATACGTTTTCAATAACAGTTTGTGAATGATTGTGTTTACTAACATTAAGCAATACAACCATATTGTAAACCAATATAATTCACACCAGTAAATATAATAACAAAGTTTAAGGCCTGCAGAGTGTAAACAAAATCATAACAAATCTGATTGATTTAAATGAGAGTGTAACTGTGCTTAGAATAAGCACACTTGTTATTTAGGTCAACCATGTTGATACCTCAGCCCTGTAAATCATTCAGTGTAAATTAAATGTGGTAAATAAAATTGAAATTCTTTCATTAGAATCCACGTTTTTGTGGTCTGTTCTGGTCTTTGGTCACAATATCACTTCTGAGACATTTAAACACACAGGAGTAAACAGGAAGTGGCTAGTTTGGTCACATTTGTACTTTCTGCAAAACCAGACAATAAACAAACTGAGATGTGCTCTTGGACAGTGCTGATCATGTGATGTTTATCATCTCTAGGTTTGTGTACGCTGGTGGCTGTGTCTTGGTACGCCACACAGGTGTCCTCCCATTTCTTCGACCCAAATACGCCAATTAATGCCAGGTAGGACTGTTGATGGATTTTCAATGGATTACACAATGCGTAATTGTAAAAATATTACCACTACAGTAAAATACTGTATTACAGTGATGAGAATCACCACTGAGAATAGTAAAAATAAAACACATAAAAAATGCAATAAAAAAATGCAAGGAAAAGATCTGTACATATAAAACATTATTGTATTACAATAATGAATATCACCATGGATTACAGTAATGTGGAATTAGAGAATGTGCTTAATTGGCCCTTTGCTAAGCCCCACCTTTAAAGCATTTCAGACCAATCTTATCTCTGTTGCCATCCGCCATTTCCCTGACAATCTTTTGCTATGGAAGTAATGTGTGTTTTCATTTTTTAGGATTAATTTATTTAATATAAATTATCCAAAAACTTTAAAAATCTTTGTTGCTGGGTCACTTGTAATAGTGACATGAGTTAATTAGTGAATGCACACATTTATTTTTTTAAATCTATATGTAAATCTCAAGAGGAGCATACTATGGATTAAACTGTGTAAGCCCTCATTTACAAATGAATATGTATAACATCAGCAAGGGCACCTACATTTGCTCCAAGGTAAATTAAAGCTTATAACTTCATTTATGTATTAGTGTTTAATCAAGTGTCAACTGTTTAATCACCATCAAATGACTGTGATGAAAATGACAAAAAACTTAAAAAGTCACTCTTCATTCCAGTTCACGTAAGGATATTGTCAGTTCCATTTATGAGAATATTTTGCAAAAAAATGAGCCACTACAACCTCCCATTCATTTCTATGGGCAGTTCTGCAAAGCTTGTCAGAGCGAGCAACGGTACCAAGGGGGGTGGAGCTTAGCAAAAGGCCAATTGTCATGAACATATTGTCATTGGGCAAAAAAAAAGCCTTTGTTTGCTGTGTAGAAATTATTTCGTGAGAGTCACCTGTTAACATTATATACACTCTCTCCTGTGATTATGATAGAAAGTGTGGCCTCTCTTTCTTTCAGGTATGAATTTGGCCCCGCCCTCTTTGTAGGATGGGCGGCTGCCATCTTAATGATGTTGGGTGGCTCGTTCCTCTGTTGCTCTTGCGTTAACGAGGACAGAAGAGGACAGCAGTTCTACCGGCAATCTCAGCCCTCTACAGGCAGAGAGTATGTGTAAATACAACTAAATAACAGAAAAGGAGAACTGTGAATATAAAGAGCAGAGGGCACGAGAGACAGAGCTCTCCCCACCATGAGTACAAATTCTCATTCACATTGACCATTTTATCCAGGTCCAAAACAAACAAACAAACAAACAGCTAAAACAATTACATACACTGTTTCTATGTCTGCGGTAAAAAGTGTATATTGTATTTAACACTTATTTTCATGAAACATATGAAAATTCTGTACTTTATACTTTGGGTAGGTCTTCCCAAACATTCCATAATAAGCTTTTAAATGAAGGAAATCCTATTTTTGCCAAACTGTTTAACTATAACAAATCAATTTGAAGCTAAGCATTAACACTGGACTTTTTTGTACAATAAAGTTTTTATAAGTTTTAGGGAAAACTTTATTAATGAAAAGCTTTAATGAAAATGAAAAACTTCCATTTACACTCAAAGTGTTTCAATGGAAAGTGAATGTCTGAACATTCTCGGAACAAAGTTGAACTTTTATAAAATATTTTTTTGTGGTGTAACGATCTGAAGAATAGCATAGTAGGCCTATTACCAATTACTATTTCTGCAATATATAGTATTTATACTGCACAGTATGCAGATTTAAACTACCCAGAATAATGTATAAAACAATGCAATGGACTTGACTTGACTTGACCTTCCATTTTTCCAGTGTGTCAAATCACATAATATCAGCCGTTATTTTTTATTAGTGGATGCTATATTTTGGCTTCACTATATTTAATTTCATTTAAACCAACTGATATCAGTTCAGAAGACACTGGGCTGTCAGCAAAGGGTTAAACTTTCGACATGCAGAGTCATGTGACAAAACAACATGGCACTGATCACAGCGGAGTTTGTCTTTGGGAGAAACAGCAACCAAACTACATCTGGTAAGAAACCTTATTTAGGTTTTACATTGAAACCTGTTTGAGTCAAAAGACTAGAGTCTCTAGGTTCATCCAATGTGCCATTTTGAAAATTTGAGTGATTTATCGCGAAACACCACGCTGTTTAACACAATGTACATGCATGTGTACAATAGCACAAGTGTTTCATTAGAAATCCTATATTTACTGGGCATTTTCATATTGAGAAAAAAAAATGCTTTCAGAGGCTTTATATGGAGTTAGGACGAAAATACGATCCATTTCGAGACCAGTGCAGACAGACAACACACTGGAGCTTAAGTCATTCACTAAAAGGGGAGCAAGGGAGCATCCTATAGCTTTCCTATGAAGCCAAGTGCATTCAATCCAAACTTCCTATCAAAATATCAGTTTCAGGCTGGTTGGCAGTCATGGTAATGGTAATCAGTACTTAGATTCAGAATTTATAATGTATAATTGTATTTTATCATGGTTGGCAGTGATTGGATGAAGCTGGCTATTACTTGTATCAGAATGAATGTGCAAAGAGAGAAAATTAAGATTTTGTTGCCAAAGTAGGATTCTTTTTAAAAACATTTATTTAAACTTCCTATGTTTATCATTGGATAGCACGTTGTGTTTCATATATAGTTATAGTAAGTAGACAGCTAGTTTTCTATTCTGAACATGGCCAATTAGAAACATGCTATGGCTTTACACAGTGGTTGGACTGTTCTGCATGGTGGTAGCTCTGTTTGCCAGCTATATGTGTTCCTGACAGCCATGGCCATACTGACACTGCATTGAGGAGACCAGGAGTTATGAGGCTTTCACTGTCCACTGGAGACGAGGGAATTCCTTTAGAACCATAGAATACATTATTTAAAACCATGCTGACCAACAAGTTCCAGTGCTGCAATGTGGGAATTGGGACTTGGCGGACTGTAGACAAATACTTCTAGCACAAACTGTAAACATGTTATTTAGACAAAGTACTTTCGAGGGAAAATCCAACGCTGTTTTTTGAACATAATATGTAGCTTTTTCTTCACATTATACAACACCTCATCAACAGAATCTGAGAGTTTAAAACATCATTGGGGGAGTAACTAAATAGCATTGATTATTGGCATGGGCTGTCTGTGTTGTTTAAGCACCTGATCCATTTATGGAATTGGTTAATGCCGGCCACAAAATTAGTGGTTAAGTTGAAAACTCAAGGTTCTTTTACTCAAGGATCCAAAATAATCTTCTCCTGGCTACAATTATTTCTGCCATCATCACTTAAAATAAAACTTCTAAATAAACCTGAGGGCAGTAATAGCTCATCTCTAATTGTGCCAGGCAACTGGGGTTGCAAATTTAGTGCATTCTATAATGACAATCATTTGCCAAAAAAAGTATTTATTTATTTTTTGTTCAGAAAATGTTATGTAAAGCCATTCTTAAGTAAATTGCTGAATTAAATTCAACGGGCCTATGGTATATATATATACATATTTATATTTATATATTTACAGTATATAGCTGGTATACTAATAATAAAGTATTATTTATTTTCTGACAAGAGCCAAGTTGTGTCTTACTCCAAGTCATATTTAAATTGTGGACACTGAAAGACTTATTTCCTGTCTCTCATTCACACCTCTCTCATACCTCATTCATAGCAGTTCAATGAGATGTTTTTTGGACCTTGTAAAAAGTAACACTTTTTCAACAGAACTTGATTAACAAACGATTAATTGTGCATGGACATTTTCCTTAAATTTCCTTTCAGGTAGGGCTTGCATTACTACTCTTTATTCAGCCTGATTTCATGAAATTTACGAACAATGGCAACATTGTTGCAAATCAAAATTAAGTGCTTCATTACACATATGGCTGCAGTTTCCCAGTGAATTGTCCAGCAGGGGGTGCCAAAAGCGATTTTAGTGTCCTAAAAGATAAATAAGAGGTGAACAAAACAGATGTCCTTACCCAATGCCTAAACCTAACCAATATAGTTTTTTTTTATAGTTACATGAAAAGCAGATTTCCTGAAGCAACCACATAATTTAATGTAACTTCTATGGCACATTCGCTTAATTTTCACTCCAAGTGTCCTTGGCTGGGCTTGAGGCTAAAGTACAACACTCTATGAGGTGAGCTAGATCAGAAGCTAATCACATTGGAATATGTGTTTTAATGTGGGTGGGTCTGTTTTTTGATATCATAATATAGCAGGACATGAGGAATACAATGAAAAATAAGTGTTTCAAAAGTCAAAAACAGCCATAAATGTACCCATGATTTGGGTAAAAGTGAATAAAACACACAGTTGTTGTTGCACCTCTAGTGTTCATTTTACTAGGAAAGTGGGCAAAATATAGAAAGCGGCACATTAAACTTTATGAAAATGTTATAGTATAATATCTCAATATTAACGTTTATTCTATTTACTTGTGAATCAGTCATCCAGAAAAGTAGTCGACTGGTCCATGTTTACTGTATGTTAATGACCCACCACACGGCATGCAACATTTTCCATTGGCAATTTATTTTCAAATTCACGTTACTCCAAAATATATTTGGCCATTACAGGATACCACACAAAATAAAATTACACACATACAATGGGAAAAAGTCTATTCACAAAATAGAGCTTTCCAATATTAATGTAGGCCTACCCTGAAATCAAACCCATTCTGACACATTTCTGTCAAGCGCCATCCGCAATCAGACATTTTTGCACCAACTCAAATGTGCTCCCTTTTTCCTTTTTCTGCGATTCTACTGATTTCAACGCATTCCTTAAACAAACACCAAGATGTGTATCTTGGTCCCATGGCAACCAGGAAGTAATCAGGTTTACATAAACAATGGCGAGCTTGATTCAGAAGTTGCATTTGCAATCTAAAATGATTTTGGGTTAGAGGGTAGGGCTAATAAAATTCCTGTTGACCATATTGCAACATTTCCGACTAAAAATACGACTCACTTTTGGCACCACTCTGTGAACACTGAGTGCAATAGAAAGCACATATGCCTGTTCATTCAACAAGACTTCCAGCTTCGGCCACTGGTGGTTAGAATTTCTGTAAGCACAAACCGATAACAGCAACTGAACTTTTGACCTTTCGACTTTTCAATCAGTCTGAATAGTTGATACAGGTCCAAAGCATTGACCTGTGTTTTAACTAATTGACTAGCTGTTGCAACCCCTACTTTTAAAGAATTCCATTGAAATGGACTGTTGGGATATCATGGAGTTTCAAATAAGCAGTCTATTTACTTTACTTCATCCATTTTTTCCTAACATTTCCATGTCATTTAACCCATCAAGAGCAATCCTGTTTGTGACGCTACATAACGTATTATCTCTGGCTGCAGAACCAAATGAAGCAAGAGGCTCTTGTGAATTGTCTCTGTCTCAAGCTCCTCTAATGCTGTTCTTCTTCTGTCTTCTTCTCTTCTTTAATTCAGGGATGAGTTATTGAGTGAGACTAGTTTCCCTGACTGACCAACCCTCCCTGCCTTTACTCGTGGACTGTCCAAGCTCCGCTCTCTGTATCTGTGTCCCTCACTCCCACTTAGAATCCAAATTTGGACACTTGTTTCTATGATTGGACAAATGTCCTCTCTACACCCTACATTCTTAAAACCTGTGTGCCTTTTTTTCAACATCTGATCAATAAACGTGTTTGAAAAATCGTCACTCCCATATCAATTGTGTGCTTTCCCCCCCCAACACCTACCAAACACCCAACGGTTAACTGTGACCCCATAAACTTTTTTTGTAAATATATTTTATTGAAATATGTAAGTGACAACACCCTAAAAACATGGGCTGTTTCATTGCAATACATCTTTTAGATTATCAATGTCGTTATTGGTGGATGTCCTTAGGTCATTACTTGATACGATTTTAGGTTTCTTTTTAACTCAACCCTGTTTTGTTTTTCTTTTAAATTGCAGAGGAAATGTTAAAAGTTCTCCACCAGACAAAGGGGAGCAGTACTTGTAGTTTGAGAGAGGGCGACTTCGTGGGTCACAAGCTGTTAGACTTTGGCAACAAACAAGACACTGTTTTTTTTTGGGTAAAAAAGCTAAGAACTCCAGTTAAAACTCTAAAGAAATTATTTAGTCAAAAAAAGAAAGGCAGTTGACATGTTTCCCTGTAACACAGACAATTTTCAGTGATTCATGAAGCCAAGCAATGCATTCCAAAATGACTTTGTACTGTAGTATAACCTTCATAAAATAAGTTAAATGTCCAAAAATTGATAAGGTCGAGTGAGCCTCAACAGTATTGTCAGAGAGTGTTAGACAAATATGTCATTTTTTGTTAAGGTTGGAGTTTGTTATACTTGCCGAAAAACTATTATGAGCATTGATTCAGGGTACGTTTTAATGCAGTTAATAATTATGTAAATCTTCGACATGTGCAGTGTAATATTGAGCTATAACTGTTTTTTGACTCACAAAATGTCTTTTAGTTTGCTAATACATGTTTGTCAAAGATGCCGTATGTGAGATGAATCTTTTGTTTGTTGTAAAATCATATTATCATCTTTTTTTTTCTTCTGTTCATGAAACGCATAGGAATTATGAGGGGGTTGTCATATTTTATTTTGCTCTGAGGGATTACCTAAAATTAACTAGTACATCAGAAAGAGACCCACGTGCTATTTTAATTGCTTAAGAATTCTTTAGTGCACTTATGATGTGTATTCAGCATGCATTGAAAGGCACTGTTTATTTCAAATGTTGTCTTTAAAGTGGTCGAGGAGTTAACGGCCAACCAGTAGGATGTCATTAGAAATGTTTTAGTTAATTTTCCCCAAAACTATGTTACCTTATATTCAAGTATGTATCATCTCATATGATGTATCAACTTTTCTGTTTATCTGTTTTAAAATAAAATAAAGTATACAAAGGTATATTTACCGTGTGTCAATTGGCGACAGAAATGTTTGCACATCCACCTGTGTTCTTTAAAGTAGCTGACTTGGGAAAATCACAAGGGCAATGCTATTGTTGTTGGGAACACACTCTGAAATACACACACACACACACACACAAAAAACCAACAACAACAAATTAAGTTAAAGTTAAATGAATTCTTATAATCTCCAAGTAAAGATGCACTGAATTAGACAAGCTGATAAATAACTGAATAAAGTTTTTAAATTTCTCCATTTAGCAAAGAAGGAACTTTAGAGCTTTCTTTGCACTTATTTGACAAATCTCTAAATCTTCAGTCATGCAACAGGCTTCTTTCATTGGATATTCAAAGTGTTTTGAACAATAATCTCTATGAACATTGAGGGCCATCTTATTTGAATGCTGACTTTTCAGGTTGGATTGGAATTTATTTCTTTGAACAGAATTAGTCAAATGTTCAAGGTCTAACTAGATGTTTCAGAAAAATATATACTACACTTACTGAGCACTTTTTTAGGAACACTTTGGTTCTAATAAAGTGTCTCACATGGTCTTCTGCTGCTGCAGCCCATCCGCCCCAAGGTTCGACATGTTGTGCATTCTGAGATGCTATTCTGCACACTACAATTGTACAGAGCGGTTATCTGAGTTACCGTAGCATTTCTGTCAATTTGAACCAGTCTGGCCATTCTCCATTGACCTCTCTCATCAACAAGGTATTTCCATCCGCAGAACTGCTGCTCACTGGATGTTTTTTGTTTGTTTTTTGGCACCATTCTGAGTAAAATCTAGAGACTGTTGTGCATGAAAATCCCAGGAGATCAGCAGTTACAGAAATACTCAAACCAGCTTGTCTCACACCAACAATCATGTCATGGTCAAAATCACTGAGATCATATTTTTCCCCATTCTGATGGTTGATGTGAATTTTTTCTGAAGCTCCTGCCCTGTATCTGCATGATTTTATGCATTCCAATTCTGCCACATGATTGGCTAATAAGATAATCGCATGAATAAGTAGGTCCACAGGTGTTCCTAAATGCTGAGTGAGTGTGTTTCAAAGGATCTTCATCAGATAAGTGTCCACAACTGTTGTCTTTTAAAGGAAAACTAGACTTTTCATTTTCTGAAGAAAATTTGAGAGGTGCTTTGTCTGTGTAACAGCAGAAAGTATTGTAGGTGTAACAAATGCTGGCAATAACAGGCAGACGAAGACGATGGTGATGTGAAGAACCCAAGTGCAGTTTATTCATAAACGTGAAATCCAAAAGTCGTGAACATAAACATAAACCTTAACATTAACTAAACTAGACTTGACTTGACTTCCAAACAATGTTGCATAAACAATACCTGACAAAGGACCATGGCAAACATAAAGGTTTAAATACTAGGACATGGGTAACCACATGACATAAACAAACAATGACGAGACTGAGATATTAACAAGATAACTAGATACTAAAACATGAACAAATGACATGACAAGACTGATAATGAGTTAACAAATCAATAAACCAATGAAAACAAGACACATGAACATGGAGGGAAAACAGGACATCACATGACCAGGAAACACATGACATGAACAGGAACAGGAATTCAACTTTAAAAATAAAAGTCATGAACACAAAACATGAACAAAACCCATAAACGTGACAGTAGGTGGTTGCTTTTGTAGGTATGGCTCAGATCCCTGCCAACAATGTAAATCTATGTTTTTTTTTCCCATGTTTTATTTTATTTTAAGTTTGATCGCTTAGAAAATAACAACACACCTCTTCTCATGCAGCCACATAGCGTGAGGTATCATGTACATGTTTGCAGTACAAATGTAAAAATGTTAGACATGTCAGAGCTGTGGCCTAGCAGTTAGTGCTCTTGTGGGTGGCGTTAATTTGATTCTGGTTTCTAACATTTACTAACACTGCCCTCTCCAAAAATTCCTTTTCTCCATTATAATATTGATTAAAGTGCCAAAACTCCAAAAGGAACAGGCAAAAAGTAGCAAATTCAAATACCCAAACTCACTCGTCTGAATTACGCCATTCAAATGGGCCACGTAATACCAGATTACCCATCAGACTATCTCAAACTGAGTCCAGCCAGACGAGAAATCAGACTGTAGACTGTCTGGGTAAGAGTCAAACCCATCTCAGTATCTCAACATGATTCAAACCTCTCCTTTACACCTGAATGATCTCTTCCTCATGAATGCTGTGCTTGACCAAGCGTCTGGACCCCTGATGCTGCTCAATTATGGAAAAGGTAAAGTGCCTGTCTTGTTTGGATGAACTTTGCATGGACTCTAAGTCATTTTTGTAATACTAAGGACTGCTGTTATGAGGGCAGAAGTATTATTTAGGATAGTTTGATACAAGAGTCATGAGGTGGTTTAATACAGTAGTTATTAATTAGGTAAGCATCCTGATCATAATGCATGATGTTACATGTCAACATTTCGTATTTATAAGAAGATCGCAAATTAATACTACCACAATGCCATAAGTACAAAAGAAAAATGTTCATTGAGCCATGACTACAAGTTAGGGGCATGTCAGTCCAACATGATCACACAGGAAATTGACATGTAGATTCCAAAAGGTCATGTACCCTGAAATCAACCCAATCTTGCTGTATTAAAGACAATCGTCATCCCCCGTCTGAACATTTTGCATTAATTTAACCATGTAAGTCTTTTTCAGAAGCACTACTGATAGAGCATTGTGCAAGCAAACTCAGATTTAGAAGTTGTATTTTCACTCTAAATGTACATGTGTACTCCACTTATGGTTAGACTCAGGGTTGGAGTTTAGGTAAGGGTGTATAGTAAGTAAAAAAAAAAATTCCTGTTGACTGGATTACATAATTTACAACTAAAAATACAAAATACTCTGTGGACATTTCATCTGTAAACTGAGATTGATATAGCTGCAGGCATACTGTAGCTCCAGAAAGGGCCGGTGCTCCAAACCACCAGATATGATATAGGGTGACCCTAATCTAACACTTTCCATTAATTGTGTTTTTTTTTTTTCTCCCCAATTTGGAGTGCCCAATTCTTTAAGTCCTTTTGGTGGCCTCAATCCGTGTGGCAGAGGACGAATCTCAGTTGCCTTTGCGTCTAAGACCGTCAACCATCTTATCATGTGGCTTGATGAGCGCATACTGGGGAAACATTTACATTTACATTTACATTTACATTTACGCATTTGGCATATATATATATACATTCACCTAAAGGATTATTAGGAACACCTGTTCAATTTCTCATTAATGCAATTATCTAATCAACCAATCACATGGCAGTTGCTTCAATGCATTTAGGGGTGTGGTCCTGGTCAAGACAATCTCCTGAACTCCAAACTGAATGTCAGAATGGGAAAGAAAGGTGATTTAAGCAATTTTGAGCGTGGCATGGTTGTTGGTGCCAGACGGGCCGGTCTGAGTATTTCACAATCTGCTCAGTTACTGGGATTTTCATGCACAACCATTTCTAGGGTTTACAAAGAATGGTGTGAAAAGGGAAAAACATCCAGTATGCGGCAGTCCTGTGGGCGAAAATGAAAGCTGATAGAAGAGCAACTTTGCCTGAAATAACCACTCGTTACAATCGAGGTATGCAGCAAAGCATTTGTGAAGCCACAACACGCACAACCTTGAGGCGGATGGGCTACAGCAGCAGAAGACCCCACCGGGTACCACTCATCTCCACTACAAATAGGAAAAAGAGGCTACAATTTGCAAGAGCTCACCAAAATTGGACAGTTGAAGACTGGAAAAATGTTGCCTGGTCTGATGAGTCTCGATTTCTGTTGAGACATTCAGATGGTAGAGTCAGAATTTGGCATAAACAGAATAAAGAACATGGATCCATCATGCCTTGTTACCACTGTGCAGGCTGGTGGTGGTGGTGTAATGGTGTGGGGGATGTTTTCTTGGCACACTTTAGGCCCCTTAGTGCCAATTGGGCATTGTTTAAATGCCACAGCCTACCTGAGCATTGTTTCTGACCATGTCCATCCCTTTATGGCCACCATGTACCCATCCTCTGATGGCTACTTCCAGCAGGATAATGCACCATGTAACAAAGCTTGAATCATTTCAAATTGGTTTCTTGAACATGACAATGAGTTCACTGTACTAAAATGGCCCCCACAGTCACCAGATCTCAACCCAATAGAGCATCTTTGGGATGTGGTGGAACGGGAGCTTCGTGCCCTGGATGTGCATCCCACAAATCTCCATCAACTGCAAGATCCTATCAATATTGGCCAACATTTCTAAAGAATGCTTTCAGCACCTTGTTGAATCAATGCCACGTAGAATTAAGGCAGTTCTGAAGGTGAAAGGGGGTCAAACACAGTATTAGTATGGTGTTCCTAATAATCCTTTAGGTGAGTGTATATATATATATATATATATATATATATATATATATATATATATATTGACCAAAACAAAGCTCAAAGTTTTTAACTTCTGGCACTTTTAGCCTGTGGATTTCAACTGAAAGTCTCAATAAAACGCTTTTCACACTTTTACAAACAATGTCCAACTCTACATGTACATGCATCACAGAACATTTATACAATTTTTCAAATTGTTCCTGAAAGTCATGAAATTCCCAACACAGTATAATTTCCAGCACATCTCATATTCTGCATTGTGTTCTGTGGTGGACATTATGCTGATAGAAATACAATTTTTATTGTTTTTGAAATAAAAATAGCCGATTCCTTTGTCTTGCTAAGACCCATTTCATAGCTAACATTTTATGTATCTCCCCCCACCAATTTGGAATGCCTAATTCCCACTACTTAACAGGTTCTAGTGTACTCACTTCAATCTGGGTGGTGGAGGACAAGTCTCAGTTGCCTCCGCTTCTAAGACCGTCAGTCTGCGCATCTTATCACGTGGCTTGTTGTGCATGACAACGCAGAGACTCACAGCACGTGGAGGCTCATGTTACTCTCTGTGATCCACGCACAACTTACCATGTACCCCATTGAGAATAAGAACCACTAATCGCGACCACAAAGAGGTTAACCAATGTGACTCTACCCTTCCTAGCAACCGGCCAATTTGGTTGCTTAGGATACCTAGGTGGAGTCACTCAGCACACCCTGGATTCGACCTTGCAACTCCAGGGGTGGTAGTCAGCGTCAATACTCGCTGATATACCCAGGCCCCCCACATTTTATGCATCTTAAATACAAATAATTAAATCATATTTTCACACATTTTTGCATACTTTTTTTTTTGCATACAAATTTACAGGTTGATTGTAAATAACTTTCAATAAAAATATTCTGTTCATAAGTAATATGAACCTTCATTTCCCCTTCTGTCGCTCTCTCCACGTTGTGTCGGAGAAGCGACACTAGGGGTCTCTCTTGAGCGCCGATATTCACTTCTGATCTTATTGAAAAGGGCCAATGGGAGTTGGCAGTCAGTATTTGCATACCCCGCCCCCGGACATACGGGTATTTAAGCGGGGCAAATACGGGAGTTCATTCAGAAAATTTCTTCGGAGCCGATGGTCTGTCTGCAGTTTGCTGCGAGTTACACGCCACTTAAACGTTCCTGTTTTCCTCTGACGATCTGCATGCTGTTGGATCTTGACGGCGCACAACAGCGGCTTTCTCCTTCTCAGTGCACGGAGTGCATTGTTGCCCCTGAGCGCTTCGACAGCGCAGACACGTACACACACACACTGTGTATTAAAAGAGTTTTTACTAAAAGAGTAATTTTCTCTAAAAGAGCAAACACAGCGGTGTTGAACGTCCTTTTAAGGACGCATCTTTTTCAAGATGCCTTTCCGCCCCTGTGTCATTCCTGGATGCGGTAGAGTGCTCTCCGCTTCAGACGGCCACAGGCGCTGTCTCGTGTGTTTGGGCCGCGATCACACCGAGGCGGCGTTTGTGGATGGTTCATGTTCTCACTGCGAGAACATGACCATGACCACGTTGTGGTCGCGGCTTGCTTTCAACAGAAAGCAAGCCACCCAAGCTGCACCCCGCATTGCTCCTTCTTCCCACGGGATTAAGGACGGTGCGGTTGGCGCTGGGGGCGGCAGTGGGTGCAGTTTCGCCTGGTAACCCCCCTCGAACCTCCCGTTCCCCGACACACTCGCTGGTCTCCGTCCACGCTCGCGGCGATAGCGGCTCGCCTCACGGCCCGGCTGTCTATCCTCCCGAGTCCGAAGCAGATGAGCTCGCCGCTGCATCGGAGAGTGCGGTGTCTGATGCCGAGGACTCCCCTCGGGCCCAGGCTGAGGCCGACGCTCAGATGTCCGACATGCTTTCCCGGGCCGCCTTGAGCGTGGGGTTGGACTGGAACCCTCCATCCTCCCCACAGCCTTCTCAGTTGGATGATTGGTTCCTGGGGGCAGTGCGCCGTTCGCGGCCTCGCATCCCCCCGGTCCCTTTCTTCCCGGAGGTGCATGATGAGCTGACGTCTACGTGGAGAGCCCTGCACTCCGCTCGTCTAGGTGCCACCCGCTCCACTCTCTCCACCCTCGACGGCGGAGAGCGCCACGGGTACGACGCGATTCCCCAGGTTTATAGGGCAGTTGCGCACCATCTATGCCCCGGTAGCCCTACCTCCTGGCAGGGTCGCCCCGTACTCCCATCCAAGCCCTGTAGGACAACATCCTCGCTTAACGCGAAGGCCTACACTATGGCTGGACGCGCTGCCTCCGCCCTGCATGCGATGGCCCTCCTGAAAGTCCACCAGGCCAAAGCTCTCAGAAACATGCACGGGGGTGGACCTGATCCTGATGTGCTGCAGGAACTGCGCTCAGCGACCGACCTCACCCTGAGAGCGACGAAGGCCACAGCGCAGGCACTCGGACAGACGATGGCCACCCTAGTGGTCCAGGAACGGCATCTTTGGCTCAACCTGGTCGAGATGCGTGAGGCTGACAAAAACCGCTTCCTGGACGCACCTGTCTCCCAGATTGGCCTTTTCGGTGACACCGTCAAGGACTTCGCCCAACATTTCTCCGCGGTGAAGAAGCAGACGGAGGCCATTTCGCACATCATGCCCCGCCGCAGACCTGCCGCTACGGGCCCTGCCCCGTCTGCCTGCCGAGGGCGTCCCCCTGCGAGGAAACCAGCTCCTGCTCTGCCTCAACCCAGGCCCAGCTCTCAGCAACAGCGTCAAGCACTCCACAGGCGGCGCACGCCCCCTGTCTCACGATCCCCCTCCAGGACCCGGAAGGCTCCCAAGCGTTCCTGAGACAGTCGACCCAGAGCCGAAGACGTTAGCTCCGGAGGTGGTAAGACCGCTCCGTCCCCTGGTGGACGGCCGGGAGGAGAATCCTTTGTTTTTTCATTTGCCACACCCCCTGACGGGGGCTGTGGTACCCACACTCTCAATAAAAGAGCTATTTCCTTTGCCTCTGGGTCACCTGGCCCGCAAATGCCGTTTTCACGGCAATGTGCTTTCAGATCACAACAGTCCCGGTACACCGGACGCGGCGATCCCGCCTTCCGCCTGCCCACGACTGTCCCCCGGCCGGCCGGTTCAGACGAGGCCAGAGGACGCCAACATCAGACCTCCTTCTCAGTCAAGAACCCGCCCCCTGCCGGGCGCGCGGAGCAAGGTAAGTGCTTTGAGTCTATTCTCAGCACCTCAGCCTCAGTCCGCAACGAAGCCACCCGACGCTGCATTACCTGTTCCGCGTGGCTTTCGCTTCCCAACGCATCACGCTGGCTGCACCGGACCATTCGACTCGGTTATGCAATTCAGTTTGCCCGGCTCCCGCCCCCCTTCAGGGGCGTCCGCTTTTCCGCAGTACACGGCGAGCACGCCAGTTCCCTGCGCACGGAAATCGCGACCCTCTTAGCCAAGGGCACGGTAGAGCCCGTCCCTCCAACCGAAATGAGGAAGGGTTTCTACAGCCCTTACTTCATTGTACCCAAGAAAGGCGGCGGCTTACGACCAATCCTGGACTTGCGAGTTTTCAATCGGGCCTTGTTAAAACTCCCGTTCAAAATGCTTACGCAGAGAAATATTCTGGCTGGCGTTCAGCATCTAGATTGGTTCGCAGCAGTGGAGGACGCGTACTTCCACGTCTCAATTCTGCCACGACACCGACCCTTCTTACGGTTCGCGTTCGATGGCCAGGCGTTTCAGTACAAAGTCCTCCCCTTCGGCCTGTCTCTGTCCCCTCGCGTCTTCACGAAAGTCGCAGAGGCGGCCCTTGCCCTGCTACGAGTAGCCGGCATCCGCATTCTCAACTACCTCGACGACTGGCTCATCCTAGCACACTCTCGAGAGTTACTATGCACACACAGAGACCAGGTGCTCCGGCACCTCAGCCGCTTGGGGCTTCAGGTCAACTGGGAAAAGAGCAAGCTCACTCCGGTTCAGAGCATCTCTTTTCTCGGGTTGGAGTTAGACTCAGTCTCAATGACAGCACGTCTCACGAGCGAGCGTGCTCAGTCGTTGCTGGACTGCCTCGCTTCCTTCAAGCCAGGCACAGTGGTCCCTCTAAAACCTTTCCAGAGGCTCCTGGGGCATATGGCGTCCTCCGCGGCGGTCGCGCCGCTGGGGTTGATGCATATGAGACCACTCCAGCACTGGCTCCAGACTCGAGTCCCGAGACAAGCATGGCACCGCGGCACGCAGCAGCGGGCCGTTGGAAAGGGGCCCCGCTGCGTTGGCACATCAATTGCCTGGAGTTGCTGACCGTCCTTCTTGCTCTCAGGAAGTTCCTCCCATTAGTTCGGGACAAACATGTCCTCGTGAGATCGGACAGCACCACGGTGGTGGCGTACATAAATTGCCAAGGCGGCGTACGCTCCCGCCACATGTCACAACTCGCCTGCCGTCTCCTCCTATGGAGCCAGCAGCGACTCAAGTCGCTGCGTGCCACTTACATCCCCGGCAAGCTCAACGTCGTAGCGGACGCGCTATCACGACAACGCCTGCCCGGCGGGGAGTGGAGGCTTCACCCCCAGTCGGTCCAGCTGATTTGGGAACGGTTTGGCAAGGCCCAGGTAGAACTCGGTAACATGTAGACCGACCGGCCGGGTGGATCGCTTGCGCCCAGCGCCCTTTTCCTGACGTCAAGGTAAAGTAGTGCGCCTTCTTCCCAGGGCGCCCCACTCCGAATCGGGCCCCTGGTCGATTCCTCCCCAGCCCTCTGGGTCTGCGGTTCAGCGGAGGAACTCACCGACCCAAGCCACTGCGGGTACCCTGATGGCTACCCTGTACTGGTATAGGTGCTCCACAGGTAAGGCCTCCTGCTCGGACTCCCCCTGTGTGTAATTCCATGGTTCTGTCCCCTTACGAGCGGACCCCCGTGTCTCCCTTAGGCAGTTACAGCTGCCTCGGTCGCCGTGCTGTAGCAACTCCCCCCTTTCGAGGCTGGATCTACCACCGCACCATACTTTCCACACGTGCCCTAAGACGGCCGTGTGACGTGTCTACCACTTTTCGTCCCCAAGAAAAAGGGCAAGTGTGGTCTCCGCAGGGTCTGGGTAAGACCCCCTTCCCTATATGCGTGTAAGGGCCCCGGCCGTGATTGCTCTATGCGAGAAACATAGAGATAAAAGAGGCCCAGCCAGGCTGGCCCATTCCCATGTTGGCAAACATCGCCTTGTTCCCCTCCCAGGGTAACTAGAAGGACTCCGATGTTCTTATGGGGCATTGGGGAAGGGTACGTGCAGCCAGGTACAGACGATGCGTGGCACTGGATGAAATCCCTGCCCGCCTCTGTATCGGCGGTCCACGTACAAGGTTCAGCGCATGGCAAGATTGGAATGGGTCCCCTAGTGTCGCTTCTCCGACACAACGTGGAGAGAGCGACAGAAGGGAACGTTTGGTTACGTATGTAACCTCCGTTCCCCGAGGGAGGAACGACACGTTGTGTCTTTCCTCCGCAATGTCGCTGAACCGAGCCACTGTTGTGGCCGGACCATTTCGGCTCCTCAGAAAAATCCTGAATGAACTCCCGTATTTGCCCCGCTTAAATACCCGTATGTCCGGGGGCAGGGTATGCAAATACTGACTGCCAACTCCCATTGGCCCTTTTCAATAAGATCAGAGGTGAATATCGGCGCTCAAGAGAGACCCCTAGTGTCGCTTCTCCGACACAACGTGTCGTTCCCTCCCTCGGGGAATGGAGGTTACATACGTAACCAAACGTTTTCTTTTATCTTTTTTAAATATTGTCATTTAAGCATTCTCTGCACTCACACTTTTGGTTAGTAAGTAGGCCAATGCTAACTTCTGAAAAAACTTGTTTGGTGGGGCAAAATTGCTTAGTGGGGTGGAAATTACACTTTGGGGCAGCTGTATCTTTTGAAATATTATTATAAATAATTTTCAAAAATGTTTATTTCAATCTTTGTTTAGATTATCATAGATTTAAATGTAATCATTTTTATTTTTATAATGGGTTTTCATAGTTTAATATTGAAAGTCTGGCTCTAGGACAAGGTTAAAACAAAAAAGGCATTTAAAACGTATTTTAAAAAATGATAAAAGCCTGCTAAAAAGTTACCAAGTCACTTTTAATGTGAGTTTGATATCTGTTTTTTTTTCTTCTTTTTAACCAACCCCTGGGACATGGAACTAATTAATAAATAATAATAATACCTACAAATAATTCCCAAAATAAGTGTAAAAGTCTCGAAGGCCAAAAAAGGCACTTGTGACAAACGTTTGGCAATAAAAAATATCTTTGTCACAGAGTGTGCCATCTGTGCACACATCCAAAACAACGATTTAATAAAACCAATACATTTACCCTGAAGTATGCCAGTCAACCAAAATTTGAAACAGTCAATTTAAAGTTTAGTGCATCAGGGTTCATTGTGTGCATACACTTCACTTAGTTGCTCAGTAAACAAAAAGCCTTATCAAAAGCATATGATAACCAGTGGTCCATAATCCATTTTATGTGTTTGACATTCAAGTGTTTTCTTGTTTCTTGAAACTGGATCTCAAAATTATGGTAACAGCAGGGAGCAGGCTTGAAAGTACAGCGTTTGCTCCAAACACATTAACCATGCTTGAACTCTACTCTGTTTTTTTCTCTTTTTCTTTGATTTGTGTTGTTGTCAATTCATCTGTGAGAGTACCCCCTCCTGTTCAGAGTAATGACTGAATGGCTTTTCTGTCGCCTAGAGCCAGGCAGTGGCGAAACACGGCTTCATTACTGCAGTGTGAGGCTGAACTTTCAGTGTCAACTTCTAGGAGATAAATTTCAACTAAATGAACGATGGAATGCCCGTTAGCTTTCCATTATGTGACTAATAGATGACATTAGTCACGTTTAGTAACATTAGTATCAATTAGTAATTTTAATTAGTAGCATGTAATGAGTAATGAACATTATTCTCAAAGACAATGCTGTAATTCTTTTGTTCTATTTATTTATCTAAGGGCCTCACAAATAAATCTAAATATATATACTGCCTCATAATCATTTAAATTAATAAAGTAATGATAGAACTCTGTGGGGATGGGGGCATGGTTGTGTAACTGTCTTGGGAGAGGCTCATCACCTGGGTTGTCATTATCATTAACACCTGTCTCTCTTTAGTGATGGTGGAGGGAGACCTGAAAAGACCAGCAGATGCATCAGTCGGCAGAGAGAGAAAACAGAGAGAGATGGCTGTGGCGGTTTGGGCACAAAGATCCCTTTTTGTTCTGATGCTAAAGGAGTAATAGAAATTCTCACGTTGACTGTTTCCGCTGACTTGCCCATGAAAATATGAACTCAACACCATTCCTTGTTCTTTTAATTTCTCTTATCAGATTTATTTTTTTTAATTCCAAAATTCAGCATATTAGTTATAATAATATGCTGTTTTGTAGCCAAAAAACATTCTACATATGTTTTTTCTTTTTTTTTGCTGCGTCATTTAAATGTTTCATGTTTTTCACAAATAAACATTTTCTTACAAAGAAAATATGAATTGCCCTTTGCCAACTCTCTTCTACAAAGGAAAACAATTAAATGTGGAATTCATCATTTTTATAGATAGTGCCATCAATTATATTATTATTATTATAGTGTAAAAAAAACTCCTAACTCCTTAGCTTACATACACCTTAGCTAAATACATTTAAACTCTTTCTAAATACATTTCACACTTCCTGACATTTAATCATAGAAAACATTCCCTGTCTTAGATCAGTTAGGATCACTATTTTAAGAATGTAAAATGTCAGAATAATATTAGAGAGAATTATTTATTTCAGCTTTTATTTCTTTCATCACATTTGCATTTAACTTGTTTAACTTGGGTCAGCTTGTTTAGCCTTTTGGCCTTGTTTAGCCTTTTTGGCCTTCAAGACAGAACTCGTGTAACTGAATCAGGTTTGTAGGCCTCCTTGCTCGCACAAGCTTTTTCAGTTCTGCCCACAAATGTTCTATCGGATTGAGGTCAGGGCTTTGTGATACCCACTCCAATACCTTGACTTTGTTGTCCTTAAGCCATTTTGCCATAACTTTGGAAGTATGCCTGGGGTCATTGTCCATTTGGAAGACCGATTTGCGACCGAGCTTTAACTTCCTGGCTGATGTCTTGAGATGTTGCTTCATGAAGCCATCTATTTTGTGAAGTGCACCAGTCCCTCCTGCAGCAAAGTACCCTCACAACAAGATGCTACCACCCCCATGCTTCATGGTTGGAATAGTGTTCTTCGGCTTGCAAGCCTCACCCTTTTTCCTCCAAAGATAACAATGGTCATTATGGCCAGACAGTTACATTTTTGTTTCATTAGATCAGAGGGCATTTTTCCAAAAAGTGCATTTGAAGTGCACATTTGTCCCCATGTGCATTTGAAAAATGTAGTCTGGCTTTTTTATGGTGGTTTTGGAGCAGTCACTGAGTTGCTGAGCAGCCTTTCAGGTTATGTCAATATAGGAAACATTTTACTGTGGATATAGATACTTGTCTACCTGTTTCCTCCAGCATCTTCACAATGCTTTGCTGTGGTGCTGGGATTGATTTGCACTTTTCACACCAAACTGCAGTCATCTATATGAGACAGAATGTGTCTCTTTCCTGAGCAGTAACCCTCTTGGAGCTTCATAGGAGCTGGTGGATGTTAGAGACATCTTCCATTTGAGGATGCCCCACAGATGCTCAATAGGGTTTAGGTCTATATATTACAGACTTGGCCAGTCCATCACCTTTACCATCAGCTCTTTAGCAAGGCTGTGTTTGGGTCGTTATCATGCTGTCAATACTGCCCTGCAGCCTCTCTGAAGGGAGGGGATCATGCTCTGCTTCAGTATGTCACATATGTTGGCATTCATGGTTCCCTCAATGAACTGTGCCAGCAGCCCGAGACCATGACACTCCCACCAACATGCTTGAGGCAAGACACACTTATCTTTTTTGTAATGAGGCTTCAGTAGGCGGGGATCGAACCCAGGTCTGCAGTGCTCAAGTGTTAGGTGTTTTACAACTGCGCTAACTCCCCAATAAATGAACCCAAGAGCAGAAGAGCAAGAGAAGAGTCAGGAAACTTGTGTTTCTTCCCAAAAAATTATAATCTTTACTTGAAAAATAAAGCAAAGTACAAATACACAAGGGAGGGAGGGAGGCATGAGCCCACTGCAAAACCTCAGAAAGCAGACAGTTAGGGACAAAGAGGTGCCCTGGAGGGCCATAACCTGGTCCTGGCTGCTGCAGTTGGGCCCTCTTGACAGCCGTCTCAATATCCCACTGGATGGGGGCCACCATCCTGGAAGTGGGGAGAATGGGATCTGGACAGGACTCCCCCTCTGGTGGCACAAACTGTCTCGAGAGTGCATCTGGCTTGAGATTCTTGGAACCTGGGTGATAGGAAAGAGTGAAATTAAATCGTTATAAAAGAGGGACAAACAGGCTTGTCAAGAATTCAACCTCTTTGCCTCCTGGATGTAAGTGAGGTTCCTGTGGTCCGTCCATATGAGGTAAGGATATTTTGCCCCCTCCAGCCAATGCCTCCACTCTTCCAATGACATTTTAATGGCCAGCAGCTCTCTGTTCCCAAAATCATAATTCCTCTGAGTTGGGGTAAGTCGACGAGAGAAGAATGCACATGGGTGAAGCTTATTATCACTCTTACTCTGTGTCAAGACAGCTCCTATCCCCACATCTGAGGCATCCACCTCCAATAAAAAGGGCATCTCTGGATCAGGGAGAGTAAGGATAGGGGCAGATGTGAAGAGTCGCTTCAATTTATTGAAGGCCTGGTTAGCTCTGCTGGTCCACTCAAACTGTCTGGTTGACTTCTTAGTGAGTGTGGAGAGAGGCTCAGCAACAGAACTGAAGTTTATAATGAATCTCCTATAAAAATTGGAGAAGCCTAGAAAGCGCTGTACCTGCTTCCGCTGGGCTCACTTCCATGGTTCAGTGTTGCTGTAATGAGGCTGCCGTTGACGGGGATCGATCCTGGGTCTGCAGTGCTCAAGTGGTAGGTGTTTTACCACTGAGCTAACTCAACAAATAAACAAGGAAAGCCAAGCTTCCACAAAAAGAAGAAAAAGAAAAAAAAAAAAAAGAAAAAAGAAAAATCATATACATATACATATACATAAGGGTCGAAAAGTGTATAATAAGGAAAACGCTTAGCTAGAGAACTGGTCAATGGAGGCACAGGGTACATAGGCTCAAGACTGAACACAAAGGCAGGGAACAAACATACTTATAAAGGCCTAGACACAGGTGAAGGGAATGAGGGTTAACAAGCAGAGAGTTGAACATGGTTAGGGGTGTTGGTGCCATCTGCAGGAGTGGAGAGAACAGAGCTCAAGGTATAAGTGCCATCTGCAGGCCTGGAAGGAGCATGGAAACTGAGTTCTGAGTGGAACCTGTCCTGCTAAACTGCTGTATGGTCTTGGCCATTGTGCTGCAGCTCAGTGTCAGGGTCTTGGCAATCTTATATAGCCTAGGCCATCTTTATGTAAAGCAACAATTATTTTTGTTCAGATCCTCAGAGAGTTCTTTGCCATGAGGTGCAATGTTGAACTTCCAGTGAACAGTATGAGGGAGTGTGAGAGCGATGACACCAAATTTAACACACCTGCTCCCTATTCACACCTGGAGACCTTGTAACACTAACGAGTCACATGACACCGGGGAGGGAAAATGGCTAATTGGGCCCAATTTGGACATTTTCACTTAGGGGTGTACTCACTTGCCAGCGGTTTAGACATTAATGGTTGTGTGTTGAGTTGTTTGGAGGGGACAGCAAATTTACACTGTTCACAAGCTGTACACTCACTACTTTACATTGTATCAAAGTGTCATTTCTTCAGTGTTGTCACATGAAAAGATAAAATCAAATATTTACAAAAATGTGAGGGGTGTACTCACTTTTGTGAGATTAGTATATATAATATAAATCTTTTTTTTTTTTCATTGTTTACGGAAAAAAACCGAATGGGAAAAAAAGTCCACCGTTAGAATTTAACAGAGGTAGGCTGATGGCAGTCTGACATGATCTCAATTGATATTAACCCAGATTAGTCTCTAGGGGGCAGCATTATCCTACATCTACACAATCCTCCATCACAATCCGTTGATTATTTATCCTACACTGAAACACAAGAAGACACTGATCAAGTGTGCTCCCGAGGACAGTAATATTTTCCAGTGCAGGTTTGGGAGAGGTTTGGTTTGTAGACTTTAACTTTTAAAATGCCCTGTTTCCCAGAGCTGTGAACGCAAGCTGAGGGAGCCAGTCACTCAGACTGCAGCTGCTCATTTTGACAAATGAGAGATGAGGGTTTAATTAAGCATTTCATTACTGTGCTCTCACAATTAACACTTATACAATATGGGCTGTAGATGATGCAGTGAATAATTGCTGTCTCTTATTAGAGAAGATGAAATATTAAAGAAAAGAAATGGACAGAACAATGTTATTTATTGGTATTTGATTATATGTTGAAATTGTGGGCAGTTTTTAAAGGAATAGTTCACTCAAAAATGAACATTTTCATAATTTACTCAACTTCATGCCATTCCAGATGTGTATGACTTTCTCTCTTCTGCTGAACACAAACAAAGATGTTTATAATAATGTCTCAGCTATGTAGGTCCATACAATGCAAGTGAATGGTGATCAAAACATTGAAGCTCCAAAAAGCATATAAAGACAGCATAAAATAAATCAATCAAAATTCACGCAGTCTCACAATAAGGATTTCAAACTCAATTACACTTATCCTTTAGCACCATATAGTGCTCTGCGCATGTGTCAAGCACTAGGAAGTGTAATCGAGCTTGAAATCATGATCATGCAGACAGCAATGGTAAGATGTACGATGAAAAATTAGTTATATTTTGGTCTGTTCTCACTCAAAATCGATTAGATCGCATCAGAAGACATTGATTCAATTCTGGGGTTTTATGGATTACTTTTATGCTGCATGTATGTGCTTTTTGGAGCCTCAAAAGTTTGGTATCCATTCACTTACATTGTATGGAACTACAGAGCTGAGATATTCTTATATAAAACTTTGTTTGTGTTCTGCAAAAGAAAGAAAGTCAGACAGTACATATCTGGGATGGCACAAGGGTGTGTAAATGATGAGAGTATTTTCATTTTGGGGTGAACTATTCCTTTAAGCTAAGGAAAACAGTGTTATTACTACATCAGGATCTATTTCAGTTCAGATGCTGCTTTAAAATGCAGTTGACAGCAAGACAGTTTGCTCAGTTTTGCAACAGAGCAAATGTTTTATAAATGTGTATTTTTAATGTTATTCAAAGCCAGCAGAACCAACAGCAAATCCTGTTACAATCTCTGTGTCTGGCCCTCACACACTCTTTACACTAAATGAAAGGAAGTGGAAATCCTATTAGTACTCTTGTCCTTGGCTCTCTCCCCCTGTCTCTGATATGCGTCTGCGTTTAATGCTGAGAGCAAGTCTGTTACACCCGCAAGACCCCTAGTTTTGCATCATTGCTTGTGTTTGGACAACTGCGTGCATGAAACGTTCCGAAATTAGCCCCTATGGCATTGACAGACATCCTGATACCTGAAGTTTAAAGCCTGTGGGGCTAGTTTCGTCACACTTTCTAAACCAAGCTCCCAGAGGGTGCCTTTGAAGGGATAGCTCACTCAGAAATGACAATTCTATCATCATTTACTCACCATTGTCCTGTTCCAAACCCATATGACTTTATTTCTTCTGTGGAACACAAAAGATGTTAGGCTGAATATTTTGTGTTATCACTTTTGTGTTTTACCGAAAAAATAAGTAATATAGGTTTGGAACAGATTTGGGTGAGTAACTGACAGAATTTTCACTTTTAAGTGAAATATCCCTTTAAGAAATCTGCCCCTACGGTGCCCACAGACATGCCCTAACTTTAAAACCTGTGGGGTTCATCTTTAATACTTATCTGGAGTCAGTCGCCCTGCAAATAACAACCCGAGGCATTACTAGAGGAGTCATGATCTTGGTTTTTACATCAGTGTTAAGTGAGCATAAAAGGCAGTTGAGGTTGGAAAATCAGACTTTTTCCTCCTCTTCTCTCATCCTGTGTGAGTCAGAAGTGGGTAGGTGGCAGTGGCACATTTGAATCAGTGCCAGTCAAGAGAGAAAAAAATGACTCTTTGGCTGAACTTGATTGAGTCGTTGACAGTGGTTCCATGTGGTTTAAATGAGCTTAACTGTTAACATTACTATGTAATATCAACACAAACATTTTGTGATGAAAGAACTTGATGAATCGATGCAAACCCAACAAAATTGTCAAAAATGTCAGTGTTACTCAAATAAATCTGTACTGTATATATGTACTAAATAGTGAAAGTGAATGTTAGCATGCTAAATACATGCTGGTTAGTTTGGTTCATGGCTCTTTTATTAATGATTTTTATTTTTTAAATCCCTATGAGAAAAGAATGAATGGGAAAGAATGGGAAAAATTCTTTCAGAACCAAGATGGCTGAAAAAGTGGGCAGCCAATGTTTATATATATATATATATATATATATATATATATATATATATATATATATACATTAGCTGCCCATATATATATATACATTAGCTGCATATATATATATATATATATATATATATATATATATATATATATATATATATATATATATATATATATATATTCATGCTGGAATATAATACCCACTTTTCATGATCCAGTCAATTTTAACTTGAAATAAAAAAGTCCAAAACCAAATTTTTTCTTGTTGAATATCATGTTAAATTTGATCCTTACTTACTTTTACATTACTGCTTTTATGTAATGTGCTGTGAATGCTATTTCTTGTTGATTTTAAAACTCCAATAGACATGAATTGCAATTTTGAAATATATATAGGTACTCATGAGCACTCACATTAAAATAAAGACTCCAGTCATATCAGTAACCTTATAAAAGCTATTTTATTCTACATGGAGAGGGTCCACACATGGGGGTGGCCATTTTAGAATCACATGACCAGAAAAATACTACTTGCTTATTTATGATTCATAATTATGGCTCACCGTGAATACTATTTCTACAATGGCATCTGAAACTGAAAACTATTTATTTTAACCTATGCTGCATCCAAGCCGCTAGGTGTCAGTGTATTTCCAAGATGACACAAAGAAAGTTCTGATATATTACGCCCAAAATGTACTGTTAAAGGAACAGTTCACCCAAAAAAAAAAAAAGAATTTGGTCCTAATTTACTCACTAATGTTGTACCAAACTTGCAAGTCTTTCTTTCTAAAGTGAAACACAAAAGGAGGTGTTGTAATGGAAATTGCAGGCCAACAAACGTTGAAAGTGACTTTCTTTAAAGTTTAAAAAAAGGACCCAAAAGTATCACAAAAGTAGTCTATGTCATCCAACTCTTCCTAAGGCATAAGATTGGCATACGTCTGTTGCATTTTCATGAGTGCTTTGAGTAAATTATTACAGTTTTCATTTTTGGATGAACTATTCCTTTAAGCAAGGAATTATAATATGAATTAAAATAACAATATAAATAACACCAAAGGCCTAAACTAAACAAAGACAATTAACTCTAACTATCAATCATATTTAATTAATCACTCCCTCTTTTTTGAGCAGATTTAAAGCTTATGGTGCATGTGCAGGGGAGCATGGGAACAGAGCAGAGAGACATGTGAGATCAGCTCGGCTGGCAAATGTAAAGCGAGTGGGGTCATGTTAGAATGTATGCATTTTAATCTGCAAGAAGGCTGTATCGATCAGCTAAGCATATCAAAGCTTTCCTTGCTGCCGAAGTTTACTATGCAATGACATAACCGATGTGGCTTCCTCTGAACGTGTGTGAATGGACTGACAAAAAACAGGTTGGAAGGAAAGGGGCTGTGGTAATCACACAGTAAACAGCTGTGAGGGGCTGATTTAAAACTCACTGGAGCAGGCTCACTTGATTTGGATTGAAATAACGCAGAGTTACCCCCCCATAATCCCTCATGCCTAAATACATGAATTTAACAGATGTGTTTTGAATGTTTATTTGTAATACTGTGCCATAACATACTGAGTTGTTCGAAAGTATTGTAGTTTAGGGTTAGTTTATGCAAAAATTTGAATTCTGTCATCATTTACTCACCATCATGAGGTTCCAAACCTGTATGACTTTCGGTAACACTTTACATTTATGTTCCCTTTAAAGAGTTTTATTTACAAATGCATTATAACTCATTTAAATTAGGTTATTACAATATGCATTATGGTCTCATATTAATCTCCATTCCTGAATGGCTACATCACTCTACTCTCTCCTCCCCACCAATAGCTGGTGTGTGGTGGGCGTTCTGGCGCACTATGGCTGCCGTCGCATCATCATCCCTATGCTATGTAAAGCGCTTTGAGTGCCTAGAAAAGCGCTATATAAATGTAAGGAATTATTATTATTATGAATTATTAATAGGGTGACTTTCATGCAAAGTGAGCCAATATACCTCATGTTATAAATGCTTAATAACACATATTCAACATTAGTAAACTATGAAAATGTACCTTAATGTAAAGTGGACACATATTAAGCATTTATTAAGTAGTTGCCAACATTAGAAACCTATGTACATAGAGTTCAGTATGTTTCATGGCCATCAGGCTTTATTATACAATACAGTATATGCTGAGAATGAGCATGAGATCCAGATTTTTTTGGAGACAAGGAAAGTGACAGAACAAGTGAGTCAAGGCATTACATAAATTGTAATTGGTGAGTAATTATTTATTAAGCATTCATAACATGCAAGTTAAAATGCTCAATATTGTAGTATTATATATATTATAAGTATTGCATGAAAATCACATTTTTGTTCATGTTGTTATACATTTTAATAAATGGTTTATAACACATTATTTAATTAATTATTAGTCATTTATAAACCCTTAACAAAGGAAACATCACTGTGTTTATTAAGTGTTACATGACTTTCTTCTATGGAACACAAAAGTAGATGTTAGGCAGCCTCAGTCACTTTCACTTTCATTGAATGGAAAGAAGATGCAATGAAAGTGAATGGTGACCGAGGATATCATTCTGTCTAGCATCTCCTTTAGTGTTTTACAGAAGACAGTAAGTCATAAGTACGGGTCTGGAACAACATGAGGGTGAGTAAATCATGACCATTTTCATTTTTGAATGAACTATCCCTTTAAATTACAAATTAATTTGGTTAATGAAGAACTCTGCTAGGACAGAACAGTAAAGCTATAACTTTACCTCTGACATTTCAGTGGAAATAATTTGGGGTGGAAATCTTTGAAAAAAATCTTATACTGTTTTCCACCTTCCAGACTTTTTCATCCCAGCGGGCATCTGTTGAAAAACAGGAACCATATTTCACCCCCAGTGTTTGAACGAATCCTGCTTTTAATTATGTTTCCTGTGTTATTGTGTGTTTTTTTTTTGTTTTTTTTTTGCGAGCTGTTGGTTTTGTGCTCCATCTCAGTGAGGGCTTCATTAATCAATCCGTCTGACAAGAAATGGCTCACCTGCATGCGGAGGTGTTTATCTTTAGCTAATTTCCTGGCGGGATGCCTGTCATGCTGTGTTTAAAACCAGGAACAGGTGTAAACAGAAGGATCTCAGGACTGTATCTTCTATATGAGTTTCTATCACCACACCTGTCGCATAGTTATAAAAAAGTGCAAAAAATGTGATTGTTGCAACTCCAATCAGTGTCGTCTGTTTTCGGTGAAACCTGTATTATTATCAGTAAGCATGAATGAATGTTTTTGCTTGATAACATTTCCTTGCTTTGAGTTCAACGGCATCACATATGGCCTACAGAGTGAAAATCTAATGAAGCCTGTCGGCATCACATCATTTAAGTTTGTGTACAGATCTGTAGTTTGAAACATCTGACACATTCAGTGCAGTAAAGACCATGTGACTTTGCATATAAAATGAATACTCGCCAATCATTTCTAATGACTGTCAAATACTTAAACATCTTGTCCTCAATTGTGAGTGCAATGCAAACTGATAAAAAACGTAATTATACATAGCTCTGAGATGAAAATAAACATTTGTAATTAACATGCAGCGCAGACGTTGGCCAAAAGGAAGAAAGACAATGCGCCGTGCGCTCCTCGTTATGCTTCTGTGAAAATGACTGCAGCTTCCAATCGCTATCGGCTGAAAAACCCCAGCAGCTCAGGCCCAGAATGGCTCAAAGCAGCTGGAGCCAAACCCCACAGCTGACAGCTGGTTCAGGCTGAGGAGGGTCTATGTGACCTGGCTCGTTCCAGCTCCACTGACAAGTACTATGTACAGAGACAGAATAGCTCAGACAATATAGCATTCACACAGCGATCAAATTAGGGTGCACAGTGCAATCAACAGGTTTGGGGTCAAAGAGGCACACAAGGAAATTATATTAACATATCAATATGAACAATGGTCATTGTTTGGTTGCAGAGTTTTCTTTGTATTTTACTGGAGTCGTCTCAATGAGATGCCCTCACATCTGTGCATTTAGCAAGCAAGTTCATACAAAAACAAACTTATTTGTGCTTTGTCTCTCACAAAGGCTCTGTTCCAAAACGTAGTGAGCTGAAAACGTAGGCTGCATTTTAAGGCATCATATGCTCCCAAGTTGAAGGCTGTTCAAAAAGGTACAGGGCAGACATGACACGTTGTAGCAACTCATGATGTAATAACTGCACATAATGTAATAAGTATAACATTATTAATGTTATAAAATGTTATCAAAACGTAATAAAATCTTGAGCTCATAATGTAATAACGTAATGTAATAAAATATTACTTAATAAACTCATCAAAAACATTTGAATTAAAATGTCATAATTTTGTCATATTGTAATAATTTCCAAAACAAAGAAACAGGTATACATGCTGATAAATAGTGTGTGATAACAACACTGTGTACAAAGTAAAGCCTACCTTGTAAAAACAATTACCCACAGCATCAATATATATATATATATATATATATATATATATATATATATATATATATATATATATATACACAGCACACATTTTCAAGTGTTGTTAAGGAGTAGCACAACATCTTATAGCAAAAGAAAAAAAATACTTTTTAAACCAGTAACTTTAAAAATAGTAATAATTAATAAATAAATAACACTGGGACAGTTCAACCAGCCACCAATCAAAAACAAATAAATCCACAAATTTAGGCAGCATCTACGGTACAAGAATGCACCCCAGAGGCTACAATATTTCTGGGAGTGCTGAAGAAAAACAAGAAATATACTGGGGAAAACATTTGCACAATATAATCACCTATTATGCATCTTCAGATGAACACTATAAGTGTGTTGTGTGTTGAAATGCAACTCAGTTAAATAAATATTAGTATATTATTAAGTACTCCAATCTGACTGAAAAGGAAAAGGCTAGCAATTTAACTAAAATATTAAAGAATGTTGCATAGTGTGCCATTTATTTTTTCCAGTAGAAGTCCTTTATGGTAAACAATCCAAAGAACACATGATTTACTACAATCTACTCCCATGTCCATCGAATATGCTGGCCAAAAAGCTCCTTGAGTTTTTGAGCAAGGCCACTTGTGCGTCCAGCTCATTAATACAGCCTCATCATGCTGATGCAACAATCCTCAAATTGCAAAATATCTGCCAAAGCTTCTCTGATATATATATATATATATATATATATATATATATATATATATATATATATATTTGGGTTTCTCCCCAATTTGGCATGCCCAATTCCCAGTGCACTCTAAATCCTTGTGGTGGCGTAGTGACTTGCCTCAATCTGGGCGGTAGAGGACGAATCTCAGCTGTCACCAAGTCTGAGTGAGTTAATCCGGTCATTTTATCACATGGCTTGTTGAGCGCGTTACCACAGAGACCTAGCACACGTGGAGGCTTCACACTACTCTCCGAGGCGTCCACGCACAACTCACCACATGCCCCACAGAGAGCGAGAACCGCATTATAGTGACCACGAGGAGGTTAACCCAACATGACTCTACCCACTCTAGCAACCGGGCCAATTAGTTGCTTAGGATCTGATATATATTCTTGGTAAAAATGGCTGGGTAAATTCTCTGAAAAGGGCAGAGCCTCTGTTAAAAGTGTGAAGCATAGACATTCAAGGCTGAGATTAGTTTTGACTCTTGCACTGGGAGAAGGATAAGTGTCAGGGGCAGGATGAAGACCAGGATACATGTCTGAGATGGGAATAGGATCATGTTCAGTGTTTGAGGCAGAAAATAAACAAGATTTTATGACAGCCATTTAAATGACTAAAGCTCAACCATGATTATAAACGTAATAATTACATAATTAGAAAGCAGAAACGTCATTTTTTTATTTAGTGAATTTAAAAAAAAAATGTGTTTCTGGGTCTAAGTGACTCTGATGGAGCATGTCATAATCACAAAATTAGTAAAATTTGATAAAAAAATTTGAGTTCACAATATAGCCTAATAAGCCTACATTTATTTTTATGTAATAACCTAATGAATATATATATATATATATATATATATATATATATATATATATATATATATATATATATGGGGGCTGGACTGGCAATCTGGCACACCGGGAATTTTCCCAGTGGGCCGACGCACTTTGGGGCCAATCATGGGCGGACTGGCCAGCGGGAGAATCGAGCGGGCTGGTGGTGCATCCGCGAAATGTGCCGAATGGGCCGCGATAAGCAAAAATTAGCTGCTGCGTTATGCTGGCCCGGAAAACATCTATACTGCTGCTGACTCTATTTTTCCTCTATGGTCTACTTTCGTTAAAATACTGTAAATGGGTCTGCAGCTCCCCTGACCCGCATGTGATTAGACAAGAGTAGCATAGAGCTGCAGACTCAGCTGTACACAGCACCTGATGTCTACTCACATGCGGGCCAGGAAAGAGAGAGACAATGTGCATGGACCTTGAAGGGGTGTAAATGAAGTGTGTTCGGTACTCGAGAAAAATATTCTAGGATACAATGCTGAAAGATCAGTGCTATCTACGCCCCTGAGCGCTTGCGGTGTACACATCTTAAAGTATACAAACGGTGAGTTGGGGTAATCAAAATCATGATGTCTCACGGTCCGAATGGAACCCATCCAGGGTCTGGACCTGGACTGCAGTCCGCTAATTGGTGACTCACGGTTTAGTGGATGTTTACATAGAAAGACAATTGAAAAACATCACAGATGAAAGCAAAAACACATTGAACAGCTCCTTAGATACCTTCTTTTACCCAAGTCTAGCAGATGAGGACGTTTTTCAGACAGACAGAAAGACAGACACTGTAGCAGTATCAGTGAGATGGGTGGGAAAGGATAGCACAGGGGCTGATAGAATCACTCCCTAGGACAGTTTATTTTGAATGAGTTAGGTGAATGGTCACGGAATTCAGCGCAGGAGCATGACACCTGACACGGAGTGAGAGAAGCGGAGTGCCCGTCTGTGCGAGGATCTGCCGCTGACTCAACACATCTGCAAGACAGACTGTGCAAAACAATTAATCTTCAGCAAATGATGATCGCGATATGTATTTGTAAATATATCAGATGCTATTATTAAAAAAACAGGAACTCGATGATATTTATACAGTACATATGATGTTTATCTATATCTATATATCTATATCTATATCTATATATATATACACATACAATATTTAAATGATATTTAGCTTTTGGTACACATCTTTTGTTTTGTGTCGATGAAGGGGTATTTTCGGCAAAAAAGTTTGGGAAACACTGTCTTAGGGTACTGTTGTGTTAGCTTAGCAACACGCTAACATCAAACTCATTTGAAATAAATTGTGAGTCTCTCATGTGCTTCATGTGCAGAGCGCTATTTGTATGATGCACAGACTATTTGCTGCATATCTTATGACGTTCCGTTTCCATTTTCAGTCAGGATGCTGCCTTAAAAGGCAGCTGCCTATGTAGACAGCATGGCTAGCTCATACCTAGAGACTCTCTTTTTCTACTGCCTGGCATTTACCAACCTCAAATGTTTCTATCTCTCTCTAATTCAATCTTCTTTTTTTTCTACTAATCACAATAATACACCAATTTAATTGGCTCTGACTGCCTTCCAAAGTCGATTGCCAACACCTTCTCATTTTCTTTTACCTTTCTAATTAGTTACAATCATCCTGAGTGATATTTATTGATCACAGATCTTTGTTTGAAGGAGACTCTGTTCTAACACTGCAAACATTTGCCTTGCGTTAGTCGCTAATTTTAGTATCAGTAAAATAATTATGATTGACTCTAGGTGTATCTTTGCTCCTTCAAAGTATTATATTAATTAAATGAGGAGAGTTCAGAAATTAATTAATCTGTAAGGCTATGCCAGGAAACTAAGTTATCAGGCAGGAATCAATCAACACCACTTTGAATGTCACATTAGCTTTCTTAAATGTTAATTCAAAGCAATATGGCGAGGGACAATGTGTGTTTTTTATCCCCCAGATGAAGGATATAGCTTTGTTCTTTGCCCTCAATTATCTGGTTATTCCGTAACACCACAGGTAATTTGAATATATTATATGATAATTTGTAAAACAAAATGTAGCTTTAGCAAACAACCCACTGTGTCTCGAAATGATGAGGTCTTCCTAGCAGATGGTTGCACTGCAAGGCACTTACATTGAAAAAGGACAATTCTGTCACAAACAGGCCCATACTGAGGGAGGAAATAAGACATCTTGACCAAAGAATTTTTTTTATATAGGAGAGTGAATCAAACACTCAGGATGGGGCTTACCAAAAGCTTATTGATTCAAACCACAAGGGTACTGGTATAGGTGGTACTAGAATCTAGTCTAGGTGGACTAGGAGGTGTTGATATTTTTTTTTTTTGTCCGGCTATGAAATGCCCTGACCAATAAAATATGAGGTTTGATCACGAGTCAGGAGCTTCCGCAGTTACCAAAACCAGTTGAACTGGTGGCGCTAAAGCATATAAAGCTGTTTTGACCACTGCTGATGGAACTGAAGGAACTCAGCAGTGATGATGTGCATTTAATTTGCAACAAATGCCTTAAAGGTGATCTCGGTAATTTTCTCCTATAGACATGAATTGTAATTTTGCAATATATGTAGGAAATCATGACCCCTCACTTTAAAATGAAGACTCCATAACAGTAACAGAGTCATAACAGTAACCATATGAAAGCTGTTTTATTCCACACAGGGGTGGACTGGGCCGGCCACAAAACTGGTGGTGATAAGCTGAAACAGGCTGCTGCGTTAAGACGAACTGGCCGTGACTGGCTGAAGAGGGCCGCAAAACGGCGATACAATATGCTGAAGGGGAACGTGACATGCAGAAAAGGACTGCAATCTTATATCTCTAATATAATGTACTGTATATGGCGATTTGTCTAACATCGTTTCATCGCCTCTGGTGTGAAAAGGCCTTTAGACATGAAGAGATTGTTTAACTGACATGTAAAAGGACCAACCACAGATCTTTTTGTTTATGTGCAGTTTAGGGGTGGGTTTATCTGAAAGAGAGCAATAGTTGGGTTTTGGAAGTGACATCCCACTCATTTTTTCCATAGGGTAATTAATTCATTAATTTTCAATTGTGCACTTAGTTACGATAACTTATAAAAGTTTAACGCCAGACAACCAAATTGGGTCACATAGACATACATGTTGGGTCGTGATGTATTTTAAGATGAGCAGTTATTTCCTTAATAAGAGTAACTAAAATTGCTATGAGTAATACACTCTGTTCAGAGCACTAATTGATGCTGTTGCGCTGGCTGGAACTGTCTTTCATATCTTTTCCCTAGTAACATTTGATAGTCATGCTCTCTCTCCAAGATGTCATGTGACGCGGATGCCTCTTTAGGTGCTTACGTAATGCAGCCAACAGATTACTCAGCTTGAAATGTTAACGACATTGCATTTACCATGTACACTAGACAAATAAAAAGATGATACATTCATTGATGAATGATCATTGATGAATTTGTCTCAGTTTTATATAAAGTATCATAAAGAGCATAAAGTATCATATCATAATGCATTATGTGGGCAAGTTCAAAATAATGAGCAGGGTGGGGAGGGTTACTTTTAAAATGTATTCCACTACAAATTACAAAATAAAATTTATTTTAAGGAGTTATTCGATTTTTTACTGTAACACAATATTACAATTCTTATTAAGAGTAATATCTTTGCAGTATATCTTTGCACTAACATCAAATGTCTTACTAGAGGGAAGAAAAAAGATTGAACGTGGATTTTCTTGATAGAATTCATTATAATATATAATCATGACTCATAACAGGTGGATCTAATTGCTAGAAATACCATTTTACCTTGACATAATGCTAAATGTTCACTTGGCAATTTACACAAGGAACTATTTCTGATGCTCCAAACTTACTTCAAAACCCCACAAAGTGTACAAAACAACATCTTCCAAACTTTTGTGGATTCTTTTCATAGAATGAGGTAAAAAAAATCTATGATTTACAGGCTACATTGGTTAGTATTTCTCTTATAAGCATCCTTGAGTCTTGTAAAAACAAAATACCCAAACCACATAAAAAATTTAATTTAAAACCATATAGCCTTGTAATCGTGTATTTATTGGATTTATATTTCACCTGTCAGTGTGTTTCTAACTCTTTTTTTCCCTCAAAGATCCTCAATGCATGGTGGCAGTTCCACCTTTTCACACATAACAGTATGAGTGTCTGTTCATCCCAGGTAAACATGAAACTTGTTATTTCAGTCCTGGGCCAAAAGTTTAAGAACCCCGAAATAGGGGCCTGGGTAGCTCAGTGAGTATTGACGTTGACTACCACCCCTGGAGTTGCGAGTTCGAATCCAGGGTGTGCTGAGTGATTTCAGCCAGGACTCCTAAGCAACCAAATCAGCCTGGTTGCTAGGGAGGGTAGAGTCACATGGGGTAACCTCGCATGGTGTGATTAGTGGTTCTCACTCTCAGTGGGGCACATGGTAATTTGTGCATGGATCTTGGAGAGTTGCATGAGCCTCCACATGCAGAGTCTCTGAGGTGTCACGCATGACGAGCCATGTGATAAGATGCTTGGATTGACGGTCTCAGAAGCGGAGGCAACTTGTCCAAATCTCACCTCAAATCCTCGCGGATTGAGGTGAGTAACCGCGCCACCACGAGAACCTACTAAGTAGTTGGAATTTGGCATTCCAAATTGGGAGAAAAGGGGATACATTTTTTTTTTTTAAGAACCCCTGGAATAAAGTATTAAAATGTGTTGAACTGTTACATTGTAAACTCAACTTTATTACCAGGTGGACTGGTAAAAAACCTCCTAGAAGTTGCATAAAGCTAGTTAATCAGATTAGTGTTTGTCAGACTGAAAAAGTGCTTGTCATCTTTGTGTGCAATATACATCTGATATTCAGTGAATGGACTGCTTTGGATCAGCATCTGCTAAATACTATGAATAACAGTTGATGATAAACTGCACCTGATCTCCATGGTCTCCATGTGACCTCATCCTCTTAACATCTCTTTCTGTATTCTCTGCTAAATTGCATGTTCGACTTCAACGCTCCAAGCTTTGTTTTTTCTCCTGACCTGCGGTGTAGTCTTTGATCACAGTTCTGCCCTAAAGGCAGCCTGCCAACGCTGACCTTATCCGAGTCAGTTTTTCTCACCTGCAAACACTCAGAATAAAAAGCGCCCTGCATTTCAACCAGTTACAACTGAACATTTCTCCTTTGTTCTCCTTCATCCATCTCAACCTGCCAATCATCATCACGCAAACAGAAGTTGTTTCGCTTAGAAACAAGAGGAAAGATGAAAGGACAATCAACAGAGGACACGTCAGCCACAGTGCACAGAGTAAATTTGAGGCGAGTCAAAGAGTGGTCTTCCTTTATCTGTAATTTCCGTCTTCCTAACCCTCAAATAATGATTGACTTTGGCTGCCATAATAATGATTGACTTTGGCAGTCATCCCCTTGGATAAAACAAACTGTGAAACAGAGGAGGAGAGAAAGAGATGGGTTATGGGGGTCACAGAGTGTTTGGTCTGAGTTGCTCTAAGAGAGCATCCCGCTGAGATAATCATTGTTTCCATTGCAGCCTTGGATGGCTGTGGCCAAACCTGCTTTCCCTCAGATCAGTGGATGGATTGTTGAGCTGACTGCACATCGGGAGAATGAAAAAGAAACAAAGATTAGAAGGAATGGAGAATCTGAATCTTGAGGAAGACATGTATGTACAGTATGTGTATATACAGTATATATATATATATATATATATATATATATATATATATATATATATATATATATATATACAGTATTAGAGCTGTCAATTTAACAGATTATTTTGGTTCCATTCATTGTATAAAAAAAATAAGGCATTAAAGAAATGCAATTAATCATGACCCTGCCTGTAGTAAATTCAGAAATATGAAAAGTTCCTACCATCAGAGAAATTCCACAGTCACAGAGCAATTCGTACTAGCTTCCACAAGTGTGCTTTTGTGCTCAAAGCCCGAGCTAGGATCTACTATCGTTATCGGTGAGAACCAAAAATGAAGTATCTGTACTGATACTCATTCTCAAAAAGTGGTATTGGGACAACCCTAATACAGGTGAAACTCGAAAAATTAGAATATCGTGCAAAAGTTCATTAACTTCAGTAATTCAACTTAAAAGATGAAACTAATATATTATATAGACTCATTACAAGCAAAGTAAGATATTTCAAGCCTTTATTTGATATAATTTTGATGATTATGGCTTACAGCTTATGAAAACCCCAAATTCAGAATCTCAGAAAATTAGAATATTGTGAAAAGGTTCAGTATTGTAGGCTCAAATTGTCACACTCTAATCAGCTAAACACCTGCAAAGGGTTCCTGAGCCTTTAAATGGTCTCTCAGTCTGGTTCAGTTGAATTCACAATGATGGGGAAGACTGCTGACCTGACAGTTGTGCAGAAAACCATCATTGACACCCTCCACAAGGAGGGAAAGCCTCAAAAGGTAATTGCAAAAGAAGTTGGATGTTCTCAAAGTGCTGTATCAAAGCACATTAATAGAAAGTTAAGTGGAAGGGAAAAGTGTGGAAGAAAAAGGTGCACAAGCAGCAGGGATGACCGTAGCCTGGAGAGGATTGTCAGGAAAAGGCCATTCAAATGTGTGGGGGAGCTTCACAAGGAGTGGACTGAGGCTGGAGTTACTGCATCAAGAGCCACCACACACAGACGGGTCCTGGACATGGGCTTCAAATGTCAAACGTCTTACCTGGGCTAAAGAAAAAAGAACTGGTCTGTTGCTCAGTGGTCCAAAGTCCTTTTTCTGATGAGAGCAAATTTTGCATCTCATTTGGAAACCAAGGTCCCAGAGTCTGGAGGAAGAATGGAGAGGAACACAATCCAAGATGCTTGAAGTCCAGTGTGAAGTTTCCACAGTCTGTGTTGGTTTGGGGAGCCATGTCATCGGCTGGTGTTGGTCCACTGTGCTTTATTAAGTCCAGAGTCAACGCAGCCGCCTACCGGGACATTTTAGAGCACTTCATGCTTCCTTCAGCAGACAAGCTTTATGGAGATGCTGACTTCATTTTCCAGCAGGACTTGGCACCTGCCCACACTGCCAAAAGTACCAAAACCTGGTTCAATGACCATGGTATTACTGTGCTTGATTGGCCAGCAAACTCGCCTGACCTGAACCCCATAGAGAATCTATGGGGCATTGCCAAGAGAAAGATGAGAGACATGAGACCAAACAATGCAGAAGAGCTGAAGGCCGCTATTGAAGCATCTTGGTCTTCCATAACACCTCAGCAGTGCCACAGGCTGATAGCATCCATGCCATGCTTCATTGAGGCAGTAATTAATGCAAAAGGGGCCCAAGCCAAGTACTGAGTACATATGCATGATTATACTTTTCAGAGGGCCGACATTTCTGTATTTAAAATCCTTTTATTATATTGATTTCATGTAATATTCTAATTTTCTGAGATTCTGAATTTGGGGTTTTCATAAGCTGTAAGCCATAATCATCAAAATTATATCAAATAAAGGCTTGAAATATCTTACTTTGCTTGTAATGAGTCTATATAATATATTAGTTTCACCTTTTAAGTTGAATTACTGAAATTAATGAACTTTTGCACGATATTCTAATTTTTCGAGTTTCACCTGTATATATTTTAGACCGTTAATGCATTAACGCAGTGGTTCTCAAAGTGTGGAGCAGGGTGGCGCAGAAGACTGACCTGTTCTCAAATCTTATTCACTTTCACACATTCAACAAAAATAGTGAAAGCCCAAATAGCAGCTCTTGAAAGCCCAAAGCATTGATGTCAGGTGCACTCATGCAAACAAGGTCATTCTTGCATGTGCGCCAGTTTCAAATGAGTGACGACGTGAATTAATACTTATATTTCAGTCTGTTCCTCACATCATATGGCTTCAGAAGAATTTAAATCTAAGGCACAAGTGTTATGGATGACTTTAATGGTGCTTTTATGTGTGCTTTCGGAGCATAGTCAGCCACAACATGATTCTCGCATCCCTCAATCTTGTGTTTCATGAATGAAAAAAGTGCACAAAAGGTTTTCTTGTTTCAAAGGGGCGAGATCAGAAAAAACTGAGAACCACTGCATTAAAGCATGTGATTCATTTAAAATGTGTAAATTTTTTGCAATTAACACATTTACCATTAATACTCCATAAACCAGCATAAATACTGGTTGGAAGGGCAGAACCTTTGGATGTGTCTTCCCCGAATCATACTTTGACGCATACTTCATAACTGTAAGAGCTGCTTTGAACTCCACATGAAAAGCGCTTGCAGACAAAAACATCTCCTTCTACGTTTTGGTGATAGTTTACACTTGACCAGAGCATGTGAGCGAAGCGGAGCGGTGTGACGCTCAGCTCAATATTCCGCTCTATGCGCATGCGCTCCACTCAGTCGCTCGCGTCCCAAGCGAACGCTCCACTGATGAATCGCTCACGCTCACCGGTAAAACAAATCCCGCTCAGATCCCGCTCAGACATAAAATGTCTCTGTAGGCTACTTGCTTTCTGTTTGTACTTTGTAATGAATATCTGGAATACATGTATAAATTACAGTAGCTAGGATTGTAAATAGAAGTTATTTCGGGGTGATTCTGAATAAAAGTCTGTTCTTTTTATTCATTTAAATGCATTAAATTAACTTAATTATAAAACATGTCTAGCCCTTTGGCAAACTTGCCTATTAAATGCAATAACTGAAAAGGTATATTTGATTTTCGTTATTTTATTTCCGTGAACATAACTGCAGATGCAAAACAGGCATATTAAAATGCGCACGCACACACAAACAAGATGAAATGCATGTAGAACTTCACAAAACACATCTGGACTATCATGCTCATAAAAGCACACACAGGTGAAATGCACTTAACAACATCTTATCAAAGCACACCTGGATGATTTACTGGCATTAGTAAAAGAAACGCGCGTTCTAAAGTTTAAATATAACTGCGGGTAATTGCGGTCTATTTAAAAACGTCTCAATCTTTACATCACTTTAGAATTTACTTTTAGAAACATTAGCTTGGACAAAGTATTAGGTTTCAGGCTCATGCGGTGTGCCCGGGACAGTAATCCAGCGGCGGAAAACACGCGCTCAGAACTGGGGAGTCTGGGGACGCAGGAGAGGAAAAAATTATTTATCTCCCTTTGATTGGTAGCAGTTTTTTCTGTAAAAACTAATTTGCGTACATTATAATAGCGTACAGTACATTTTCTGTTGCCTAGGCCTACATCTAAATTATAGGCCTACCTAATTATTCGGGTCAGTTTTTTTTTTATTTAAATTTAACAAGTGGTTCAATAACTTCTGTCTAATTTCAACTTAAAAATAGGCTACATCAACTACAATTATGTAGGCTAATTCATATTGTGAGTTGGCTATAGGTTATTTTTAGTTGCACTGATATGATGATTGCATAACGAATTAACAATTCGTTCCAACCTGACGTCAGCATGTTTTAATAATTAATTTCCTAATTTTATTTAAATCGTACAAAATTAACAATATAATATTTCGATCCATGGTTTAGTAAATCGTGACCACGTTGTAATAATTTGTTTCCTTGTTTTAATAAAACGAGAGTAGCCTACTAATTAGTTCAACATGGCCACGATTTACTAAACTCAGAGAACGATTTAAGAACTTGTAGAAACAAATTTCATTCGTAGCCACCCTAAATGAGAGAACGAATTCTTAATTCATGGGAAGTTGGGAACGAAATGTTAATTTGTATATTACAATATATTTTTGTCTGCATGTCATGAGAGGGGCTCAGTACAACAGCCTACCTTACCCATTTATCTATTAATTTATTTTCGAATGGTATAGGCTATAGCTCACCTTTTGCTGCACTACCATGTTTGCGTAGCACATCCTCCTGCTTTCTGGCAATGTGACGCTTTATATTCCAATATGAATCTTTGCTAACTCTCACAGTCTCTCCACACTCCCTTTCAATTTCTCCTCCCTGCTCGTTCTTAACTGTGATTTTTACTGTGCATTTATGCATAAGGCTCGCAACTTCCTTAAAACAATATTTGAACTCCATAACCAACCCACTATTGCTTTAGCTAATTCACCGATTCTCGAACTAGCAAATCACAATAGGGCATTCCGGGTAGAGCGAGCGGCGCTGAGCGGACGGAGCGAGCGGAGCGGAATCTTCAGAAAGGCGCTCTCCGCTCAGGAGGAAGTATTACCGCTCCGCTCCCCGCTACGCTCACGCTCCGCTACATACTTCTTTGGTAATTAAAATGTGCCTTACTTTGTTTCAAAAATACTTGATTTCTATCACAAGTCCCATCTGGGCTTGTTTTACATCAAGTAGCATTAAGAGTTCCTTTCTCCATCATTTTATCACTGACACCGAAGCACAGTCCAATGAACTGTATATTTGTCCTTGGCAATGAGGGTGGACATTTTTAATTGTTTTGTTCTCGCCAAGACTTGTTTGTGTCCGTAATTGTACTAAAGCCAAGAAATTGGCTCTAAAATGTCAATGGAGTAATATACACTGACTTAGCACTTTATTAGGAAAACCTGTTCACCTGCTTATTAATATATGTAGCTATTTATACGTAAATATTTGTAACATTTAAATGTACATGTTTGTACGTATGGATAGACACTGAAACGTACAACATGGACGTTTGAAAGCATCTAAAATGGAATTTATTTTACATATGTACAGCTTTAGAAATTTAAAATATTGACAAATCCATTACAACTATATTTGAATACATGAATCGATTATTAATATATTTTTACTGTTTTATAGATATTTTAGATCCCTTAACCCTACCCCATCCTCTAAACATAACCACATTTCAACAATATAAAAACATGTAACAATTAGATTGTAATGTATTAGAAGGAAGTACAAGAGCTGGATCTAGGTGTGGCGATAATAAGATAAACAAAGTACAATGTAACGGGGTAAACAGGAAAAAACTAAACATCCACGATGGGAAATCACAGGAACAAAGGAAACAACCACGATGAACAGGCACATAAACAGAAGGTCAAACCACATATCAACTGACAAAGACTAAACAAACAACAGGGCATTATATACACAATGGGTAATGAGTAAATGAAAGACAGGTGAAAACAATCGAGGACAGCTGGCAGTGATCAGGGCTGGGAATTATGTGAAGTGTAGTCCGGGAGGAACAGATAACAGGGGAGAAACACAAGGCAAACAACAGTTAATCATGACATGGGAAGAGACTATGAAATGACTTCTGTGGTCTTGTACATGGGCAGAGACGCGGAGACAACCTCCGTGGTCGTGAACATGGGTAGAGACTCAGAGACGACCTCTGTGGTCGTGAATAAGAGCTGAGACTTGGAAATTACCTCTGTGGTCCTGTACATGGGCAGAGGCTCGGAGATGACATCTGTGGTCTTGTACATGGGCAGAGACTTGGAAACGACCCGGTCGTGTACATGGGCAGAGACTTGGAAACGACCTGGTCGTGTACATGGACAGAGGCTTGGAAACGATCTCCGTGGTCGTGTAAATGGGCAGAGACTCGGGGACGACCTCTGTGGTTGGGTACATGGGCAGAGACTTGGAAATGACCTCCATGGTTGTGTACATGGGCAGAGACTTGGAGACGACCTCTGTGGTCGGGTACATGGGCAGAAACTTGGAAATGACCTCCATGGTTGTGTACATGGGCAGAGATGCGGAGACAACCTCCGTGGTCGTGAACATGGGTAGAGACTCAGAGACGACCTCTGTGGTCGTGAATATGGGCTGAGACTTGGAAATTACCTCTGTGGTCCTGTACATGGGCAGAGGCTCTGAGATGACATCTGTGGTCTTGTACATGGGCAGAGACTTGGAAACGACCCGGTCGTGTACATGGGCAGAGACTTGGAAACGACCTGGTCATGTACATGGACAGAGGCTTGGAAACGATCTCCGTGGTCGTGTAAATGGGCAGAGACTCGGGGACGACCTCTGTGGTTGGGTACATGGGCAGAGACTTGGAAATGACCTCCATGGTTGTGTACATGGGCAGAGACTTGGAGACGACCTCTGTGGTCGGGTACATGGGCAGAAACTTGGAAATGACCTCCATGGTTGTGTACATGGGCAGAGACTTGGAGACGACCTCTGTGGTCAGGAACATGGGCTGAGACTTGGATACGGAAGCCTTTCTCCTCCTACTCTGGGAGGCCAAAGTTGGCAACACTAGGATGTACAAGGCTAGCAACGCCGGCTCTGGGAAGGACGAGGCTGGCAAAGCCGACTCTGGGACGGACGAAGCTGGCAACGCAGGCTCTGGGACAGACGAAGCTTCCAGCTCATTGGCCATTGCAGCCTTGGGTGTTGGCCATGGCAGGCGTGGGCGTCGGCTCGTTGGCCGTGGCAGGCGTGGGGCGTCGGCACATATGATGGGGAGAAACACAATGCAAACAACAGTGAATCATGACATAGATACTCTGTAATACAATGTAATGTAATGCAATCTATTAATTTATATATATTTTACAGCCGCAAATCCCACACCTACTCCTAAACCTAACCATAACCATTATTAAGCATATAAAACATGTAAAAAGCAGATAAATTAAATCACAATAATTTATTCAGAATACTGGCAAAATTCTGTACAAAAGTTTTACAAAGTGCGATATTCTGCAGATGAAGATTGTTGAATAAAAGGCTTTGGGTCTGTTCTTCACAGAAAGCTGTCTGAAGATTTGGATTATAGCGAACAACTGTATGGATTAATTTTATTATTATTTTATGATGCTTTTTGTGGTATATTTTTTGGCATATTCTGAAAAATCCTTTTGTGTCCCATGGCAAACCAAAAAAAATGAACTTCTTAATAAGAACGCTCAAAGAATACATACAAATTCTAATGAGATCACGTTGACTTATTCATGCGGTTATTTAATCAGCCAATCATATAGTAGCAGTTCAATGCTTAAAATCATGCAGTTATGGATCAGGAGCTTAAGTTACTGTTCACATCAACCATCAGAATGTGGAAATTTTTTTATCTTATTAATTTGTACCGTGGCATTATTGTTGGTGCCAGATGGGCTGGTTTGAGTATTTCTGTAACTGCTGATCTCCTGGGATTTTCATGCACAACAGTCTCTAGTGAGTGTCAGTTCTGTGGACGGACACAATTTGTTGATGAGTGTGGTCAATAGCTAGACTGGTTCGAGTTGACAGAAAGGCTACGGTAACTCAGATAACCGCTCTGTAAAATTTTAGTGACCCCAATAGCATCTCAGAATGCACAACTTGTCAAACTTTGAGGCGAATAGGCTACAACAAAAGAAGACCATATTGGGCACTTTATTAGGGCTTTAGTATTACTGATAAAGTGCTAAGTGAGTGTATATATATATATATATATATATATATATATATATATATATATATATATATATTAATATTGTCAGTCGATTAAAATGTATTGCAATTAAACATTTCAATCAACTAACAGCACTAACATATATAGTATACTGTATATATTATGTACAGTATATTACAGTTCATTGGACAACACTTCCATGTCAGTAAGACAATTATGGAGAAAGGACGTCTTAATGCTATTTTATGTACAAAACAAGCCTTGATGCTTGACTCTGGCGATGATGCCCTGATGTGAATCATAAATGCGGCTTCACTTTTGCTGTAGAAGAGCAGTCCCATTGCATGAAAATGCAATCTATGGGGAGATTAGTTCTTTCAATAAGTCAACCTCCAAATTAGACTTTGGGATATGTTTAATATTACTTGATTTGGTGCTATTTTAATGCATTTCTATCTTTATACTTTATTTGGAAGGCTTTAGCGCAATTCCTGACAAACAAGTATTGGTGACAACAAAGCTATTTACAATTTCCACCTTCATTGCCATGGAAAAACATACAGTTTATTGGACACATCTGTTACACTTATTGTTACACTATATTGGGAAAGTACACTTTGTATTCACAGTGGAACCTACAATTAAATAGTCTATTCTAGGCATTTCTGAACAAAAAAATAAACAGTAAAATAACTATAAAACACAAAATAATTAATGAAACAGCAAAAATAAAAAATTAAATAACATACAAAAATAGCAAACAATATTTGGACAATAACAGCACAAATATGATGCTATTTGAATTACAGTATGGAAGGTTGACTTCAAAACAGTATTGTTCTAGTTTAATTATTTAATTATTATTATTTAAAAACAAATCTAAAAATAATTATTTTGTTATTTCAAAGGTGTTTTAAACCAGCATATGCACTGAAAGAGAAAAGAAACACTTGTTTAATTGGACTTTTGACCCAAAATCTTAAGTTACTGAAATGATTTGACAGCAAGTTGCTAACTAGATAGATGGCAGACAGACAGTCCGACAGATAGACAGAAAAACAGATAGTCGGTGTATATGTGCTTCATTGTATTGAAGAGAGCTTCTGCATAAAGACACAAGCAGTGAGTCTTGACCCTCACTCCATTAGTAGCGGCTCTGCACTTTGTTAATGGAAGAATAAATGTTTGGACGATTAAACTTTATTGGCCACTTCAGATGTTAAAATGACAGAACCGAGTTAGTCGCTACAAGGTGTGAAAGGTCAGCAATTATCTGAAACAGTCATCCCACACTAATCTGAGTCAATTCCGGAGATGCGAGCTTCACGGCACATAAGGATATTATAAACATCAACGGAATTCTTTTGAGTCAGTCACCTTAATGTCAGAGGTTAGGCTGTTTTCATATGCCATAATATATAAAAAAAATATGACACACAATATGAGACAGATTTTTCTTCTTTTACCAAACTTTTAAGAGTCCATTTTATACTGTTATAACATTTTCATGTTTTCAATTGCACTTTATTTTGTATCATTTTTAAAGTGCACTTTTAATGTTAGTCAAAGTCTGTAGTGCCACAATTTAGTTCTACATGAAATTCCATACTTACTCTTTAGCAGCTACAGTACATGTCTTAAAAAGAGAAAAATAAAGAAAAATACATGCAATCTGCCATCCTATTCCTCTCTGAGTTTCGGAAGAAAAGGACTGTACGATTCTCAGATGTCAAGGAGAGACCTTGAACCATCTCTGTCAACTGTTAAAAAGAGTCAGTCTGCTTACCCTTTGCTGTACAATAAAGATTTTCACACGGCTTCTCACTTCAAATGCTTGACCTCTGACACGCACTCAAACCAAGCAGGGAGCTCAAGTTTCTTTCATTGTGACATTGAGAGAGCTACACAGCCAAATCCTCTAGGGTCCAAACCGTTAGAATGTCTTTGAAAATATGTTTCTTGGAGTGTGTTCTTTTATCGACCAGCACCTGGGAAAAGCCATTCGTAGAATACAAAGCTCTGACCACCATTTAAACTTGATTGGACTAAATCTCTATTGACCCTTATTAATTTTCAAAACTTTGAGGAAATGATTGCAAATATATATTCAAGCTTGTACAACTTAGGCCACACACAAGTGCACAACGGCAGATGTGAATTCTTGGCGAACGCATTGTGTACGCAATGTCCTGTTGTATATACTTAATTAACATTCTTGGATTACTGTGACAATAACAAACCTAAGTACTCGAGGGGAGAACTGAGTTACGTTGAAATGTCTGTGTCATTAAATTGGATTTGTTAATATTTTGGGAGCTAGCTATACACGTTAAAGATCTAAGGGGCTATTCAGAACATGTTCTTGCACTGAAAAAAGCTGGACAGAGCGCATGAATAAATCAGAGTGCAGATGTCTCGAGACGTGTTTTGAAAATGTGAATTTCTTTTTAGGTTGATACGGCATCTTACACGCTAAAAAATAAAAACAAATGCCCGTCTAACATGCTTGCGTAGAAAAACAATTGAATAACAACAGAGACTGACACAAAAAGACATTCCGTGTGAATGGTCCCTAACTTGCTCTGCCAACTGTTGCTCCGTCATGACAGTAGTTGTCCTGAAAGAGGAAACTAACTGTAGAAGCAGATGCTTCTTATACAATACTAAAAGGGGCAGCTGTGGCTCAGGTGGTACAGCGGGTTGTCCACTAATTGCAGAGTTGGTGGTTTGATTCCCTGCCCACATGACTCCACATGCCGAAGTGTCCTTGGGCAAGACACTGAACCCCAAGTTGCTCCCAATGGCAGGCTTGCACCTTGCATGGCAGCTCTGCCATCATTGGTGTGTGAATGGTGAATGAGACGCAGTGTAAAGGGATTTGAATACCGCAAAGGTTAAAAAGGCGCTATATAAGTGCAGACCGTTTACTAATACGCTGTAGCGCCCATTGAGACAACTCTGAGAATGCAATGTGAATGTGTGTTGCAATATTAATTGGACCTATTTTGGAACAAAACTAAGCATGAAATCAAGAGTTTCTCTAAGCATGAAAAATGTCATTGTTTTATGAACATTTGACAAAGACTACCAAGTAATTAATGGAGATTAATCACAACAACAACAAAAAATAAAGGCGTATGTGTATTTATTAGGCATTATATAGGTTCTGTAATTTGTATGGATGATGATGATCATATTGTAGATTTATGCAACAGTGTTCTTTACTTGGCTCACTCACTTGTTTCTGTTTAAATGCGTTAACGGTTTTATGTTAATCAAAATGTAATTAATTGCTAATACAATTTAAATAATCACTTGCATTTACATGTGAATTGCAACAACTCTACTTCAAAGACAGTTTTTTTTCGAATAACATGAACTATTGAATCACAACATAATCACGAATGTGCATTCATAATATAAACTGTGTAAATTTGAATTTCACGTCAACTTTTAGGTGACAACATAGCAGTCAATACCAATAAATAGCATCAATTTTGATTTCATGTTGACTTTAATGTAATGACCTCCTACGGAAATGCTTGACCAGAAAATCCGAATTTGGCTCTTCGCCATGCAGTGGGAACATAGTCTTAGACTAGGTGCACTTCTGACTCAAGTATGAGCTCTTGTCTCATATTTCTAAACCCATCACTGTTGAATGTGGATTTGTGGTCAGCAGGTGTTTTGAGTATCATAGAGTATCAGTTTTATTCTGAGAAGCACTGATGAGTATATTATCCATGTAGAACCAGTTCATAGGCATAATTAAAACAGCGATAAAACGCAAGATAAGTGTATCTCAAGGAGGATGAAAATATGATTCTGACAATTATTAATCAGCATTGAGACATCATTGAGTCCATTCAAGAAATTGCATAAGGAGGCATGCTAAAATAGCAATGCTTTAGGTTGCCAACAACTTGCATTAAAAAGGACAATTATGAGACAAAATGAAGGTATGCATGTGTTAATCTGCCATATTCATAGCCATAAATAAATGTGACCCATTCCTGAAATCCTGAAAGTTTAAAGAGGGCGACCCTTCAAATTTGATTGCCTTATTCAAAATGTCCTGCTTGAATGATCTTAGTCTTCATTAGGTGGGGAGACAGAGGCTTGCTTAACGATAATGATGGAGCACAAATGTGCAGCTCAATCAGGAGTTTGATCCCGTCAGAGGAGGCAGCGTCGCAACCTCCACAGCTGAAAGAACACAAGCAGCTGTCTCAGTTGTTACGTACTGGGATCTTAACCCTACCAACCCCCAACGGAATACATCAACTGGGAGACAATCAACCTCTCTTACAGCCATTTCTCATTAAATAGCCCAGTGCGTACGGTTAAAACAAGGCACGTGTCAGATGCAAATGGATTGATCTCGAGTGCAGGGCAGTTTAGTAAGATCTTAGAATGTGCAGAATTACAGCTCCTCAAATTGGAAAGAAACAAAAACAAGAAATGCAGCTGTGCGATGAACAGTTGAGTGTGAAAACAGCCAGTCCAGCTTTCAAGTTAGCTACACTGAATTTAAATACGCTCACTGAGCACTTTATTAGGAACACAGGTCTTCATAAAGTGCCCGACGCAGTCTTCTGCTCTTGTAGCCCATTATTATTTTATGCATTGCACTGCTGCCACATGATTGGCTGATTAGATAATGTATAATGTATAAAATTATATATATATATTACTTTATATGAATATTTTAGTAACTTGACACTGAAGCACTGCTACTTCGAGCAGAGACCAAAAACGGTTCAAGGAAAGAAAACAATCAAAAGTCCTTTCAATTGTTCCGAGTGATAACTTTATTTTTAAATGCTAGTAACTGGTTAATTTCTGTAATATATATATATATATATATACATATATATATATATATATATATATATATATATATATATATATTTCATGAAACCTAATGACAAATCGCAGTAAATTGTTGGAATTACAACATTTATACCATTACGGTATATATAATTACTACATATACATGCATGATTAATCTAGATGCTACTTCTAGGTACATTTCCCAGTAGTCAAGTCAAGTCAAGTGGTTTTTATTGTCGTTTCAACCATATACAGTTAGTACAGTACACAGCAAAATGAGACAACGTTCCTCCAGGACCATGGTGCTACATAAAAACAACAAAGGACCAACACAGGACCACATGAGACAACACAACGAAATAAAATACCTATATAAAAAACCTATATATACCTATATAAAGTGCATGTGCAAACATGTGCAAAAAAGTACTGGACAGTACAACAAATTTCTGACAATGAACAGGACAATAGACAGTGCAGCGCCGACCAGTACTCAGTAGTGCAAAAAGATGACAGTTTCTAAAATGTAAACATAACATACTATGAGATAGTGTTCTATGCACATAGCAGTTATTGAGGTAGCAGACAGTTATAAAGTGACAGTAATTAAAGTGCAACTCAGGACACGTGTGTGTCAAACCAGTCTCTGAGTATTGAGGAGTCTGATGGCTTGGGGGAAGAAGCTGTTACACAGTCTGGCCGTGAGGGCCCGAATGCTTCGGTACCTCTTGCCAGACGGGAGGAGGGTAAAGAGTTTGTGTGAGGGGTGTGTGGGGTCGTCCACAATGCTGGTTGCTTTGCGGATACAGTGTTTTTTGTAAATGTCTTTGATGGAGGGAAGAGAGTCCCCAATGATCTTCTCAGCTGTCCTCACTATCCTCTGCAGGGCTTTGCGGTCCGAAAAAGGTTTGGGACTTTTGGGAAAGTCCCAAACCAGGCAGTGATGCAGCTGCTCAGGATGCTCTCAACAGTCCCTCTATAGAATGTAGTGAGGATGGGGGTTGGGAGATGTGCTTTCCTCAGCCTTCGAAGAAAGTAGAAACGCTGCTGGGCTTTCTTGGTGATAGAGCTGGGGTTGAGGGACCAGTTGAGGTTCTCCGCCAAGTGAACACCAAGGAATTTGGTGCTTTTGACGATCTCCACAGAGGAGCTGTCGATGTTCAGCGGAGTGTGTTCACCTTGTGCTCTCCTAAAGTCAACAACCATCTCTTTTGTTTTGTCGACATTCAGGGACAGGTTGTTGGCTCTACACTAGTTCATCAGCCGCTGCACCTCCTCTCTGTATGCTGACTCGTCGTTCTTGCTGATGAGACCCACCACGGTCGTGTCATCGGCGAACTTGATGATGTGATTCGAGCTGTGCATTGCTGTACAGTCGTGAGTCAGCAGAGTGAACAGCAGTGGACTGAGCACACAGCCCTGGGGGGGCCCCAGTGCTCAGTGTGGTGGTGGTGGAGATGCTGTTCCCGATCCGGACTGACTGAGGTCTCCCAGTCAGGAAGTCCAGGATCCAGTTGCAGAGGGAGGTGTCCAGGCCCAGCAGGTTCAGCTTTCCAATCAGGTGCTGGGGAATGATTGTGTTGAATGCTGAGCTGAAATCTATGAACAGCATTCGAACGTATGAGTCCTTATTGTCTAGGTGGGTGAGGGCCAGATGGAGGGTTGTGGTGATGGCATCGTCCGTTGAACGGTTTGAACGATATGCAAACTGCAGTGGGTCTAGTGAGGGGGGCACTAGACCCACTGCTATCTATATTAATACTATCTATACTGAATTACTGTTAGGCATGATGCATTAATACAGATATGATTCTGCCAGTATGATTCTGCCAGTTTTTGACTGAAAAGCAGATCTGTAATTAAACAAATACTTAAAATAAAATAATTAAACAATTATTAAATAATTAAAATTAAATAATAAGCATTAGATGGTGTTTAACCCAAATGTGCCAATACATTGTGTGTGTGTGTGTGTGTGTGCAGGCGAGAGAGATTTAGGCTATTAATTGATTTTAAATGACCAGATGTATACTGGTGAGTCAAAACATTATGACTAGCTTCCAAAAATGCTGTTGGTCCTTTGCTTGCCGCCAAAACAGCGCAGACCTTAGCAGCAGATCCTTCAAGTCCTGTAAGTTGCGAGGTGGAGCCACCGTGGATCGCTTTGGATTCCCACAGATGCTCAATCGGATTGAGATCTGGGGAAATTGGAGGTCAGGGCAACACCTTGAACTCTTCATCATGTTCCTTAAATTCCCGAACAATTTGTGCAGTGTGGAAGGGTGCATTATCCTGTTGAAAGAGGCCACTGCCATCAGGGAATACCATTGCCATGAAGGGGTGTACCTGGTCTGCAACGATGTTTAGGTAGGCGACACGTGCCATATTGACGTCCACATGAATGGCAGGACCCAAGGTTTCCCAGCAGAACATTGCCCAGAACATCACACACCCTGCTCCAGCTTGTCTGCTTCCCACAGTGCATCGCGGTGCCATCACTTCCCCAGGTAAACGGTGCACACGTACACGGCCGTCCACGTGATGTAATTGAAAATGGGACTCATCAGACCAGGCAACCTTATTCCACTGCTCCAAGGTTCATTTCTTATGCTCGTGAGCCCATTGTAGGTGCTTTTAACGGTGGACAGGGGTCATCATGGGCACTCTGACAGACCCCATACGCAGCAGGGTTGTGACAAATTCCTCCTGTAACCAGGTGGTCATAATGTTATGGCTCATCAGTGTATATTTAAAAAAAAAAAAAGGTATAAATATTAAATATTTTTGGGGACATATTTAATATTAAGAATACATTTATTTTATATACTAGGCTACTGTATGCTATGCTTGCTATTATTTCTATGCTGATAATTCCCCTACATGCTTATTTTGAGTTCGTTTTTCCAGACCAGGTTGCTTGTTTCTCTAGTGAGATCTGCAACATCGCAACTGGTATATCACCCACCTTTAGCTCAGACAGCCCAACTGTCATTTTAAAAAGAATCTCATTATCCATTCTTTTATTTAGCTCTTTCCGGTTACCAATTGGAAAGGAGGCTGCGGAATGCTGCAACAGGAATAAAAGATACCATTTTGGCTCAAAATGAACCAAAATGAAAAACGTTTGGTTACGTATGTAACCTCCGTTCCCAGAGGGAGGGAACGACACGTTGTGTCGGAGAAGTGACACTAGGGGTCTCTCTTAAGCGCCGATATTCACCTCTGACCTATTGAAAAGGGCCAATGAGAGTTGGCAGTCAGTATACGGGTATTTAAGGGGGCAAATACGGAAGTTTAGTCAGAATTTTTCTGAGGAGCCGGAAATGGTCCGGCCACAACAGTGGCTCGGTTGGGCAACATGGCGGAGGAAAGACACAACGTGTCGTTCCCTCGCTCAGGGAACGGAGGTTACATACGTAACCAAACGTTCCCCTTCTGTCGCTCTCTCCACGTTGTGTCGGAGAAGCGACACTAGGGGACCCATTCCAATCTTGCCATGTGCTGAACCGTGTACGTGAACCGCCGATACAGAGGCGGGCAGGCTGCACGTACCCTTCCCCAATGCCCCATAAAAACATCGGAATCCTTTTGGTTACCCTGGGAGGATAACAAGGCAATGTTTGCCAACTAGGGAACGGGCCAGCCTGGCAGGGAAGGGGGTCTTATCCCAGACCCTGCGGAGACCACACCTGCCCTTTTTCTTGGGGAGGAAAAGTGGTAGACACGTCACACGGCTGTCTTAGAGCTCGTGTGGAAAGTATGGTGCGGTGGTAGATCCAGCCTCGAAAGGGGGGAGTTGCTACAGCACGGCGACCGAGGCAGCTGTAACTGCCTAAGGGAGACACGGGGGTCCGCTCGTAAGGGGACAGAACCGTGGAGTTACACACAGGGGGAGTCTGAGCAGGAGGCCTTACCTGTGGAGCACCTATACCAGTACAGGGTAGCCATTAGGGTACCCGCAGTGGCTTGGGTTGGCGAGTTCCTCTGCTGAACCGCGGACCCGGAGGGCTGGGGAGGAATCAACCAGGGGCCCGACTCGGAGTGGGGCGCCCTGGGAAGAAGGCGCACTACTTTACCTTGACGTCAGGAAAAGGGCGCTGGGTGCAAGCGATCCACCCGGCCGGTCGGTCTACGTGTTACCGAGTTGTACGGGCTCGGACCTGACAAAACACGAGACGCAACCGACTCAACGCGGAGGTTGTAAAACCTCGCGAAGGTGTTGGGTGTTGCCCAACCCGCGGCTCTGCAGATGTCTGCTAGGGAGGTGCCCCTGGCCAGTGCCCACGAGGACGCTACACCCCTTGTTGAGTGAGCTCGGACCTGCAAGTGTAGGGGCACGGCCTGTGTGTGATAAGCCAGTGTGATGGCGTCGACAACCCAGTGGGCGAGCCTCTGTTTGGAGACGGCATTCCCTTTCCAGGTAAATGCGCAGGGCGCGCACTGGACATAGCAACGAAAGGGCTGGGTCTGCCTCCTCCCGGGGCAGCGCTTGCAGGTTCACTACCTGATCTCAGAACGGTGTGGTAGGAACCTTGGGCACATAGCCCGGTCGCGGTCTTAGGATCACAGACGTATCTGCCGGACTGAACTCCAGGCAAGTGTCGCTGACAGAGAACGCTTGCAGTTCCCCGACCCTCTTGATAGAGGCGAGCGCGATCAGCAGGGCCGTCTTAAGGGAGAGGGCCCCGTGTCCAACTGATTCAAGCAGCTCGAAGGGAGGTCTCTGGAGTCCTGCCAAGACTACCGAGAGATCCCAGGAGGGAACTAGGCCTGGCGGGAGGGATTCAACCTCCGGGCGCCTCTCAGGAACCTGAGGATCAGTTTGTGCTTACCCAGAGATTTTCCGTCTACAGGATCGTGGTGGGCGGCAATAGCGGCAACATACACCTTGAGGGTGGACGGGGACAGCCTCCTGTCCAGCCTCTCCTGTAGGAACAGAAGCACTGACCTAATCGCGCATCTCTGCGGGTCTTCAGCTCGGGAAGAGCACCAATCTGCAAACAAACGCCACTTTAGGGTGTAAAGGTGCCTGGTAGAGGGGGCTCTGGCTTGGTTAATTGTATTCACAACGGTCGCCGGCTTCTTCCGCGTCCCGTCCAGGGACCAGACGTGGAGGTTCCAGAGGTCTGGGCGCGGGTGCCAGAGCATGCCCCGTCCCTGAGAGAGGAGGTCCTTTCTCAGAGGAGCTGTCGCGAGGAGCCTGAGTTCCGAGAACCAAGTCTGAGTGGGCCAGTAGGGGGCCACCAACATGACTTGCTCATCGTCCTTCCTGACCTTGCACAGCACCGGCGCAAGAAGGCTCACTGGGGGAAATGCGTACTTGCGCAGCCCTGAGGGCCAGCTGTGTGCCAGCGCGTCTGTCCTGAGGGGAGCCTCTGTTAGGGCGTACCAGAGCGGGCACTGGGAGGTTTCCTGGGCAGCAAACAGGTCTACCTGGGCCTTGCCAAACCGTTCCCAAATCAGCTGGACCGACTGGGGGTGAAGCCTCCACTCCCCGCCGGGCAGGCGTTGTCGTGATAGCGCGTCTGCTACGACGTTGAGCTTGCCGGGGATGTGAGTGGCACGCAACGACCTGAGTCGCTGCTGGCTCCATAGGAGGAGACTGCGGGCGAGTTGTGACATTTGGTGGGAGCGTACGCCGCCATGGCGATTTGTGTACGCCACCACCGCGGTGCTGTCCGATCTCACGAGGATATGTTTGTCCCGAACTAACGGGAGGAACTTCCTGAGAGCAAGAAGGACGGTCAGCAACTCCAGGCAGTTGATGTGCCAACGCAGCGGGGCCCCTTTCCAACGGCCCGCTGCTGCGTGCCCGCTGCACACGGCACCCCACCCGGACCGGGAGGCGTCGGTTGTGACCAGAACGCGTCGGGACACCTGCTGCAGGGGCACTCCTGCCCGTAAAAAGCAGAGGTCTGTCCAGGGTCGGAGTGTTTTGAGGCAGGCGGGGGTGATTCTTACCCGATGCGTGCCGTGGTGCCATGCTTGTCTCGGGACTCGAGTCTGGAGCCAGTGCTGGAGTGGTCTCATATGCATCAACCCCAGCGGCTTTCCAGCGGATTCTGCCAGTTTTTGACTGAAAAGCAGATCTGTAATTAAACAAATACTTAAAATAAACCGTGTATCGCACCGTGGATCGCTTTGGATTCCCACAGATGCTCAATCGGATTGAGATCTGGGGAAATTGGAGGTCAGGGCAACACCTTGAACTCTTCATCATGTTCCTTAAATTCCCGAACAACTTGTGCAGTGTGGAAGGGTGCATTATCCTGTTGAAAGAGGCCACTGCCATCAGGGAATACCATTGCCATGAAGGGGTGTACCTGGTCTGCAATGATGTTTAGGTAGGTGACACGTGCCATATTGACGTCCACATGAATGGCAGGACACAAGGTTTCCCAGCAGAACATTGCCCAGAACATCACACACCCTGCTCCAGCTTGTCTGATTCGCGACCACCGCGGAGGACGCCATATGCCCCAGGAGCCTCTGGAAAAGTTTTAGAGGGACCACTCTGCCTGGCTTGAATGAAGCGAGGCAGTCCAGCACTGACTGAGCACGCTCGCTCGTGAGACGTGCTGTCATTGAGACTGAGTCTAACTCCAGCCCGAGAAAAGAGATGCTCTGAACCGGAGTGAGCTTGCTCTTTTCCCAGTTGACCTGAAGCCCCAAGCGGCTGAGGTGCCGGAGCACCTGGTCTCTGTGTGTGCATAGTAACTCTCGAGAGTGTGCTAGGATGAGCCAGTCATCGAGGTAGTTGAGTATGCGGATGCCTGCTACTCGTAGCGGGGCAAGGGCCGCCTCTGCAACCTTCGTGAAGACGCGAGGGGACAGAGGCAGGCCGAAGGGGAGGACTTTGTACTGAAACGCCTGGCCGTCGAACGCGAACCGTAAGAAGGGTCGGTGTTGTGGCAGAATTGAGACGTGGAAGTACGCGTCCTTCAGGTCTACCGCTGCGAACCAATCTAGATGCTGAACGCTAGCCAGAATATTTCTCTGCATGAGCATTTTGAACGGGAGTTTTAACAAGGCCCGATTGAAAACTCGCAGGTCCAGGATTGGTCGTAAGCCGCGGCCTTTCTTGGGTACAATGAAGTAAGGGCTCTAGAATCCCTTCCTCATTTCGGTTGGAGGGACGGGCTCTACCGCGCCCTTGGCTAAGAGGGTCGCGATTTCCGTGAGCAGGGAACTGGCATGCTCGCCATGTACTGCGGAAAAGCGGACGCCCCTGAAGGGGGGCGGGAGCCGGGCAAACTGAATTGTGTAACCGAGTCGAATGGTCCGGTGCAGCAAGCGTGATGCGTTGGGAAGCGAAAGCCACGCTTCCCAGCTCTGCACTAGGGGCACCAAAGGGACGAGTATTTTGGACGTACCCAGCGGGGCCTCGCAGCGGGGCGGAACAGGTAATGCAGCGTCGGGCGGCTTCGTTGCGGCCTGAGGCTGAGGTGCTGAGAATAGACTCAAAGCACTTACCTTGCTCCGCGTGCCCGGCAGGGGGCGGGTTCGTGACTGAGGAGGAGGTCTGATGCTGGCGTCCTCTGGACTCGTCTGAACCGGTCAGCTGGGGGGCAGTCGAGGGCAAGCGGAAGGCGGGATCGCCGCGTCCGGTGTACCGGGACTGTCGTGATCTGAAAGCAGATTGCCGTGAGAACGGCATTTGCGGGCCAGGTGACCCAGAGGCAAAGGAAATAGCTCTTTTATTGAGAATGTGGATACCACAGGCCCCGTCAGGGGGTGTGGCAAATGAAAAAACAAAGGATTCTCCTCCCGGCCCTCCACCGGGGGACGGAGCGGTCTTACCACCTCCGGAGCTAACGTCTTCGGCTCTGGGTCGGCTGTCTCAGGAACGCTTGGGAGCCTTCTGGGTCCTAGAGGGGGTTCGTGAGACAGGGGGCGTGCGCCGCCTGCGGAGTGCTCGACGCTGGGGCTGAGAGCTGGGCCCGGGTTGAGGCGGAGCAGGAGCTGGTTTCTTCGCAGGGGGATGCCCTCGGCGGGCAGACGGGGCAGGGCCCGTAGCAGCAGGTCTGCGGCGGGGCATGATGTGGGAGATGGCCTCCATCTGCTTCTTCACTGCGGAGAACTGTTGGGCGAAGTCCTCGACGGTGTCACCGAAAAGGCCAATCTGGGAGACAGGTGCGTCCAGGAAGCGATTCTTGTCAGCCTCACGCATCTCGACCAGATTGAGCCAAAGATGGCGTTCCTGGACCACTAGGGTGGCCATCGTCTGTCCGAGTGCCTGCGCTGTGGCCTTCGTCGCTCTCAGGGCAAGGTCGGTCGCTGAGCGCAGTTCCTGCAGTACATCAGGATCAGGTCCACCCCCGTGCATGTTTTTGAGAGCTTTGTCCTGGTGGACTTGCAGGAGGGCCATCGCATGCAGGGCGGAGGCAGCGTGTCCAGCCGCACTGTAGGCCTTCGCATTAAGTGAGGATGTTGTCCTACAGGGCTTGGATGGGAGTACGGGGCGACCGCGCCAGGAGGTAGGGCTACCGGGGCATAGATGGTGCGCAACTGCCCTATCGACCTGGGGAATTGCGCCGTATCCGTGGCGCTCTCCGCCGTCGAGGGTGGAGAGAGTGGAGCGGTTGGCACCTAGACGAGCGGAGAGTGGGGCTCTCCACATAGACGTCAGCTCATCATGCACCTCCAGGAAAAACGGGACCGGGGGGATGCGAGGCTGTGAACGGGGCGCTGCCCCCAGGAACCAATCCTCCAACCGCGAAGGCTGTGGGGAGGATGGAGGGTTCCAATCCAACCCCACGCTCACGGCGGCCCGGGAAAGCATGTCGGACATCTGAGCGTCGGCCTCAGCCTGGGCCTGCTGGCCCGAAGGCGGCAGTCCAGGGGAGTCTTCGACATCAGACATCGCACTCTCCGATGCAGCGGCGAGCTCATCCGCTTCGGACTCGGGAGGATAGACGGCCGGGCCATGAGGCGAGATGCTATCGCCGCGAGCATGGACGGGGACCAGCGAGCGTGTCGGGGAATGGGAGGTTCTCGCAGTGAGAACATGAACCATCCACAAACGCCGCCTCGGTGTGATCGCGGCCCAAACACACGAGACAGCGCCTGTGGCCGTCTGAAGCGGAGAGGCTTCTACCGCATCCAGGAACGACACAGGGGCGGAAAGGCATCTTGAAAAAGACGCGTCCTTAAAAGGATGTTCAACGCCGCTGTGTTTGCTCTTTTAGAGAAATTTGCTCTTTTACAGGAAATTTGCTCTTTTAATACACAGTGTGTGTGTGTGTGTGTGTGTGTGTGTCTGCGCTGTCGAAGCGCTCAGGGGCAACAATGCACGCCGTGCAAAGTACAGAGAAAGCCGCTGTTGTGCGCCATCAGATCCAACAGCAAGCAGATCGTCAGAGATACAGGAACGTTCAGGGTGTGTATTCTCGCAGCAGACTGCAAACAGACCATCGGCTCCGAAGAAATTTTCTGACTAAACTTCCGTATTTGCCCCGCTTAAATACCCGTGATGCGGGGCGGGGTATGCAAATACTGACTGCCAACTCTCATTGGCCCTTTTCAATAGGTCAGAGGTGAATATCGGCGCTCAAGAGAGACCCCTAGTGTCGCTTCTCCGACACAACGTGGAGAGAGCGACAGAAGGGGAACATTTATTTTTTAGGCCCTGGTTTCAACATCACTACAACATTCAGGTCTTTACTGAAAACATTCAGGGCTTAAGCTTTGGTATACCACCCCTTGCACCACCATTGCTCTTTAACATTGAACATGTTTACATGCACAATCTTACACCGATTATGCTTAGTAAGCTGACAATGTGTACAGTCATGTTATCTCCTTTTTTTTTTTTAATCAGGGTAATGTCATAAACAGTTGAAGCCAAAACTGATTGCACACATAGATTTTTGCCTATTATCACAATTTCCCTTGCATGTAAACACCTTTACCCGCGTTCTTATGGCTTATGCAATGTGAGAAAGTGTTGTGCTTATGATATGACGCCTAAACCCAAGAAAAAGCTGGTGATTTTAAATGTCACGCAAGCATGTTTTTCTTACGGTTTCATATTTTTGGAATACGCCTATAAAAATAATTCATGGCAAATTTGCTGCAAACACAGATTATTTTCACATGCAAATGAGCTTTGCAGCAAACTGTCCATTGTTGCCAAAGGTATGCTGCAGTTTCACCACTATTGGTGATGAGCTGCAAACTCTGCAAACATTTGTGGCAAATCACAAGCTAATTGGCATGTGGCATATAGTGGCAAATGTGTGCTACATTTGTGGCAAGTTTGCAGCTAGTTTGCCAGAACTCTAAACTTTTGTAGGGGTAGCTATCAGTATATTGTTATATATTAAAGGTTACACTTATATTCCATACTTGTTGAGCTTATTAAATGAGTAATTAAATTTAGCCATTAAAGAGAAAATTACTTAATTTAATTACTCTCGTCTGGATTCCATTCATTTATGAATTTGTGTTTAAAAAGTTATTTTTCTGCCATCTCCATCTCACCAATCTTCAAATGATTCATAAACATTTGTCTCTAAATTTGTAGCTTCATATATAAAGGCTTTATATTTGAGATGATTTTAATATGTTGATGTTGCAGGTTTTAGTGTCAATCCAAACATACCATACATGTTAGCATGCAACAGCACTTAATTGCTCTAAATTGTCAGACGTAATAATATAAAATCAGGTATGTGCTAAATCACTCGCTAATTAAAACAAGTTCCGAATCTTTGCAATATGTCATTTCTTCTCTATATTTCTTTATCCAATTATTTCTTTTCTTTATTGAATCTTTTTTGGAAAGACCAGCCATCTGGCTGCTAGTGTTCCTGGCAGTAACTTGTTCTGGCAAATGTATTGCTATCATGACTCTTCATTAAAAAATAATTTTCAAATTAACAACATATTTATGGACTGAAGAGGAACCAGATAAAATGTGTATCTTTCACTCAAACGAAACGAAAGAGAGACAATCTAATTATGGTGAACTCGCTTCAAATACACTCTGAATCATCGTTATGCTGCTAATAAGCTGTCAGAGGTGTCAACAAAGCTGAAATGTGTTGTTTCTTAGCAGCACTCTAAAGGAATCATGCAAATTAAGGAAAATAAACTGAGAATTACATCACTAATAAATAAGCATCCTGCTCTCGGGAGCTTCAAATTAGAACTAAAAAATCATTTTAAAAGGGATAGTTCACTCAAAATGAAATTTGTTCATTATTTATGCACCCTCATAATGTTCCAGAACCATAGACATTTCTTCTGTGGAGAAATGCTAGCCTCAGCCACAATTCCCTTTTATTGCATCTTTGTTCCATACCATGAAAGTGAATGGTGACTGAGGCATTCTGTCTAAAATAACTGTCTATGATGAGCCACTGCAACTAATCTAATATATTCTTATGCTTTCTAAAATTTGAATAGTTTGGCTCATCTTGATGCAAAACTAGTAATTGCAAAAGTGTGTATGGTTCGAGAAACTGTGACGTCCTTGGCGTTACGACTGCACACAGTCAAGGTTGCTGTGATCTATTTAAATGTAAGCTGTCAAACACTTTGTGTTCAACCCTCAGCACTGCTGTAGATGTTTCTCTGTAGTGAAGGTCAAGTGAAGAATCATATACTTCCTGTCTGAATCAAACCTGCTGGGAAAATGCATGCAGAAAATTTCAATCATTATTTACTCACACTTATGCTGTTCCAAACCCATATGCTGTTCATTTTTGGATCACAAAAGGGAGAATATTTAAACATACATTTTTTTTCTACAGAATGAAAATGTCTTCCGTTTTCCACTAAAAATATATAATGATCCTTTAAACAAGATACATGTACTGGAAAAGCAACACTGCAGAAGATTTTAAGACAGGCTATCTATCTTTAAAATACACTACCTACATTTTTTCAAAATAATTTGTTAAATTTTTACATGGCTTGTTGTACATATCGCGGCAGTTTCCTGGTAAAATTAAAGGGGTCATGACATGGTTTTTTTTATTGTATTATTATGTTCCCTTAGGTGCAATTATAGTATTAATATATTTTTTTTTTAAGAAAAACTTTTAAAATCTAGTGATTTATGACCTTTTCCCACCCTGTTTCTCATCCTCTGATTCAAACAGTCTGTTTTGGGGGCGTTTTCCATTTAAGACTTCAGTGTTAACGCCCACTGTTATGATTGGCTAACGTCAGTGCCTATGTATCAATTATTGACGCCCCCAGCCAGAACAATATGCAAGTAAACTAAGTAAAAACACTGTGATTATTCATAATGAATGAAATTGCGCTTTAAAAAGTAGTTTAAAGTTTAAAATAGATTACTTACAGTTTGCGTCGTCGTTGTTCCCAGAATAGTCGGCACGGACTTATCTTTGAGCAACAGTTTTCTGGCAAAGCCAGCATCATATTGAGATTTGTTCTCAAAACAGTCATCCTTAAAATGTACAGAACAAACGCTTAAGTTAACACTGCCGTGACTGGGTCGTCCGCAAAAAATAAACTGCATCCATTTTTCCCTGACGTCTGGATCTTTCGGCAGCTTATTCAGAGGTTTTGTTTGACCACAGCCAGGAACAGCACATCTGTGTGGCATCGTAATTTTCCTGTGCACAAGTAGTCTCTGTCAGAGCTCGCTGTCCATCGACTGAACACTTGTGAGGCGACGGCGATACTGAAATGAGCGTAGTCTTGCGCTTAAAGCGTAGTTATCTTGTGCTGGAGGCGGTCATATGCAAACGCTGTTACGTCACTTCTAACCGACACGTCACTTCTAACCATGAATCCAGAACGAGATGTATTTTGAGCTTGATTAAATAAATGATTCGTTTAGAATGGGGAGGACGTCTTAAAATATTAAACTTGCAGGACGTTTTAATGATACAAAGACCTCTTATATACCAAAAGATCAAGGCAAATTTGGTTTCTCATGTCATGACCCCTTTAACACTAGAGGCGTTACAGCAACAAGGACTTTTAGTCCCTTTTACACTAATCACGGCAAATAAATGCAGAGAAAAATTATAAATGATCAGTTCATAAACACTTACCTTTCACCCTGTTCCTCACACAATGCTGTCTCATGACATCTCAACACTTTTATTACAGTGTAGTCAGGGCCGTAGCCAGGGTTTGAAAATTAGTGAGGGCCACGGTGAGGTGTCAAGACTTACAAATGGAACAGATTCAATCCATAAAAATTAAATATAAAAATGTAAGGACAGAAACAATAATAATACTGAAATCATGTATTAATCACAAATGCAGTTAACGATATTAATACTGCATTTTTGTCACATAGAAATGCACATTTGAAAATAAAGCATTGATTTTGAGTTGGGCAGCAACATTTACTCATATTAACTACAGAAAAACAGCAACATTTCATTAACAACTAATTTATCTAGGACTCTGTTACATATTAATATTATCCAAAACAATCAGTTGTTTTCCCAGTCTCTTAATTATTTATATCAGTAATTATTTCCCCTTTAAAAAAAGTTTGACTCCTTTAGAAATTAATTATAATTTTAAAACATATGTATAAAATCATGACCACTCACAAGAGATTAGGACTCTAGTCATATCAGTATCCTTATGAAAGCTGTTTTATTCTACATGGGGCAGGGGCGCCCTTATGGGGGCTGCCATTTTAGAATCACATGACCATCTGAATACTAATCGCTAAATCTCAGTAACCATCTTGTTATTGGACACATTCACTCCTATATTAAATTATTCATGGTTGATTGTGAATATTGAATTTCTACAATGGCATCTATACCTGAAAGATGCTGATTTTGCATGATGCTGCATCCACATCACTAGGTGTCACTGTAAATCCAAGATGACATGAACAAAGAGTTACTGAGTGTAGCTACATTTAATTCACCTTTTTCAACTAAGGTTCATTAGAACTAAACATATTTACAAACAAGAAAAAGTAATAACATCATACTTAATTCATGAGTTTCCATGCTTGAAAGCTTTTTGTTAAATTCTGCTTTGTATTTGCCTTTATGACGATTTATCATTGTTCGTGCATAGTATCCAGAGTTTAACTATGACATTAGTAAGATCATGTTAATCACAGGTAAAAATAAAATTAAAAAAAGATGTAAAAAAAAATACATTGTTAGATGTAATTAATTTGTAAAAAAGAAAAAATATATAATAGTGTATGGAATTTGTAATGAAAAACATCCTAAACACATGTAGAAATAACAAAAACAACCTCCATAAAAGTTACTTTTATTGCCCTAATATACAATATTTCATATTTTTGTAGGCTAATAATAGTAACATTTACTACAAATACACTATTTCTGGCAACATACCGTAGTTACTACTACAGTTAATGTTACTACAGTAACTGTCAGGTATATTTCTATAAGGGTGCTGATTTGTGGAATGAAAAGCCTGTAATTACCATTGTGAATGGAACAATGTTTTCCTGTTTACCTTGTCACTGTAGTTTAATATGAGGGGCTGTTTAATCTTGTTTCACCTATAGCTTCAGCACAGAGTCTTTAAATGTCTTGTATCAGATGGGTTTATAACAGAGAATTCTGTGTCAAATTCAAATGGGTCGCACACGACTTGCACTGTGTTAACCTCGGGACAGCACGCCACATGCGCAGAGCAGGTTCATCAGATTAGTGAGACCGGTCCCGCTTTTACTCTGCTCTGCCTGGCAAATCCGCTGCGCATCTTCAGGTAGCACCATTTGATCACACTCTTGTGGTATTTGCGGACACTAAAGAATCCATCCAACTGTCCAAACTAAATTATACATGCATGCAGACACTCAAAGGTTTTATCAACCGCTTATTTTTTATTCAGTTGCATCAAATGTTATATTTTAATATGAAAGAATTACTGAGGTCCAGAACTCGGTGACCTCATAGATGGCTACGGCCATGAGTTTAGCGCATGACTTGCAAATTGATTCATGACCAAAAACATTTACAAGCTTATTTGAGTGCAATCAAATTGTGCAGTTGCTCAACTTTCCAGAAAAGCATGCGAGTTGACACGTTAGCCAAAATGATCATAGATGCACCACAAAAAGAGAGTTTTTCATGTCACATTTGCTTTTTATTACACTATCGGTTAGGTTCAGGTCTAAGGTTTAGGGAAGGAAGGAAGGTAGGTTTTGTTGATTTAAATGTCAATAGCGCATTTATCTTACAAACCTCATCTGTTTGGAAGTACATTTAACTCACTTTTAGTGCCACACAGTGGACACTTAACCTTAGAACTGCTGCAATACGTGTAGGGAACCAAGTAAAGTAATTTTGCAAAAATGTTGATACTATCGCATAATATTTATGACATCATATTGAAATACACTTATTTTAAAGATTAATTTTCTGAAAACACTTCTTAATATCTAATGTTGTTTTTCATCTCAAGTAAATGTATCTTGTTTTAAAGGGGTCATGAAATGGAGAATCAAATTTTACTTGATATTTATACATATAAGAGGTAACTGTACTATTAAAACATACTGTAAATTTCAGAGCTCAAAACTTCCTCCCAAGTCTAAAAAGAGCATTTACAGTTGCCACCCTGCTGAAATGTATTGTTTTGAAATCTGTCTGTTTGTGATGTTGAGAAACATTTCTCATTTCTATTTACTCATCCGACATGCATCATCAAACCCTTGGCTCCGCCCACAGGTGTGCAGTTCAAATCAAGCTAAATAATCCTGAACACCAAAGGGGACCCATCTGGACTATTTTGAATTATTTTGTATATAAATACAAATATATCTCGCCGCTTTAAAAAAACGCGGTGTCAAGTTACAACTCTGAAAGGGAGAAGCAATTATCTTTCATTCAGCTGCTGCCTCTTGTTGTTTTGAGCACAAACTCGCCATGGATGTGTTCTTTCACCCATCTGTTTTTAGTTATTGGTGTATGTAAACAAGAACTAGATGGACGTTTTTGACCATTTTGATGTGTGCACCTACAGTATGTGTGTGTGTGTATTTTTTTTTGCCGCGGATTGCTTGTAAACCAGACAAAATATGATTCAAGCTTTGCAAAGGAACTGTTATTGAAGAATGGGGCAGTTAAAAACACTTGTTTCAATTGTCATGACTGTTTGATAGTTTATGGTATTGAGTGATAACAGTTGTGCTTGAGATTAACAGTTTAATATATTCGGATGCAATGTGTTGGATGTGCTTTATGTGTAAACCCTGAAATTTTGTTTTATAATGTTGAAAAACACACTGTTGAAAAAGGGCTGGTTTTTGTAAATAATTACATAATTTTCATTTTGGAGGTGTTCATGGAGTATTACAATACATTTACCTATACTACATCACATAAGAACACTGTATGAGAGTTCACTTTTGTTTATTTCTCAATGTAAGAACACCAGACGTCCTTTACCTTCACCGTCTAGGAAACCATTAATATGACAAAGAGGTGAGAGACGCCCCGCACAAACAAACACACTTGATTTATATCCAGTGCCAACGCTCTTTATTAGACTGTCAATACATTACCTGTTGTCTATTTGCAGCTGTCGAGTCAGAGAACACAGACAGTGGAAGACAAAAATAAATGCGTCTGCGGTGAGTGAGAAAAGCCGGCGGTGATGAGCGGCATGATGGACAGAGTGGTAATTGTGCCGTGAACCGGATGCATTCCTCCATTCCGTGTGATGAGTGCACTTTCATCTGGATCTCGCCTTGTGTCGGCGCCCTGAGCCGATGTTTACCTTGCTCTGCGCTTACTTTGCCTGTCGATCTGAGCAGGGAAGATATTACGTTTCAAGTGCTCTCCTGGGCTAAACTATCATTTCAAAGTGTTATCACACAATGCTGACTCCCAAGGGCCACTTGCCCGCTCGCCTGCATGCCATACGGAGGCGTCGGAGGAGCTCTAGAGTTTTGCCAAGCCAGACAGACGCCAAAGCAATGGCATCTTGGCAAATGGTTTGAGAACACATAAAAGGGTGTAGGAACATTCCAATACACCAAACTATTAATCAGGTCGAACTATGACCCCATTTCTACCTGGTATTAAGATGCATTTGGGGTGATCCGATCACATGTGGTCAGCCCTAAATACAGGTCTAAAAGGGGTCTAGTTATTCTAGAGTAAATTTTAAGGGTATAAAATGAAGTGAAATCTACTTAGTTTCATGACATAATATTGATGAAATGAGTAAGCATTTAACTTAACTTTCAAGATTTCAGTTAATACAGTATCATTTCTCAAAATTTGATGTACAGTAAGTAACATTTCAATGAACATTGTATATGAACAATTCACATTTTGAACTTTCCTTACAAACCCAAATGTAATCTTGTACCACATGACATATGGAAGCTTTCCAAAGGGATCTTATTGTATTCTATGTAGTCTAATCGACAACATCTTCTTGCATTGCTGGCAATTGACTATAGACACAGAGTTGCTCATGAAGACCTCAATATGTGGTGCACAAAACACAATGACGGTAACAATCATCAGATCATTTTTTAAATCATGAATAGTTAATTTTGACTAGACAATTAACTTCAGACTTCATAAAACAAGAAGTTACCAAATGTCATCAACAATAAAGGTGGTGTGCATAAACTTGCAAATGGTGAAACCATGCAAGCTCATGAATTATTCAAGATAGGAACAACATAAGTCAAATTTACTTATTTATTTACCAGTGCAATTTACTCAGATTAGCAAATAAATATGACAAGGTTTTCTATTTTAGTACTGATACATGATGACACATTGTAAAGATAAACAATCATACATACTAGAGCAGTCATATTTACATGCTTGAATTTAGTTCAAATGTAGAATTTACTTAATATTTTCAAGTTCAAGCTTGAACTTATTCAATGTAGAAAACAATGAATCTTTTCTGCTATATTTACCTAACCACAAAAAAAGAAATTCAGTATAGAACAAATAAAAACAATATAAAAGTTCCGAGTTCCAGATCAGGATTTTTTCCCTCTTTGTTCTTTCTGCATTAATCTATTCTTATAGTTCTATACAGTAATGTGTTTTTAAAGAATTTACTTGCCATTAGATCGGTCAAATTACCACATTGGCAGAAAACAGTTGGTCAGTCCAGCCAGTCGCTTTTGTGTTAAAGAGCCCCAACTTTTGTGCTATCATTCCAAACAATTTGGCTACATAAGTTCTCCACTTATAGCCAGCTACCATGTGACAGTTGTCTTCCAGTGAATATCATACAAGGAGAAATGGACCTGGTTAATTGCAAGAATATACTCTGTATAAAGGCCTTAATACATAAAAAAATATTATTATCATTATTAATAGCAATAATGATAATAATAATTAGGTTGGACCCCTGCTAGCCTTATAAACTCCTCTACATCAATGCAGTAATAATCCGTCCATTCCCTAAACCACACCCACATGCTAATGGTTCAACCCACCGTGCAAATTGCAAGACACAAAATATGGAAAAATTGTAAATTGGTGATGAGTCAGATATTCCAAAAATCATTTCTAAAGTTACAATTTAGAAAAGGTCTAAAAATGAATTGTAAAGCATTAGACGGACCTTCCGCAAAGGTAAGCTTCAAATTAAAAAATAACCTATGGATAGATTCTTCTAAAAGCTAAAATATATTTAATGCTAACAACAGCATATACTCATTGTGCCTAATGTGCATTCTGGGTCAAAGGTCAACAGGGGTCAGAGGTCAGAAAGTTGCATTTTCAATAACGATGTGTTACTAATTGGATCACCCTTGAATAGGGCAAATGTGAGCAAATTAATTTCATAGTCCTGGAGTCATTTCAAGGACATCTCCAGCAGTGACATCTGTTCTCAGCAGTAGATGAGAGTCAATGTGTCTTCCTCACCACATGCTAATATTTGTCAGGAAAGTGTCTCACCCTAAAACCACTTCTATTACTCTACCACTTTGTAAAATGTACAAAACTGCCCAGTTAAAGGTTGCACATAGTATTTTTCCAACCCCTAAGCTATATGACACCTTTAAGCTTTAAAATATTAACATTAATAGCATTCACAATGCTGTTAACATTCGTAGCATGATGTATTTCTAAGTAGGTCTGGATATTGATACAAATTCAGCAATTTAAATGGAAAATCTTTCAAAGCTCTTCATTTGCTTATGATTCTATTTGATTCTGAGTAATTTAAGTATACATTATTTCAGTTCATAATGTCCATTTTATGTACCAGTACATTGAAAATAAATTATCTTTTAGCTAATGCTGTTAATTATAGAGGGAACATTCTGAATTGGTACAGTACACATATTTATTTGACAATTTTTATTTTATAATAATTTTTCTTTTTTTTTAGCATTCGTTTATAATAACATTGAAGCACTAAGGCAAAGTTCAAACACTTAACTCATGGAGCCCACCCAATATTCATCACAACAGTGGAGGCTTTACTAGCCTTCCTTAAGTGAAGGATTAGCACGTCTAATTGTGCACCAATGGCCAAACTCTCTGTGCTGATAAGGTGCTGCTCATGAGTAATGCATTTCAGTCTTCCTCTGAGTGCTAGACGCAGACAGGATTTACTTCGGCCTTAAATCCATCTCTCTTCTTGTGCGAACAGGATCAGAGGGAGCGTGTTGTCGTATCTATCTACATAAGCAATCAAATGAAATGCCGCACTGATGTAGACTCTTCAATTTAGGCATACGATACAGATGGGGCACTGGTGAAATTGTTTCTTTTTTTCTCTTGCTGACTTTCTCAAACGTTTAACAAGCTGCTTAAAGGACCTGAAAAAAACAATGCCTGGAACTTTCTCAGAAGAAAATGTTGGATGTGTTGACCTTTCAAAATAGCCACAAAATAAATGAGTGTTATTTAAGGAAAAAAGTTCAAATTTATATTAGATATTCAAAGCAGATGGTAATTTTAACTTACAGTTTTGTAAACTTAGTGCTTCCTGAGGCAAACATAACTATTTCTATTGCTCAAACCCCTTTTAAATCTAGCTGATCCACCAGCTAAACCAGCATAAACCAGACTAGACCCGCATGGGAATTTCGTGTTGGTTAAGCTTGTCTTTTTAGCAGGGTAATCACCAGGAAATTCCTTGTAATGCTCCACAACCTCCTAGTATCGTGGCAGCGAGTTTGCTAGGGTGAGCACCACTCTCATTTCTTTCAGAAATGTAAAAATCTTGTCTATAAAATATTCGGTAACGCTTTAGATTACAGCTCGCAATTTGCAGTGTAGGTACACCGAATTTACAGCGTAACTTTTTGTATTAATAGTGTACCTATAAATTACTTACGTGTCGGTATAAGGGAACAATATGCAAAGTTTGGGGAATAAAATTATAAATAATTTATACTGTAAGTATTTTATAACTAAGGTGTAACTATTCTAATACTAAGTGGTATGTATGACCTACTATACTTAACCACAATCTTACGTTAGCGAGCAATTTAGCACTGCGTACCTTTTTGTAATAGTACCTAGGTATTATATTATAATATATATATATATATATATATATATATATATATATATATATATATATATAGGCCTAGGTATTTTTTTAACCTCAGGGTACATATTCTATTATTGCAGGATACATGATGGAGATTACTGAACAATAAAACTTGAAATCTAGGGAAATTAGTTAATGAGTTTCTGCTATGATTTTATTTAGAATTTTCAATGTAGGCTACTTACCTTATGAAAGTGTATTGCATACAGTCCATCTCAGCTGTGAGTCATGCCAGCAAAAGAGTACAGAATTTAATTTGGTCTTCAAGCAAAATTAAATCTAGGCAAAACAACTAGGTATAACAAGGCAAGCAAAATCTGAACAATTGCAAAACATTTTTCTGTAGATACTGTGTAAATATACCATTGTTCCGTGTTGTTACCCCTATTTCCATGTAGTTATAGGGTAAGTGCAACATTTGTGGGCTGTAAATTGAAGTGGTGCTTGTTACCCCCTTATTCCATGTAGTTACAGGGTAAGTACAACATTAAACAATTTTAATTATGCTGGAACAGATAACCCTAGCTTTAGCATTAGTTATATATATACATATATAACATATCTACGGTAGAATATAAAATGGATGAAATATTTCATCCCAAGCATTTCAGTTAAATATAATTTATGCTTTATGTCAAACCTTTAACCTGGGGTGTAACATGTGGACTTGGCAACCCTGCTTAAATGGTAAACATCCACGACTGTAGGCCTAGGATTGCTGTACATGTGGACATATGCTAAAGTTGACCGTTACTTTTCACATCATTGTCATCAAACTTCTCTGTGATCCGAATGGGGATGCTTCTTTAATTGTAGATCATGAGGATGGAGTCTTGCTTGCGTTTTTTATAATGGGAGTTAAAAAAAACTCTCTGGTGGGATGAAGCAATACAAAAGGCCATACCAAATTAAAGATAATTGATGGTAGTGCTGTTCGATTCCAAGCTTTGTAGAGACTTCTCGATTCATAACGATTCTAAATCAGGGAATCATTCATTTTAATAATTTCACAGCCCTACTTGACAGCACAACAGGGAGCAGGACGGCAGTACGCCGTAGAAAGGACAGTAGGTAGTATTTTGATTACATTTATGATCACATAAGTGTTTGGTTTGTTTGTGGTTTCTATCAGCTTTTTTTATCAGTGAAAGATGAATCAGTCCAAAAGAAAGATATTCAAACCTTCGAAATACAGGAAGATGGATGAAAATGCCAAATCGACTGAGGTCACAGGTGGGAGCAGCATGACCAGCACCGTGTCGGGCAAACATGCTACTGGGGTTAAGTGTTAGATCAGAAGCTCCCTTTTACTCTATTGCTGTTTTGACAATAATTAATTTTTACTACTTTAAATAAACATCCTAGCTTTGTGACCAGCTAATTTATATATAATCTAACTTACTGCAATGGCTAACATTTTGACTCCTTTCTGCTCTTTAGTGCTACCGACAGATGGGCTGAATTTATTTTCACAAGTGGAAATAAAGTTGTGGCAGGGCGGAGGGCGGGGCCGGGTTGCGATTCCACACACCCAACCCCTAATCAGGCTAATTAAGCCTCAGAGAGGGATAAAGGCCGACTGGAGACTGCAGTGGGACAGAGATCGAGAGATTTACAGACAGCTGTCCGACACCTTTGTGTGTTTGTCTTTCTGGTTATGTTCATTATTAAATTCTCATTTAAATTTTCAAGCCGGTTCTCGCCTCCTCCTTTCCCTTTTACCTTTACAAAAGTCAATGAGGTTTTCATGATGCACTGCACTGCACCCTGAACTTTGTATGTAATTATTATTGTGCCATTCATTTGTAAGGCAAAGGCATTTTTGACAAACTAGGTATAAGAACATTGCTCCAATGTAAGTGGCTGAATTGTGTTTGGACATATTAACAATGTAAGTGTATTTAATGAAAATGTACAGTACCAGTGATAATTATTTCTTAGATTTGATATTTTGAAGAATGAGAAAGTGGTCAAATGATTTTAAGCTAAGAATGCTACTCTAAAAGCAGAGATCACCTTGCTTAAAGATGAATGTGATTTTTTTGAATAAGGTGATTGAAAAGATTAAGTCTGCTGTCCCATCTGCAATGTCACAAATCCATACTGTTCCTACAGTGTCAGGTCCCTCAGGTTTATGTTTCATGCTTCATTGTTATTGGTTGCTGTCAGAACAACTATTTGTTTGCTTTGTAGAAAACGAATTAATGAGGAGTAATTATCATAATTTTACTTCAGGACTGGAGTTGAAAAGCCGTTATCTACATCTTCCTGTACATGATGGGATATAGGCATGTAGATGCATAAATGTTATCTGACAATTTAGCCTCTACACTCAAGCTGAACCCAGTGAACAGGATTTGTGGATGAATCAATCCTCTAAATAACACTGCACTGTAGAGAAAAGCGACATGGAAACTGTGTGTGAACAAATAAACATCCTTTTCCACAAATATTGAAATAGATAAATAAATGGTAACCATGGTAACTGCACACAACAAAGATGGTGACAGATGTACCATCACAATTCTTGGAATATATAAACATTAAAAATGCAGGTTAAAAAAAACTATGAAAACCAGACTAAGATCACTATTTTTTTTTTAAACTAACTAAACTCAGTACAGCTTATACATTTTCAGCTGCACTACAATGATTGTCACTATTAAAAATATCACAATCTCCAATATGATCTGATAACTGTGATAGGATTGTTCCATCATAGTTACTTATAACAACATGAGGAATTATTATTTATAAATCAGTGTCTTCTGTCTCAAGCTTCGCATAAAAATGTCATTTACAGTGATTACGATGGCCCTAAATGTTTCAGTGCAGGTGGACTGTTTGACAACTTCACCATTGTCTTAATATATTCACATATTAGGCCTTGGGTAACAAACTAATAGGCTACTATCGAGCCACAATTTGTATCTTTTTCTCAAAAAGTTAACTCAATGTGATTGCATATGTGCTTTGATATGGACTGAGAGTCAGCTTCTTCAGGGTCAACAGGAAGAGACTAAAAGAAACTCAGTCTCAGGTTTTGTTGGAAAAAAAAAGCCAATCTGTAGGTTAGCAACATACTGTTAACAATTCCACAGTAACTGACTCAGAGTTAAAGTGATCTCTGTTCCTAGACACTGAAAACTTAGTTTCTGAAATCATGGGAAAGAAACACATTTTCTACCAAAGCCACTTAAAGGAATAGTAATATACTTATATATTATAATAGTTCCACCAACTACTCAACATCAGAGTCCTCAGTGAAAGGAAAGAAAAAGAAGAAGAAGCCAAGCAAGAGAAAAAAATGGCTGCTGGAAATGGGGCCTCTCTAGATTTTATCAAAAATTACTTTTATCAAATAGTGATGGTGCTATTTATTACATCAGTAATGTCTGGACTATACTTTGTGATCAGTTGAATGCCACTTTGATCATTTAAAGTACCCATTTCTCTCCGAAACTGCAAAATCTGTTTTGGAATTATTCTATCATTCATCCATCCATCCATCCATCCATCCATCCATCCATCCATCCATCCATCCATCCATCCATCCATCCATCTATCTATCTATCTGTCTGTCTGTCTGTCTGTCTGTCTGTCTGTCTAAATGCTTTTTACAAAAGTGAAATGTTTACAGAAATGCAGAGATTTATGGATGCTCTTCAACTTGATCTATCAAAACCTGATACAAATAATAGATTGTGCTCTTGCATACTAGCATCAGTGAACATCAGAAATGGTAGTGAAAGGTAGTGTAGATCAAAGTATTGGGTGTCTGAATTCATGCCTGTTTGCTCGTGCAGCTCGTTTTCGTGACTGTGTTCAGTCTTGCAGTGTGAAGTCTGAGTAGAATGCTCTCTCTCATGAATAAAACATTGCGACAAATGAAACGAACCGCTCCACTTCCACCAGCTCACATGCTCAACACGAGGACACAAACACGCTTTCTGAGTAACACAACATGCTCGGGCTTCCCATTTATATTTGATGCTGAAAATAGTAGCATTTTCTCTATCAGAGGCTTGGGGAGGCACTGCTTCAGAGTAGAGGCAGCACCAGGTGATGAACTGGTGTGCCTGGCTTCCATGCAAAAACAGCGCATTCTAAATGTGCACGCAGGCAGCCCATGAGTTCTTGCTGCCGTGTGCCTGCCTGTGTGACTCGGTTTGAATAAAATTCTAAGGAAAAAAATTCTAATAAATGAGGAACAAACTCTTAGCTAAACCTTTGATCTCCTATCCTATTAGTTTTTTATTCACAAATTGGAGGAAAATAAGCTATAAGTCTGTAATCTGACCCACACCCTATAGGATCTGACAAACTGTTGTTCAGACCAGATTTGAATGGATCAGTTTATTAAGTATAACATTGGGTTATTATTAATAACACTTTATGTGTTCATTTTAACATAATTCCAAAAAAAATAAAAAATTAAATCCCATTGACATTGAAGGAGGGACCAAAATATGATAGAGAATTGGGGGTGGGCTTTATAGAGTGCATCAGTGCCTGGCCACTTGTTCAGCGGTCTCAGTTCCGGAAATATTTTTCCCATTAATGTCTTCAATAGGGATTATCATTATCAGTGATGAGTGCATTTCAGAAGATGCATTTTTCCCTCTAACATTACGTTTTCACTCCACTGATGGCTAGGTTAGCTGAGATCATCGATGAGCCACCCTTTTGCCTGTTTGTGGATTGTCCCTTCTCGGATCACTGTCGGTAGGTACTCACCACTGCTGACCGAGACTACCCAACAAGCTTTGCCATTTCAGAGATGCTCTGACCCAGTCGTCTGGCCATAAAAATGTGGCCTTTGTCAAAGTCACTTAAGTCTTTACTCCTGCCCATTTCTCCTGCATTCAACATGTTGACTACGAAAACTGATTGTTCGTTTTCCATCCAATCTACCCAGACCTTGAAATGTGGCCTTGTTAGATAATCATCACCATTATTCGCTTCACCTGTGAGAGGTCAGAATGTTTTGGCTCATTGGTGTACAGTACATCCACTGATGTACAGATGCACTCTTTGTGTCACGGATCCACCTGACCCTCCTGCCACATACACACAACCCTCCCACTCTCCTGAATACTGATCACCTGCACCTGCCTCTCTTCACCATGTCAATCAGATCTTCTACTTCAACCCCATTCTCCCTTTACTCATTGTCTGGTCTCAACTCAGAATACAGACTCACTTACCTGAGACTTACCTGAATCTTCAAATGTAGAACTCCAATGATCTCTCCAAGCCTCCACTCCTATGTCTACTTCCCATTGTGTGTTTGTCACCCCAAGGAATATCACTACCTACATCAACATGAACCATCCTCAGGTTTCAGTCCTTCACATCTGCACAGATCTGCTTATTTACTACTCACCTGTTTTTCTCTGTTTGTGTTTTGTGTCAATAAATACCTGCCTTCGGGTTCAACACCATCATCAAGTCTGGGTTTCTGTGACACTTTGTTTATTAAAATAAAATGTTTTACTAGCGTGGATTAGAACCCAGAACTCCTTGTAATTGAAAATGTTACTACGGAGACTGCTGTATAACATACCGAGGTGGACGGCACGACAAAAACATAAAGACAGGTATGTAGCCAATCTACTAGAAACTACAAAGCAGTTTCGCACGGCACGGGACCTGACAACTGGTAAAACCACATGCAGCGTTTGTGCAGCCAATACTGTGCTCGCATCGCGGTTTCATCGTGGTTGAGAACATAATTAAGTCAAGTCACCCACATCATGTCTCTCACAGTTTACTAAAACAACATATACAAATAAAAATTCCAAAAAATATTATTAATATCATTTTATTAGTCTTTTTTAGACATAACGTATCCACACATGTAGGCTTCTGTTCAAGGGCCGGTCGCTGAGCACAGTTCCTGCAGCACGTCGGGATCAGGGCTACCCCCATGCAGATCTTTGAGTGCCTTGGCCTGGTGGAATTGCAGGAGGGCCATGGCCTGGGCAAGCATATCGGACATCTGCGCGTCGGCCTCAGCCTGGGCATGCAGGCCTGAAGCGGCAGCCCAGGGGAGTCTTCAGCGTCAGACGCCACGCTCTCCGATGCAGCGGCGAGCTCATCCACCTCGTGCTGTAGAGGATAGGCAGGCTGGCCGTGAGGCTAGCCGCTGTTGCCTCGAGCATGGACGGGAGTCAACGAGCGTCCCGGGGGGCGGGTGGTCCGAGGACGTGTACCCAGCGGAGCTGCACCCGCTGCAGTCCCCAGATAGCCTCCATCGCCAGCCGCACCGTCCGCAATCCCGTGGGAAGGAGCAATGCGGGGGGGAGGGGCGTCTGGACTGATAAAACTGGACTGATTTTTGTTGAAATCAAGCCGTGACCGCAACGTTGCCATGGTCATGCTCTCGCAGTGAGAACATGAACCATCCACAAATGCTGCCTCGGTGTGATCGCAACCCAGACACACAAGACAACGCCTGTGGCCGTCTGAAGCGGAGAGCACTCTACCGCATCCAGGAACTACGCAGGGGCAGAAGGGCATCTTTATAAAGACGCGTCCTGAAAAGGACGTTCAACACCAGCTGTGTATTGCTCTTTTAGAGGAAATAACTCTTTCAGAGAAAATCACTCTTTTATAAACTCTTTTAAGTTTCTTGCGCTGTCGAAGCACCCAGGGGCAAAATGCACTGCCGTGCAGAGAAGGAGAAAGCCACTGTAATTCGTCGTCAAATCCAACAGGCAAGCTTCAGAGGAAAACAGGAACAGGTGTGTGACTCGCAGCTGACTGCAACACGACCATCGGCTCCGAAGAAAATTTCTGAATGAACTCGACGTATTTGCACGCTTTTATACCCGTATGTCCAGGGGCGGGGTATGCAAATACTGTCTGCCTAATTCCCATTGGCCTTTTTCCATAGATCAGAGGCATATTCGGCACTCAAGAGAGACCCCTAGAGTCCCTTCTTCGACAAAACGTCGAAGTGATCGACAGATTTGCACCTTTTATTGTTATCTATTTAAAAGCATTGACAAGCTACTTAAAATATTTTCCACAATAAAATGCACAAAGAAATATGAAGTTATTTTGGGCAGCGAAATGTTTTGTTATAATTTAATTATAGATGGTGTATTATACAGGACAGTCCTGGTTTTGGGTAGGGTCACTGTTTTTTCTTCTTAAATGAAATCTCCTCGCTGTCCTTTTTGCTATTGTCTCTGGTATCTTTTGCAGAGAAGAAATTCTATTTTGTTGCATTGCATGTTGATTTGATGATAGGCCAACTTTCATTCTAGTCTTCAGCAAATCAGCTGAAATGTATCTGGTTACCAATGCAATGACGTCATGCGCTTAGCGCAATGCCCAAAATAATGCAAAAATGCCTTTTCAACAACAAGCTGAAAGAAGCCGATCCATGTCTTCATTCAAAATTTGAAAATGTAAGCGGGTGTTTTCTGAATTTTAATTTTCCCTAGGAGCACAGAGGTAAATGAGACAAGTGTCACATTCAGACAGCGAAACTAAATGTTTTACATAGTACAAGTACTTTAAGGAATATCAATACAAGTTAAGCTTAATCAACAGCATTTGTGGTGTAATGTTGATTACCACAAAAATACATTTTGACTCGTCCCCTCTTTTCTTTAAAAAAGCAAAAATCTGTGTTACAGTGAGGGAATTACAATGGAAGTGAATGGGACCAATTTGTGAATGTTAAAATACTAAAATACTCACTGTTTCAAAAATATAGCAACAAGACATAAAGGATATGCATGTAATCACTTACAAACTAGATCTGTGTAAAGTTACAGCCAATTTTACAACTTCTTTGCCATGATGATGTAATGTCAACAAACCCTTAAAGGGGTCATGACATGAGAAACCAAATTTGCCTTGATCTTTTGGTATATAAGAGGTCTTTGTATCATTAAAACGTCCTGCAAGTTTAATATTTTAAGACGTCCTCCCCATTCTAAACGAATCATTTATTTAATCAAGCTCAAAATACAGCTCGTTCTGGATTCATGGTTAGAAGTGACGTGTCGGGTTAGAAGTGACGTAACAGCGTTTGCATATGACCGCCTCCAGCACAAGATAACTACGATTTAAGCGCAAGACAACTACGCTCATTTCAGTATCGCCGTACGCCTCACAAGTGTTCAGTCGATGGACAGCGAGCTCTGACAGAGACTACTTGTGCACAGGAAAATTACGATGCCACACAGATGTGCTGTTCCTGGCTGTGGTCAAACAAAACCTCTGAATAAGCTGCCGAAAGATCCAGACGTCAGGGAAAAATGGATGCAGTTTATTTTTTGCGGACGCTCCAGTCACGGCAGTGTTAACTTAAGCGTTTGTTCTGTACATTTTAAGGATGACTGTTTTGAGAACAAATCTCAATATGATGCTGGCTTTGCCAGAAAACTGTTGCTCAAAGATAAGTCTGTGCCGACTATTCTGGGAACAACGACGACGCAAACTGTAAGTAATCTATTTTAAACTTTAAACTACTTTTTAAAGCGCAATTTCATTCATTATGAATAATCACAGTGTTTTTACTTAGTTTACTTGCATATTGTTCTGGCTGGGGCGTCAATAATTGATACATAGGCACTGACGTTAGCCAATCATAACAGTGGGCGTTAACACTGAAGTCTTAAATGGAAAACGCCCCCAAAACAGACTGTTTAAATCAGAGGATGAGAAACAGGGTGGGAAAAGGTCATAAATCACGAGATTTTAAAAGTTTTTCTTAAAAAAAAATATATTAATACTATAATTGCACCTAAGGGAACATAATAATACAATAAAAAAAACCATGTCATGACCCCTTTAAACGACTGTAAATATGACTATGTTAACAACTTTACAGCTCAAATAATACACAAGTTTTAACAGAAGAATTAATGCAAGTGCTTTTATAACATTATAAGGTTCACATTTCTTTGTTTAAACCCTCCAAAAATTGGCCACATTCACTTTCATTGACCCAATTCTCTTGTAAGAGCCTCACTGTAACCCAGATTTTCGAGACGAGTCAAAGTTATTTTTTGTGATAATCAATATTATGCCACAAATGCTGTTGTATTGAACTTAACTTGCATTGAACCCAGAATATTTCTTTAAATGTTGAGATGTGGGGATTGGGAATTTTAGGTTCCAATGTTGTGAATTGTGTGTTAAAATGTGTACCTGACATGACAATCTACTCATAACTACACATGCAATATGAAATTATATGTATAGGCTATGTGAAATTTGTAAATTAAAAAAGCTAAAATGTGGTTAAATGGTGAAAAATACAATTTAAATAAAAATATACATTTTCACAAACTATTTAATGCAAATGTTTGCAATACCTTTCAGAATGTATGCAAATATAAGAGATAAAAGATTATATATTTTATGTAGTACTACCCTTCAAAAGCTCCATTACACAAACTATACTACAATTTACACAAATCATCCTGTTCAAAGTTTACATCCCATTGGTTCTTGGTGCATGTGTTGCCTTCTTGAGCATCAATGAATGTTTGCACCTTTTGTGTCCATCAATTGTCCTAAGTGTCAAAAGCTGGATGTCTTTATCATTTAGCCACTGTGGGGAAGAACTTAAATGTGCAGAAGATGCTAGGAGACCAAAGAATGCACAGAATGTTTCTTAAGAAAGGTGGGCAGCTTCACAGCTCAGGACAAAGCAGGGACCCATGAACAATTATTACACAAACAGTCATTGATCACAGAGAAAGCAACACGACATATTAAAGGGTTTGCTCTCATGCAGTCTGTCTCATGAACGCGCGCAGGTGATCAATGGTCGGTGAACAGTTTCACTTAATAATACATACGTTTTCAGTTTTTTTCTCACCAAACCTTATCGTGTTCCTTCAGAACAAGACGTGAGTCACATACAATAATTTGATAGACTTCTGAATTATTATTTTGTGTCTTTTGAAGCTTGAAATGGTCACATAAACTGCCATTGTATGACATCACTGAGCCCAATTTTTTCTCAATTTCTCCCTTTGTGTTAAGAAAAAGAATGTCATATGGCGTTATAACAACACAGGGGTGAGTAAACAATGACTGAATTAAACATTTTGGGTGAACTAATCCTTTTAGAACCAAGGGAATGTAAACTTTAGAACAGAATCATTTTGTCTTGTATTATATAATTATATTTATTTTTTAAACAATAACACACGGACGAATCAGGGTTTTAGGTGCACAATCAGTGCGTAGACTTGCCCCACGTTTTCTGTGAATTAACAGTCATGTCTGTGTTAAATGGCCCTAATATTAGCAATGAGCTTTACCAGTGTTTTCTGATGTAGCATTTGCAGTCAAGCCATTAAAAATGGGGAAAAAGTGATAAAGCAACAAATAACTGAAATGTCAACAGAACGTAATAAGAGTTGTGTTGAAGGACAGTTTTGTCTTTATACACCCAAAGCCCATGCTTTTATTCTGAAAAAATTTTGACTCAGTTGTTAAAAGACTCAGACTTAACTTGGACTCTAAGTTGGACTCGAGCCCAACACTATATTTACCATTGATTAACAACATGAGAGTAGGTCTATCTTTAAAGGTTTATTAGTTACCATTAATAATCAATTCCCCTATGGAAAAAGTAAATAGGATTTCTACTTCGAGAACCATACTGTTTCACTCTATAGAATTGGTCTAGTTATGTCTTAGTAACCACCCAGAACATCATAGCAACCACATAGCAAAGCGTTAAAAGTGACTCAGAACACCTTAGCAACCAGCAACACAAAGCAATGCCCTAGCATTCAAATACAACACCTTAGCATAATCGTGCCGCTTTTTGCATAGGCAAGCATCATTCACATTTTGTTTAGAAAAAGTATAAATCTAGTAATTTGCATTAATTGAAAAGTTAGAACTTTATCAATCTCAGGTGGTATTTCATGTAAATAACAAGCACAACTGGAAAAAAAAGGTTAGAAGCCACTGCTCAAATATATAGGAATATGGTGTTTATAATTATAGTGTAATGTATGCAGCATGCTTTATAATTTAACCGATTTGTCAGTACTAGTACAATACTGCCTAATTTATTTTGCCACTGCAGTCATCTATCTTGAGGACATTTTCAGGTTTATGAGGTGAGAATGTTTTAAGGTATAGAGGTTGCTGCATGCGCAACAACACAAATCATGTAGTATGTTACAAATTTTATGTAAGATCGCATTCACGTAAAGATGGAAAAGGTTTGCTTACATCCAAAGTGCATTCCCCTTCATAAAGGGAAAGCTGTTATCAAAAATAAAGCTCTGATGCTAAAATGGCCAGGAGAAAACTTGCACTGCAAGCTACACGCGGGACAGTCAGACCAACAGTGAGAGGTTCAGCCAGCGAACATGCAAGCCCCGCAGACAGACCTGAGGAGAAAATCAGGCAGGGGCAGAACAGAGGCTCTGGTGTTTTTGGAGATCAATGCACATAATTTCATGATCTATTTCCATGTTTTTTTCCTCTCTTCCTCATCGGTGTGCTTAATTACCATCAGATTGAAATGTGCTGATTCCCTAAAATGTTGACATGATGTTTCCGAATGTTCTGAAACCCTGACATCGACCCATTCGGATGAATTACTGATATGTGTCATCTCCGATCCAATTTATTTGCATCAATTCAAGCGTAAACATATTTCCCTCTAGTGGAAGTGATACCGTGTTGTGCGAGCAACCTGCAAGTCACGGATTCTAGTCAAGTAATTGTCTAAATCAATGATGAGCATGATACGAGGTTGAATTTTCCTTCTAAAATAACCACTATCCAGTAACGGATAGGATGAGGGTTGGGGTTTGGATTAGGCAGAGTGGTTAACAAAACAGAGTGACTATTTGCACCAGGTGTTATAAGCCACAAAGCGTGGCTATTTGCACTCCAAATGTCTAGTGGAAACTCAGAAATCTACGACAAACTGCTATATAAACTCAGCTTCAGTGGAATGGTGTGTGACTACGGTATGAATGTGCTTTTTCGTGCCAGCGCCCCGGGTTCGAATCCACCTTTTGTCCCACTCTGTTTCCCTTCCTGTTTCCTGTTCCCACTCTTAACATTCCCTTTAATACTACTCACAATTATAAATAATAAAAAAAAAGAATATAAATGTTTATTTTGGTAACGGTGAATGTCGGGGAGTTAGGGCTTGATATACAGGTTAGGGAGGGGGACTGTTGATCGCACACGTTCCCTTCCTCTTCTGGTGTGAGAAGGGTGATTCTCCCGGAGCCCGACATCAGTAGTGTGTAGATTGTATCGCAGCTTTTGCGAAAGTCCTGGGAGTCTAACCTGTGAGAAAATGAATTAATTAGTTTTACTAATGTAATATTTTGTTTGTACTATAGTATGTTTATGGTAGAAATCATAGTTTTGATGTAATTAACCATGCTTACTGCAGTAATATATTCTTAATATAGTAACCATGCATAATTTTGTGTTTACTATGATTTTCCTATGAAATACTATGGTGATACTATGGTTACTGTAGTAAAACCTTGGTTTGTATTTATCAATAGACCAATCCCATTGTTTACAAACACTGCAGTACATGTGCAGTAAGTGGTGGTGTAATGTTGGCTGGCAACAGGCAGACAAAGAGACGATGATGTGTGGTGAACACAAGTGCAGTTTTATATACAAATGTGATATCCAGAAACCCTAACTACAAATGTGAACAAATACAAAAACATGAACTACTTAACTAGACTTGACATAACATGACTTGATTATGAACTTAGCATAAACATGATTGATTCAACATTACACAAGCAAACACATTAAACATTACATATCCCCCCAACTAAGGGTGGCTCCCGACACCCCAAAACATGAACAAACACATGAAACATGACATAATCCCAATGTTCTGTAGGGAGCTGGGGGTGGGGGGGTCTTAAGGCATTGCTTGGCAAGACAGGGCATGAAGCATGGGATCAGGGCAACACCAGTGGAAGGTGGAGCCATGAGAGGTTCGAAGGGCACACTGAGGCGTGGCTGTGACGTGGCATGGAGCAGGCTCAGGCGTGGCTGTGACGAGGCATGGAAAATGCTGAGGCGTTGCTTTGACGTGGCATGGAACAGGCTGAGGCGTTGCTGTGATGTGGCATGGAGCAGACTCAGGACTCCGGGGCAAAAGATGGCACTGGCTCAGCGACCATGACGAGGGACTCTGGCTTGGCGGCCATGATGTGGGACTCCAGCTCGGCCTCTGCCTCCCCCACAGTGAACGTAGAACTAATTATCTGCAGGGCAAGTCGATATATTGAGCCAGATTGAGGGGACTGCAACTGCCAGGCATCAGGGAAGAGATTGGCTCATTCAACCCCACCCGGAAAATGTCCTTGAGGGCGACTTCATTAAAGTCTGCCTGGCAGGCCAGAGCGCAGAAGTCCTCAGCATCATTTTCCAAAATGAAGAAGAAAATGATGAAGCTGGATTGCTGGGTCAGTCAGGTCTTCTGTAATGTTGGCTGGCAACAGGTAGAGGAAGAGACGATTATTTGTGATAAACCCAAGTGCAGTTTTATTTAAAAACATGATATCCATAAACCCTAACTACAAACGTGAACAAATACAAAAACATGAACTACTTAGCTAGACTTGAAATAACATGACTTGACTATGAACTTGGCATAAACATGACTTGAACACAAATTACACAAACAAACACTTTAAACATTACATGTGGCAGCCAGCAAAATGTTATGATAGATTTGACAGATTAGACCTCTAAATATCGCTGAAAGATAGCTAGCTAGATTTGGGCACACTATTGCTATTAACACAGCTAAATATAATCATTGATTTAACGAGTACGGCACAAAGCCATAATAAATACAGAGACATTATTAGCTATACAATTATTTTTTTAATGAAATTAATTAATGTTTGCTACAAAGCCATGAGTTGGAAATGATCTCCTCGGTCCAGTCAGCTTTGTTGATGGAATCCGATAAAAGTGAAGCCCTTGTTTTTTGCCATTGTGATTTTGACAGCCAACAGCGCTGTGCTCTTGTCAGCTTACAAGAGGTTTGGTTTACTGTTCGCACTGGTCTTTTTGCCATCACTTCTGTATGTGACGTAGGAGGTGGCCTTGCAAAATTATTGGTGTATAGTAACATTAAAAAGTGAGTACTGTCAATCAAAGCGGGATATGTAAGTTGTTTACAGTCAATCACTATGTATTGTTGAGTGTCATGCAGTCCATTTTTTATAGTCCAATCCTAAATAAATAGAAAGAAATCAGTATGACAAGTAACAATCAGCTGACACAAAATTATTGATCATGTCTGTTCACATACCCACCCACCCACCTACCCAATATTCAAGCCAAATCTAATCCCTTGCCTACAATAAAACTTGAAATTCATATGTGATCTGCTTCAAACTTTGTATAAGACTTTCAGAATAATTCTATCTTTTCCTGACTAATAAATCGCCATCAGTTTTATGTATTTTTATAGTTTTATTAACAGTGAATGTAGGTGAACCCTATGGTGTTTTTTTTTGCCAGAAACTATGGTAGCCATGGTACATGTTTGTAGGGTTTGAAAAATATGATGCTTTCCAGTTCAACTGTATATAATTGATTTGATCAATGTAACATTTCTATTGTCTACAATTTAAGAGTGTGCATATTTTTGTGAGTCAGTGTAAAAAAAAATCTGAAAAAGTGTATAAACCAATGGATATACTGTTGTAAATGCAGCACAGTTTTGTAAGTGTGGGTCCCAGGTAAACGCAAAATGTCATATTTGGGTTCTGATCTGATCTGATCTGACTTTCTGAAATGTTGGAAGGAGGAGATATTCTGTCTGGGGTAAAATATCTGTCACTTTGCCTTCATGCACTGCCGCCCCCTTGAACTACACAAGTGGGGGAGCTACAGCATGCTGGGAAAACAAGCCACTGTCACGAAAAGTGTGTTAACTAGGACAGTGAGCTTTTCAAATATTTACGTCGCTTTCAAAAGACATGGCCTCAAAAGAGGACAGACATAATAGAAAGAGAGGGTTTTGACACTGTTTGACTATTGTTTACACAGATCTGAGTCTACAGATTGAAAATGAGTTTAACGATAGAGTGTTTAGATTTTGTAGGGTCTTCGGCCAGGAACATAGTCTACTCAACGTGAACGTAAACCCGAGCACTTGGCCAATGCATTGACAATGCACGGTCCCGTTGTACATACTAACGTGCCTTCTTGCATTACTGTGATGGTAACAAACCTCATTACTCAAGAGGGTGACAGAGACACCTTCAAGTCTGTGCCATTCAACCAGATGTGTTATTATTAAGTTGCTATAAATACATTGCCTTGCTTGTTTAGCTATATTCTCTCCAAATTGTTGCCATTTACTTGAAAGAGAAAACTCAGCATTCACACTACTGTGTTATGAAATGCAGTCTGAGATATTTCAGAATGCAACGACACACAGAATCGAGCTTGCTTAGCTAGAAGCGTCTGTGTTCATGCATGAAGTATATATTTTTGGGATTAGCTTAATTAAGATCACTTACAAATTCACACTTTAAATAACAAAATACTGTTTTTCAACCAAGTGACATATGCAAACAACTGATACAGGAGCTTTTCTCAGAACTGACTTTTCTATATCATTTTTGTGATTACATTTAACCATCTGGTGTGAAAAAGGTGATTTTAGTCAGTCAGTTCACAGTTCAAAGTACTGTTTGTCTTCATTATGAATATTATAACTATAATTTATAATTAAAAAACAATCTTCTTTTTGTGAAATGTTTTGCTTGAACAGTTTACTTTTAAATAAATGCTACTTGCTTTGATATTTTGTTCTCATTCATCATTGATGCCTTTTTAAGTTTCCAAATACTCTTTGGGGCCAATGTATATCCTACTTTAGATATACACTGTATCTGGTATCTTGTTTTTAGTATATATGATGTGAACTGAAAACTTTATTGGAGCTGCTGCTGATTCAAATTAACGGCCAATGGGTTCAATAAAATCATTTATGCTATGTAATAATATAATATGTTTTTAATAAAGTATTTAAAGGAATAGTTTATCCAAAAATGAAAATTTCCTCATCATTTACTCACCCTTCTTGCCATCCCAGGTGCGTGTGATTTTCTTAATTCTGCTGAACACAAATTACGATTTTTAGAAAAATATCTAAACTCTGTAAGTGGATACAATGCATGTGAATGGTTGCAGAAATGTTAAGGTCCAAAAAGCAAATAAAGGCAGCATAAAAGTAATCAATAAGACTCCAGTGGTTAAAAACTTGTTTTCAGAAGCGATATGACTGGTGTGGGTGAGAAACAGATGAAAAATGGTGTCCTTTTATACTCAAAATCTCCACTTATTCTTTCTTCTTCTTTTGTTTTTGCCGATTCACATTCTTTGTGCATATCGCCACCTACAGTGCAAGGAGGAAAATGTATAGTAGAAAAGGACTTCAATATTGATTTAACACCCACACCTATCATATTGCATCTGAAAGTCATATTGGTTATTTTATGCTGCCTTTATGTGCTTTTTGGACCTTCAAAGTTCTGGTCACCATTAACTTGCATTGTGGGGAACTACAGATCTGAGATATTCTTCTAGAAATCTTAATTTGTGTTCAGCAGCAGAAAGAAAGTCATACACATCTGGGATGGCATGACGATGAGTAAATATGAGATCATTTAAATTTTATTCACACTGTTTGTTGAATTCATGTTGCAGCTACTGAGACAATGTTGTTTGTTTAGTTTGTATAAACGACGTATGCAAGAAAGATAAGTAATGGATAATGATATTTTATAACATTAAAAACTAGCTCTCTAAATAAATATGGTGTGCTGAACCTTGCAGAGAACCAAAAGAAACATTTTCAGCTCTGTTTTGTGAATCTCTTTTCACTAATAATCTCCGTGAAGTTGAATCGGCGGTCAGGCCGCTCTGTGACTAACAAGGTTTAATCCCGGCCTGCAACACCATGGCTCCTCCTGATTCAGCATTCACCCCATACTATTTGCATTTTTTGCCCCTTAAAACATTTTATCTACTGAATTAGGTCTTAATTTCTTCTCTGTCTGGTTGATATCTCCAGGGGTATGATAATTTGCAAAGCATGGATTGTATCAGATCCATGCAAATAAGGATCATTGGTGACAGACTTCGCTTATAACATCAAAGGGAAAGTTTGAGCAGGCCGGGTGCACACAGAGGCCAAGAGAGTAAAGGTTCTGCATTGAAATTATGCGGATTTGCATATATGGTAATGAGGGCACTATTACATTTTATTAGTAACTCATGAATTTTTCTCTAAGGGTAGAGAAACCCTTATTCAACTTGTTCAGGTAATTAGGTCATCCACAGCGGATGTCTTTAGTTATTTAATGTATGCAAGTATGAGTGTGTTTTGACTCCTGGTTTAGTCAAGAGGTTCATTAGAGTAATGAAGACCTGTTTATGTACAGTAAAAAATCTTAGTAGGGTATTGCATATATTTGTAGCACATAAATGTTTAAATTACTTCTTTCTTGCTTTTTTGATAATAGCATTCATTGTTGCCGTAGAAACTGTTATTTTTGAATTCGGTCATATTGACCCAAATGTACATCATTTTCCTTAGGGATACTGCAAACATGCACGCAGAGAGTATAGCATACACTATGAATGCACAACAACACTAGTAAGTCAAGGCACTCATAAATGTTTAATCGCAGATTTTGTATGAATTGCACGTATCGCAAATGTTTGGAACACCTGTTTGCATTTTGTCCGTTTGGATTACTGTGGACGCTCACATTGAAGTGTATTTGTCTTAAACACAGTTGGTGACAAAAGCAATTCATGATGTTGTTTACAATGTCCATAAGAATATTGAAAATGTTTTGTGTGCTGAATTTTGACAACAGTATCAGCAATTATATATTTTTGTCAATATTAATTAAACATTTGACTGTAAAAACTTGCATTGGTTGGAGCCATCTTGTGTGCTTCAATGGAAACAAGTAAATCATTTTTAAGATAGTTTTCTATAAATTTTTTATTAGTGACCTAGATATAATGAATCATCTTAGATATTGTTTTTCTTTCTTTCTTTCTTTCTTTTTGCCATAATAATACTTGAAAATGAGAAGAAGAAAAAAATCCTAAAACTTTGTTTATTTCCAGGCTTTAAGATTTAAATTCCAGTGCAGTCTTTAAGATTTTTATACCACACTTTTTGATACATATACTGTATACACTTCAGGTTGATGTTATTTCAAAAGCTAAAAAAATGCCTCAAAGGTATAGTTCACCCACAAATGAAAATTCTCACAAATGAAAAAATTATCATTTACTCACCCTCATGCCATGACAAATGTCTATGACTTCCATTCTTCTGCTGAATGCAACCGAAGATTTTTAGAAGAATATTTCAGCTCTGTACGTCCTCACACTGCAAGTGAATGGGTACAAACCTTTTGTTACTTCAAAAGCACACAAAACAGCATAAAAGTAATCCATAAGCAATATGATAGGTGTGTGTGAGAAACAGATCAATAATTAATCCTTTTTTACTATCAATCTCAACTTTCACTTTTCACTTTTGTTTTTGGCGATCCGCATTCTTTTTGCATGTCGCCACTTACTGGGTAGGGAGGAGAATTTATATTAAAAAAGATTTATGTTTCTCACCCACATCTGTCATTTAGTTTCTGAAGATTTCGATTTAACCACTCAAGTCATATGGATTACTTTTATGCTGCCTTTATGATCTTTTTGGAGCATCAAAATGTTGGACACCATTCACTTGCATTGTAAGGACCTACATTGCTGAAATATTCTTCTAAATATCTTCATTTGTGTTATACAAAAGAAAGGAAGTCACATACACTGTAGTAGCACAATATGATGGAAACATTTTATAAATAGTTGGAAAATGTGATTTGCCTTACGATAATCCTATGATGACATCATCGTAGTGCGTATAACATTTACAGTTTTACCATTAGATATGTAGTGGATATTAAAATGTATCTTCAATTATTATATATATATTTTTTTTAAAGCATATGAGTATAAGGTTTATTTCACCACATTGTGGGATGTCCTAAAATAATCAGTGTTGTAAAATATCTTATTTTAACATTGTAATTTACATTTACATTTATTCATTTGGCAGACACTTTTATCCAAAGCGACTTAAGAGGAACACATTGTAATCATCTTATGGAGACAGTGGTACAAAAAGTGCTGCATTACAAAGTTTCACTAGCATTAGGATAGTAGTGTTCAAGACAGATTAACGTGCAACAATAATTTCTTTTTTTTTTTTTTTAGTGACTGGATAAGTGCTCATGGAAAAGATGTGTTTTTAGATGTTTTTGAAGACAGAAAGTGATTCAGCTTCACGAATGGAGTTTGGAAGGTCATTCCACCTACGTGTTACGATGAAACCGAAAGTTACGGAAAGTGTTTTGGTGCCTCTTTGTGTTGGTACAACAAGGCGCCATTCCATAGCCGACCGCAGGCTTCTGGTGGGAATGTAGCTCTGCAGAAGTGATTTTAGGTATGCTGGAGAAGATGCAGTGACTGTTCTGTATGACAGCATCAGAGCCTTGAATTTGATACGTGCATCAACCGGAAGCCAGTGAAAAGAGACAAGGAGTGGTGTAACATGCGCTCTCTTTGGTTTATTAAAGACCAGACATGTTAATGCATTCTGGATCATTTGTATGTGTCTAATTGCACATGCAGGAAGGCCTGCAATGAGAGCGTTACAGTAGTCCAGTCTAGTTATGACAAGGGACTGAACGAGAAGTTGTGTGGCATGTTCAGAGAGAAAGGGTCTTATCTTCCTGAAATTATAGAGAGTAAATCTACATGATCGTGCAGTCTTTGTGATGTGGTCTGTGAAATTAAGTTGGTTATCAATGGTTACCCCTAGATATCTGACCATTTTGGAAGGCGTTACTGTAGTTGAACCCAGCTGCATGGTGATGTTGTGTTCAACAGCAGGGTTGGCTGGAATGCCAAGGAGTTCAGTCTTGTCTGGGTTAAGTTGCAGTTGGTGTTCCTTTATCCAGGCCGAGATGTCTGCCAAACAGGCCGAAATTCGAGCAGTCACCAACAGTGCAACAACAGTGTTGTTGGAATGGAAAGACAAGTAGAGCTGTGTGTCATCGGCGTAGCAGTGGTAAGAGAAACCATGTAACTGAATGATGGGCACAAGTGATGTTGTGTATGTAGAGAAGAGAAGTGGTCCAAGCACTGAGCCCTAAGGTACCCCAGTAAGTAGCTGATGTGACTTGGACACCTCAAATCTTCAGGCTACCTTGAAGGATCTACCTGAGAGATAGGAATCAAACCAGTCAAGCACAGTTCATGTGATGCCCAGAGAATAGGTGAGGAGAAGGTGGAGAATAGGATCTGATGTTTGACTGTGCGAAGGCTGCAGAGAGGTCCAGTAGAATCAAGACGGATGATCTGGATCCAGCTTCCGCCTATCTTAGTGACTCAGTGACAGGCAGCAGGGCAGTCTCGGTGCAGTGTCCACTTTTGCAGCCTGAATGATTGTCATCCAGCAGCTTGTTCTGTGAGAGATAGGCAGAGATCTGATTGAAAACTACCCTTTCAAGTGTTTTTGCCATGAATGGGATGAGAGACACTGGTCTGTAGTGTTCTTCTTGTGTGGGGTTAAGTGCAGGTTTTTTCAGCAGTGGCATTACTCGAGCCTGTTTAAATGTAGTGGTGTAGTGTAATCCATGTTCGTATTCATTTTAAAATGAGTTCAATCAATATGGGACTTTTATTCTGAAAAATTATGTCCAGAAGCGCCTGCTGTTTTGTCTCATTACTACACACCAACACACAACGCTGAGGGAAAACACAGGACAGTGCAAGATACAGCTACATATGCACAAATTGTGACAAGCTCCATCATTTCAGTCAAAAGTTGTTTTTTGGAGAACACGATTTTAGTCTCAGCTTTCAAATTATATCACTTTTATCTCTAAATGTAAACAATAAATGTTGTATTCATGCTCTTTAAAGGATTAGTTCACCCAAAAATTATAATTCTCTCATGATTTACTCACCTTGAAGCCACCCCAGATGCGTATGACTTTCCTTCTTCAGAAGAAACAAAATTAAGATTTGAAATGGCACATTTCACCTCTGTTTGCCATACATTGAAACTGAATGGGTGTCATGAGGCTGCTGGCTGTCTGACAGTCCAAAAGGCATATTTAGGCAGCATAACACATGACACATGATTCCACAGGACTCCAGTCGATCAATGAATGTCTTCTGAAGCATATCTATAGGTTTGTGCAAATAGATAACTAAAACGTTTTTAACTTTAAATCATTGCTTCCGGCAAAACTGCTGTAATGCTGTTTGAAATAATTAACTCTTGTGTGACATTCATTCCTCTGTTGCATACAAAGTGCATGTTACCGAGTTCTCATGTGAACACGACATTGCACTTTCATCACGTGACAGCTCCACGATGAGTTGACTGGTAGCATGAAGTGTTTTTTAAAAGTTAATAAAGTTTTAATTATAGCTTTTTTTATACAAACCTATCGATTTGCTTCAGACATTCACTGATCGACTGGAGGCTTGTGAATTGCTTTTTACAAAAAGTAAATGTATTGTAGTAAAAGTATTATTTATCTCTTCAAAATTTAAAGAAGTTTAAGCCAACAGAAATATTTATACTTCAGTAAAGTAGAAAGCAGCTTTACAGAAGATCAGACATTAACAGAAGATATAACTGTAATATCTATAATGTTGATGAATCATTATTGTGTAATTAGATAAAACATGATTGTTAATCATGTTTAAAAATAAGTAATTCAATAATAATTGTATTAATAACCCCAGTGAGCAAGCTGAAGGCAAGGAACACAAAACTCCATGAGATGTTGATTAATGGAGAAAAATAAACTTGAGAGAAACCAGACTCACTGTGGGGGCCAGTTCCTCTCTGGCTAACATCATGAATATAATGTAAATATTACTTATGTATAGTTCAAGTCATGATTTAAAATTATTAAACTAAGTAAGTGTTAAAAGTCAGTGTTTAAACATCGATTTTGTTTGAACTGTAAGATTATTGACCAATGTCTTTGAAGTCCATCCTGGATTAACAGCAGAAGTTCACATTGATGCAATTGTCCTTGTTAATTGGCTGATGAAGGCTTTTGTTGACAATTGTTTGTCTATGCATTCCATTTCAAGAGTGTAGTCCATCAATAGACCGAGGTGATGCAGGCAGAGATCAGTGAGGTGGATCGCATTTCAACCTGGCCGGAAATTTTTGTGAGGTTTGGTGTGGTCCATCCTAAATCCAAGGTTCAGGCAATGACAAATGTAGTATCCCATGTCTTATGGTTGGAGCTGGCATCAGTTCATCCTCTGAAGTCCATCATAATAGACTGAAGGGATGTTTGGCTGGCACCGGCTGCATTTAGTCATCATCGTTCAATGACACGTGGCAGTGGAGTCCAACACGAAGCAGGAATAATGCTGGATCCAACCGGTTCTGGTGACCTCAGTATAGGAGTCCCGAGGTTGAGACAGGGAAACAAATAAAATAGTATAAGCATAGATGCCATTCAATTTATTGCAGAGCTATAAATCATGATCAATGTTTCTGGTTTCTGGTTCCGGCAGACTAAACTAAAGCAGCCTAATTGTGGTTTGGAGGATAAATTAGGTGAATGCCTGGATAAATAGATGAGGCTTTAGTCTAGACTTAAACTGAGGGAGTGTGTCTGTATCTCGAACAGCGTTAGGGAGACTATTCCATAGTTTAGGAGCCAAATATGAAAAGGATCTTCCTCCTTTTGTGGATTTTGATACTCTAGGAACTATTAACAGGCCAGAATTTTACGATCGTAATGAACGTGATCGAATATAACATGGTAGAAGGTCACATAAGTACTGTGGAGCTAGACCATTCAAAGCTTTGTACGTAGATAATACGGAATTTAACAGGTAGCCAATGTAACAATGATAAAATGGGGCTAATTTGATCATATTTCTTGGTTCTTGTTAGCACTCTTGCTGCTGCATTTTTAACCAATTTAAGTATATTTATTGATCTTGCTGGACATCCTCCCAGTAATGCATTACAATAATTTAGTCTTGAGGTTATGAATGCATGAAATAGTTTTTCGGCATCAGCAACAGAGAGCATGTGCCATAATTTAGCAATATTTCTTAGGTGGAAGAATGCTGTTCTACAAACATTGGTAATTTGATTTTCAAAGGACAGTATCAAATTTGGTATCAAATATAACACCCAAGTTCTTCGCTGTTGAAGATGATTTAACAGAACATCTATCGAGAGTCAAATTATATTGTAGTGGCTTATTTTTAGAGTTTTTTGGTCCAATAATTAGTACCTCTGTTTTGTCAGAATTGGGTAGAAGGAAATTTCTGGCGATACAATCTTTTGTTTCATTAATACACTGCTAATTTGGAGAATTGCGAAATCTCATCAGGTTTTGAATAAATATAAAGTTGTGTATCGTCGGCATAGCAGTGGAAAGTTATTCCACGATTCCTGATAATATCTCCCAGGGGAAGCATATACAAGGATAAAACCAGAGGCCCTAAAACTGATCCCTGTGGCACTCCATATTTTACTTTTGTTTACAAAGTGGAATATAGACAAAGTGGTAGCGGTCTGCTAAATGTGACTTAAACCATGCTAATGCAACTCCACAAATGCCAGCATAATTCTCTAGCCTATTCAAGAGAATGTCGTGATCTATCCTGTCGAATGTGGCACTAAGATCTAAAAGCACTAGAAGAGAAATGCAGCCGTGATCAGATGATAAGAGCAAATCATTTGTAACTATGATAAGTACTCTCTCTGTACTGTGATGAGGCCTAAATCTTGACTGAAATTCTTCGTATATATTATTTCTCTGTATAAATGAACATATTTGGGAGCATACTACCTTTTCTAGTATTTTCGACATAAATGGGAGATTTGAAATCAGTCTATAACTAGCCAGTTCTCCAGGATCAAGTTGTGGATTCTTAATAAGTGATTTGATAACTGCCATTTTAAAGTTTCTTGGGACATGTCCTAAGCATAGTGAGGAGTTAATAATATTAAGAAGAGGTTCTGAAATTACAGGAGATACCTCTTTTAAGAGCTTAGTTGGTTTTGGATCTAACAAAAATGTTGTGGCTTTTGATGTTTCGATCATATTTGTTAGCTCTTCATGACCTATCACAGTGAAGAATTGAAGTTGCACATTAGGAAAATTGATAGCATAATTCCAATTTTATCTCTGATTATTTCAATTTTATCTGTAAAAAATTTCATGAAGTCATTACTCTTGTGCTGCAACGTAATGTCTGGTTCTGTTGAGGATTTATTCCTTACCAATTTAGCCACAGTACTGAATAAACATCTAGGATTGTTGTGGTTATTTTCTATGAGTTTACTACAATATGCTGACCTGGCAGCTTTTAGTTCCTGTCTGTAGCTACAGACACTATCCTTCCATGCACCACAAAATACTTCAAATTTTTTATTTTTCCACATGTGCTCCATTTTCTGAGCTGCTCTCTTGTGAGCATGAGTGTGATCATTGTACAATGGTGCAGGGCTTATTTCTTTAATTTTCTTTAAATGAAGTGGGGCTACAATATCAAGAGTGCTAGAGAAGACTGCATTTATATTTTTTGTTATTTCATCAAGTTCTTCTGTGCTTTGGGGTTTATAGAGTGTATGAGAAAGATCTGGAAGTTTATCAGTGAAGCTATCTTTAGTGGTCAAAATAATAGTTCTACCTGAATGATAGCATGGTGAAGATTGAGTAACGTTAGCTGATTGCAGCATACAAGAGACGAGGTAATGATCCGAGATGTCATCGCTCTGCGGTAGAATTTCTATATTATCAACATCTACTCCATATGAAAGAATTAAATCTAGCGTATGATTATGGCGATGAGTTGGTCCTGTTACATTTGTCTGACTCCAAGATAGTTGAGAATTTCGAGAAGTGCAAATCCCAATGTATAATTTTCATTATCTATGTGAATGTTGAAGTCACCTTCAATTAAAGCTCTATCTATATTAAATATACACTTTAGGGGGGTACAAGGGTAAAAGACGACTTCGTTTTTTATTTATTTATATCTGACGGTGTCACATTAAGCATTATATATATATATATATATATATATATATATATATATATATATATATATATATATATATATATATATATATATATTGTTTGAAGAATAATATATTTCTGTCGTATTGATTTCACCTTTACCTGGGGCTATATTTCACAGTTTACAATGTTTCTCATGACAAATCTGGTGAAACGCTGTCACCTCCTTCTTTACTGTGATACTGTGTCATGCTTTTAAATTTGTATAAAAACTTTAAGCAGCTTCAAATGATTGGATTTATGCAAATGGGTAAACCTTCAGTACATTGACTTCACAATGAACATGACCCTTAACCACTGAAAACAGCACATCCACGTGTAAACACAGAACAGCGCATCAACCCTTGAGTGTGCATGAGGGTTTACACTGCTACTGGGTCTAGAAAGGTATTAACAGTGCTGGGTAGTAACGGATTACACATAATCTGGAATATGTATTCAAATAGATAGATTACATGATTACATATTACAAGGCAACAGCAGTAAATTGTAAAAACTGTATTGATAATTTTTTTATCAATATCATCATATTCTTACCTCGAAGTGCAATAGGCTAACAGATGTACATTTTGAGCATGTGCTCCTTTTACATTACAACAGTAATATATGCACCTCAGCTAAGGACTAGGAGATGGATTATTAATGAGTAGTAAGGGTTAAAAGTAGGTGTGTCAGTGATTTGAGCTATTAGCTGTGACCTAGCAATGTCATTACTATTGATTTCAGGTTCATTACTGTTTGTTCATGTAATGTTTTATGCTCTTAAAATGAACTATATATATATATATATATATATATATATTTCTTACCACCTCACCAATGGTTTGCAGCTCACACATTGAACTTAATTGCTTCAAAGGATCTAGTAGATGGCAATACACAATAGTTCAACTGCAAAATGTGCAGCATTGTGGAACAAAGCCCATCGCTCTACTGTCGCTGCTGATACAGTGGAGTCTATTGCATGACACCAGACATAAAACATGACACAATTGTTCCTTGTGTGGCTCGGTGGAACTCTGCTGTATTAAAATATTTTGCTCTTTTAGAATATTCTTGCTGTTCAAAAGATAATATCTTGCACCTCAGTTTTGGAATAGGTGATGAACTATTAATAAGTAAAGGTTCCAGTGTTTTTAGATGAAAGCTTTGACCTAGGCAACCTGGTCATTTTTGTTCGTGATGCTGCTATTGTTTGTGCTCTTAAAATGAACTTGACATCTCAGTGTTTTGAATGATAAACTTTGGCCATGATCTGTGATTGCTGTTAGATTTTATATTTATTTAATTCATGTAATGTTTAATGCACTTTTTAAAAATGTCATAAGGAGCTCTTTTTGTTAGTAATAAAGAATGGAATACATTTTCTTCCTCTTTGTACTTTTGTTAAAATGTTTATCCTTCTCAAATGTGACATAAAATAAAATAGAATTAGTTTGAAAGTAATCCAAAAGTAATTGGATTAGATTACCCCCAAAATGTTATCTATTAGATTATGTTACTTATTGCATTTTTTATCATGTAATTTGTAATCAGTACCTGATTACAATTCACAAGTAATCTGCCCAACACTGGGCATGTCACAGTCCACTGAAACATGTACACTAACAACAGTACCTACAGTAACAAAATTGTACTTTGTTGCTTTAGGCTATAGCTACACCTCAGGCTACTTTTAGTTAGTTGCAAAGTTCCAAAGTTTTAGTAATTATGCAAAATATAATTTTGTGTTTTAATTTAGCTTTATTTAGGATGAAAATATGATATTTACCCACATCTGACTTTTATGTTGACATGGATTGTTGTGCAATGGGTTTCCTTGGGGATGGCAACAATTATGATGTTGATGAAGATGTTAATGTTGATAAAGACAAATTGTACCAAGACAATTATGATGACAGTAAGAAAATTGATAATGTGCCCAGATAAAAAAAACACATTAAAAAAAATCACTGATTAAAAACACACAAGGAAGTGTTTTGATTTTATTTGCACTTCAGAGTGCATACAGAAAGTTATTGCTCTTTCCAATGGAACAGAGAGAAAGAAAAAAACTTTATTTGATTAATATTTACATGTCTGATTCATTGGAAACTCCATTACAAAAACATGTACAGTTAAATTATTTAATTATTATCTTTAAGATGAATTTAACAGACATACACTGTTTTCAGTGCTTATCAAAGGAGGCCCAGTGTTTTTAGCTTTTATTTACAGGGTTGTATAGATGGACAGGAAACAGAGGGAGAGAGAGCGGGAATAGGGTTGGAACATGACCTAAACCACATTTTGAACTTGGGTCCCTGTGAGTCAACAGCTCTGATAAATGTCAGGGGCGAATGTGCTACCTTCTGTGCCACAGCTCCAACAGCAAGTTGAATTTTGATGAAAGATTGCAAAGATATTTTATTTTCTGTGGAATAGCATGCACTAAACATTGTGCACAATACAACAAAAATGAGTATTAAGAAAGTAAAAAAGGTTGATATCATGTTGATTTTAAAGTCAAGTTCCACTTTATAATTAAATCTGCACTTTTTTCCTCATCAAAAAAGTTTAACTCCTAAAGACATGAATTGTAATTTTTCAATATACGGAATGTAGGAAATCATGAGCACTCACATTAAAATGAATACTCCAGTCATATCAGTAACCTTATAAAATCTGTATTATTTTGCATGGAGAGGGTCCACACATGGGGGCTGCCATGTTACAATCACATGACCAGCCGAACACTACTCGCTTAATCTCATTAACCCTCCTGTTATTTGACACTTTCACTCATTGATTAAAGAAATCATGGCTGACTTTGAATACTACATTTCTACAATGGCATCTGAAACTTAAAACTATTGATTTTAAATGATGCTGCATCCAAGCCACTAGGTGTCAATTAGTCCAAGATGACACAAAGACAAAAGTTACTAAATGCAGCTTTAAGTGTGAGGTAGGTTCATTACTGGAGCTGATGTTTGTTAGTTAAAAAAATCTATTACCCCTAAACATTAGATTTTCTTAGGGTAAGAATTAGGGTCACAATTTTAAAACTGGCCATCTCTGAATCAAGATATAACAGAAAGATACAGATTCTACTTCAAATAGATCTCAAGCAGAATGAATGCCTTTCTGTTATTTTCAGTAGACCGGCATTTACACATATTTATTCCTCCCATTTCCAGAGGGATCCACAGGGAAGCTCGGTTCAGCACGCAATAAATAACAGCAGGTTTAGTTCCAGGGTGTTTAATCAAACACATGACACACATAATTGCCTTTTTTCCCTTTTTTACGACCACAGAGGCAAAATGGAGACGAATTCAGTGTTTGTCCATATTATTGTGTGCTATGCAGCTTTTATCAAGAGCCCAGAGATTTCCATTCAAAAGGATAATCACCCAAAAATTAAAATTCTCTCATCATATATGCACCCTCCTGCCAACCCAGATGTGTATAACTTTTGTTCTTTTGCTGAACACAAATGTAGGTTTTTAGAAGAATATCTCAGCTCTGTAGGTCCATACAATACAAGTGAATGGTGGCCAGAACGTTTAAGGTCTAAAAAGTACATAAAGGCAGCATAAAAGTAATCCATACGAATCCAGTGGTTAAATCCATAGAGATTTGAGAAGTGGTTCAGTAGTGATATGATAGGAAAGGGGAAAAACCAGATCAATATTATGTACTTTTTTCCATAAATCTCCATTACGCTTCACTTCCACATTGCCCAATATCGCCACCTATTGGGCAGGTTTAACATGGACTTAAACATGGACTTAAATATCGATCTGTTTCTTACCAACATTTATCTTATTGCTTCTGAGGACATGGATTTAACCCATGGAGTTGCATGGATTACTTTTATGCTTTTTGGACCTTTAAAGTTCTAGCCACCATTCACTTGCATTGTATGGACCTACAAAGATGAAAGAAGTTCATATACATCTGGTATGGCATGAGGGTGAGCAAATGATGATAGTATTTTCATTTTTGGGTGAACTATCCCTTTAAGTGTCTTGGTTTGTCATAGATTATGTGCTTGTTGCTTAAAGATGAAGTGTGTAATTTCTATCCCAGTTTAATATGCAGAGACAAATAAGTCAGCGATTCATAGGCTGACTTCGGCAAAAATGTAAACACTGTGGCACTATAACAATATTGCTGTTCGTATAAACACAACAGCATTGGCTTAAACCTGTTTTCCGACTAATGGTATGCTTTCCAAATAACTTTTGCAATTCTGTTTTGTATCACTAGTGATGCAGAAATTGCACACTTCACCTTTCAGGTTCATTCCAATACGACATTGTTTTCATCGTAATATTCGGCTTTGAATATCAGCACTTGATGTACTCATAGTTTCATCCATGCCATTGTGGTGCTGTGGTGGGTGTGGCAAAACTTTAACAATATGCATATTCATGTCCATCTTTTTAATATTCATTAGGTCCACTTTTTACATATTCAGGACTCTGTTATTCATAAAATCTTCATCCATGTACAACAATATTTAAATTATTTGTGTCGTTTAAGGCAGTCCGTCATACATACAAAAGAAAGTAAAGAGAAAAAGGGATGTTTTCAGAATGTCCTGTTGAAGCAAAAAAGATGTGTTGCATTCATTCTCATCCCAGTAGTAGTTCATGTCAGGTTCTGTTTTAGGAAGGGGAAGTAGTCTTTTGAAGTTCATACACAAGACCCAAACACGCATCAGATCAATATGTATTTTGTATTCTGATAAGGCAGAGAGGTCCATGATTATATGTGCACTGATGGCACGCTCTGGTTCAGTACCTGGGCCCTCATCACCTGAACACTGGTCATGATCTTCTTCTGGTGGCCCATTAAAGTAACGCCCAACCTCTGGATGTCTCTAAGATAGAAATAAAATAAGAAATGTAATTAGTAGGGCTGTCAGTCTATAAAAATGTAGAATCGCGATTAATCACTCTTTTTTCTTTCTTTTTTTAATCACGATTAATTGCCGATTTTAAAACAATGCTGAAATTTCACACCATATACTTATTTTCCTGTCAAAATGCTTTTATTTCCATCTTAGGAAAGAAAACCAAACAATATGTAACAATATAATGCTTTATTAACATTTTCCAAACAAAGCCTTCGACAGTATAATGTCACCTATTCCAGAAACATTAAACATTTCCCAAAGTCTCATTGGGAGGCTGACTTATTGAAATAATTAGAGCCCATTGGTTGAGTATGAATTTCAATATCAAATAGTTTTTGCACACAAGTAATTTTGAACGGTATAAAATTAAGTAAAATCTACTTCATGACATAATATTGATTAAAGTGAGTGAGTATATTTAACTTAAACATTTCAGTTAATACAATCATTTTTACTTACAAATTAAATGTACATTTAGTAAAACATCTTATTGGAACATTTCACATTTGAACTTTATGACATCCACAAGAAAGCGTATTGCATGCTACATAGTCTTATTAGACAATATCACTATGCATTACAGGCAAAAGAAGCAAAATACAGGGCTGCACACGCAGACCTCAACACTTGGTGTGCAAAACACGATAACATTAACAATTAAAAGGTTTTTTTTTTTTTGTGATCATGAACAATTTTAAGTAAATTATCTTCAGACTTCATAAAACAAGAATATACTAATAGTAACAGCAAAAACAATAATATAAATGGTGTAAATAAACTTGCAATCAGTGAAACAATGCAAGCTCATTAATTATTCAAGCCCAATGCATGCTGGGAACACCAGCTTCAAAGTAAAATATACTTATTCTATGTACTCACATAGCTAATGTACTCATATTAACGAATAAAATAACAAGGTTTCTACTTCAGGAATGATAAATGATGATGCATTGTAAAGATAACAAACAATCAGTAATAATAATTATTTATAAGCAAGAACGTTCAGTTTTACATGTCTGAATTGAAGTACAAATATAGAATTTACATAGAAAGTATTTTCAAGTTATTCAATGTACAAAGTACTGAATCTTTTCTGCTATATTTACTTCACCACAAAATCCTTTTTTTCAGAATAGTTATTATAACTTAAAATGTAGAGTTATGACAACTCAATTATCCAAGTTTTTGTACGCTGAATTGTGATGTTATTGAATTTAGAAAAACTATTCCGATAAAATCAAAAATCATGCTCATGTATTCGGATTCCCAGCATGCACTGCGGCATGAATAAATTATGCAAATTGTAGAGTTACTGTTATTTTTTTTACTGTTTGCTGTTTTAATTTATGCTGCTGGTTGGTGTGTTTGTTGTCACTTTCAGTTATTTGGCATGTAGCAATAATTCAAAGCTAATATTTGTACTCAGTGTTTGATGATTGTCATCATCATTGTGATTTGTGTGTAGAGTTCTGCATTCCAACGGGACAGCAGCAGAACCCGCGGGACCCTATCAGATTTCTTGCGGCACGGGATTACATTTCTGAGTTGAAAGTGGTAGCAGACGGTACGTCCATGAGTTCTGTGCGGGAGTGGGCAGTCAGAAAAGAGTTTTAAAAATTAGTTGTGGAAATCTATTTTTATATTAGTATATTAATATAAAAGTATTACATTCATGAGTGCAAAAAAATTTTACAAAAAAAAAAAACCTGTAATTTATTTGTGTTATGAAGCCAACCTCAGGCAAGTCAGATGGCATCAAGTCACGCATCATCTGACAACAGCAATAACAGAAAAATAACAATATTTGCATACACTTGTCTATTTGTTTGGATTTTGCCCTATGTGGAAAACAAATGCAGGTTTGTGGGAATAGGAGTGGTCGGAACGGAAATCACCGCGGGCAAAGGGCAGGTGAACATGGAGCAAAATTCAGCAGGAGCATTCGGGTGTGGGATAGAAACTTGAGGGAGCATGCGGGAGCAGGATGGTAAAAACAGTCCTGTACACACCTCTGATATAAAGTGTTGAGGCCTTTACGTGTCTCATTGATAAGCTTTAGTTTGAATATGATAGAGGTATAATATGTTGGTCTCTGATCATCATCTGGTCATGAGTTATCAAATTGTAGTTTATTTTACCTCTGACAATGGGATAGCCCTAACTACTTCTATGCTTATCAATAATATATTTCTATATTCAGTTTGAACTGAAATTGAACGCAGTTGATTGAAACAGTGTTGAGTGTAATGCATTACAAAGTAATTAATTACTGTAATTACATTACTTTTTCATTGAAAAATATAGGGATTACTCTTAATTTTTCAATAATTTAATTAGTTACTTCTGATGTAATTGTGTTAAATACTTTATAGAACAATTCTAAATAAAACGATAGTGAATTTAAAATGGAAATGTAACGTCTAATGTTAAAATATATGTTTTCGAATTTAACGCTACCCCCTTAAATTATTTGGACATGACATTAATCATTTATTTAATGTTTATCCTTGTATACTACATCGAGGTTGAGTTGATCAGGGTTTTAGAAAGTAATGCAATTACTTTTCAGACAGAGTAATTATTACAGTAAAGTAATTTCATTGTTGAAGATGTAATTAGTAGTTAGTAATTAATTACTTTTTTAGAATAATTTACCCAACACTAGATTGAACTAAGTCAAGTTTACTTAAAAAGACATTAAGCTCATTTAACAAGTTTTATTGATTTAAGGCAACTTTATGTTCTGTTTAAATAAACTTTCCCTCTTAAGTTGACCACTTACATTTTTAAAAGGGAGCATGAGCACTTTCTTTAAGTTAAAATAAAACAAAAAAAATTCCCAATGTTATATACAGCATACTGTATATAGACCTATAGAATTTGACTGAAATTTACTGAAAATATTATATTTCTATATTATATTTGAAAAATATTTGAATATATAAGGATATTGCAGAGGATATTTAGATATTTTACTGGAAAAAGAAAAATACTGATAAAGAAGGTTTGTGTGTGTGTACTGTGTGTGTGTATGTGTATGTGTATTTGTATGTGTACTATTTATTGTACTGCCATAATCATGACATCACTTTTATTTTATAAGATTAACTGAAAGCATTTGAGATAAAAACATTTTTTGCAACCAGATCTCAAAACAAAACAAAACAAAACAAAACATAAAGTTATAATTTTGTTATAAACGGTGTATGGTTTCAAGGCAGCAATGTTTTCAAATTCACAAAAACTGGACTGGCACATTAAATAGCCAATGGAAATGTGAAGAACATATAGATACTGCATCTAATAGTCAAATGATCTGACCTAGGAGGCAACAATCAGTGGCTTTAAACCAAAAAGGTCCCTCCATTGTATTCTTAATCTACCTTAGCATCAATATTCATGTATTTTACCATGGAACCCTGTGAGCACACAATGATGCACTAAAGGGTGTCATTCTGGCATTACAAATCTTCAAGCACTCCATCAATCAGCTTACTGTTGATTCATGCTCATCACATGCCCTAGAGTCAGGTACCCTCCTACAGCAAAGCGGTCCTTATAACGGCCCATCTTAATGGTGTCCAACCACTCATCCACCGATCTGCAGCTGGTGAAATCAGGAATACTTCTGTTCATCAAAGTGCTGTTTAGTCTGAAATGAGAACACGGGGTGTGAGAAAGCAAGTACAAATATTACCTCTGAAATGTGATGAGCGCATGCAGAAAATCAATACAAGTTAAAATGATGGAGAAGGTTGGAAAGGAGGAGGCCATTTCAAGTAGATTAATACAGGGATGAAATCCCTCTTTTTCTCCATCAACTCTTTCCCCCCCATCTAGATATGCACCAGTAACTCGACGGTACTCACACTCCGAGAGGAGTAATTCATACAAGTCCAATTGTGAAAGGAGAAGCCTTCTTTTTTTTTGTTCACGCTTTTGGATCAATGTCAATATCGCACAGAGGCCTTTTATTTAACAGCGACCACATCTATTTGAGATGAGCTTATTGGAAAGTGTACACTTTTGTCTTGGCGGCAACGTATTTCCGAAACATTCTCGTCAACTTTGTGATACTTTGTTGGTGTCAGTTATGATACGTTGACAAAGTGCACTTGTTTAGTAAATCCCTAGGAAGGCCGTGCATTGATTGACGGGTGCTCACCTGCACAATGTGTCCATTGTCTTGAGGTTCTCTGGGTTCCGGATCAGCTTGTCCAGGACCATGACAATCTGGCAGAATTTGGGTCTTTCATTGCGGTCTTTCTGCCAGCAGTCCAGCATGAGGGTGTGGAGGGCACCGGGACAGCCCATGGGTGCAGGGAGTCTGTAGCCCTCCTCTACAGACTTGATTACCTGCAGAAATACAAGAATCAAATTGATATGTGTAAGATCACATTGCCTTTTTCCAATATAATTCCACTAATCAAATGATCATGATTACGCATGTGTGATTGGTACAAAATAGCAAATGTAGTAAGCTAGTATGCTACTTTGAGCATAGCGAGAAAAAGTCGTATGTGCGAGCTATACAGTTGCATGCTGCAAAAACAATAAAGGTAGTATGCTATTCTGTACATAGACTACATGGCTTTGGTAAAGTATGTGTGACTGATACAAAATAACAAATGTATTATGCTATTTTGAGCATAGCCAAAAAAATAAATAATTAAAAAACAAAGTATTTTAAAAATAGCCGATCTGTACAGTTGCATACTCCATCATGGAGTACATAGCCATCATGGACTTTGTAAAGTATGTGTGACCGATACAAAATAGTAAAGGTAGTATGCTAGTAAGCTATTTTGAGCATAGTAAATGTAGTATGCTAGTGTATATTCTAAACATTTGAAATTGGTGAAGTATGTGTGCGATTTAGACTCACATCTCTGTTGGTCAAGTTCCAATATGGCCGTTCTCCATATGACATCACTTCCCACATCACCACTCCATAACTCCACACATCACTGGAAGACGAGAACTTCCGATAGGCAATAGCCTCAGGGGCCGTCCAACGGATTGGGATCTTTCCTCCCTAAAATTCCATAAGGAGGAAGGATGAACAAATTTAGATGCATACAAGTTTAAACACTAACAATTGTGATATGAAATAGACGTACAGTGTGATTCAAAAGTCTGATTGAACATTTAAATAAATCAGAACATGGACACTCACACTCGTGGTGTAGGCTGCATCAGGGTCGTCTTCTAGCACACGTGACAGACCAAAATCTGAAATCTTGCACACTAGATTACTGTTGACCAGAACGTTCCTGGCAGCCAGATCCCGGTGGATGTACCCCAGATTGGCCAAGTAAGTCATGCCGGCAGCTATACCACGAAGAATCCCGACCAGCTGAATAATGGTAAACTGACCATCATGTTTCTGTTTAGAAGAACGAAAACAAGCAAAGGAAGAGAAAACTTTGTGAAGTCATTCTTTAGTTCACAGGGAGGTTCAATGAGGCGAAACATAATTACAAAGACGTAACAGAAAATAAAAAAAAAACGTGTTTACACACCCTGAGGAAAGAGTCCAGTGAGCCATTCTCCATGTACTCTGTGATGATCATTACCGGTTTGCCTGAGCAGAGCAAGAGAAACAAGGAGAAAAACAGAAGGAACGAGAAAAGTATGTAGAGTTTAGAAAGGTGAAGTGAATTTCTCTGTGAAGTGAAATTTAACTATAGGTTTCCAACCACTTCTATCTGTAAGTTTCCATGCTAGTGGAGCACGTCAATATTTAATGTGATGAACTACATCTGTGGTTACTCTGCTAGGACACCTGTGTGAACTAGAGGAACTGACTGATTGCAAAAATGGTTCAGAAAAGTGAAGATAGTTCTGAGAAATGCTCAAGCATCAGTTGTTTGCAGATGCCACTTGGTTTGATTTTGTAATCTAATGTGCAACCTAGTCTCATCGAATGAACGTTACTAAAACAATTTTTGCTAACTTGCAAAGTTGTACTGCAGGGGGTCCGCAAATTATTGTTTGATCCACCATTGGTGGCATTTGTAAAAATCACTCACTCGCAAACGAGCAAGTATGAACTATCGACATATTGAAGTCCTTCACATTTGCATGCCAAATCTTAAAGTGTGACTAAACTGCGCTAGACAGCAGAAGCGCGCAGCCTGGAAAAATCCTTCACTGCTCATCACGATCAATGCACGACACACATCAGGTTTAGCTGCACTGTAGCAGAGGGTCACTTGAGTAAACAAGTGTTTTGTGTTGGTTGTGCTGTACGGTTGAGCAGATGACAGCCTGCTTTCAGACATAACGTACTGGTATAAATAAATACAGCAGCTACCGATGAGATTATCAAGGTGGGATACAGGGTCCTTGACGTTCCACATACACAAGATGGTGACTCAAATCAACATAAAAGGCACACTCTTTTTGTAATTTGTAATGTTTTCCTTATTACAAATTTTATGAAATCAACTGTAATTTTAAAATGTATAAAATCGATAACTCAAATGAGATGACTCCGTTTTAGTAACCTTATAAAAGTTGTTTTATTCTGCATGGACAGGGCCTGTCTGTATATCTTTCTGTCTGTCGGTCTGTCTGTCATTTTCTTTCTTTTTGGAGGTTTGGCACAGGGATTAACAGAGGGATTTAAAAATGTCAAAAATGTCAAAAATGTTGCAGACTCCTGCTGTACATCCTTATTGAAAAGACCAGCAAAAACCAGCTTAAGCTGGTTGGCTGGATTTAGTTGGATGCCCAGCCGAGCCAGGCTGGTCAGTTAGATGGTTTCAGAGGGGGTTTGAACACTTTTTAGCTGGTCAGGCTGGGAGACTAGCTAAGACCATCCTGACCAGCCAAGGCCTCCCTGACCAGCTAAGACCATCCTGACCAGTTAAGACCACCCTGACCAGCCTGACTAGCTAAGGCCAGCTAAGACCAGCCTGACCAGCTAATAAAAGTGTTCAAAACCCCTTTAAAACCAGCTTGACCAGCTATGACCAGGCTGGGTGACCAGCTAAAACCAGCCAACCAGTTTATGCTTGTTTTAGCTGTTCTATTCAGCAGGGCAGCATTTAATAATTATTCTAATGGCTTTGCAATGTAAACATCATGACGTATGCATACAATAATTTGGTAGCCAACCATCCACATTTTTATAGGCATAAAACTCAATACTTAATTTTATACAATTTGTTACTGGGGTACCGGCTCCATCTCTCTACCCACCAAGGGGTAAAAAATGGTTGAACCCCTGGTTTAGGGTAATGATGTCTGTTTTGTGTCTACCTCTCATTTGATTTTAGATCACAATTGGATAGGTTTAAGTTAAATATTTAGGCTAGGGAGGTACGTTTTACTCATTAGAACTTCTATCTAATATTCACCTTTAAAACCTCATCTGATTACATGCAAATGTTACATTTTAAGTGTGACTTAAGTGTCCAAATAATTTTTTGTGACTGAAGTATAATGCTTACTGCGAGTAACAACTCCTTCCAGGTGTATAACGTTAGGGTGGTCAAACTGCGCCATGATGCTGGCCTCGCTGAGGAAATCTCTTCTCTGTTTCTCTGTGTATCCAGCTTTAAGAGTCTTCAGAGCCACCGGAGTATCACGTTTTCCTGGCAGTTTCATCCGCCCATAGCATACTTCACCAAACTCTCCTGATATGTGCCAAAAAAAAGGATAAGAAGATGGGCAGTGTTCAATCATTTCAGATTTGTATTCAAGTTACAATTTCAACCTTCAGGCAGTACGTTTACATGCTCTTTAAAAGTTTGATTTCAGTCAGTCTTTTGAAAATGTCTTGTCAACAGATTTGTCCATCTGGAGTTGTACTTTTTCATTCTCAAATTTTTCTGAAATCAGACTAAAAGACCTAGATAATGTTCCAGCTCCCAAATATACTTGAATTTGAATCTAATTTCAAATGTGATGTTTTGAGCAGAATTCTCAATTATTTTAACTGTATTAAAAGAGGTGTTTCTTCTTGTGCATAACTATGAATGTGTTTAAAACAAATAAATAAAACAATTTGGACCAGATGGTTGTTTTCTTTTAAATCCGTATATAGCCAGCAAAGTTTAAAACTCTTGCTTTAGAGCAACATTTGATTGATAGGTGACTAGGCGGTTCTTTGTTATTATCTGAGATGCATCAGGACAGACTAGCATTTATAAATGCAATGTGGTCACATTGTTTCTGACTATCTCCAAATGTGGTTTGAGTGATCGGATCACAAAACGTGTTAGGACCCATCAACACCTGATTTTAGTGCTTGTGATTGGATCACCCAATATTTGGTTGAATAAACCTGATTTTTATTCACAGCTTTGATGCGTCTTGGCATGATCTCTACCAGTTGTTCACATTGCGGTTGGGTGACTTCATGCCACTCCTGAAGCGAAAAATCAAGCAGCTCGGATTTGTTTGATGGACTTGTGGCCATCCATCTTCCCACTGATCACATTCCAGAGGTTTTCAATGGGGTTCAGGTCTGGAGATTGGGCTGGCCATGACATGGTCTTGATCCAGTGGTTCTCCATCCACACCTTGATTGACATGGCTGTGTGGCATGGAGCATTGTCCTGCTGGAAAAACCAATCCTCGGAGTTGATGAACAGTCAGTGCAGAAGCCACTGGATAACTTCTTCCAGGATAACATTGTACGTGCCTTGATACATGCATCCTTCACAAAGATGAATCTGCCTGATTCCAGCCTTGCTGAAGCACCCCCAGATCATCACTGATCCTCCACCAAATTCCACAGTGGGTGTGAGACACTATGGCTTGAAGGCCTCTCCAGGTCTCCATCTAACCATTAGACGATCAGTTGGAGGATCGTAGATGATCTGGGGGTGCTTAAGCTCCATGGCAGAACACCACGAAGGAAGCTGCTGCTTTCCAATAAAAACATTGCTGCACACCTGAAGTTTGCCAAAGACCACCATGACACTCCACAATGCTATTGGGTAAATGCTTTGTAGACTGAGAAAGCCAAGGTTGAATTGTTTTGGAAGAGCATGCAGCACTACGTATGGCGTAAAAAGAGCACCGCATACCAACTTGAAAACATAATTCCAATGGTGAAGTATGGTGGAAGGAGCATCATGATTTGGGGCTGTTTTGCCTGGACCACTTGCCATCAGAGGAAAACACAAATTCCCAAGTTTATCAAGATATCCTACAGGATATTGTCAGGGTGGCTGTACCCCAGCTGAAGTTCAGTAGAAGCTGGGTGATGCAGCAGGACAATGAACCTAAACAAAGTAAATCTACTACAGAATGGATTAAAAAAAAGAAAATCCATCTTTTGCAGTGACCCAGTCAGAGCCCAGAACTTAACCCAATAGAGATGTGTGGAATGACATCAAGAGAGCCGTTTACTCCAGATATCTTAAGATTATGGCTCAGCTGAAGCAGATCTATAAGGAAGATTGGTCAGATGGTTCTGAACGTTGTGCATTCAAACCCACAGCTACCAGAAACACTTGGTTGAGGTTATTGCTGCCAAAGGAGGATCAAGGATAATTCTGAAGGGTTCACATACTTTTTATTGCCACATACACACACACATATATATATATATATATTAGTATTATTATTTACAAATATTAGTAATTTTAATTAAATTTGAGTCAAGATATATCAAGAATATTTTTTTTTTTTTGTATTTTTACTTCACACAGTCTTAATGGTTTAAATGTGTCCTATCCGTTCCATTTATTTATTTTTTTCATTACATGGCAATAGAATTGCTACCTACTTGTTGTTTACACCACCTGAATTTTATTTGGTGGACAACATTTTGTTTTTAAAGAATTTCATTTTTAAATTAGACTTTTATATATTTGTTTAAATTTTTTATTTTACTGTCTCCAGACGGAAACGGCATTTAGACATTTTTTACTAAACAAACAGCAAAAAATAAAATATATATCAAAATGGTTTTGAACTCAGAAAATGTAATTGAAAACATGTTCTTCATAACATCATATACTTAACAATTATGAATCTATGAGACTGTTTAAAAGGCAACACTCGTGTAGTGCCTGAATACCCAGGTGTTTTGGACACAGTTGCAAAGGAAAAATATACCTGAACCAATGATTTTCTCTATTTTGATCCTGGAAGCTTCAATTTCTCTGGCAAACTCGTGGACAGCCTGGCAGGGGTCCTCATATGTGTGGGGATCAATATAAAATCTGGCTTCAGGAAATGATACTAGAATAAACAGAATCAGCATTTGGTCACATATCGCAGCATAAAAGCAATTTTCAGTCAGAGCCACAATCTCTGAAGGGCCTTGACAGCAGCTACAGCATGATATTGCAGCAAAAAAAGCAATCGTTTCCTGCCTAAAATTCATTAAAAGAGGAATCATCAGGGAACAGATTGTCTTTCATACCATGGCCATTTTGGTAGTGCATTTTCTCCTCGTCTGAGTCCTGGAAAGCTTTGCTGTACCCACAACGCCTGTAACACAAACCGGGAGAAATATACATATATAAGGTAGATAAGATATAAAATATGTAAGTATACAAGACTTGTAAGGCCCTTATTTCATGATATACGTCCCACATATTAATTATATTCAAATGAAAAATAATAAAAAAGAAATGACCTAAGTCCCTAATTATGAAAGGATTCAAGACATTAACAAATTTTCCATATGTGGGGATTTCAAATGAACAGCTTCTGTTCATTAAAATACAGTAAGCGATGATAAACGTCTAGGTTACTAGTGTAACCCCTGTTCCCTGATGGAGGAAACGAGACGTTGTGTCGATTGTAGTGATACAAGGGGCTTCTTTTGGGAGCCTCGGATACCTCAGAATATGAAAAAGGCCAATGCCAAATTGGCAAACAGGATTAGCATGTCCCACCCCCAGACATACGGGTATAAATGGCGGGGATCGTGCATCTGTTGAGTCAGGTTCTGCACTGAGGAGCCGAGAATAAGGTTCGGCCATTACAGCGGCTTGGTACAGTGTTGTGGGAAGGGGACACAACGTCTCATTCCCTTCATCAGGGAACGTAGGTTACACTAGTAACCTAGACGTTCCCCTTCTGCCACTCACTCGATGTTGTGTCAATTGTAGTGACACAAGGGATCCCTATTCAATAGTGCAACCTACACTGAACCGTGTCACGTGATCTACCGATGCTGGTGCAGCAAGCTGTAGCGTGCCAAAGGAGAATGGGCATCAGACTGCATGTAACCTTCCCCAACGCCCCACTAAGATGTCATATTGTTTTTATTAGGTTCCTGGTATCCGACCAAGGATTTTCCTTAAGGGGTGGGAACAAGCATCGTGACAAGCATAGGAGCAAGCCTCTGCCCTTTTCTCTCTCTATGGTTCTCCTCATAGTGTTAGATGCTACTGGGGCCATCTAGCTATAACACGCATCGGGGAAGGTGTTCTTTTCCAGTCCTATTCTTTCAGGGGGAAAAGACCCCGGAGACCACATCCTGCCCAGGCTGGGGAGGTGAAAATGCGGCAAATACGTCACGTGGGTCTGTTACGCCTCACATGGAAGTGGCACGGTGGTAGGTCCTGCCTAATGAGGGAGGAGCTCTACAAACACAGCAACTGGGACAGAGGGGACTGCCCAAGGGAGACGCAGGTCTGCCTAACTGGGGGAACATACCACGGAAAATACATCACAGGGGGTTACCATGATAACCGGCACCTATGGAGCACCTATTCCAGTACAGAGTAACTAGTACCCAAAATGGGTCTTGTTGGGAATTCCTCTGCTGAATTCACGAGCCAGAGGGCTGGGGAGGAAGAACATCCAGGGAGTGCAAGTTTGAGGACTCATCTGGGAGTAAAAGCGCACATGTTTGCCTTCAGTGAGGGAAAAGGCACTAGCGCACGTGGTCTACCCGGTCAGTCATCGACTCAACCTGGAAATTGTAGAATCTCGCAAAGGTATTGGGTGTTGCCCAGCCCACTGCTTTACAGAGCTAGAGAGAGCTAGAGAGGTGCCGTTGGCCAGTGCCCACAAGGATGCCACACTTGTTGTAGATTGTGCTCGAACCTGCAAGGGGGCGGGCATGTCCTGGTTCCGATAGGCCAGTGCGTTGCATCGGCTACCCAGTGGGCGAGCCTCTGTTTGGAGACAGCGTTCCCTTTCCGCTGTCCGCCAAAGCAAACAAAGAGCTGCTCAGAGAGTCAAAGCTCTGTGTGCAGTACAAATAGGTATGCAAAGCACGTACCGGACACAGCAACGATAAGGCTGGGTCTGCCTCCTCCCAGGCAGCACTTGCAGGTTCACTACCTTATCCCTGAAAGGGGTCGCAGGAACCTTGGCACATAGCCCGGTCGAGGACTTAGGATGACATGAGCATCTGCCGGACCGAGCTCCAGACAAGTGTTGCTAACAGATAATGCTAGCAGGTCTCCCATGCTCTTGATGGAAGTGAACGCAATCAGGAGGGCCGTCTTCTGGGAGAGGGCACTTAGCTTGACTGATTCTAGCGGCTCGAAGGGGTGATGATCAGGTCATTCTTCCCTAGGGACTTACCGTCCACCGTATCATGGTGTGCCGCTATAGCCGCCCCTCCAGCTTCCCTGTATCAATGAGAGCACTGACCCGACTGCGCACCTCTGTGGGTCTTCAGGTCGGGAAGAACACCAATTTGTGAACAAACGCCACTTTAGGGCATAAAGCTGCCTGGTAGAGGGAGCTCTGGCTTGGTTGATCATGTCTACGACAGCTGGTGGTAGACCACTCAGATCTTCCGCATCTCATCCAGGGGCCAGATGTGGAGGTTCCAGAGGTTTGGACACAGATTCCAGAGGGTGCCCCGTCCCCGAGAAAGAAGGTCTTTGCTCAGGGGGATTTTCCAGGGAGGTGCTGTCACAAGGAGCATAAGATCCGAGAACCAAGTCTGGGTAGGCCAATAAGGCCCTCGTCCTCCCTGCAAGTAGGCTCACTGGGAGAAATGTGTACTTGCGCAGCCCCCGGGGCAAGCTGTGTGCCAACTTGTCTGTCCTGAGGGGACTTGCCTCAGACCTGAGTGAGTACCAGAGCAGGCAATGGGAGTTCTCTTTGGAAGCGAACAGGTCTACCTGTGCTTTGCCATAATGGTCCCAGATCAGATGAACCACCTGGGGGTGGAGTCTCCAATCTCCGTTGAGCGCATCCGATTTCGTGTTGATGCTACCTGGGATATGAGTGGTGTGCTACGACCTCAGTCAGTGCTGAGTCCAAAGGAGGGGATGGCGGGTGAGTTGTGACATATGAGGGAAGACACTGTCTTGGCGATTTATGTACACTACCGTTGCGGTGCTGTCTAAATGGATCAAGACATGCTTGCCTCGGACCAGCAGGAGAAACCTCTGCAGGGCAAGAAATACAGCCAGCAACTCTAAGCTGTTGATGTACCAACATAGCCACGGGCCAGACCAGGAATCGGCTGCTGTATGCCCTTTGCACACAGCACCCCAACCCTGTTTGGAGGCATCTGTGGTGACCACGATTGTCTGGACACCTGCTGCAGGGGAACTCCTGTGCCCAGAAAACAGAGGTCTATCCAGGGGTTGAATAAATGACAGCAGAGGGGGGTGAAGATCACAAAATACATGCCGCGGCACCATGCCCATCTCGCGACTCGAGTCTGAAGCCAGTCGAGCAGCACCCTGACCCGAGGAATCAATCTAGCTGTGAGGGTGGAGGGGAGGATGGAGGGTTCCAGACGAGCCCCACGCTCACAGCGGCCTGGGCATTCATATTGGACATCTGGGCGTCAGCCTCGAACTGGGCGGGCAAACCCCAAGGTAGCAGCCCATCTGAGTCCTCCGCGTCAGACGCAGTGACGCTTTCCGATGCAGTGGCGAAGTAATCAGCCTGCTCCATGGCGCCAACGGAGACATCAGACTGGCCATGAGGCGAGGCATTCTCACATCGAGCCCAGACGGAAGCAATCGAGCATGATGGGGGGGCAGGTGGTTCGTGGGGATTTACCCCGTGAAACTGTGCCCGCTGAACCCAAAAATCGCCTCCATCGCCAGCCGGGTCGTCCTCAATCCTTTGGGAAGAAGGAGTAATGGCGGGGGTGGCTGGGTGGCGTTTCCCTTGAGAAAGGAAAGCCGCGACCGCAACAATGCCATGGTCAATTTCTCGCAATGAGTACATGAGCCATCCACAAACGCTGCCTTGGTGTGATCGTGACCCAGACCTATGACCGTCAGAAGCTGAGAGATATCCAGGAACAACGCAAAGGTTTAAGGGCATCTTGACAAAGACACGTCTTTAAAAAGACATTCGACAACAATGCGTTAACTCTTTTAGAGAAAATAATGCTCTTTTAAAGGAGTTGTTGCTCTTTTAGGAGGCTGTCGAAGCGCCCAGGGGTGTATATTGCTCTGGCGTGCAGAGGAGTGAGAAAGCCGCTGGCAATGCGCCGTAGGTCCAACAGCAAAGCTCTCTTAGAGTTGAGTGGAACAGTAGTAAGATTTTCAGCTCACACAACCGCTTGGCTCCGACGAAAAAAGGTATCTGACTGAACAGATGAACGATACCCGCCTTTTATACCTCTATGTCCGGGGGCGGGACATGCAAATTCTGTACGCCAATTTGGCATTGGCCTTTCATATTCAGAGGTATCCGAGGCTCCTGAAAGTAGCCCCTTGTTTCACTACAATCGACATAACATCGAGTGAGTGACAGAAGGGGAACCACAATTAAATTCATTATTTAACAAAGACTTGTGGAAATGCAAGTTGTTTGCATAAAAAAACCAACAGACTGACCACAGACTTTTGCGGAAGGATATTTCCCATTCTTTTACTCCACAGGAAGTTAAAATAAATAAAAAATAAAAATAAAAAAAAGGCTTAGAGATTGCAACACCTGCAATGTATAATCATTCCATGAAGTCATAGTCAAAATCTAATTTGTTGACATTACTCTAATATATATATATATAAATAAACCCGAGTAGGTTTGTAAGTAAATAAACATACTTATTTGGCTCATGTAAAGTGGATGTTGAATTGCATGTGAATGTAAAGTTAACTTCATAACTTAAGTTAACATAAAAGTTTGAAGTGCACTTTTTCATGTGCTGTTTTTCCATTTTTGTGGCTTTTTTCCAGCTTCTCACCCAGGAGCATTATGTTTTTTGGACATTATATTATGTTAAAAGAACTTGATCTTTTAAAAACGAATCTCAAAAAGCATCTGCATTCTGTTCCATTAGTTGCACTGCGCTAGCCTATTTTTAAAGAGCAAGATCGCATTCGGTCTGAACAGTCAACAAATTTGCTGAGCTCTTTTGCCACAATACCAGTTTCCAAGGTAAGAGTAACTTTGATTGGTGGATCTCTATTCAGGATTGTGGGTAGTGTAGTTAATCATCAGGAATTCCACATTTAAAACTATAAATAATTTATTTCAAGTTAAAATCACTCTGATTGTTGCTTCTACAAAAGCATATACCATGACAACTCTATAAAAAGGTCTATCATGAAAGGTTTATTTGTTATTAAAACACTGGAGAAAAAGAATGGGATTTTTACTTCCAGAACCCTACTGTTGTGTTCTAAATGGCTATATCAGAACATCCCCCTATCAATACAATAAAAAATGTATGAAGGTATACTTTTGAGGGAGCAACTTTGCCTAGATATTGCCTTGTGAAGCACAGTTTTCTACTGTGTTTCACAAGGCAAGGGTGTCAGGGTCGGTTTTGACATCGGGAGAGGCGGGACTTTTCCCGGTGGGCCGATGGGCTTGTGAGCCAACAGCAAGCAGATCCACGATATAAATATAATAATAATAAAAATGTCAAATAAACAAATAAAATTAATTTAAAATATGATACTATTATTGTACAATATTTTATAACTTCAAACATAAAAACACCAAAATGATGCTTCATTCCTAAGTGTTTCATGCAGCCAGATTTGCCATCCCTTAAAGATGTTTGATCTAAGAGAAATGGGCCGTTCACACTAAACAATTACAGACAAAGGGTGGCACGGAGATAAACAACACATCAAAATACTTAAAAGTTTGCAAAAAAATGTGGCTAAAAGCACAGTGTCATTGGGCCAGTCTACAAAGTTGCTAACTCTGCCAATTAACCAAGTGGCATATCAAAGGATTTTTTGCACTCAAAAAAAAACACACTTGATCAACCATCTCACAGAGAAATGTGATCTACTACGAAACTACTGACATCTTATTATTCTAAGTTGATCTTGTCCAAAAAGTTTAAAAAATATTGCCAATCAACTTTTGTTTACTAAATAACTAAACACGTTTTTGTTATTGCTATTGTTCACCCTCGAGCTCTTGCATGAAGATAAGCACTGAGAGAAAATCCCGAGAGTAAATTAAGTTATGATTTAATGTCTTGGCGCATGTACCAATCTATTCTATTTATGTGCAACATAGCCTATGAAAACCATATATCAATAATAATAATCATAAAATATAGATAAATAATGAAATGATTATAAAATAATAAAATATAGATTAAATATATACACAATAGAATCTCCAGGGGGGCACAAAAATCCTGAAATTCACAGTACAACATTTTTTCAAAATCCAACCCTGAGTGCAACTTCACTGTGAATCATATTTGAGTCTTAATTATTTCAGGATAGAAAGCTGGCATGAGTTTTCTCTTAACATATATTACAAAATAAAGCAGGGGAAAGTGAAGGCAGATAATTCAAAGTACTCCTCTTGCCGTTTTCTGCAGATGACAAAGGCCAGAAATGTCACCAGTCCTGATACCAAAACCATGCAGATCCAGATAACTGTCATGTTGGTATATCGCAGGGGAGCTGGTGAGGAAAAACAGAAACCAGCACATATCAACACAAATGCCTCATTAAGCACTGAATCATCAACAGTTTTGCCACTGCAGGGGGATGCTCGAACGAAAACGAAATGGATGAGTAAAACTCATATTTGTCAAAGGAGATGAAAACGATCAGCTTCACAAGATATACCAGAGTAAGGTATTTTATGAATATTCAAGTTATAAATACTGAAAAACTTTGCTGTGGTCAAACAAGAAAGGCATAATTGAAGGTTTTAAGACCAATTTTGGTGCAAATCTTCCATTAAGCAATCGAATGGATTAAAACACTTAAAGCTAATCATTTTTGAAGACCATAAGGTTTTAAACATGATGTAACTTTCGTTTATAAGAACAATGTATTTATCAGAAAAAGAATAATACACCAACATTCTAATATTTGGAATTATTTATGAAGTTAACAGTATGGATTAAGTCTAAAAAGTGTAATAATTGTGTTGTAGCATCTCTCATTTGTAAGCCACTTTAAATACAAGTATTTGCTTAATAAAATGCAATGTAACTGGATTTTTACATTTTCTGAAGAAAATATGATTGGTAAAATATTTGGCTTTACAAAATGTGCTGCTACAATGCTAGAGTGTTTTTTGGCACATTTCGGTGTTGTTGCTTGGGGTTGCTATGGCACTGTCAAAATAGCCCACCCCCTGGTCTCCATGATATTCTGGTTCTTCAACCTGTCTTGGGTCCCTCCTTAAAGGGATAGATTTCAGGAAATGATATGAAAATTCTCTCATTGTTTACTCACCCTCATGCCTTCCCAGATGTGTATGACTTTCTTTTGTCTGCTGAACACACAAAAAATATATTTTTAGAAGAATATCTCAGCTCTGTAGGTCCACACAATGCTAGTGAATGGTGGACAGAAATTAGAAGTTCCAAAAAGCATATAAAAACAGCATAAAATAAATCCATATGAGTCCAGTGTTAATTTAACCACTGGAAAATGTGATTACTTTTATGCTGCATTTATGTGCTTTTGGAGCTTCAAAGTACTGGTCACCATTCAATTGCTTTGTAAGGACCAAAAGCACTAAAATATTTTTCTAAAAATACATATATATTTTTTGTGTGTGTTCAGCAGAAGAAAGTCATACACATCTGTAACGGCATGCGGGAGAGTAAATTAGAGAATTGTAATATTTGGGTGAACTATCCCTTTAAAGAGGGAGTCAAGACATAATGATGAACCAGAATATCATAGAGTCCGGGGGAGGGCTATTTTTACTAGGGCCAGTAAGAAATCACTTAGCAATTACCTGAAACTCCCCAACAACCACAACAACCTAGCAACCACATTGAAATTTGCCAAAAAACACTCAGAAAAACCTAGCATTGTGGCAGCATGTTTTGCAAAGGCAATCACCACTTATATTTTCTTCAGAAAATGCAAAAATCCAGTTACATTTTTATTTATTTATTAAGAAAATTTGTATTTAAAAGGATGAGAGATGCTACAACACAATTATTAGACTTATTAGATATATAGACTAATTGGAACTTTAAACATCTGGACACCATTCGCTTACATTATATGAACCTACAGAGCTGAGTTCAGTAGAAGAAAGTCATTCACATCTGGAAGGGCATGATGGTGAATAACTGATGAGAATTAAAAATTTGGGTTGAACTATCCCTTTAAATGTTAGATATTTTTTTCATGGGTTTTAGCATCCAACAGGTGAAAATGTATATAGCACAAACATGTGGAATAGCACTCACTTGCTTTGCCGGTTTGTATCTCCACTGACTGGCTGAAACGGCCACAGCCAGCAGAGGTTCTCGCCCGTATCTGGAAGATGTAGCTTGTGCCGGGCTTCAGTCCTGAAACTTTAGCACTGGTATTCTTTGACTTTAGTGTAGCATAACTTTGCTGCTCATTGTCCTGTGGAGATGTCCCAGAGAAACAAACAAGACAATGACAGGTTACAATGTACCTTTAAAGGACAATCAGATCTAGTAAATAATCTATTTAAGGTGATTTAGGTTTATACAATCCATAAATAAGGGTGACAGTGACCAAAGACAAACTGTCCAGTGACTTCAAACAAAGGACCTGACATTTTTTGGTTTTAAAAGAATCAGAAACAATAACAGCAGAAGTGTTTGGAAAAACATGAGGGTGAGTAAATGACATACCTGTAATTTGAACTATCCCTTTAAGCCAAGACAAGAGGATTAAACAGCATAAACTGAATTGCAAACAACTGTGCAGCTCACTAATCTGTTAGCATTCTCTGCTTCACTCCACAATGTCCATGAACCTTGTCCCTTCCTAAAGCATTTCACTTTGTTTAAATGCCTTTGATGCTTGTCAGTCCCCTGAGGAGACCGCAGGCATCGTATGTCCGTCAAAAACCAATGCATGGTCTTTGTTAAGTACCGTTCCCCATGAATCAGCATCACAGACAGCAGTTTGACAAGCGGGGATTGCATGTAAATTGTATTTACATCATGGCATTGTTAAGTAGGCCCTGTATACTAATTCTCTATCACAGCTGAGATGTCTTTTGAGCCATTAGGCAGCAAAGCTCCTAGCTCACGCAACAATTAACTTCTCTCCAGTGTTTGGCAGCACTCACTGTTTGCTGTCAATGTCACTTTAAATAATCTCACCAAATCAGTCAGAGAGTGCCATTGGTTGGTAATTTCCTTTCAATTACACTGAGCTGCCAATAAGCCAAGCCATTAAATTGAGATATATGACTTCGGGCAAGTCTATAAAATGTGACCCTTTATTAACTGGCACTCGCTGTCAAGCCATTTGTACTGATGAAAAGACCTTCTCGTTAGTAAATCAATATCAACCCTGCTGGACTTGGAGTGTATTGACTTTAATAAAGAAATTATCCTACCTTTTCATAATATGTGATATCATATTCCAATATAACTCCATTGGGCTGGGCTGGTTCGTGCCAGAAAAGAGTAATACTGTTCTGACTGGCGTTTTCTTGTCGGATAGCCGTCACTTGAGATGGAGCTGTGAAAACAAGACATGAATGTCTCCTTAGCAAAACAACAGATTAATTCTACAAAATGTATATTATATTATGAGAAACAATAAAAATAATACACTATTTATTATCCTTCTAGAAAAAATAGTCAAATCCATTTGCTGATTTAATACTGTATGGTTTATTCGTCTATAAGATAGTCATTTTGGTCATTAGCTGGATCAAATAAGTTAAGGTGGTTGAACAGTTAGACTACTAGCTGGTGGGGTTGAAGCCAACTTGGTTAGGGCTGGTATACTACCTACACTTAGCTGTTTGAAGCAGGTCATTTATGGTCATTAGCTGGTTCACGCTAATTTAGGTGATTGATCAGCTAGACTACTAGCTGCTCTGGCTTAGGTCTATGTGGTTAATGCTGGTGGACCACCTTGGCTAAGCTGTATGAAGCTGGTCATTTATGATCATTAGCTGGTTCAAGCTAGTTTAGATAATTGATCAGCTAGATTACTAGCCGGGGGGGGGTTGAAGTCAACATGGTTTGCACTCGTAGACCACATTGGCTAAGCTGTTTGAAGCTGGTCATTTTGGTAATTAGTTGGTAAACCAGTTTTGGTGGTAGATCATCTAGACTACTAGTTGGTGGGGCTGGAGTCACCTTTGTTAAAGTTGGTAGACTACCTACACGTAGCTCTTTGAAATAGTTCATTTATGGTCATTAGCTGGTTTACGCTAGTTTAGGTGGTTGTTCAGCTAGACTACTAGCTGCTCTGTCTGAGGTCTACATGGTTAGTGTCATGGGTTTGGAGAGATGAAGGACATGCCAATCGACAAACAAGACGAGAACAGACACTTGTGTGAGATTTCGGCCACACGCACACCCGACACCTTCCCGAAGTGACCGAATCTCAGCACAAACAAGAAGACAGCTCGTGTCCTGGGCGCATGGTGCAAAGTGAGTGCAACAGGCCTCCGTCGACATGAGAGACAGACAAGGATTATTGATGCGTAGTGGCTCCAGGAGCAAAGCCACGGAAGGCTCAGGCAGCAAAGCCGTGGAAGGCTTAGGGAGCTAGCTGGTGGGGCTGAAGTCAACTTGGTTAGGGCTGGTAGACCACCTTGGCAAAGCTGCTTGAAGTTGGTGATTTTGGTCATTAGTTGAATCAAATTAGTTTAGGTGGTTGATCAGCTAGACAAGCTTAATGGTGTGGCCAAGGTCAACCTGATTATGGCTTGTAGACCCTCTAAGATAAGCTGGTGGATACCTTGTTATCCATGTTCCAAAACACAGCTTGAACTGCTCGACTAGCTTGACGACTTTAGGCTAGTAAGACCTGTATTTTCAGGGGTTTTTAAGAATTATGTGAGGGCAAATAACACTGTTCAGATTTGTTTTAAATCTCTGGACATTTATACAAACATATTCCTCAAGATTTAATGACCGAACAGTATCTCTTACCTGCCTGATTTGTGGTGATATTGACCATCACAGATTTTGGTTGCTCACTGCTCAGGTGTGTGACTCTGTTCAGCGCCTCAATACGGAAGGTGTAGTTGGCATGAGCGGCAAGGTTCAGGACCGTCACCCAGGGTTCCGTAAGTCCCATCTGTTGAGGGATAAACCGTACCGGAGCCACTCTTGTCCGGGCCACCAAAACCCCATTCATAATTCCTCCAACTGTTTCGCCAACAAGTCGAGTCTTGTCTCCAACAGCTCCATTGAAGTTCCCAGCCCCGTTGCCCCCAACAGCACCGACCCTACAGTCTTCACAATGTGTTCCATATTTGTCACACTTCTGGCACTGAACATCATAGATGACATCACTGCGGCCCCCGGTGTCCAGAGGTGAGCCCCACTCCAGACTGACCGAGGTGCCATTCACAGATGAGATGACGTTTACTGGGGCTGAAGGAGGTCCTGTGGGGAGGGTGAAGTCAGAAACTGGTTAATTATAGGTTAATTAGAGAGGCTGAGTGTATTCATGCTTATCAGCTCTGACTGATCAAAAGGGAATTATTGAATTTGCACTTCAGTAACCACATGACCTAAGTTCAACAAATAATCACGTCTTGTGTTTTTTTTAGACTCAAAGTCTAAAAAGCTGAATTGTCAAAATTGTAGTTACAGTTCACCCAAAAACTTGAAGGGAACTGACACCTTGACACTAGTTGGTTAAAATTAACTGAAGAAAGTACTGCAAGAAATGAAGTTAGTTTTGAGAAAATATTAGAATAACTTGGTTAGATATTTTGTTATCTAATGCAATGGCATTCAGTAATTTTTAAGAGTGGCTTGAGTGTCCAAATATTTTTTTGGAGTCACTGTATCTAAGAAGTTAAATCTGAATTAGAAGATCTTGTATTGAAAAGTAACGGCCTGATTTGTAAGCCTGCACTGTAATGATGTGGAAATAAGGGAAAGGCAGAAGGGTGTGCGGATCCAAATGTGGCTTTATTTTAATACCAAACAAACAAACACTGGAGCAAAATAAAAAGTCCACGAGGGGAAAAGTAAACTCAAACACAAAATAACGCACGAGTGAACACAGGCTGACAAACATCCACGAAGGGCAGGGTTAACTAAAACGAACACGAGAGAAGAAGGCAACACAAACACGGATGAAGCACTCACGGGCAAAAGCACGAACATGAAACGATAACGATCGACAACGGAGATAGGAAACGACAGGGTTTAAATAGATAGACACAGTGATAACAAAATAGGCGACAGGTGCGGATAATAACGCTGTGACAGCGGTGATGAGGAGTGAGGAAGTGTAGTTTTAACAGAGACAGTGAAACACAGGCGGACAACAAGGAAGACATGACAAGGAGCGTGTTCGGTGAAACAGAAAACACGGGATGGACAACAAGGAAGAGTGACATGGAACGTGATTGGCGAGGGTAAAACGGAAAACACGGGGCAGACCACAATGAAAGGTGACATAAACGTGACTAGTGAAAACAGAGAACACAGGGCAGACAATACGGGAACATAACATAATCCCCCCTCAAAAGGACCGGATTCCAGACGGTCCTACAAAAAGAAAAACCCACAAAAATAACAAAAACAAAAAGTTCAAGGAGTGAGGGGGTAGACCCAGGGGAACACAGACAGACAAAAGGGGGCACAAGGGACACAGAGACAGTCCAAGGAGGCACAAGGGACAATTAGGCAGTCCACGGGGGCACAAAGGGCAGACAGACAGACCAGGGAGCCCGAGAGGGCAGACTGGCAGACCAGGGAGGCCGAGAGGGCAGGCAAGCAGTCTCTGGGGGTGTGTGAAGGGAACCGGGTCAGGTGGCCTGGGGGGCGTCCACCGGGTAGGGACAGGTTTAGGAGACCAGGGAGGTATCGACCGGGCAAGGACAGGTTTGGATGGCCCGGGAGCTGGCCACAAGACAAGGGCCGGTTCTGGAGGCCTGGGAGGTGGCCACAGGACAGAGGCCGGTTTAGGTGGCCTGGGAGGCGACCACGCTATGGGGACAGGTTTGGGTGGCCCGAGAGCGGGCCACAAGGCAAGGGCCAGTTCAGGGGGCCTGGGAGGAGGAGTGGCCACTGGGGAAGCTGGCGGAGCCAAGGTGGACTTCTGAGGCGGAGCAGTCGTGGCCTTGGGTGGCGGCGCCGAAGGAGGCGTAGGCAAGGACGCTGGAGACCCTGGGGGCGGAGCAGAGACAGGCAGATCCGTGGCAGACTCAGGCGGTAAGGCCTTGGGCGATGGCGTAGAAGGCTCAGAAGGCGGAGCTGGGGGAGCCACTGGAGGCGGAGCTGAGGGGGGCTCAGGAGGTGGAGCTGAAGGAGACTCCGGAGGCGGAACCGAGGGAGGTTCAAGAGGCAGAGCCGAAGGAGGCGAGGGCGAAGAAGGCTCTGAAGACGGAGCCAATGGAGGCTTCGGAGGCGGAGCCGGGAGAGGCTCGGGAGACTCCGGAGGCGGAGCCAAGGGAGGCTCAGGAGGTGGAACTGAAGGAGGTTCTGGAGGCGGAGCCGAAGGAGGCGAGGGCGAAGAAGGCTCTGAAGGCGGAGCCAAGGGAAGTTCAGGAGGCGCAGCAAAGGGTACCTCAGGAGGCGGAGCCGAGGAAGGCCTAGGAGACGGGGCTGAGGAAGGCGGAGCCGAGGATGGCTCAGGAGGCCCAGGAGGCGGAGCCGTGGGAGGCTGTGGAGGCTGAGCCGAGAAAGGCTCAGGAGGCAGGGCCGAGGAAGGTGGAGCCGTAGGAGGCTTAAGAGGCGGAGACCTGGAAGGCTCTGGAGGCGGAGCCCTGGAAGGCTCAAGAGGCTTGAGAGGCGGAGCCCTGGGAGGCTTGAGAGGCGGAGCCCAGGGAGGCTTGAGAGGCGGAGCCCTGGTAGGCTCGAGAGACTTGAGATGCGGAGCCCTGGGAGGCTCGAGAGGAGGAGCCCTGGAAGACTCGAGGGGCGGAGCCCTGGGAGGCTCAGGAGGAGGAGCCCTGGAAGACTCGAGAGACTGGAGAGGCGGAGCCCTAGGAGGCTCGGGAGGAGGAGCCATGGAAGACTCGAGAGACTTGAGAGGCGGAGCCCTGGGAGGCTCGAGAGGAGGAGCCCTAGGAGGCTCGAGAGGAGCCCTGGGAGGCTCGAGAGGCGCTGGCTCTAAGATGGGCACGACCACTGGCGCTGGCTCTTGGACGGTCCTGACTACTGGCGCTGGCTCTTGGATGGTCACGGCTACTGGCGCTGGCTCTTGGACGGTCACGGCTACTGGCGCTGGCTCAGGGATGGTCACGGCTACTGGCGCTGGCTCAGGGACGGTCACGCTACAGGCGCTGGCTCAGGGACGGTCGAGGCTACAGGCGCTGACTCAGGGACGGTCGAGGCTACAGGCGCTGGCTCAGGGACAACCGAGGCGACAGGCACTGGCTCACTGACCTCTGAGGTGACAGGGTCTGGCTGGTTGACCGTGGTATGCGCTGGTACACTGTTCCTGGTCGGCGTGGCTTCAGGCTCGCTGGCCGTGGCTGGCTCGGCTCGGCTCGCTGACCGTGGCTGACGAGGGCTCGGGCTCGGTAACCGTGGCTGACGAGGGCTCGGGCTTGCTGACTGGGGCAGGCGTGGGCTCTGGCTCGCAGACCGGGGCAGGCGTGGGCTCTGGCTCGCAGATCGGGGCAGGCGCGGGCTCTGGCTCGCAGATCGGGGCAGGCGTGGGCTCTGGCTCGCAGACCGGGGCAGGCGTGGGCTGGGAGGCGGAAGCCTGTCTTCTCTTCCTCCTCCGGGCAGATGAAGTGTAACGCGCTGGCTCGTGGGGGGCAACTGGCGTAGGGATGGGCTTTCTGACAGGTGGGGCTGGCGCGACAGGAAGCACCATGGACGACTGGGGAGTCACCACTGTGGGAGGAGAGGTGGAATCCTCCTCGGCGATGCCCACAGTGAATGGCGAGCCGCAGACCAGCAAGGTCTCCTCCACGAATTCCTGGAGAGTCCAACCGCGTGTCGCCGGTGGTAACCGCTCCTTAAGCGAACCGTCCAGATTACCCCTGAAGAAGGCCACAAGGGAGGATTCAGGAAAGTCCGCGACACTCGCCAGTTCAATGAAGTCGCGGACGTGGTCCTCTATAGGTCGGCCTTCTTGCCTCAGGCTGAGCAGCCGGTAGTTAGCCTGCTGGACTGCTGGATCCATTGGGTGGTTCGATCGTTCTGTAATGATGTCGAAATAAGGGAATGGCAGAAGGGTGTGCGGATCCAAATGCAGCTTTATTTTAATACCAAACAAACAAACACTGGAGCAAAATAAAAAGTCCACGAGGGGAAAAGTAAACTCAAACACAAAATAACGCACGAGTGAACACAGGCTGACAAACATCCACGAAGGGCAGGGTTAACTAAAACGAACACGAGAGAAGAAGGCAACACAAACACGGATGAAGCACTCACGGGCAAAAGCACGAACATGAAACGATCGACAATGGAGAGAGGAAACGACAGGGTTTAAATAGATAGACACAGTGATAACAAAATAGGCGACAGGTGCGGATAATAACGCTGTGACAGCGGTGATGAGGAGTGAGGAAGAAGGGAAGTGTAGTTTTAACAGAGACAGTGAAACACAGGCGGACAACAAGGAAGACATGACAAGGAGCATGTTCGGTGAAACAGAAAACACGGGACGGACAACAAGGAAGAGTGACATGGAACGTGACTGGCGAGGGTGAAACGGAAAACACGGGGCAGACCACTATGAAAGGTGACATAAACGTGACTAGTGAAAACAGAGAACACAGGGCAGACAACATGGGAACGTAACATGCACACTCACTTGTGCAGGGAGAAGCAGGAAGGTCTGTAGAAGAACGGTAGAAGTTGGTATCACATGGGCAGGTTAGAGCAGCTCTGGTCTCGGAGTGACTGTGGAGGGGACATTTCCCACACAGCTGATTACCCGCAACTGGCTTGTAGAAACCCACCTCACAGGCTGACAGGGAATACAGAAAAAAATAGAAACAAGTTTAAAGGTAATAGGTGCATTTTTAGATGTTAAATAAACATTTTCTTCTAGCCCAGCTTGATGGACTATAAGTAAACTTCAATTAAAATCTTTCACTTAAAGTAAAACACAGTGGATCTCTGAACTCTGAGCTTACCAGTGCCCCAAACCCCTCTAAAATTTGCAAATCAGACCAGACTGAGAGAACAGTGAAAACGAGCAAACCACCTTAGGCTGGTATATGCTACTTTTTAGCAGGGATTTGTTTGCATGAGCATCCCAACAAGCCAAACCCAGCAACATTGGCTGAACCAAATGTCATAGATTTTGGGCAGGATTACCTGACTGCATATGGAAGACAGGGCTGTGTTCGGGAAACTAGTTTGAAAACAATTATTTTCTCTATTCTGGTAATGTTAATAGTAGAAATGCATCTGCAACTAAAATTATTATAACAAAATAAGCAAACTTCTGTTTACTATTGAAATGCTTTCTTGGGGGGACATTTAGCCATTTTTGTCAAGTGTGTCACAAAGTCATTAGAGAAAGGGGCAATGGGAACATTACTGTCCAGACTTGAACCTGCACCCCCACTGCACAATGGCTCAGATTGTAAAACTATGTTAATATTATGTCATACTATGTCTAACAGAATTTTTTTTTAACAAATATAACAAGTTGTGAACAAGTCATCAAACACAGTCACTTCAAGTGAAGCAGTTCAGAGATGGAAAGAGAATGTTCAAGTAGGGACAACAAGCATATGGGTGAGAAATGTGAGCTTTAGGGAAAAAAGAAAATGAGAATTAACACAGAGTGATAGCAAGTTCTTTATCTTGACTGGCAGAAACCCAAGGGAGCCCGAAAAGTTGCAGTATTTATCCTTGTCTGTTTTCTCTTTTGGCTTTATCTGATTAATCCTTCCCTCCCTTGATGTTTTTTTAAAAGCTCCAGAGTTGAAAAGCGGGTCACGATAAACATCAGAACCGTATGCTCATCAAGTACAGTGGTGTCTATGCACTTTGAAGTTTCTGACAGATTACCCACGGCAACACAATCATGCACACACATTCAACATATATACCTACAGACATCCACGAGAATGGAGGTTGTAGGGTGTGTTTGCATTTTTTCAAGTTCTAGTTAATCGCAATGAACTTTTTGTGACCTTTTCCAAGGGTGATTGCATTCATATCTGTTGATTTTCGTAAGTGAAGTGTACACAAAATTTATTAATTTATTTATTGCATTTGGATAGACCCTGAGGCCATGTTTACACTAATAGATTTTTTTTAAATACATTGATTTGTTTAATGTGTTTATGCCTCTCATTCAAACTGGAAACCTGTTTCCTTCACCAAAAATGGAGATGTTTAAAAACGCTACCCATAACTATATACTTTGGAAAATGATGATGGTGACAAAGGGTTGGGGTTATGAAATTGAAAACTGAGTTTTCAAACTAAAATAGATTACTGTGGACTTGGCCTGAAATGCTCAATATTAACACACTGACAGCATCTAAAACATAAACCCTTTAACATTTGTTAATGTTTAGGTAAATGAAAACCTTTGAAGTCAGAGTGTCTTGGTTATTGTCATAACCTCCGTTCCCTGATAGAGGGAATGAGACGTTGTGTCGATGTAGTGACACTAGGAGTTGATATTGAGAGCCCCAGACACCTTCAGATCTTTGATAAAAGGCCAATGAGAATTGGCGGATACATTCAGGTTTTGCACTGAGGAGCCGAGACAAGGTCCTGACCATTACATAGGTGTAGAACAGCCTGTGGCAAGAGGTACACAACGCCTCGTTCCCTCCATCAGAGAACAAAGGTTACGACAGTAACCGAGATGTTCCCCTTCTGTCACTCACTCGACACTGTGTCGATGTAGTGACACTAGGGGTTCCTATACGAAAAGCCACATGGCTGAACTGTGTTACGTGAACTGCCGATGCAGGTGTAGACAAGCTACTGTGAGCGTAAGAACAGATGCACTCGGACTGCACGTTGCCTACTCAGGCGCCCCAAAAATGTTGTGTAGTCCCAACAACTTAGGGGGATGAGATGTAACTAGTATGGAGCAGGCCGTGCACAGACTTTTCTCTCTAAGTTTTTCTCTCCACAGAATATTAGATTCGTCTGGGACCTTTAAATGCTTATAAAATGCACAGGGAAGACATTATTTTGCCTTCCTATTCTTTCAGGGGGGAAAGACCACACCCTTCCCTAAAGGAGAGTGTAAAAAGTGGTGAATATGTCATATGGGCCCGAGGCCGCACATGGAAAAGGCGCAGCGGTAGGTACTGCCCTTTGTAGGGGAGGAGCTCTGCAAATGCATTGACCGGGGCAGATAGGGCTCTGCCAACGGAGATACGGGTTTACCGAAAGGGAGACTGTACCGCGGAAGATCCATCGCAGGAGGTTACTGGGGTAACTGAGACCTGTGAGGCACTTACCCCAGTATAGAGAACTTTTGCAGGTCCCCGACCCTCTTGATGGAAGTGAGCCACCCGTCAACCCTCTTGCAAGAAGGGAAGCACTGAACTGACTTTGCATCTCTGGGGGTATTCGCTATGGGAAGAACACCACTTAGCGAAGATACACCACTTCAGGGAATACAGCTGCCTTTTAGAAGGAGCTCTGGCCTGAGTAATCGTGTTAACCACTGCGGGCGTTTGACCAGATATGTCTTCCGCTTCCAGTCCAGGGACCAGACATGGAGATTCCAGAGGCCTTAGCGTGCTTGCCAGAGGGTGCCCCGTCCCTGAGAAAGAAGGTCCTGCCTCAGGGGAATTTTCCAGGGAGGTGCTGTCGCGAAGAGCGCGTGGTCCGAGAACAAGGGCTGGGTGGGCCAATACAGAGCCACGAGAATGACCTGCTCCTTGTCCTCCCTGACCATGAACATAACCTGTGCATGTAGGCTCACTGGGGGGAATTTGCACAGCCCCCAGAGCCAGCTGTGTGCCAGCGTGACTGTACCGAGGGGAGCTCCTGTCAGGGCATACCAGAGCAGACAGTGGGAGGATTCCATGGAGGCAAACAGATCTACCTGTGCCTTGCCGAATCGACTCCAAATCAGCTGGACCACCTGGGGGTGGGGTCTCCACTCTCCCCTGAGCATCACCTGCCACAACAGAGCATATAAGTCACTGTCGTCGTGTTGCTCATCCGGACGTGCTTGCCCTGGATCAATGGCAATAGCCTCTGCAGGGCGAGCTGTACTGCCAGCAACTCGAGGCAGTTGATGTGCCAATGCAGGCGTGGTCCTGTCCAGGAGCCAGCGGTTGCGTGCCCATTGCACACAGCACCCCAGCCTGTCTTGGAGGCGTCAATCGTAACCACGACATGCCTGGACACATGCTCTATGTGGACTCTAGCCCGCAGGAATGAAAGGTCTGTCCAAGGGCTGAAAAGCCAGTGGCAGATGGGCGTGAGAGTCACGCGATGTGTTCCACGGTGTCATGCGTACCTCGGGACTTGGGTCTGGAGCCAGTGCTGTAGCGGTCTCATATGCATCAACCCAAGCAGCGTGACCAAAATCTTGAACGGGAGTCTGTGCGAGGCCCGGTTCAGAAATCGCAGGTCCATGATTGGCCACAACCCACCGCCCTTCTTGGGAATGATGAAGTAAGTGCTGTAAAACCCTTGCCTCCCCTCGGCTTGAAGGACAGGCTCTTCTTCAGAAGGATCGCGATCTCCAGCCGCAGGACAGTGGTGCTCTTGTCCTTCACTTATGTGAAGTGAATGGCGCATAACCGGGGTGGGTGCCTGGTGAATTGAATCGCATGTCCAAGTCGGATGGTTCTGGCCAACCAGCGTGACGGGTTGGAAAGCAATAGCCATGCATCCAAACACCGGGCAAGGGGCACTAATGGAAGGATCGCATCTGACATTCCTGGGGGTGGGTCCTCGCGGCGGCGGGGAGCAGAAAGTGCCGCGTCGTGGCGACCACGCTGAGGGAGCCCTCAAAGCACTTACCTTGCTCTGTGTACCCGGCATAAGGTGGGCCGACGACTGAGGAGGAGGTCCTCTCGGGCCGTCCTTGAGACTAGTCACCATCGGCCGGCCGGGGGTGTAGTTTATGTGATGCAGTGGAGGCACGTGAAGGCGGGGGGCAGCGTTCGTAAGGCCATGGCTGCGAGCGGTCAGTGTCCAGTTGCCCGGGGGGTGTGACCCAAGGAGAGAGGAAACTGCTTTTATTTTGAAAATGTGGGTACCGCAGCCCATACAGGGTTAGGCGAAAAGAAAAGGAAACAAAAGATTTTCCTCCCGGCCCTCCACCGGGGAATGGAGTAATCTGACTACCAGCTCTGGAGTTCCCGCAGACATCTCGATCCTCGGGTCTCCTATCTCAGGGGTGCTTTGGAGCATTCCTGGGGGTCTTCTTGGCCGGCCGAGAGGCGGGGGGAGTCCCTCTTCTGTGTGGGGGTTCTACGATGGGGCCTCGGGCTGGGCTCGGGCTGAGGCAGAGACACTTGGGTTTCTGTTGCCGCAGGGGGACGCCCTGGGTGAACAGATGGGGTGAAATCTGAATGAATCTGCATTCCAGCTCCCTTTTATGTCAGGGGGAGTGGCATACAAATTCTACTCGCCAATGCTCATTGGCCTTTTCTCAAATATCTGAAGGTGTTTGGGACTCTCACACCCCTAGTGTCACTACATCGACACAACTTCGAATGAGTGACAGAAGGGGAACTTAAATTTCCAAAACATTTGTGACGTTGCCATGTCAGGTTCAATACTAAGGCCAAGTTCACACTAAAACATTTTTGGTTGACTTTCGAAAACACTCTCTAAGAGTACGAAAACGCTGACTAACTCCTTACGGCCCTTTCGTAGTATTATGTATATGTATACAGTACATTTTCATTTGATCTAATATATTTTTGTCACAATTTTGTTTGAAAATGCATTTATTTAGTTATGTTTAAGCCTCTCATCTACACTAGAACAGTGTTTCCCTCCACCAAAAACAGAGCGCTCAAACAATGCTCTTTATTACAGCATACTTTGGAAAATGATGACGTGAAACTGCATTTTCAAATGAAAACAGATTAGTGTGGATGTGTCTTTAGACACAATCCCAGTGCTGGACTCTCGTTTATTAGTGAATTTTGGAGAAACTTTGTCAGAGAAGTCAAATTTGTTTATAAATGAAATCCAGATGGGACTAATAAAAGTGAAGTCTTTTGCACAATTTTATGGCTGATTTTTATTTTATTTTATTATCATCAAAGCTCAACCAGTATGAAATGTAAGTTTCATACACTGTAGATGTCAAACTAGGTTAGCTGCATTAAATAAATGTGATAACATTAAACTTAGGCTATTTAATTAATAATACTCATTAAAATTATAATGACATCAACCTTTAAATTCCAATAATTCAATGTTCCATGAACCTCATCTCTAAAGTCATACATGATTGGTTTTATTTTGTGTTTTTTTTATTTTATTTTAGAAGCTGCCCATACGTTGATATTGTGCATGTCAGTGTCTATCCCACTAACTACGAATACGAATACCTACGAATACTAATGAGATCACGTTGCATTTTCATTTTTAGCTGAAATATTGCTTTTATAGGACTTTTCTTAATAAATCTCTTTTCGAAGCAGATAAGAGTATGGTGTTTACATACACTACATTAGGGTTGCCATGTTTTAGTTTTTTTTTATAGCACATTGGCACATTGTTTGGTTTGTCAGCAGCTGTCAGAGTGCATCTCCCTTGCAGCCAAATTTGCATTACAATGAATTTTAATGAATATTTAGAGCCATTGTGTGCTGACCTTGATTTCTACTCTCTGTTTAGATAGTTAAATAAATATGGTTGAGAAGAATAACTACCAAGGTGTGATATGACCAGACTATACAAGGACTCATAGAAGAAAGGTGATTTAAGCATCGGCACTAAAAAAGACTCACATTAATTAAGTGTTTTTAATTACCTTCATATAACCTTGCATGCTCAATCTAAAGTTCTGAATCAGATCTGCAACTCCTCTATGTAGTAACCACAAACCTTAGCATGACTTTTAAGAGACTCACAAGCAGACAAAGAAATACTTACATACTCACAGACACCCCGAGAACTCTTATGGGAGCAAACAGCAGCTGCTAACAGGCTGGGAGGAACGTGTGAGTGATGAATGAATCTGTCAGTGAAATCATAGCTGGAAATGGGCCACTCCATCACAACTCCTCCAAATGCACACATGCTGTAAATGTCCCTCTCTACAGTGAAGGGGATACTGATTGCACAGTGTCTGGACAACCACTGGACGCATTCAGCTCGATCGTGTTAGTGTGTCATTTGCTCGGTACACACTGTTCTGATCTAGATTTAGGCCAGCATCACTCACTCTACATTACAGCACTGTGCCATATTTTAATATATGTGGGCCTGTAATGTTACTTTAATGACTGTTTCCTGTGAGGGTCATATAAATCCAACAGGTGTTCCCAATCAGGCTGTAATTTACAATGCAAACATTTCTGCTTTTAAAATGACTAAATCCCATATGTGGAATACCAAAGGCAAAGTGCCTTGTAATATTTGAATCTTGAAAAATAGTGATGTATTCCATAGCGATATATTTACATGGAAATTTAAATTCTTGGCCGAAACCAAAAATTCTGGACACACTTGGCCAAAAACTGAAAATGATTATTTTAAATTAGTCTTTTTGGAATAATTTAATTCTAAGTGTTATTCTTAGAGATGCACCAAAACCACTTTTTTATAACTTAACCCTAACCTAACCCTAACCCCTAAACCTAACCTTCACTAATCCTTACTCTAAACTCTAACAGTATCCCTAACCCTACCCATAATGTACCTCAACCTCAGAAGCAGCAAATGTGAATCTAAAATTTTGCAGAACTTCATGTAGTCACACAATCAGTACATTCTATTGAATTAATTTAAGTACATAGTAGTGTTACATCAAAAAGTGAGAGTTTCTGCTTTTTTTGGTGACTGCACATTTAGGTGTGACATTAATCAAGGTTAGTGACATTTGGAACCAGCCACTCCGTCCCCGGGCTAAAAACTCTGCAGCAGTGATACTGACCTTGACTGGCACCAACCAGATTCTGAAAGCCACGCGGTCATGATAAGACTTAATACCGACTGGCCTCAAACCACAAGGGAGTGAGTGGGTCTCGAGATCGAACATCCAGAGGGTAAAAATAAATAAATAAATAAGAATGGATAAGAAGAGGAAATGATGAATTGCTTACAAACGATCAGTCCTTCAAGTGTCATCTCTAACTATCCAAATGCCAATTCATGCATGAAATTCCAGCCAAACCATAAGTACAATAACAGCAAACACAGACATGACCTTTTGATAGTCATTAAATAGGCAGGCCTTTGATATCAAACAGCGTGGATACCATTTTGCATTACAATACAAGAATTTACCTGCATATTAGATTTAGTCTTCAGTCATAATAAACTCTGCACATTATAGATGTTCAACAGCAGTGTGCGTAATATCTGCCAATTTTGCTAAATATTACTCACACTCTCCTCTGTAAAATTAAAAGTATAGTACACCTAAAAATACAAATTCTGTCATCATTTACTCACCCTCATGTTTTTTGAGTTTTTTAAGTTTTTCTGTGAAACAAAAAATGTTGGCAAGGCAAATGTTGTTGTGCTGGGGGACGTGTTCGCTGTCCTTTTCTGCATATTGCGGCTCCGTTTTGTGGTCCGTTCAGCATAACGCAGCGGCTCATTGTTGCTTATTGGGCACGTTTTGCGGCCGAACTACCGGCCCGCTCGGTTCTCCCGATGGCCAGTCTGCCCCTATATCGCCGCTGGCTCCCCGGGAAAATGCCCGGTATGCCAGATTGCCAATACAGTCCTGGGTCACACTTTATATTAGGTGTCTTTAACTACTATGTACATACATTAAAATAAATACAACATAATGTATTTGCTGTGTAATAACATGTTGTTCTGCAAAATTCTCACAAGATTCACATTTGCTGGTACTGTTTGAGGAGTTATGCTTTAGGGTAAGGGTTGGTTTAGGATTAGAGGTAAGGTTAACAGTGTAACTACAAATATAATTGAATGCAGGTACTTTTAATTTAAGTACAATGCAACAATTCATACAGTATGTACATAATAAGTACATTGTATGTTACATAGTAGTTAAAGACATTTAATGCATTCCAAAATGTATCAAACCACAATTCATAACTGACCTGTCCACTTCTACGGTAAGTTCTCTCTTTCAAGTAAACTACTGTCATGGTGGAGCGACAGTTTAAAAAAATAATATTGCTGAACAAGTAACGTAAAATCAATATATTTATACCTGAATAATAACCCATCCAGTTGAATGGTAAAGACTTTTGAAGGCATCTCTATCACCCCTTGATTACTGAGGGTTGTTACCGTCACAGTAATGGAAAATGCACCTTAAAGGATTAGTTCACCCAAAAATTATCATTCTCTCATTATTTACTCACCTTTAAGCCATCCCAGATGTGTATGACTTTCCTTCTTCAGCCGAACCGAAATGAAGATTTTTATAAGCACATTTCAGCTCTTTTTGTCCATACAATGAAAGTGAATGGGTGCCATGATGATGCTGGCTGTTTGATGGTCCAAAAGACATATTTAGGCAGCATAAAAGTATTCCACAAATTCAGTCGGTCAATTAATTTATTTTGAAGCAAATTGATAGGTTTGTCATCACGGAGCTCGCGCTTTGTACACAACATGTGAACGAACGTCACGCAAGAGTTAGGTAATTTTAAACAGCATTACAGCGGTGGCTGGAAGCAACGATTTCAAGTTAAAAACTTTCTAATTATCTATTTGTTTCTTACACAACCTATAGATTTGCTTCAGAAGACATTCATTGATAGACTGGAGTCATGTGGATTACTTTTATGCTGCCTAAATATGTCTTTTAGACCATCAAACAACCAGCAGCCTCACAGCACCTGTTAACTTTCATTGTATGGACAAACAGAGCTGAAATGTGCTTATAAAAATCTTCATTTCGGTTCTGCTGAAGAAGGAAAGACATACACATCTGGGATGGCTTAAATGTGAGTAAATCATGAGAGAAATATCATTTTGGGATGAACTAATCCTTTAAACATGCTCAACCAGACAGCGAATTGGAAATGCGTTGACTTAGCGCTTGGATCTGCATACTTGCGTAAAGTAAGTTTCAGGCACACTGTATGTAGGTTTGACTTCACATGTTACGTTACAGACAACTAAGTGACTGGAAATAATATTATCCATTCATCCATCCATCCATCCATCGTCAACCGCTTATCCTGTGTACAGGGTCGCGGGGGAATGGAGCCTATCCCAGCTAACATCGGGCGAAAGGCGGGGGACACCCTGGACAGGTCGCCAGTCCATCGCAGGGCCACACATAGACAGACATACACTCACACTCACCTCCACATCCACACCTAGGGCAATTTTTTTGGAGACACCAATTAACCTAGCCTATGACTTTTGGATGGTGGGAGGAAGCCGGAGTACCCGGAGAGAACCCACGCAGACACGGGGAGAACATGCAAACTCCACACAGAAAGGCCGGGGCAACCAGGGTTTGAACCCACGACCTTCTTGCTGTGAGGCGACAGTGCTAACCGCTGCACCACCGTGCATATCACTTTTTGAAGCACAATTTACTTTCATTATATGCAAAAAATAAGCATGAACATTCTGCATGAGATCTCCTTTTGTGTTTCATGGAGTAAAGACAATAATACAGGGTTGGAATATGGGTAAATAATGCCAAAAATTCTTCATTGAACTATTACTTTAATTGATCCCAAGGCTACATGAAGAAAGAGTGCATGGGTCATAAAATCTACAAACATAGCCCCCCAATGCACAAAATAACAATATACCTTTGACACACAAGCATATCTTAATTTGTGCAAATGGCTTGCAGTGGCCTCTAGAAAGCAGCCTAATTTGAAACTGGCCATGTGTAAAAATGTGTTTATCCCAGAGGGAGGCTTTTAATGGATAAATGAAAGGGCTGTAAGGAGTTAATTGTTCATGGCTTGCAATCTGATATTAACAACTCTTTGTGGTTACGAGCATGGGTCATGTAAGTCTATTATCGAGTTTATTCTCAAATACGTACATACATATAAGTACAGTTTATGAGTGTGTTTGTGTGGGCATGCAATTTTGTTTTTGTTTTCTATTTTGGCACTTAATCTTGTTGTCTGTAGATGCGGTTCGGCAGTGTCCTCCAAAGATCTCATCTAAAACTTTCCAAGCGCAGGAGGGTAATTGCTATCAGATCAATTTACTCAAGAAAAGTGGTGCCTCTTTCTAAGTGCTTGATAGATGAAGACCAACTTGTCTAAATTGGGGGCGACCTTGAAGAGTCATTAACAGTAGAAGGAGAGATGCGGCTGGTGACTTTATTACTTTAAGAATTTGTGTGATAGTGCAGATAGACACGGCTGCTTATGGAAAACAAATGAATAAATGACTGAACAGATTTCAGTCCCCGCGATTTGAAAAGGACATCATTTTTGCAGTTTTTACATCATGAAGAACAAAGCCTATTAGCTAAGAATGTTCAGATGGAGATGGATTTCTCAAAACGGACCAGCTGACAAGTTTCCAAAAGTCCTGTTAAAACAATCAAGCCAAACCAGTCTGAGCAGTGGAAACCAGTTTGGTGGCCATCTTAGACCAGTAAACCACCTTAAACTGGTTTAAGCTGGTATAGCTGGTCTTCCAGCCTGACAAGTTGATGTTTAGCTGGTTAGATAGCCAGTCTCCCAAGCTCACCAGTTGAAAAGTGCTCAAAAGTCCTCTAAAACCATCAAACCTGAACAGACTGACCAGTGAAAACACGTTTGGTGGCTAGCTAAAACCAACAAACCACATTAGGCTGGTTTAAGCTTTTTTTTTAACAAAGAAAATAACAACATCTTCCATCTAAATCCAGTTACGACTACTTTGGAATTTCAAGATGTTTTTTTGTTTTTTTTTTTGCAACAGGACACATTTTAAATCTGTTTGATGGTGGTAAAATGGTTAGATGGTCTGTAAGCCTTGCTAAGGTGTTTATACTTTTTTGATGGTTTTAAAGGGGCTTGGGCCATTTGTCAGCTGGGAGACCAGCTGTCCGAACAGCTATACTATTAAAACACCAGGGGCATCATGTATTAAACTGCATAGATTTCATTCTAAAAGTGTGTGTATGCACAAAAGTCTGATTTTGCATATGCACAAAACATTTCAGATTTATAAACCCCCAGAACCTGCGCAAAGTTCACTTCATGGTGTGAGGCTGTACTAAGCCCTAAACGTACCCCAAGCCCTAACAACTTAACATTTGCCCACTTCGTAGAAAATAACGAGATGTATATCGTGTATCACCATTTAGCCTAAAAATACAGAGATATGATTTTTGGTCCATATCGCCCAGCCCAACTAGAATGTATGAACACAGGAGATAATACAGTCTGTTAATGCCTCAAGTGCCCATAGGTTAGATGCTAGTGCTAAAAATAATTTCTAAATATTTGTCTTGTTTAGAGTAAAATATCTAGACATCTTTTAAGCAAGATCTGTTAACCCGAGAAACATAATTTTTTAAAGATATTAACTTTTTTTCAGAGAATATATCTTATCCCAGGACAATTTTTTATTCTTGCAAGTATAAATCTATGCAATTTTGCTTCTCAGAGAATGTTTTATATAATTTTAAGGGTGTTTTATAGAGAAGATGAATATATAATACTGGAAACAAAACAAAGATTAATTTTGATTCAAGTGATTAACTACATATGTTTTATTCTATTTAATTTAATTAATGCTGTGTATTTAAATGCAGTGTTGGGTAAGTTACTCTAAAAAAGTAATTAATTCCTAACTACTAATTACATCTAGTGTAATTAGATTACAGTACTAATTACTCTGACTGAGAAGTAATTGCATTACTTATTACCAATTAATTTCTAAAACCCTGATCATCCTCGTCCAGATGAAAAATACAAGGATAAACATGACATTTTTCTTTTAATTCTTTCATATAAAATCAAATAAATTATTCATGAACTGGTCAAAGAATTTAAAGGAGCTGTATTCAGTTAGAATTTGTTTTATTTTTTATCATTAGACATTAAGTATTGATTTTAAATTCACTATTGTTTTATAAAGAATTGTTCTATAGTCTATACAGTATTTAACACAATTATATCAGAAGTAACTGTTATTACATTACTGAAAAATTAAAAGTAATCCCTTAAATGTTTTCAATGAAAAAGTAATTTAATTACAGTAATTTATTACTTAGTAATTACTTAACACATTTTAAAATCAAGGATACTTTTTATAAATTCCATCATGAGCTTGAGAAGCGACGCACCATTTTTTTTGTGCATTACACAACGTTTATACATGAAGCCCCAACTTGGTCAGGATGGGATACCGCTAAACCAGTTTAAAATGCATAAGAGCAGCAAACCACCATAGGCTGGTTTAATTTTTTTTAAATATTATTTTCTTCTTTTTTTTAACACATTACAAAAACAACAACAAAATGAAGATGATTAGTTGATTTCCCAGCCTGGCCAATCTGGCTAAACTGGTCTGTTTGGATGGTTTTACATAGATTTTGAGCACATGCCATCTGGCCAGATTGGGAAACCAGATAGCGACTAGCTAAACCAGCAAAAAAACAGTTTGGTCAGAATGGAAGGACATCTAAACCATTTTAAAACACCTAAAACTAACAAAGCATGCAGCCTGGTTTAAGCCTTTTTAAGCAAAAAAATCTAAATCCAGTTAAGACTATTTTTTGAATGTAAAGCTGGTTGAAAAGTTTTAAAAAGTAGAGAGAGACAAAAGGTATTCCAGCAGAACAGTTTGGATAGTTTTGGAAAGTTTTTGTCAGATAGTCAGACTTGAAGACCAGCTAAACCAGCTTGGGAGACTAGATCAACCAGTTGAACACTTAAAACCAGCAAAACACCTTAGATTTTTTATTTTCAACAGAAAACATAACAACATGGTCTATCTAAATACATTTAAATCTATTCTTAAATTTAGACTGTTTTGTTGTTTAAGCTGGTCCAAACTGAAAACCAAAACCCGGTCTTTTCTTTCAGCAGGACACATTATAGGATGGTTTAAGTTGGATTTTTTTGGCAGGTTGTGTTAATAAATAATAATAAATAATAAAACATGTATGTACACACTTTATACGATCTTTGACAATCTTCTCCCAGCAGGGAAGCCCTGTATCTCAGACCAGTGCTTCTGTCCGGTGGCTACATCCCACACTTGCTGCAGCGTAACTCTAATGAAGTCATTTAATCTACCTGAAACCTCCCACAGGGGCCTCTCGCTTTAATTATGTTCTTAAACGTCCCTCACTTGCACTAATAGGCAGAAATGAAACATGGCACCAGGTTAACAAATCCAGCTGGAAGAAGGAACCTGAGTGCATATATTAAAAACTTCACAGGCTGACGTTAATTTTTGTCGCTAGAGAAGTACATATGCCATATAGCAAAGTGAGGCTGTGATCAGAAGCGCCCCTGTAAAGGGCATGCAGAACATTTTTTAATAATTCTGGTGCAAAATGGGTCACATGGCGTTAAATATTCCTATTCATTTTTTTAAGACTTATGTTTTCTCTTTGTTAAGATAATGATGTATTTTCACTCAAAAGATGTTTTTTTTTTTTTTATAAAAAATATTTAACAATAAAAATATATTTAATAATAAAAAACGGATCAAATTGAATTGTGTATTTTTTAACAACATTAAATGAGTAAAATCCTAAAATATTTAATAGCGAATTCTCTTAGCAGATATTTTCAGAGCTTGCCAGGTACATCATTGGTTGTATAGCAATGCTATGTTGTTAAATTTTATTGGTTTGTTAAGTCACCCTTTTACTGTTTCTGACGACTGTCATATTTCTCCTTTAGTGGCATTCGCAACCTGGTCATACAATCATGTTACAATAACTACATGTTTGCAAAATGATTTTTATGTGGCCTATTGTATGTAACACAGCAATTTCCTGGTGGAATGAACACTAGAGGCGCTAAAACAACAATGACTTTTATCCCCTTTCACTCAAATCACGAGTGAAAGGGCAGATTATGAGTTCATAAACACAATGTTATCTGATGACATATAAACACTTTTACTATAGCATATGACTCATTTTATCATTTGCATTGCATAAAAACTACAAACTGCGTGGTAGCTCAACTGATAGAGTGTTGCATATGCGATACAAAGGACTGGGGTATGAATCCTGAAGAGCATGTGAGTCCATACGTGAGCCAAAATTGTCGTAGAGGCACCACAATATGATGTGGTTGCTTCAGAAATTGTGTTTTTCATCTCATTTGCTTTTTATGACACTATCGGTTAGGTTTAAGTTTAAGGTTTAGGGTAGAGAGGTCAGTTTTTTGGGAGAGCATTTCACTCACTTTTAGTGCCACACAGTGGACATTTCGGAACTGCGCTGAGATGTGTAATGAACTTCAAATTGTATTTAAAATAAAACGTTGCCACAGTCACGCAATGTTTGTTTCATGGGAAAAGGCACTCACAAATTGCGATGTCAGAGCACCCAGTCCCTTGAGTCATAAAGATAAAAAAGAAAATTCATATGAAGCTTTGAAGATAGTTAGTAATGTTGGTTTTGTGAATAGTTTCCTGAGGTTTGCTACCAAACCTGGCTGTAGAGCAGATTGATAACTTTAATAAAATGCATAATTCATATTTATTGAGATTATTATCATTACCATTGCTGGTTTTATAGTTTTTATTATAATTATTTGTTGCCTAACAACAACAGCAATAAATATAGCTGCAAGCAGCAATGATTGGGGCCAAGCCCTAAACACATTGCAATAAGCTCCAGCACAACAGTCACACCAGCTGAAGCGGATATCAAACCAGGGTTCACCCAATCCTTTGAACTGAAGCTCAGAGCTCTAACCACTGCCCCACACAATCAACAAGTCTATATTACGTCAAAGAGACATTCTAGGATGAGATTACACAGCAAATTCCCCGGTGTTATATATACACTCCTTATTGTTCATTTCAGTCCCATCTGATGGAGTTAAAACCTAACACTGAGCAGTGTTGAATCTAGATTTTGAAGTGTGCAATGTTTATTTGGCCAAATGTATTAAATATAGTAAATACACTCTCTGAGTGATGGTTGATCATTAGTGATGAGACCTGGTGTTAACAAGCAAAGTCTACTGAAGGAAAGAGGAACAACAAGACCAAGAAAACCAGGGGTGTACTCCACAAAGCAGGGTTAATTTACCGTCACATATACCCTGAACTCTCGGATGATTAACCCATTTATGATATACCCTCTAACTCTGGGTATGAGGGTTCAAGAACACCTGCGCGGGGTTAGTTCACTCAACCGTGAGTTTGAAACTCATTTTGTGCTCATTCACGGCGAATTCAGAAAGGCATTCTTTGTAGATCGCCAAATCACGAGTCACCATGGAAACAGATGCTTAGAAGAAAGGCGCGCCATATTTCAGTGAAGCAGAACATGAAGTTTTAATGACTTTAAACGAACATTATTACATTGGTTTAGGATTGAGAGTTTGCATGACAGAATGTATACTGATACATTGAGTGAATTTTTAAATTAATAAAACTATAAAGGTCTACAGTACATTTAAAAGCTTAATTCAACATTAATATTAGACCTCTCTCAACTACATTAATGTTTATTAGGTCGACCGTTATGTTATTTGTTTGCACTATTATACGTATTAACATTCATGCTCTATTGATATTTTGATAATATTTTAAGATGAATTTTAATGGTATTTACCACAATCTGTGCATGCTAATGTTATTGTTACTGTATGTCATGTGAACTGAATGTATTTGCTTTATTTTTAATACCATTTGATGTACCCTGTTGGGGTTTCAACATCTTATAATCATATCACATTTAATTTCCCACAGTTGCTGATGGTCTCATTGTATTAATAGACACTCTTTCAATTGTAGGATCTCCCACAGTTGTCATCATTTTCCATTGATTTAATGTAATATTTTTCAGTAGGCCACACATGATTATTCTGTGCATTATAAGATGAAGATGCTGTAACAGATGTGGACATGATTTGTGGATAGGAGTCACATGTCACTTGTCATGATGTGTTGTCATGTACAGTAGGGTCCATCTGCCTCCACCAACTTTAATTGAAGATCTTGTGTCTGATTATACATTATAGATGTTCATGATCTCAGCATTAGAGAAAGGTAACTAATCTCTTCCTTGTTAATAGGAAGCTGTAAATGGTCCCCATTGAAAGGCAGATTAAAAATGTAATTTAGAGATGGACCATGTACAGCTTCTGATGGAGTAGAGAAGGCTGAGCATCAGAAAGATACATCTTTTCATTGAATCACCTGACCACCGACTAAATGAGGGCACTGTTGGTAAACTCTAAATTTATTCTATGACATTTATAGAATAAACATGATTTATTAGAAGGGCTAAATATAAATAAAGCCCTGTTTTCACAGTGAAGAGTTTGGTGGATTTTGGACCTCCGTTTTTGTAACCGAAAGCTGAGTTTATCTGTTAATTTATCCATAAATTTTACCCAGTTGTGTTGCATAACCTGCTTTCTGGAATACACCCCAGCAGAGACCACAACATTTGAAAATGGATTTGCTTTAAACTAATATGATCATCTTCTGGGAAATAAAGTATTGTTCAGTAAAACAAGCACAAAACAGTGAGATGGAAAGGGTCCACTGGGAGGATTTCTGGAATATCTAACTGAGATTTTGTAAAAGTAAAAGTATCAAATGAAATCCAAAATTACAGTGGAAGTGTAATTTAGTGACCAGGGGTGTAGCAGTAAATGTTGGACCCTGGACACAAAACTATTTTAGGACCCCTAAATAATTTGGGTTTGTGGTGAGGGTTAGATATAAATGTTTTTTTTTATGGATATTTAATCGTGCTATATTATTTATAAGTAATTAAATTTTTTTTTTTCATAAGACAAACAATTTGATTTCAACAATACATTTGTAAAAAAAAAAAAAATCATACAAAAATGTATTTATACATTTAGAATCTACAAAGTCTGTAATAAGAGTTGTGCAAGGTTGTTCAGTCTATACTGAGGCTTTTCTGCTCTCGGGTAGTTTTAGCAAATCATAACTATATCTTACATAAGGTTCAAAATATACTTTAAATATTATAGTATTATTATTATAATTTTATATATATTATTATATAAATAATTATAATGTGTGAACTTATTATCAAGTAATTGATAAAAAGCAAATTCTTACAAGCCCTGCAACAGAATTTTGCATTTTTTTTATTTATATAACATTTTTGTCACTGTGACAGTGGAATTATTTAGCAATTTTTTTACCTTGCAAATCAGTGACAAACACAGGTTATAAATTCTGTCAGGAAAGTGAAACTGAACTTCATAGAAAAAATATTGTAAATTCTGTTGTGGTTTTTGCTTGGGGACTTGTTATTGGCTGTTGTGTTTGCATAATGAATTAGTTAGGTCTGTGGAGTAGGGATGGGCGATACCACTTATTTTATTTTCGAGTCCAATATCGTTGATACCGATACAATACAAATACCGGTACTTCTATAATTTTTAAATACAATTTCTTTTTTCTTTTGCAATTTCTTGGGATAAAAATGGGTAGTTTAAAATATTAGATTTAGTCATAATTCAAGTAAGTACTTTTTTTATATATATTTGCGAGCCTAAACAGAAAATTATTAGACTTCTGTTTTACTTACCCTTAAAAAATTAACCATAGTTTCACTGCAGTAACTATAGTTTAACAATGGTTTTTAATTAAACCATTGTTACCACACAATTAACCATGGTTACTACTACAATATAGGCCTACTGAAGTAAAACCATGGTTTCCTGCGATTAGTGGACAACCCGCTCTACCACCTGAGCCACAGATACCCCCGGAAAAATTTTTTTTATGCAAAGTCGTGGTTAATACATTATTACTACAGTAAATCTATGGGTACTTTTTAATATAATGGTATTGTCATGTCTAGGTTTGTCATTACTTAGTGTGAATAACTCCAGATGCGGTTTTTCTGTCAGTACCTCAGAAAAGCACTGCTCACTCTTTGAACGAGTGCTCAGCGCTGTGACTGAAAGGGTGAGTGCTGTCTGCTGGTGTATTTTAGCATTTCTGCACATCAAGATGAGCAGAATAAAAAATAGTTCAGGTGCCATGCAACAATTTATAATATAATAATTTTTTCCAACTTCGAAGCTTATGAGATGCAGTAATATTCATGTAATCTGAATAATAATATCACTAGTTTTAACTACTTTAGTATCGATCCGCCCATCCCTACTGTAGATAATGCTGGCAAATTTGCATTTTCACACATTTTGAATAAGCAGAAGCACTAGCAGTCTGTTCTGTAGAAGAGTGGGAATAACTGTAAGAATCTTCTTCTCTGTCAAAGGTCACTGAAATCACACATGGGAATATGAAGACTGTGCAACAGTGAAAGAAGTCCATGCAGTACACGATCAAAGAGGATCTCCCCTTTGCTTTTTTGTGGGCCCTCTCAGAGTGATGAGTCTATGTGAATAACTATGTGAAAGATTTTTTTTGAGTTTGTTGAATCCTTCAGTGGCAGTATCTGCTCAATTTGTCAAATAACCATTGCAGTAAATCCTCTTCTATGTGAACTGCATATATTGCCATGATCAATGTATCATTGATTTGTTCAATTAATTTACAACTAAAGCGATCAAAGCATTACAGTTCTTTTAGGCACTTCTCACAATGTGAATAACCTGCGTTCTGCTCATTTTTTTCCTCTCCCATCATTGTGCAACTGAACATGTTTTGCTGAAACATTATTACACCTACTTTAGGAACTTACTCATTAAAGAATAAGGTTCTGAATAATAACCATTAAGAATAAGGTGCATAACCAAAGAGAACATTAATCAACATAACGGCGACTTTAAATCAAAAACGATTTAATAAAACAAAATAAGCAACATTAAATAGCGCTAAAGCTCTATTAATTCCCAGTCTTATCACACACACACACACACACACACACACACACACACACACACACACACACACACACACACACACACACACACACACACAAACACGTTGGTTTTCCATGTTTTATGGGGACTTTCCATAGACATAATGGTTTTTATACTGTACAAACTTTATATTCTATCCCCTAACCCTACACCTAACCCGCACAAAAAACACTTTCTGCATTTTTACATTTTCAAAAAACATAATTTTGTATGATTTATAAGCTGTTTTGTGAGCTACATAAGCTACATTAGGTCCCCACAAAGTGATAAATACATGCTCTCTCTCTCTCTCTCTCTCTCTCTCTCTCTCTCTCTCTCTCACACACACACACACACACACACACAAAGTAACTTATAATAGTAGTATATGGCAATGTTGTATTTTGAGTATTGTCAGGCTTTCTCCCAGGAGATGTTGAGACATTTAATTTGTTGTTCAACAGCATATTTTATTTGCAGTGGATGTACATCTAAGACTGGGTGACAGTAAGACAGATTCAGTTGTTGCAGTGTTTGCTGGTTTGATCTCTTTTTTACTTGCTCTTGTTGTGCCTCCCTCTTTCCATCAGTAGACTCTGTGTTAGCATCAGGTGTCTTCACTGATGATCAATCATCATCCAGAGAGTGTACCTTCTTTATTTGAATTATCTGTTTGGCCAATTCTGTGAATTGTTATAGTTTAGTTTTTATTTTATTTTAATCGAAGCAGGAATTACACAATACAGTCTGCATTGAAGTAAGCACAATATGAAGACTCACAACCTTTTGACCTGCATTCCAATGTGTTAACCACTGGGCCACAGTTCAAAAGACCCAAAGAGACATTCCAAGCTGAGAGTAGCTGATTTAAAATAAATTATTATAATATAATAAATACATTTAGAAATGTATCTCTGCCAAGTTCAGAAGACTTAGAATAAGGAAGCAATGGTACATTAAAGGTTTTGTTTAAGTTGACTAAGAATTTTTGCCACTAAGTGGCACTGTCTCCAAACGGCTGAAGTACCCTCTGGACATGATGTCGAAGACCCCGCCAATGTTTATTCAAATCGGACAAAGCGTTTTATATATACATTACTTTTTCATCAAATTAAAAATGGTGGAGATGTTAAAAACGGTGTTGGAAAAATGTATATAGTTTAAATCCTCATGACTCAAGGAATCTAGTTAAACCAAAACGTCTAGGTTATGTATGTAACCTCCGTTCCCTGATGGAGGGAACGAGACGTTGTGTCAGAGAAGCGACACTAGGGGTCTCTCTTGAGCGCCGATATTCACCTTTGGACTATGAAAAAAGGCCAATGAGAGTTGGCAACCAGTATTTGCATGTCCCGCCCCCGGACATACGGGTATTTAAGTGGCGCAAATACGGGAGTTCATTCAGGATTTTTCTGAGGAGCCGGAAATGGTCCGCTCAGCGACATGGCAGGGGAGACACAACATCTTGTTCCCTCCATCAGGGAACGGAGGTTACATACGTAACCTAGACGTTCCCCTTCTGTCGCTCTCTCCACGTTGTGTCAGAGAAGCGACACTAGGGGTCCACTTATAAAAGCGCCATGCGCTGAGCCGTGTACGTGAACTGCTGATACAGGAGCGAGCAGGAATTCTTACGTGCAGGACGACCAACTGTATCAGGCTGCACGTACCCTTCCCCAATGCCCCATTTAAGCCATCAGGATTCCTTATCGTTACCCTGGAGGGGAACAAGGTGCTGGCCGCCAACCTGGGAACGGGCCAAGCCTGGCCGGGCCTCTTTTCTCTCTATGTTTTCGCATAGAGCAACTTAGGAAGGGGCCCTTACACGCATTGAGGGAAGGGGGTCTTAGCCCTTATTCAGGAAGGAGAAGACCCTGCGGAGGCCACGCCTACCCGAGAGGGGAGGCAAGTTTAAGTGGAAAAACCATCAGAGGCCTGCTTAGGGCCTATGTGGAAAAGTCGGTGCGGTGGTGGATCCAGCCTATAGAGGGGGGAACATACAGCATGGCAGCCGAGGCAGCCATGACTGCCTAAGGGAAACACGGGAGTCAGCTCACCAGAGGGGACAGAACCGTGGTGTTACACACAGGGGGAGTCCGAAGGAGGCCTTACCTGTGGAGCACCTATACCAGTACAGGGTAGCTTACAGTACCCGCAGTGGCTTGGGTCAGCGAGTTCCTCCGCTGAACTGCGACCCACGAGGGCTAGGGAGGAATCGACCAGTGTTCCAAACCTGAGATCTCCTGGGAATGAAGGCGCACTGTTTCCCCTGGTTAGGGGGAAGGGCACTAGGTGCAAGCGATTCACCTGGTCAGATCGTGGGCATGCCACCGAGTTCTACGGGCTCGGTACCTGAGAGAACACGGGACGATACTGACTCAACTCGGAGATTGTAGAATCTCGCAAAAGTGATAGGTGTTGCCCAGCCCGCTGCTCTACAAATGTCTGCTAGGGCAGTGCCCCTAGCCAGTGCCCATGAGGACGCAACACTCCTGGTGGAGTGAGCTCGGACCCGCAAGGGGGGGGGGGCACGGCCTGGGTGTGATAAGCCAGGGAAATGGCGTCGACAACCCAGTGGGCGAGTCTCTGCTTGGAGACAGCATTCCCTTTCTGCTGTCCCCCAAAGCAGACGAAGAGCTGCTCAGAGCGTCTGGTGCTCTGTGTGCGGTCCAGATAAATACATAAAGCACGTACTGGACACAGCAGTGAAAGGGCTGGGTCTGCCTCCTCCCGGGGCAGCGCTTGCAGGTTCACTACCTGATCCCTGAAGGGCTTGGTAGGAACCTTGGGCACATAGCCCGGTCGTGGTCTTAGGATCACGATAGTATCTGCCGGACCGAACTCCAGGCAAGCGTCGCTAACAGAGAACGCATGCAGGTCCCCTACCCTCTTGATGGAAGCGAGCGCGATCAGCAGGGCAGTCTTGAGGGAGAGGGCCCTGAGTCCAGCTGAGTCAAGCGGCTCGAAGTGGGGTCTCTGGAGGCCCGTAAGGAGGACCGAGAGATCCCAGGAGGGGAACAGGTTAGGCCAGGAGGGAGTTATCCTCCAGGCACCTTTTAGGAACCTGACGATTAAGTCGTGCTTACCAAGAGACTTGCCGTCTACCGTGTCGTGGTGGGCCGCGATAGCGGCGACATACACCTTGAGGGTGGAGGGGGACAGCCTCCTCTCCAGCCTCTCCTGAAGAAACACGAGCACTGACCTAACTGCGCACTTCTGCGGGTCTTCGGCTCGGGAAGAACACCAGTCCGCGAACAGACGCCACTTTAGAGCGTAGATATGCCTGGTAGAGGGGGCTCTGGCTTGATTGATTGTATCTATGACGGTCGGTGGTAGGCCGGCTAGATCTTCCGCATCCTGTCCAAGGGCCAGACGTGGAGGTTCCAGAGGTCTGGGTACGGGTGCCAGAGCGTGCCCCGTCCCTGAGAAAGAAGGTCCTTCCTCAGGGGAATCCACCAGGGAGGGGCTGTCGTGAGGAGCGTGAGGTCCGAAAACCAAGTCCGGGTAGGCCAGTAAGGGGCTACCAGAATGACTTGCTCCTCGTCCTCCCTGACCTTGCATAGCACCTGTGCAAGAAGGCTCACTGGGGGGAATGCGTACTTGCGCAGCCCCGCAGGCCAGCTGTGTGCCAACGCCTCTGCCCCGAGGGGAGCCTCTGTCCGGGCATACCAGAGCGGGCAGTGGGAGGTTTCTTGGGAGGCAAACAGGTCTACCTGAGCCTTGCCGAACCGGTCCCAAATCAGCTGGACCGACTAGGGGTGGAGCCTCCACTCTCCGGGCACCAAGGGGACGGGTTTTTTTGGACGTACCCGGCGGGGCTTCGCAGCGGTGCGGAACAGGTTACGCGGTGTCGGGAGGCAACGTGGCATCCCGAGGCTCTGGTGCTGAGAATGAACTCAAAGCACTTACCTTGCTCTGCGCACCAGGCAGGGGGCGGGTTCGTGACTGAGGAGGAGGTCTGATGTTGGCGTCCTCTGTACTCGTCTGAACCGGCCGGCCGGGGAACAGTCGTGGCGCTGAAGGCGGGGACACCGCGTCCATGGAGCCGGGACTGTTGAGGCCTGAAAGCAGAGTGCCGTGAGAATGGCATTGTGCCCCAGAGACAAAGGAAATAGTTCTTTTATTGAGAATTTGGGTACCGCAGCCCGTGTTAGGGGGTGCGGCAAATGAAAAAACAAAGGATTCTCCTCCCGGCCCTCCACCGGGGGACGGAGCGGTCTTACCACCTCTGGAGCTAACGTCTTGGGCTCTGGGTGCGTTGTCTCAGGAGCGCCTGGGAGCCTTCCGGGTCCTCGAGGGGGTCCGTGAGACAGGGGGCGTGCGCTTCCCGCAGTTTGCTCGACGCTGGGGCTGAGAGCTGGGCCCGGGTTGAGGCGGAGCAGGGGTTTGCCTTCTGGCCGCGGGAGAAGTGGCTGAATATCTCGACCAGGTTCTGAACATCTCGACCATGTTTAGCCACAGTTGACGTTCCTGGACCACTAGCGTGGCCATCGCCTGCCCGAGTGCTTGCGCTGTGACCTTCGTCGCTCTCAGGGCGAGGTCAGTCGCTGAGCGCAGTTGCTGCAGCGTGTCGGGATCAGGGCCACCCCAGTGCATGTCGCGTAGTGCCTTGGCTTGGTGGACCTGCAGGAGAGCCATGGCATGCAGGGCGGAAGCGGCGCGTCCGGTGGCGCTGTAGGCCTTCGCTGTCAGCGAGGAGGTTGCTCTACAGGTCCAGGAAGGGAGTACGGGGCGACCTCGCAAGGTGGTAGGGGTACCGGGGCATAGATGGATCGCAACCGCCCTATCCACCTCGGGAATCGCCTCGTACCCATGGCGCGCTCCGCCATCGAGGGTGGCGAGGGCGGATGAGCCTGTGGCGATGTGACGAGTGGAGAGGGGTGCTCTCCAAGAAGACGTCAGCTCGTCATGCACTTCTGGGAAAAACGGGACCGGGGGTGCGAGGCTGTGAGCGGCGCCCAGACCCCAGGAACCAGTCGTCGAGCCGTGATGGTTGTGGGGAGGATGGAGGGTTCCAATCCAAGCCCACACTGTCGGCTGCCCGGGAAAGCATGTTCATCATCTGTGCGTCAGCCTCAGCCTGGGCGTGCAGGCCCGAAAGCGGCAGCCCAGGGGAGTCCTCAGCATCAGATAACCCACCCTCCGATGCCGCGGCGAGCTCATCGGCTTCCATCATAAGAGGGTCGGCCGACTGGCTGTGAGGCGAGTCACCGCTACCTCGAGCACGGACGGGAATCAACGAGCGTGTCGGGGCGCGGGTGGTCCGAGGGGGCGTACCTGGCGGAGCTGCACCGGCTGCCATCCCCAAATCGCCTCCATCGCCAACCGCATCGTCCTCAATCCCGTGGGAAGAAGGAGCGACACGGGGGCGACTGGAGTGGCTTGCTCACGGTTGTAAGCAAGCCGCGACCGCAACGTTGTCATGGTCATGTTCTCGCAGTGAGAACATGAACCATCCACAAATGCAGCCTCGGTGTGATCGCTACCCAGACACACGAGACAGCGCCTGTGGCGGTCGGAAGCGGAGAGCACTCTACCGCATCCAGAAACAAGGGCATCTTTATAAAGACGCGTCCTTAAAAGGACGTTCAACACCGCTGTGTTTTGCTCTTTTAGAGGAAATTACTCTTAAATAAAATCACTCTTTTAGGGAAAAAACTCGTGAGAGTTTTTAAATCTGCACTGTCGATGCGCCCAGGGGCAGGAATGCACAGCTGTGCAAACAGGAGAAAGCCACTGTTGTGTGCCGTAGAATCCAACAGCATGCAGCAGAGGGATAACAGGAACTCGGTGTGTACACGCAGCAGTTGCAGACACGACCATCGGCTCCGAAGAAATTTTCTGAATGAACTCCCGTATTTGCGCCGCTTAAATACCCGTATGCAAATACTGGTTGCCAACTCTCATTGGCCTTTTTTCATAGTCCACAGGTGAATATCGGCGCTCAAGAGAGACCCCTAGTGTCGCTTCTCTGACACAACGTGGAGAGAGCGACAGAAGGGGAATCATAGTTTTAGGATGAACAGTTAAAAAGTTACAGCCAAAAGAGCCAATTTTGGCATTTCTTGACCCATACGTGGTGCTGTGACCAAACTTTGCATGGTACCTCGGATCATGGTCCTGATGAAGCATACCATATTTTGTTTCAATAGGACAAAGCATTGCCGAGATACATCCTCAAATCCATTTTCATGTCGACGTCGCTACATTTCTGAACAGTAGCACAAATTTAAATTATTTCTTGTCAATTGTATGCGGCTCAGTCTGGAGATTATTTTGAGCCATTGTTTGGACAAATTGAACAAAGTTTGAAGGATGTGAAAAGTTTAAACTGTAAATGTCATAATGCAAGACGATGGCCACTGTAATGGTTGGAGTTTTAATAAAAGGGATCTATTTGAATCATGAGGAGTAATCAAAAATGTTTGGTGAATTGTGAACCAGAATGGTGTCTCTAGGACAAACGGTTCAAAAGATACACACAAAAGACTTCTGAATTGATGGTAGCACTATAGAGTATGACCTAGAGAACCCAAATTTGATATAAGGGCTATTCATGCCACCCCTATCAGTGTGCCAAATGTAATAATTTTCCTATGTATGGTTCATAGGGCTGCCATATGGGGATTTTCCACTGCACGGTACAACTCGACTCAACTGGACTCTGCTCGGTTTTTGGGGGTTTTCCACTGTGGATAGTACCTGGTACCTGATACTTTTTTTAGTACCACCTCGGTCGAGCCGAGCCGATACTAAATGAGATGTCAAAATCCTGCAGATCACTGATTGGTCAGGGAGAATCGTCACTACCAGCATCAGTGGATTTCCGACACGCGACATCAACCCACTAGTTTTAAAGTTAGCAACAGTGATAACAGTATTGTTTGTTCACGCAAATTTTGAATTGTGAAAAAAGAAATAGCTGTGCGCAAAACCACGCCATGGTCAATAAACGAGGTCTACTCATTAGCGATGAGTGAAACAATAAAGTCTATCAGGAAGTGTACCAGCTACCACTGGACCTACCAATAGTGTAGGGAAAAGTTAAAAAAAAACATAAAATTGACTACAGAACTATCAAGGAAAAGTGGTAGTGGTTCAACCAAATGGACGCTATCTAAACCGGCGAGCAATGGGAGCGAGAGTGCCCTGGACTGGCGTTGATCCACGATGGAGGATGGTATGTTTTGTTATGTTAACTCTATACTCTGCTTGAAAGCTTCACTTTATTTAGTTGACCAGCTACAGGAAGCTTGCTTCTAAAACAACCAGGCCAATTTAATTGTTACACTTGTGTAAAATCACCGTGCGACAACTGCTTTATGCAGCACAATGAGCTAGTAGCTAACAGCTAGCGGTTGTGTTATTGTTTTGTTCAGTTTAGGTTGTGTTTAAGATGATGTCATGGCAGTAGAGGCGGCACAACTATGACGATCAGCCTAAAATCCCACCCACGTTGAGGGACACTAAACTGAAATGGAAATGCAAACTCAGAAAAGTAAAGTGAGTAGAGTTGAGGTGAGTCGAACCGTAAAGTGCAGTGGAAAAGTTCCAATCGACTCCCAGCCATAATAATAATAATAATAATACTAACGGATACAATAGGTGCCATAGCACCATCGGTGCTTGTCCCTAAAAATACAAACGAACACAATAGGGGCTACTATTGCTTGCTTCGGTGCTTGGACTCTAATAATAATACTAATGGATTCAATAGTGGCTACTCAATTTTGGTGCTTGGCCCCTAACGTACGGATATAATAGGGTATGGTACCTCAACAGGCAAGCGCTAAAGGCCTGTTCACACCAAATCCATGATGATTTTGTGGGACAATCTTCCATAGCCTAATATTTTTATATTACATTTATTAAAAATAAAATACATGAGAAAACACTGGTTCACTGTCTTTTCTTTATTGAAACGATTGTAATACTTTATTATTACATATTACCCTTAAGAACAATACTAATGCTAATATGTCTAATAATTGAATCTGTTATTAGAAAAAGTGCAAGGAATAGATTCCATTTGGAGGTGAGCAGGAACAGTTGACTTGCATGGAGGACATGGAGATCCAGATTCTTCATTAAAGGTTTTTTCTCTTTTTTCCCTGCAGGCAAAGTTGTGTAGTTTTGTGTATCTATATACAAACAAAATGTTCTTAATTGTTGAATAAATAAAAAAGGCTACTAATACTGAGAAAAATAACTAATAAAATAATAATTAAAAAAAGATAAATAATAAAAACAACAATAGTAATAATAATAATAGCAGCAGCACAAACACTTTGTCATTACATTGAGGGCTTTGGCACTTTACATTGTATTGTTGACAGAATTTGGCTCTTGGTGAAAACTAATTGGGTAACCCTTCAGTGCTTGGCCCCTAATACTTACTTAAATAGGGAGTAGAAGGCAAGTGTAGACATAAATGACATGTACATATTTAATTACAAAACTATTTTGTTTTTATATATACATTTGCAACATGAATGATCATTTTTGACTTCAGAACTGTCCAATCTGTAGAAGTAGCAGGTGTTTAGAATAAAGTTTAGGACAAAAACCATCAGTGTTTCTCACTTCATGCTCATAGTTTTGAATGAATACTGAACATTACATTCAGTTGGTTAATCATATATTGTCTAATAGCACAAATATTTCAACCTATCCAAAGCTCAAATCAGATCTGAAATTCCGCCAATGGTCGTACCTCCACAAAGCCGCCGTGCGACACTTCATCTTTCATTTTCGCAGTGAAATGGCAGCTTCAGTCCAGTAAGATGAAAGAAAAATAATCTGCAAAACTATGAGTTTTTCGAGTTGAAATAAAAAATAAAAGTTTTTCGAGTTGAAATAAAATTGTAAGGTGTAAAAAATTTATCTTTAGAAATGTAATTAAGTAAAAATTAAGTATTCAGTTTAAATTGCACTTGAGTCAAGTACAAATCCAAGAAAATAATACTTAAGTATAATACTTAAGTCACATATACTTCACAAAAAAATCCCATAAGTCAGTGATGCTGTTCAGTCCTGCCAAAGTCTCTCAGACAACGGTGGTCTGCTGCATCCTCCGCTATATAGCGCTCATTCAGTGGCGTATTTGTTTAGTGTGTCAAACCAACATTGTTGGGGAGTAACGGAATACAATAACACCGCCCTCATGGAGAGAGCACTCGTGGCCGACACTACAGAGGTTGGTTCACTCTCAGTCTCTGTTGCGGATGTAACCCGATCCTTCCGAAGGGTGAACATCCGTAAAGCCGCGGGTCCAGAGGGCATTCCGGGCTGCGTCATCAGAGCGTGCGCGAACCAACCGGCTGGTGTTTTTACTGACATTTTCAACCTGTCCCTCTCCCTGTCTGTAGTCCCCACATGCTTCAAAATGTCCACCATTGTGTCTGTACAAAAGCAATCAAAAATCACTTGCTTAAATGACTGACACTGGACTGTTGCTCTGACCCCCATCATCAGCAAATGCTTTGAGAGGCTAATCAGAGATCACATCTGCTGTTCTGCCCACCTCTCTGGACCCATTGCAGTTTGCCTACCACAACAACCGCTCCTCTGATGATGCCATTGCATCTACAATACACACTGCTCTCTCCCGTCTGGAAAAATGAACACATATGTGAGAATGCTGTTTGTAGACTACAGCTCACCATAGTGCCCTCCAAGCTTGATGTGAAACTCTGGGCTCTGGGCTCAAACAGTTCACTGTGCTCCTGGATTTCCTGTCAGGCAGACATCAGGTGTTAGAATGGGCATCAACATCTCCTCATCACTGACCCTCAACACTGGAGCCCCGCAGGGCTGTGTTCTCACCCCACTCCTGTATTCCCTATACACACATGACTGTGTGGCAACACATAGCTCCAATGCCAACATAAAGTTTGCTGACGATACAACGGTGGTAGGTCTGATCACTGACAATGATGAAACAGCCTACAGAGAGGAGGTGCACACTCTGACACGCTGGTGTCAGGAGCACAACCTCTCCCTCAACGTCAGTAAGACCAAGGAGCTTGTAGTGGACTTCAGGAGGTAAGACAGAGAACACAGCCCCATCACCATTAATGGATCACCAGTGGAGAGAGTCGGCAGCTTCAAGTTCCTCTGTGTCCACATGACTGAGGAACTCACATGGTCTGTCCACACTCAGGCCATTGTGAAGAAGGCTCACCAGCGCCTCTTCTTCCTGAGACGGCTGAGGAAGTTTGGAATGAACCACCACATCCTCACACGGTTCTACACTAGTACTGTAGAGAGCATTCTGACTGGTTGCATCACCGCCTGGTACGGCAATAGCACCGCCTTCAACCGCAAAGCCCTGCAAAGGGTGGTGCGAACTGCTAGACACATCATCGGAGGTGAGCTTCCATCCCTCCAGGACATATGTAACAGGTGGTGTGTGAAAAAAGCTCAGAGGATCATCAGAGACTACAGCCACCCGTGTCATGGGCTGCTCTCACTGCTACCATCAGGTAGGCGGTATCGCAGCATCAGGACCAGCACCAGCCGACTACATGACAGCTTCTTCCCCCAAGCAATCAGACTTTTGAACACTTGATCTCTCACGATCAATAATCAGCACTGCACTTTATTAATCTTATTATCTCACACTGGACTGTCATAAATTATATTCTCTACAATACATCTACTGTATATATATTTTATATATACTCTTATTTTTTATTTTTATTGTATGTGTATTCTATATTGTGTGTATTGTTTACAGTACATTGTAGGCCTATATTATTATTAAGTAAGTGTAAGTATTTGTACATTAGATACGTAAATTGTGCTGCGTAAATCTGATGTTTGTTGTAATTGGTATATGTCTCGTCACTGTCATGACTGCTATGTTGCTCGGAACTGCACACAAGACTTTCACCTACTGCTGCACTTGTGCATATGGTCGTATGACAATAAAGTAATTTGATTTGATATGTAACAGGATTACGTATTTAAAATACAAAATAGTAACTGTAATTAGAATAAAGTTACATTCAAAATGTATTTTGATTACTGAATAGATTACTTTGCATTTTATTGTCATTTGTTTCATTTCATATTTAGTCCTTTCAGATGGAAAACATTTATACATATAAATGATGTGATCTAAAGTGCATTTGAACAGCAGTGAAACACTTTATGATGTGTTACATTCATACGTGCAGACAGAGAAGTACGGTGCAGACAGAGAAGTACGTTTGACGTAAGAAGAAATTGAAATAAATCTTGCAGCATGTAATATAATATAATATGTAGTGGAATGCATTTCAAAAGTAACCCTCCCAACCCTGCAAACCAATGATACTCCTTCACAGCCTGCATTCAAATGTTGTTGGCTGAGGATATAGGTAAACTTTAGAGGTTGGAAACGCCACCAGAGCAGTTTGCAATCCAAACAGTGAGTGCTGCCGCTGTTTAAAGAGATCACATTATGCAGTTACAGATTTTTAGGGGGGCTGAGATGAAAGTTAGGGGGGCTTAAGCCCTCCTAAATAGGGTCTAGCAACGCAAAAAGAAAAAATAAATAATTACAAATTATTATTTTCAAAGTAAAAATGTTTGTCAAAAGTTAAACACAAGTTTGAATTCAAAATATCCAAGCATGATTTAAGAATGTTTCAAAGAGCATCTTATGTGCTTCAATAGAAGGAAATCTCCACACTGCAGCAATCTAACGGTGTAACCGCACATCAAGTGAGACAAATTCATCTCTGTTAATGAGCATTAAACAGTTGTTGATTGTTTGATTGAATTGCTGTCAGCTATCTAAACGTGTCTAATTGAAGTGTGCAGAGACAGTGAAAGAGCGACACATTTACAGTGGCGCTGACTGAATAAAACAATCTAAATGAAAATTTAGTGCTGTCTTGTGAACAGCAATTATCAGGGAAACGCCGAAGAAGCTTTTGTTTAGTTCTTTTGTCTGTGCTCGGACTTGAAATGTCTTATGAAATTGCTGTGATGCTTTGGCTTTGTGGATTATCACACGCCCCGTTCGTTTCATGAGAACAATGGCAATGCAAATGGACTGATAAGACGGTTTTCGGTTGCAACGAGGGAGGCAGGCGTGCATTGTCATTCTCACAGAGTTTGGTTTAAATTAACTGCGACAAAGAATGTGAGAAAGAAAATCACAGCTGACGAGTTATAAAGTGAAAATCTGATTACATAATGTATTTAAGAATTTCCTGTCACCATCAACACCACAGACTGATATTGTGAAAATTACGTGACTGTGGCAACAATTTGTAAAATGACAATGCGTGGCTCCTTAATGAAATGTCCACTGAGTGATGGCAAAAGCGAGTTACATTTTCTCCCAATCAGAGAAGGTTAATGCTTGTGGTAGTGGGGGCGTGGTTGAGCGCCAGTTTGTGAATGGAGAGCAAGATCAGGAGATGAGAACAGTAAGGATCATTACATGTCAGTGATTGTCTCTAACAGCTGTTTGTCATTGCAGTGAGAGTTGGAAACAGATTTAAGGACAAGCCTGATACCAGTTAGGGAGAGAGAGCTTCACACACCCCAAGACAGTGCTGTTTGAATGAACATTGTGTTTGAGTGTTTACCGCTGGAAAGCGTAGTTTTGAGTTTTGTAAAATAAATAACACATTTGAGTTGGATTTGCTGTCTCTCGCCTCCTTTCCAAGAAAGCTAAGAACCTTTCACAATGCTCTATCAAGTTCTAAATCAACTAAACCTACTTCCCTACCCTTAACCTAACCAATAGTGTCATAAAAAAAGAAAATGTGCCATGAAAAGTGCAATTGCTAAAGCAACCACATCATTTGGTGCTTCTATGACATTTTTGACTCACGTGTCGACTTGATTGGTCTTCAGGACTCGTACCCCCATTTCAAATAAAATTGTTTAAGCCTAAGAACTATTTAAATCTCAAAATGTCACGTCCATGTCATTATTGTTGTGTTCAGGTAAAATGAGCCATGCATTGAGCTAAAATGGGCCAGTGAATCTGTAGAAAAAACATTATTGTCAATAAAGAAATGTGCTCTTTTAATTTATTTCAAATTTGCCTCGTTAAATTAATGACATTGCATTGCAAGAAATCTTCTCTGACATCACAAATGAATGTGTTAAAATGAGTGTAGTGGGGGAGGTTGAGTTAAGAGAGATTGAGGTAAATTTGAAGTTGCTAGAATATTGCCCTCTAGTGGCTGGGAGCATTTATGTTGTGTTGTGGCTTAATTTCTTTGTGTTGTTGCTTAATTTATTTGTGTTATGGCTTAATGTATTTGTGTTGCGGTTTACATTTGTTGTGTTTTGGCTTAATTTCTTTGTGTTGTGGCTTAATTTATTTGTGTTGTGACTTAATATATTTGTGTTGTGGCTTAATTTTTGTGATGTGGATTAAATTTTGTGTTGTGTATTAATTTCTTTGTGTTGTGGCATAATTTATTTGTGTTGTGGCTTAATTTCGTTGTGTTGTGTCTTAATATTTGTATTGTGGATTAATTTAATTGGGTTGTATCTTAATTTATTTGTGTTTCGGTTTACTTTTGTTGTATTGTGGCTTAATTTTGTTGTGTTGTGGATGAATTTCTTTGTATTGTGGCTTAATTTATTTGTGTTGTGGCTTCATTTTGTTGTGTTGTTTGGCTCAATTTATTTGTGTTGTGGCTTGATTTCTTTGTGCTGTAAACTTTTTTTTCTTTGTTAATTTAATTGTGTTGTGCACCTCTGGGCCACCGTAAGATATAACTTTAAAAGACAACCTCCCTTTACTAAAAGTCTCAACTTGTTACCATTTTGTGAAAAGCTCCTAGTGTATGTGTGTTTGTGTGTGGATTTGTGTGTGTGGATCAAATACTGCATTGTTCTGTAAAGGTTTTCTGAAAGTCTTCACATTTTAATAAAGTAATTTCTAAAATTAAAGTAATTTTTTACTATTTGTTAATATAGGAATTTATGTTCAACTGTCATTTTATGTGTAAATTTATTTTTACACATAACAGTTCTTATTAAATTAGCATGAGTGTTTGTGAGAGTGTGTGTGAAGTCATTGTGCATTTTTGAGCACATTTATGGATACTGCGTTCATACAATAATACTATAACACATCCAAACTTGAATTTGGATTCTTTCAATATTATTTGAGCAGTTTTAATAAAAAGGAAAATATAATTGTTTATAATCATTTATAAAGTGGCCCATTTTGGCTTAAACAATCTACAGACTCCCTACTGTATATTAGAATACAAAATATTAATGCACGTTGCCTGGAATAAACAAGTAGTTTATGCTTGTTAGGTCATAATTGTGCAGACCCTTCTTCAACATTTCTGATACATGTACACGTTTATGGCTGGGGAGGGGGAAAGATTTTGAGTGACAGGCGTTAACTCAGTCTTTCCGAGATAAAATGCATTAAACCCCGCAAACCCTTTTCCAAACCCCATTCCTCTGTCTGACTGCCTGTGCGGTGGGCAGACAGATAAAACCAACATTGTCACAGCGGCATAGTTGTCTGCAGGCCTTCAATATTGCACACAGGAGCCCCCCATTTCCTCATTTAATCCCTGTGTAATATGTTGGCCAGAAAACCCTCGTGCTGTACACAATGCTCACCCAGCTTAGACACAAAAAAGGCTTATTAGTCTCCCACACTTCTCCACCCCGTCTTACAAATTCCTATTCTTTCCATTCGCAGGTGCAATATCTGTTTGTGTTATCACGGCCACCAATGTGTTGTTGGCTGGTATTGTTCAGTTTTTTTCCCTCATACAGTGTGGTTAACAGGACACAGAGTAAATTAGTCTTTACATGTTGGATTTTAACTTGTAACAGTTATTTCGTTACTGTAAAGGTATATTTTTGTTGCAATCCAATATGATGTTGAAGTTTGTTATTGCTGATATTTAAAGGAATGTTCCAGGTTCAATCCAATGCATGATGTTGATTACCTTAAAATAAATGTCAACTTGATCCTCAGTTAGAAAAAATTATACAAATTAGTATCGCACTTACAATGGAAGTCTATGGGGCATTGCAAGAAATTATAAAATACATACTGTTAACTTGAGATTTAACAATTGTTAAAGAAATATTCAGGGTTCAATACAAGTTAAGCTCAATCAACAGCATTGGTAGCATAAAATTGATGACCACAAGAAAACGTTTTGACTCACCCCCCCTTTTCTTAAAAAAAAAAGCACAACTCAGGTTAAAGCGAGGCACTTACAATGCAAGTGAATGGAGCCCATTTTTGGAGGATTTAATTGCAATCAGAATATAATAGAAGAACAGGGAGCCCTGCAACAGATGCATGGCCCTCAGAGACACCCCCCCCCTACCCCTCTCCCATCCCCCGGACATCAGGTCAGTCTGGGATTACACAAAAAGACATAAAAGACACAAAATATAAATAAATAAAAGATATGTGGCAAATTCTCCAAGAAGCTTGGAACATCTTATCTGCCAACAACCAACAAAAACTGTGTCCAGATGTAAGTAGGAGAATTGGTGCTGGTTTGAAGGCAAAAGTGTTCACACCAAATATTGATTTAGCTCTTTATCTGTTTACTGGACTTTGTATGATGTTAATTGATTAATGAAAACTATTTATTTCATAATTTTTTAAGAAATACTCACTTTGAAAAATTTCACAAGTGCCTAAAACTTATGCACAGTACTGTACATATATATATATAAATATATCATCCACCTTACATATGTTAGGCTGACTAGCCTAATCTCTTACAAGGAAAGTGAATGGTGACTGCAGCTTACATTCTGCAGAAATCAAAAAGTAGGGGTTTGGAAAAACATGAGGGTTCGTAAACGATGGCAGCATTTTCATCTTTGGGTAACCTATCACTTTAACCCCTTAAAGTGCCTTTCTGTTATACACATCCTGTATATAACATAGCAATTTTATGATTTGTTATAGAAAAAATTATGTCAAAATTGTTTTCTGTTATAATCGATATTATGCCACAAATGTTGTCAATAGAGCTTCACTTCTATTGAACCTTAAAAATTCCTTTAAGAATTGTCCAGTGCCGAAATTGCTAAGCTGAGAAGAGAATCATTCGAAACACATATCGGTTTTCCCAGACTATAAATGCATAACCATTCTCAGCATAATAAAATACTGTACAGCAATGACATGAACTGAACACAACTTGCCTCTCTAAAATCCTAATTTTGTTCTGCGACAACAAATCTCCCTGCTAATACATTCATACTCTTAATTATATGGCATACTTATGGCATTAATTAGATGGTGTCCTCGTCAACTCGAAGACTGTAATCAGTATGACTTTCTTAAAACATATCATTAATACCCTTTATCTAACAGCAACAAGTTCACAGAAAAGTTGTCCTTTTGTATTCATGAAACAATGTTTCTTTTTGTCAGTTTTATATAAATTGGTAGTTAGAATAAAACAGATCCCAGAAGATATATCTGTTAAAAGTTTATTTATCATCAAAGCTAACTAAATGTTAAATGTTCTTCACTTTAAACTAGGGCTGGGCGATATATTGAATATTCACAAATTGCTGGCATAAAATTAAGCAATATCGTGAATACCACACAGATTTAAATGCTCTTTTTATTTGGCCATATAAGGATTCACCCAAAAATGAAAATTCAGTCATTGTTTATTTACCCGTGTTGTTATAACCCTATATGAGTTTGTTTCTTAACACAAAGGGAGACATTGTGAAAAAATGTGGTGCTCAATGAAGTCATACAATAGCAGTTTATGGTGACCACCTCTTCAAGCTTCAAAAGGACACAAAATTATAATTCAGAACTAGTGGTCGACCGATATGTTTTTTTTTTAAGGGCCATTGCCGATATCCAGAGAACAGGGTGGCCGATAGGCCGATACAATGCCGAAATATGACACAATTTAATATAGTAAGTAACAAATATTAAATTGCTAAAAATATATAATAAACTCTTATTTATCACTCTTTTTAATACATTTCACACAAAACTAAAAAACGATATTGTATTGTAAATAGTAAAAGTCTTTTTATTTCTTTTTAGTCATCACATTTAAGTAATTTAGTTGCACATGAAGTTGTGTTAATTGTTAAATTGTTAATATATTAGGAAGAAGGAAGTAACAGTACACCCAGTAGTCCAGCAACCATGGATGGTATGTCCATGTTGTTAGCAATCGTGTTTACTCAAAAATATTGAATCAAACCAATTGTACATACAGTACACAGTGAATAAGACATTTACTTATAGCACACGTGACACGCTTTTACCTTGGGCTGCAACTGAAAACGTAGACAGCTGACTTGCTACCTTGCTGCTTAACCAATTAATGGCTTAACTGACCGCTGTTTTAACTGAATGAAACTCTTAAGGAAACTAATCTCTGAACAGTTTGAAAAGCACCTTATTTTCATCCTACCTCCATATACTGCCTCCGGAGGCAGCATTGTCCTGGTTTCAGATGCAGCCTTAAAGTTGCACTCATACATTCGTGCGGATCCAGAGCGAGCTTCATCTCCTGACAGTTTAAATGGTTTAAACAGTAAATGAGATATCTGAATGTTTTCAGATGGTATATGATATTAGTTTTATTGATATTTGCCTTTTTTCTCATTGGACAAGACAGTTAAAGTTTCAGGGAACTGTTGAGGAGAGAGAGAGAGAGAGAATGAAACAGGCGAGCACTGTGACATTATGAGCTCAAACACATCTGCGGACCAGTTAATTTAGACTGTGTTACACACTGATTTATTATTGGAATAACACGATGGCACGTAACAACAAAACAAATCATGACTGGTCGTTTACATGTCTCAGATGCTTCACATGTAAGCAGGTGATTTTCGGCGCCCTTAAGAAAAACAAACGACGAAATGGGAAAAATTTAGCGGCATTGGCTGATACATTTTTCCGCTTGGAATATAAAAAGTCTGAATTATCTGCCCATTTATCGGCCTTGCTGATAAATCGGTCGACCACTATTCAGAAGTCTAAAAAATTATTCCATGAGACTCATGATTGTATGATAATTTTGCCAAAGATTTGAAGTTGAAGAATTTATGCATTTCTATGCCCAGCCTTATTTTTGAATGTTTTTGCACCGGTGCTAGATCACAGTGGACGGATTTACCCACGCGATACCCACGTAAATGCCAAAAATAGAAAAAAAAAAGCCATCAGTAGAATATATCATTGCTCGTCACTGCTAGTTAGGACAAAAACTTTAATTACCATAGAAAGAAAAGGGTGATAAAAAGTCAGTGAACATTTTCACTATACAATACATTCGATTTCAGTTTGTTTCTCACCAAACCTTATCGTATGCTTTGATAACAATCATGAGTCTCATGGAATAATTTATTAGACTTCTGAATAATACTTTTGTGTCCTTTTGAAGCTTGAAGAGGGGTCGCCATAAACTGCCACTGTATGACATCACAGAGCACACAATTTTTTCACAATTTCTCCATCTGTGTTAAGAAAAAGTAAAGAAAGACATATAGGGTTATAACAACACAGGAGTGAGTAAACAATGATTGAATTTTCATTTTTGGGTGAACTATCCCTTTAAGTTTTATAAAGAGTGCACCAGTAGACTCATTTCACAGCCCTTCAGTGCTGCACAATTAATAAAAATAACATAAAATTGGTGATGTTGTTATATATGATTATTAAATCACAAAATGCACTGAATAAAGACAGATAAACATGGTCTGTGTACCCATCAGAATGAACCGGTAACCCGCTAATCTGTGTGCACACGCAGGGCTAATGATGTTTTCAGCACTCTCAGAGCAGTTCACATGTATTGTAAAATCAAAAGTACTGCAGGTGCAACCATCTGTGCAATTCAAAATTTTAGTAACTGCAACAAGTTATTATACAATATACAATACAATACAATATAATTGTAAATAATGCTTTTTATTAAGCTACATGTACTTTTGTATATGCAATATAAATATAAATATCCATATCAAAGAAAATGATTAAATCTCATTCTCCCTTGTGTTTATTTAGCCTAGCGAAAAACTGGAAAACAAGCATTCATAATTTGAGGGATGAAATGATGGTTACACTTATAAAAAAAAAAAAACTTTTGAGTCATGTCAGACCAAATACACAATTATCGAGATATACATTGAATATCATCAATGGATTGAAAAATATTGATATATAGCTTTTGTAGCTACATTACCCAGCCCTACTTCAAGCCTTCAGGATATAATACATACAGCCTATTATGTTCAAAACCCATTCATCACATCTTCACTCAAATCATCATATTTTAGCTTTTGTGCAGGTGTCTTTGTGTCTGTGAGATACAAACAGACAGCTTAAGGACTGTTAGTCATCTATGTGACCAGATCGCATCTGTCTGCTTTGTAAATCTAATTAGCTGCTTTCAGGTCTATGATCTAATAAAATAAATATATATTAAAACTCTGCAGCTCTTAGTTCTCTTTCTCTCTCTCTCTCTTTTGTTCAACTGTATGCTGTCAGAAAATAAATATAATTATGGAAGAGTGACAGTATAAAGCATTCTGAAATTCCCTGATGTGATGCCAATGAGCTGGCGATGTCTCGGCCCATTAAAGCAAGAGAGATGTCTAACAATCACAAGCAGACATGAGATTGTACGGAGGAGTTCAGAATTATAAACTGTGAGTATAACATTTGGGAAATAAGTAGATTGTAAAAAGCTAGCCTTTTTTGCAATGTTGTTTTTGACTAGCTTTGAAATAATCTAATGTCAGAGTTACAATGTCAAAGCTTTTTTACCAGATGTTATGAGTAATAAAAGACCTTGACAAACAAATTTAAGCTCTTTGAGCCTTGCAGAAGAAGGAAACACTATTTCTGTGAAGCAAACCTTGGACAATTCCTCCAAAACACTAACAAAATGGGAACACATCAATACTATGAAATTCAGATATTAATGTAAATTTGTCATTTGTAAAGAAAGAAAATAATTCTAAAAAATCACTAGTGGTCTCAGACTTTTGGACCCCACAGTATATCTTGATACAGTATAGTAAATGTTATTATATTTTTCTTTTGTTCAAAGAACCCAATGCAAATCATCATGGCCTTCCAAACACAATTCTTGTAGAATGGCAGCGTGTTTACAACCACTCATGAATAAGTTAGCCCACAGCGGCGGCCGAACATGTGGGAGAGACGCTCTCCCTTGAATCTAAGTAGGTTAAATCAAGTTGCCAAATGGAGTGGATTTGACAAGGCTCCCTGCTACTCGAATGAGCATGAACTGTCTCATCTCCACTGAAATGGATATTTTCCCCACACTTTCACGCTGGACCGGAAGTCCTGGAGCCACGGCTGACAGGAGAGAGACGTGAAGCTAGCTTTCTGTTTTGATCTGCACTTAAAGTGAGCGTCGCTGAGCTCTTTGTCAAAAGAAACAAGAAACATTTTGACGTTTTCTATCACTACAACATGCAATTCTTCCACAGGGGCCAGCGCCCAAGACTTAAGTGGTAGTATGCAGGGTGTCCCCCCATACTGCGAAAACAAAAATTGTAATCAATGTTTTCCAGTAAAATACATAAACATTCTTAAACAAGAAAAAAGTCAGTTCACTCTGTGGCCATCTTGGTAACTTGATAAGTTTAAGACAATTAAACTGAATTCAAGATATATTCTCTGAAAACAAATCTTACACAAGAAGTCTCTTCTGCTAAAGCTCTAGTTCACCCAAAAATGGTTGTTCTGTGGTACCCCCAAAAATACATTTTTGAGATTCTTTTCGCAATTCTTTCCATACAATGATAGTTTGTAGTGACCACACTGTAAAAAAAATTGCATTAAAATACCACCAGCTGTGGTTGCCATAAATTTATGGTATAAAATACAGTGACCATTTTTCAGGCTTTACATATATTTTACGGTTCACTACCATTTATATTATTAAATAGTATAAACTAGAGCTGCCAAAAGGTAACACATCAATGCATGCGAATGATACAAATTTTATCACGTACATTTTTCTTAACCGTGATTAACACATATACAATTAATAAAGCATAAACCTTGGAAAAGGGTGGAACCTTTGCGATGTGTCCGCCTGGAGTCATTACAATGACAAACACCTCACAAACACACACACACAGCCGTGTCAGTGATCAAGTGATGGGAAAAGGGAAATCAAGTACTTTGCATCATGTTTAAGGTGCAATTTAATTACCATAGAAGCACGTCAAGTCTTAACTATCACGAAAATGTAGAATGCGACATTGTTTGTAATCGATTTTCATGTGAAATTCAAAGTAGTGATTTGAATTAGGAGTTGATATTTACAAAAAAATTTACAATACCTGTCATTCACTACAGAAAACGTACTCCCCTCTGCCATGTTGAAAGTTTAAGTCTCCTCCCATCTCTGAAAGTAAGATATCAGGTATTACTCTGGTAAATTATCTCTGAGTTCCAAGTCATAATTGCGAATTTAGGGGTCATTCATGTGCAACTTCCGAGTGGGAAACTCGTATTTACGATAATTCCGATAGCACGTGAAGGCAGCATGTTACTTGAATAGGTGCAATTTTAGGGCATTTCTATCTTTATAATGTGTAAGTCTTTATTTGGAAAATGTTATTAACTACAAAAGGTCACATGATGACTTAAATTTAATCAAGAGTGGCCCTCCCAGAAGAAATAATAAATACACATGTTGAGAGTGCACAGTGTCAATCACCCAAACATGAAACACCATCACAGTAACACATGTGACATAACAGCAATATAATAGACAATAAGCTACATACAATATAACACAGAACACCCAAATGTACATAACTGATAAAAAAAAATAAGATACAACTATTTCCTTTAAAATATAATGAAATGTGGTAGGTCACGCAGGGACTTCTGGGAAAGCTTGATTATAATTTTTCACTGTAATTTCAACAACAGTTCATGTATTCTCTTGTTAAACTTAATACATTTTTACCATTAATTATACATAAAATAATACTTTTTACATGCATTTACACATTTCATTTTGCTTACATATGAACTAAATTCTCTCTTAGCTAATGCTGTTACAGGGGACCTTCTAACTTGAGACATTACGAAAATAATAATTTTACAAATGTAATTTTAGCTTTAGTTTTTCATCTATATCATATATATATATACTATTTTCTTCTTTTTTGGAGCTTGACAGATGTCGCAGGTGTATATATTCTGTGGGGGATGGGTGGTGGGGGGGTTAAAGCTTTGTTCAATGTTCAAGCCAAATGTACTCCCTTAGATGTCACTATGAACTGTAATTTAATGGAAAATAAATGCGTAAAGAAAAAATTATTAAAATCCATTTTGTGTTCTATGAAAAGAGCACACAGGATTGAAATTATATAATGGTGAGTAAATAATTGCAAGACTTATATTTTTGGTTAAACTAATGCTTGCTTACTTTAAGAGTAGTAAGTGATTTTTTTCTTTTTATGAGGGGGCCACAGTGTCTAAGAGCAGCCCAGTTAGAGTGCTGGTTTGTCCCTGAGCTGTGCGTGACTAGAGGAGGGCGAGTTCACCGTGATAATTAGCACAGTGACCCAGTTTAAACAGCAAAAGCCTGAATCTGTGGCTCAGACACTTAACCTTTACTGACTCACACAGACAGAGGCAGTGCTTTAGAAAGGAGCCAGAAAGGAAATGGATTGCCGTGAGTGCTATTAGCCACAGATCGAGCAGAAAATTACCTGACAAACTATGAGTATTTGTGACGGTTTGAGTAATATGCTCGACACAGAACATTTCAGTACTGGCAACAAGAGGGAAATTGAATTAATAGCAATTCTACAGCATTTCACAGTCATGTATCCATTGAAACATACAGTAGCTGCTAATGGCCATGCAATGAGAGCTTTGGAAATGAACTAGTAAACAGAAAGAAAAAAACAAATAGTCCTTCTTTTATATGGTTTATCACAGATTCATGGTTAATTCCTTTAAATGAGTGAACGAGCAACAATTGAAAATGCTTATTGAGATGGAAAAAATAATTTTGGGGAAGATAAAAAGAGGTAGATAGATAGATTTATTTACTATCATAATAATGATCTTAATTTAGTTAAATTAGCAGTGTCACTATTTTTAGTTAGATAATCCCTAACACTGCACAATTCAGCTTTTAAGAAATTAGTCAAACTTTTCCACTCACCAATACAGCTATCTCTATGTTCCTCAAACCCGGCACTACACACACATCGCCCAATAGGCACAAGCCACTCCCCCTCTGCGCTGCAGTACATCTTGGGCGTGTCTCTTTCTTCTGCATGGTCCACACACTGACCTCTGACCTCCACGAGTGAGGACGAATCCGCCCCTGTTACCACATCCGTGAAGACGGCAAGATTCCGTGCCATGCCCGTGCAACGTTTAAAGTAAACTCGCACCGACACTATAGCGATGCAAGCTCCGATATCCTGGAAAGCCAAGTAGAAGCCTCGTTTGCTAAGTGGCCCCACGCCACGAATTTCAGTGTTAAGTTTGAGTCTTCGCACACCTAGGTCCACGTTTGTGAAACTTTCGTCAGCCGCGATGGTGTCAATTTTGGAAAACTGACTCTCCCAGATGCTCGTGCCAATATCACGGTCAGTCTCGTAGTAGTAGAGGTTAAAGGTCTCCTTGCAGGTGCCGAGTACGCCTGGCATGCTGTTGCAGTCACGCAGCGTGAATTTAATCTCGATGTAGATACGGCGGGCGCCGTCTCGCTGGATCCAGTTGGTTCGGAGCCAGTTGTTTTGGCTCAGGCTCATGACATTGCACACCTGGTACGTATGGATGGGAGTGAAATACTCATCCATTTCGTTGATTGCGTCCCACTGCCAAAGAGAAACAGAGAATGAGAGAGCTGATATTATATGGAAAATGGGTCCATTTTAAAAGAATACAAAATCATAAAAGTTTAGAACAACATAAGGGTGAGAATTTTATGCATGTGCAAAATCTGAATATTGCAAAACAATTTGCAAATAAAGCAGCATTTCCATCCCATGTTTATGAGAGAAATTGGTTGAAATTGGTGCAAAATAGAAATGAAAATGGAAGTTGAAGCCAGTTCTGGAAGGTAATAGTAGACAACAATTGTGATGACAGACTTGGGCATTTCAGAATAACCAGGGGCCTGTACCACGAAGCTAGTTAAACAAACTCAGGGTTACAGGATTGGTTTCGATTTGACAAAACCAAACCAATCCAATCACGCTTAATTGGTACCATGATGCTGCTCATTAACTTTGTCAATTCAAATTTGATCCTTAAAATGTGTTCATATGTGCATGCACTAGAATGAGTGACGTTTCCAATGAACAGCCAATCATGTAAAACATGGAGAGAAAGAGAGAGACAGAGAGCGATTCACTTCTCGCAAAGGAGTCAGTGGGATTTACCTCTCCCCTGAATGCTGATCATTATGAAAATTTTAATAATTAATTTTTTTTTAATATTTACAAAATTAAACAAAACAATTTAAATGAGAAACAGCTGATATGTGTAAGTACATTCCTAAATGTTCACAACAAGTACATAGGCTTATTATTTTTAAAAGCTTAAAAACTATATGTTAAAAAATATATAAAATGTTATATTCAAGCTTAATGAAATGTAATACTATTACATATTTATATACAGTAGGCTACTTTAGCATAATTAAAAGTTAGCACTCGGAATATTAAATAATTGGTTTGCAAAAATAAGGCATATTTGTAATTTTTTTAAAGTCACATTTTGTGGACTGCTTATATTAAACAAAGTGAAATACAGTATGTTCATCTCTAATCCTTAAAATAATGGGTTTGGGTGGCATTCATCCCCTTTCAATAGCCATCTTGCTGAGTGATTAATATTTAAATATTTTTAAACAGATAATTATTGGCAGGTATTGCATTAATCCATCTTACTAGCTGTTTTATAGACAGCCAAATATTCCAAGTATAATATGTTTATATTTTTATAGATATTTTTTATTTTATGGCTAGATTAAGTAAATTAAATCAATTATAATGTATTTTAATAAAATACTCCATCTGCTGAAAATCTATATTTAGACTCTCAGATAAGTAATTTATCATTGATTCATCAAGTCTATTTTTGGATTTCTAAAAAAAAAAATTGTAAAGTATAAACTTGATTGACCCACCTGAGGGTCCATAGGGGGTCAATATATCGCAAAATAAGTTTACGCTTAAAATGATAAAATCCACAGATACATGAGTCAGACATATATGGTATCACTTGAGAGCTTAGAATCTGAATCTTTCATAGATAACCATTACTTCTGCATTTATGTTACATAACAGAACAAAATAAGGGCTGAAAACATCCACGTCGCAAATAGGCGCCACCTATAGGTAATGTGGTAGAAATATTAATATAAATATAAAAGTCTTTCACTTAAATAGACAAGTCATATTTCAAATGAAAGCTAACCTTCTCAGAAATGAGACTGTATAGTTTATTTTATTGCCCTAATATCACAGTTCAAAATATTTTCAAAAGAATCACAACGTGAAATATGATTTCTGTAAAATGATTTCTGAGCCGATCAGTGCAACTGTAAGCCACAAGTAGCCAAAAATCTGCTTTTACACAGTTTTCTACAAAATTTGACATTTTCTACTTATTTGTGATCTTGCTTGGGTGAATAATTCAATGTTATATCTGAGATGTCCAGAACAAAATATGCAGTCCAGCAGGAAAAGCATGCAAAAAAAACACTTAGCAGAACATTTTTAAATGTGATAAAATTATTGTTATTATATCCCTGCAAAGCGAATAATATTGATTTTCTATTGACAACTAGATTGAGCTTCTTGTCCACTCAGAGGCCGAGATATTCGATGAAACAATAGGGGTGGTGCATGAACTGAAAATTAGACTTAATGTCTATGGACGAGCACATCTGTGAGGGCTGAAATGCGTTAGAGCATCGCCTACATTTCAGATCTGCATTTTGTCATGGAAGGTAATAGAGGAAAACTTCTGCTGCCATATAGTGGCATAAAATGCTCACAAAGTTAGGACAAAAACAAAACTTTTTACATTTTCTGTTCATAATAAGACACAATATTGTTTATGACTAATTTGAGTCTTTTTTATTTGGAGGGTTTTCTGAAAAAATTATACCAGCTTTTTGCAAAAAGTCCACAGTATGTGTGAATGGTGAGCTTTAAAATTTGAGTGTTAAAAATTGCAACATGAGCAACATTTAAGATGCTATGCAATTAAACTATCCAGTGATATTCTCTGAGCAAATTATGTATTCACATGGCTTGCTGAGGAAAAGTCACATAACTATATTACTATTTAAATTCTATAGGAATACATATTGATAATGTGTTACATCATAGTTTATGAGCTTGAATTCTTTTTGAATTTAATTTTGTTTTGTTTTGTTTTTTAATGAGCATTTTACAGATTTAATTTGTATCTTGGTGGTTTCATCCAGTATTTTCAAATATGTGGATGGAAATCCAGCTAATGATGACTTTTAAGGTGAACTATCCCTTTAAGGATAGATCCCTTTAAGGATAGGAGCTTCTGTTACAAACACATCTTCAATGCCACAGAGATCTTATTTGTGGATTTACATATTTGTAGAATTAAGATTCTTATAAAACAGACAACATATTGCTACTCATTCTTTAAAACATTTACATCTTGCATTGCATTTCTGTGCTGAGATTAATTTCATATTGTGATGAATGTGGCATGTGTTTCCCAACTAACAGAATAACTCATTATTCATAGACCATTTTTGTGCAATTTAAGCAGTTTCTTATGCAATGCAAATATTACGGGTTGCAAATTAATTTTAAGATTCATATATTGAGCTCGAAGAAAAAATTGGAAATGCTCATCTGTGTGAATGTGCAAAACTGATAAAGCATGTCATTGTTTTCCTTGAATGGTGACTGAGGCTAACATTCCAACTAACATCTACTTTTACTAACTTACATCTGCATGAATGAAAGTCATACAGGTTTGGAACAAAATTTGAATCAGAGCACAAGCAAGAAAACCTGTTTAGAGGGAAAATGTACAGACAATACATTGTGTGTAGGCCCAATCTGATAGTGCTGATGTCTCAGTCAAGCTGTCTGTGGGCAATTAGCTCTTCTCTATCGGCTCGCTCATGAAATAGTAAAGAGGGCGAGTTGAAGGCAAGCTGTACTTTGAAAGACCTCGCGCCCAACTGGGGTAGATCCTCATGAGGAGGGAGCCGCTACGTGCCGCCACACAGCGGGTCTTTCATCTCTCCAAGCCAAGTGCTCACACCAAGCTCTACAGATGGCACAGACGTACACCGCGTTTGAGTGCTGAATATTCCAATACAATTTCTATTGTAAGGAATTAGCTTTAATAAGTAAATTATGATTAATTCACTTATTTGAGTTATATTATTCTCAAGGCTTATCGAAAATAATATTACACATATTTAGGTACAACTTTGAAATTAAATCTTTTAAAAACATGGATGTATTATTTATCAAAATATACCACAGTCAAATTACCTTTGAAAACAGAAAAACTTTATTGCCTATTTTAAACATAAATCTGTTCTAATACATCCAACATGAAACAGGTTTATGAGTAGTGGCAGAATGTTAAGTAAATGATCAATACAGAGAAAATTAATTTTATGGAGTCTGTTGACAATGCCTTAAGAACCATTTATCATTCTTTGAGTCTAAATCGATTTGCAATCAGATTATCCAAAGTATTTAACTAATACACCAGCACTTTGAGCAAAAGTCTGGAGATGTACTTGCATGTCGTTGCGTTTCCTTGCATTGTGTTTCTTGTGTTGATTGGTTCTTTGGCTCTTTGTCGAAATTTCATTCCGTCATTGTCTTGGACTCTGTTATGATCGTGAATAGTTATTATCTGTATAGCTGATAAAGTGGGCTTTGAAGCAAGGCCTTCTGCAAGGAAGCATCTCGACTCCCGTTGGGTGTGTGAACCATAGAGCAAAGAGTGAGAGACTTCCTCTGGACTTTTGTGTCCCAAGTTTTCCTTGGACTCTACATGGCATGGACGATTAGGAAGAAGCAAGAGAACCGGAGAGAGGAGACCAAGCAACAGTTCCAAGAGAGTGTTGCAAGAGAGAAGAATTCAAGAGAGTTCATTCTTGGTAGGAAAGATTTCAACTGAAATTGGCTGCACCCAAAGGTGCCCTGAGCCAATTAGAAGTGGCTTTTCAGAGTCACATGGTCGACTGGTCTATCCATTTCAAAGTTTCTTTACAATCCTTTGTGTGGAGGATTCTTACAACTTCCCATGCAAAATAGTGCATGTTTAATCATGAACGTTTATATCTTGGATACAACTGACTATATCAAAGATGAATTAACATAAACGTTCCTGAAATGCAGAAAGAAATTCAACGATATTAAACATGAGGTTTTTTTATCCAGAATGTTACAATCCTTAGTAAAAATGACTTAAATAACATAAGATTAAAGATTATAATCATCGATTTGTCAGTTATAAGTGATTAAAAATCCCTACACATATTTTAAAAGGTACATCGCTATAATCTTTCATTTGTCAGTTATAAAAGTGATCACAGGTCATAAAGTCATTTTCAGAATTGCCTAGCTAGGCTATATATTTATACATTGAGGGTCAATGTGGTCTTTGCTGAAGGAGGGACCCTAGCTATATAGTATATACAGACCAAAATATCATAAAGACCAAGAACACTCAAGCAATTCCCACTAAATCTATGAACTGGCCAACAAGAAAAGGGAAGGAAAAAAACAAATTTATGAACAGTAATCAGATATTAAAAGTTTTAGCCCATCTAAGCACACATGAAGAGCAGTGCAAGAGGTAACACTAGAATTCAGTTCCTACTGGCCTTGGGTAGATCGCCTCCCCTGAATACATTACAGGCACGGAGGGCCTAATTGAAAAGGAAAATGCTGACCTCAGAGATGCCTCGAGCTTGGCCACAGTAAACTTGGCCTCTGCTCACACGTAGATCTTCCAAGGCATGCCCTTCCCATGGGAGAGCTACAAAAAGCCCATTGCTGTAATTTAAATGTTTGATTCGAGCGTACACTATAACAAGCCACCTACATTAAGTTTTTATCAGTTAAATTGAATTTGTCCTTGCTCTAATGATTAGAGCATTAGAAAATCTAACGCTCTGAACAAATGTAATACCTTTTATTAGTGCTTTTGAAGCATATTTAGGTTGGCTCGAGGGGTGTGAGCAATTTGGTTAGTCTCTTCATAAGCTTCCCGATAAAAGTCTGGGTTTTGTTTGAACTATATCACATAATAGACTATCTGTGAAGAAAACTATTGAAATAAATCAAAGTGATGGTATTTTTGGGAGGCACAAAGTAAATCCTTTTGTTCAGGTATTGAAACGCCTTTGTATGTAAATGGATCTGATCTCTGATTTCTGATACTCCAATCATTTTAGGCAATATTTGATCCTGCAAATGGGCTGGTTTGAGTATTTCTGTAACTTCTGATCTCCTGGGATTTTCACACACAACAGTCTCTAGAGTTTTCTCAGAATGGTGCCAAAAACAATAAAACATCCATTGAGTGGCAGTTCTGCAGACGGAAGTGCCTTGTTGATGAGAGAGGTAAATGGAGAATGGCCAGACTGGTTCACTCTGAGAGAAAGGTTGCGGGAACTCAGATGACCACTCTGTACAATTGTAGTGAACAGAATAACATCTCAGAATGCACAACATGTCTAACCTTGAGGCGAATGGGCTACAACAGCCGAAGTCCATCTTGAGTTCCCAAAGGCTCACCAAAACTTGACAATTAAAGACTGTAAAAACATAGCCTGGTCAGATGAATCTCAGTTTCTGCTGAGGTACACCGATGGTAGGCCCACTGCAGCCTCAGCTTTCTGTTCTTGGCTGAAAGAGTGGAACCCGATGTGGTCTTTTGCTGTTGTAGCCCATCTGCCTCAAGGTTCAACGTGTTGTGCATTCTGAGTTGTAATAAAACTATGAATTGTTCTACCATCTGAGCAATTCAAGCTTGAGGTAGGCTTACATGTAACATTGTGTTTTTACAAGCCACATCAGCAAGGGGCATTCAGCGTGCCTCAACAAACCTCACAAGCAGTGCAGCCACAGAATAAGAGCCGGTCACACAAGATGATTTCTTGACAGCTGGATGAAGCACAACAGAAAACAGGTGCCTTAAGATGTGATTTTAAAAGTTTCAACTAATTTAAACTTGACACAGGCTCAGAAAAAGGGCAGCACCTTGACATCTTCATCATGTTCCTCAAACCATTGCCGATTTTTTTTATATATATATATATATATATATATATATATATATATATATATATATATATATATATTTGTATGCAGAATGGCAGGGTGCATTATCCTGCTGAAAGGGGCTACAGCCATCAGGGAATATCATTGTCATGAAGGGGTGTTCCTGGTCTGCAACGGTGTTTAGGTTTTACATTTAATTTTACATCCACATGAATAGCCAGACCCAGTGTTTTCCAGCAGAATATTGCCCAAAGCATCACACTCCCTCCACCATCATGTTGTCTTTGCATTGTGCATTCTGGTGCCATCACTTTCCCAGGTAAATGGCACGAACGCACTCGGCCATCCATGGCGACCATGTAACCTTTTACCACTGCTCTAAGGTTCAGTTCCGACACTCACTTGCCTATTGTAGGTGCTTTGACGGTGGACAAGATTCATCAAGGGCACTCTGACCAGTCAGTGGCTATGCAGCTCAATACACAGCAGGGTGCAATGCACTGTGTGTTGTGTCACATTCCTCCCGTAACTATCATTAAAATGTTCTATGACTTGTGCCTCAGTAGACCTTCTGTTCATTCGGATCACATGGGATAACCTTCGTTGTCCTTGTGCATCGATGAGCCTTGGTCACCCAAAACCTGTTGCCAGTTTGTGATTTGTACCTTCTCGGACCACCGTCAGTATTTACTCACCACTGCTGACTGGGAGCACCCCACAAGCCTTGCCATTTCAGAGATATGACCCAGTCGTCTGGCCATAACAATTTGGCCCTTGTAAAAGTCACTCAAGTCTTTACTCCTGCCCATTTCTCCTGCATTTAACACATTGACTTCGAGAACTGATTGTTTGCTTACCATCTAATCTTCCCAGACCTTGACACGTGGCTTTGTTAGGAGATGATCAATATTATTTGCTTCACCTGTGAGTGGTCATATTGTTTTGGCTCATCAGTGTATTTCAATCTGAATATCTGAATTAAATATATATTTAAATGATAATTTCTGTTACATGTGTTTGGGGAACTTTATCAGCAAATATTGATATGGGATTAATTACAATTAATTCGATTAAATATTTGGAAATTTATGTAATTACTTTGATTAAATTTGTTAATCCATTGATAGCCCTGATTAAAATAGCAATTATTCATTTTTAATTATTTAAGTAAATAAAACCTGTGTGAAAAAAAGAATGCAATCCTGATTGGTGATGCTAGTGGTGCAGAATTTACACACTTCACTTTTAAATATTTAATATAGGCTTACCTACAGTAAGTACAAATAATGACAGATGCCAACATTGACCGATACAGGGTTTGTATCTGAACACTTTGATATGGATCCTCATCACAGCTGACATGTAATTGTAAAGTAATTTTAGTGAGCAAAATAGGCAACATATTATACATTTATATCATGTATCATGCATTTATATTTAAGGTAATGTATATATATTAGGGCTGTCAATCGATAAACATTTTTAATAAAATTAATTACACGGTGTCCCGATTAATTAATCGCAATTAATCACATATGCAAATATTTGCTGAGAAAGCCCCTCATATAAAAATAATTCATTATATAATGATGAAATAATTATACATAGTTATCTTTAAATATTTATATATATATATATATATATATATATATATATATATATATATATATATATATAGTAAAATAACAAATATTCAGATAATTAAAATGCATTACATTATTGTGGCAGAAGAGTTAATCATTAATAAGACAATACAAAAAGTGACTTTAGAATACAATGTATTGTTTACTACCATATTATTGATCATAAGTCAGTCATTGTCACACAGTTCACAGCAATCCATTTCACAAGTGAATTTGTCAATCAGTTTGAGATTTATTATGAGGGCTTGTTTAAGGACCCGTCAATTTCAACAAGCATCAGACATGCTTTTGTAGCATCTCGGGTGCATTGCGTCATAAACATAAAATGTTTAGGTCACTGTGTCAAGTTAAATATTGTTTAATACTTAGAACACATCTTGAAATCCCTTAGTTGGAATTTGCGCTCCATGAAGTGTTTTGAACGCAAGAACGTAACGCATGTTTGTGTTGTGCTGCCTGCTGAAGGGTTGTTTTGTTCACTGTATAAACTGCGTGTTGCCCATACAGCTGAAGTTTCACTTACTGACCTCTGGAGTAAACAGGTGGTACTAGAACAGCTTGCATTTCTCAGGAATCTTCCTTATTGCGGTCCGGGGGCATTGCAATTAATTGCATAAATAAATAAAAAAAACGTTATTTTTAACAAATTTAATCACACTGAATTAACGCGTTAAATCGACAGCCCTAATATATATATATATATATATATATATATATATATATATATATATATATATATATATATATATATATATATATTAATTATTAAAATCAAATGCACCCCAAGAGTCATTCATGGAAGATGTCACTGAAATGTTTTTATTAGTTTACACTTTCTCAAAGCATTTGCAATAAGGAGGTATGCAAAAAAATTCACGACACAAAATTACTAAGGAATAATTTTTTGGTAGTGTCATGTCATGTTTTCCTTTAACTCAGATTTTAGCACAGTGTGAAAAGTTAAACACAGCTCCAAAAAACCTGGCAGAGAAAAGTTTTGTATCAATTCTTGGTGATCTAATTTCAGATTAGTGACTTGGATGAGAAAATCCTTTGAAAAAAAGCAACACAGAACAACTGCTGATCTTAAAGTGGCATTGACACAACCATGCAGCATCAAACCAGACTATTAATCTTGGAAATATTCCCACCCTGTTTCACTCAAGAAAGACATCTTGATTTGATTTGAATTGAATTCTCCTCCTGCTGATCGTAATACCGGCTTTGACAGCGATAACCTTTTTGGAATCTATGTGTTAATTGTGTATGTCGACCACCAGCTAGCACACAGTGTTGTGCTTCATCCAGAGCTGTGTGAGGTTAAAACATCTGTCATCTAGTCTTGATATATTCTGTGCGTCGAAGTATTGAGGCAAATAAATGAAGAGTCTAGATAATGTCAAAAGGCTTTAAATGTATAAATAACGATATATAATACAAAAGGGCAATCAAAAAATAAAGTTACATTTTAGCTTAAGCAATATGACTAAAAGTGGTCTAAATAAAACCACCTACAACAACCTAGAAACTGCCTAAAAATGCCCTAGCAACCACACATAACATAGTAGCAATATTCCTACCAATGAATGCTATGAAAGAGCAATTACATTTTCCTCTGAGGAGACATCTTCACTGGCCACTAATATACTGCTGCTGTGCAAATAGATCATCATGACACCAAATGTCTACCAACCTTTTGGGCCCTGCGAAATATTTGCTCAAGACCTTTGTGGTTCCTTTGTTGTACACTTTAGAGGATATGAAATATCAGTATTTATTCAAGTGCCTGTGGTCCTGAGCAGGGAGAGGAGAAGAGAAAACATCCTGCTCTATTTAATAAGGTGACGCTGTTCGAGGTAGATAAGTAGGAGTTCTTTTTTTCTTGATGTAATTACTGCAAAAGTTACTGAGAAGCATTAAATGTCAGCTATCAGAACTTAACAGACTTGTGTTGTGAAATTATATAATATATTTTGACAGGCAAGGATGAAACTTCTGAACACTTCCCATGTTGTTATACTGTAAATATAATATTATGATTCTCATATCATTTTGTTTTTCTGTAAAACTGTGCAAAAGTCTTAACATAAGCACATAAGATGTTTCACAAAAGCATTTGTCAGGACGGTTATTTAAATAGGAAAATATAAGGAAATATAGTATATAATTTATAATAGGAAATATACATGTTAGACTCCCAAACATTACTTTTGCTAATAGAAAAGATGAACAGAAGAACAGGGAGCCCTGCAATAGATGTCATGACCCCCCACAGAGCCCCCCACTGAACATCAAGCTTGGAACGTCCTAAATGCCAACAACCCATAAAAACTGTAGGAGATCTGATGCTGTTTGAAGGCAAAGGTGCTCACAGCAAATATTGATTTAGTTTGTTTATGTTTACTGGACATCAACTGATAAATGAAAACTATTTATGACATTATTTTTGAAGACATCCTCACTATGCAACATTTTCCCCAAATGCCTAAAACAGCTGCACAGTACTGTGTGTAGTATATATATATATATAATGTAATTATATAATACTGTGGAAGTTAACACCTTAACGCAAAATTCATTTAACAACGTTAATTATTTTTTTACCCCGTTAACAAAACACTTTCAATAAACCGTAGTTCATGAGAAGCGAGTCAATTCGCTTGGTGGGAGACATTATGCTGCTAAGCATTTTATCATTGTAGCACAGCAGTAGAACATGCCCGCAAAGAACAGATAAAACTCCTAACATTGTAACATGATTGTAACATGATTGCACTGCGTGTCCTTGAATAACATATAACATGTGAGTAAAGGCAGACGGTGGAGTTTCTTTTCTCCCTCTCTATATATATGTTCATATAATAATATTACATTTTTACACAATATTTTCAATTAATTTTGTTGTATTCATATTATATATTTACTCTTTTGAATGTTTGTACATATTTTCTTCAAAAAGACTATCTTCAAAAACCACTTTTAACCATAATGTAATATATTAAGCTCAAAACATTTCTTATTTTAAATTTTTGTTTGATAATGATGGTCAAATTTATCTCAATGTAAAAATTAACTTTTTATGTTTAAACAATTTCTTATTCTAATAAATAAAAAAATAAAAAAAGTAAAATGTATTTACTTTTAATGCAATTAGATTGTCATGACACCAAAAGTCTACTAACCATATTTTACAAATTATGAGTATCTCAATTTTAAAGTTTCTTTGTTTTAAGTTTGAAAATAAAACAATTAAAAATGACCATTTATTTTCTTTTAATGCGATAAAATTATCGTGACATCAAAAGTCTACCAAACATTGAACCCTACGAAATATTTGTAGAAGTTGCAGTGAATTACATATTAATATGATATCATTTATAAAAAAAATTAAGAATATTTTTACATAAAATCTTCAAAAAATATTTAACTTTAAAAATATTTTACAAATTATGAGTATCTCAATGTAAATGTTAATTTTAAGTTTTTTTTTTATTTAAAGTTTTAAATTAAAATCTTGAATATGATGGTCAAATAAAAAAATAAAAAATCTTTACTTTTAATGCAATAAGATTGTCATTACACCAAAAGTCTACTAACCTTTGGACCTTATGAAATACTTACAGAAGTTGTAATAAATTACACATTAATATGATATAATTGTTTTGAAAAATTTGACATAGTATCTTCAAGACATTTTAACATATTTTTTCTTAATAATATTTTACAATTTGTTATTTATAAATGTAAATGTTTCTTAGTTTAAAAAAATGTCATATTTTAATGTTTAGCTTGAATATTATGGTCATTTTTTAAAAGTAACATTTATTCACATGACACCAGAATTTTACCAACCTTTGGACTCTATGAAATATTTGCGAAAGTTGTAATAAATCACATCTTCATATTTCAAATCAAAAGTTTCTTTTTCATTTGTTTGAAAAACAGTCACTTTTTACTTAAAATGTTCATTTATTTACTTTTAATGCTTTGAGTTTGTTGTTACTGCTCCGCAACTCAGGGTGTTTTCTCAGCCCATTGCAAATGACCTTGATATGAATACAGCATGATGCAATTATTGCATGTTTGTGACAGTAAAACACTCCAGCCCATTTCCCCTGAACTCCATTCAGGTGCTGCAGCCACCCGTAAACTAATGCTGTGCCTCCATGCAACAGCGCAGAGTGACAGAGTGACACATTTGATGGTAACAGGGGAGTGGGCAGACATCTGGATACATCCATATCATCTCACTCCATTTGTCATAGTCCCTGCCTATCTTATCACTCCGATCGATTGTGGTGGGTGGGTGATAGGGCGAGAGGGGTTGGAAAGAAGGTGGGTGTCAATAGACATGTCACCATGACTATTGATAGGCACATAATGAAGTCATCGGACAGCAGCTGTCACAGCCTGAGTGATTTGCAGTAATGACAGCCTATGGTGACTGAAGCCCTGCAGGAATGTGCAGAAGGCTGAGATGTCTGCCAGGGGTGAGCCTGGGGTCACCCGTCTGTCTGCCAAACAGAATTGGATAGTAAAAAGCTATCTCACTATGAGTTCATGAAGGGGCATAAATGATTCAAGTCTTGTCGGCTGCGGTGAGGAGCCATAACAATGGATTCAGATACAAACCCTGGATCTGTCAATGTTGGCATCTATCATTAGTTGTTCTTATGTAAGCCTATATAATAAAATTAAAAGTGAAGTGTGTAACTTCTGCACCACTTGCATCACCATTTTTTCTATGCGATCAGACTTTTTGCCTGGCAGGCGATAAGAGGGGCCAAAAAACCTCAAACTTACATTGAAGGAGGGTCCTGAACCATATATGGAGACCAGAATATCATAAAGCCAACCTGGTCTAATAGAAGAGCATGTGAGCTGAAAGTATCATAAATGTATCACAAAATGATGTGATTGCGTCAGAAATTTAATTTTTTATTTCACATTGCTTTCTATTACACTTTCGGTTAGGTTTAGGTTTAAGGTTTATGGTAGGGTTTTGTTGATTTAAAACCTCATCTGTTCAGGGGAAAATGTAGTCACGTTCAGCGCCAAACAGTGGACAATTTACCTTAAAACTGCCAGAACACACTAGCATTGTGGTAGTGAGTTTTGCTCAGGCCTGAGTTTCCCGATAACGTTGTCTCTTAGCGCGCTACGAAGACTCTTAAGGTATAACTTAACTGAAGGTATACCATTTCTAGGTGTGTTCCTCGAACCATGCCTTAGGAAGCCGCCTAAGATATACCTTCTTACGTGCGACGTTACCCGGTGCTGTCCGTGGCGATGGTGCTGAATTTGTTGATATCGATGGCTCGAGAATCAATTATTCTCTCGTGCTGGGGCTGCTTCACTGCGTTATGTGAGAAAGCGGTGTTCTTTTAAAAGAAGCACTTCAGAAATAGTGGAAATTGCATTTATTTGGACTCATGGGATATTATAAAAAAAAAATTACAAATTGCAAACTAAATTAAACCCTGGATATTTTATATAATTTCGAAAGAGTGCGCGAACGCACAACCTCGCGGCTCAAACGTGTCATGCGCCTAACCCACTACTGAATTGGCCCATACAAAGCTGTCGTAGTGCGCTACCAGGCCACTTTGCCACCACGTCTGCAAACATCCCCTGTGGTCCACCACCACCTGGACATTGATGGCCGCGAAGCCCTTACGACAGATGAAGGCCTGGTTGAGCTGATGGGTTGGCTATGGGGATAAGTGTCACGTCGACAAGCCCTATTATTTGTGGTATACCGGCAATGGCATGGAAGCTTTGATGCGCCTCCATCACTTCGTGCCTGGCGGAAGGCATGCGGATATAATCTGTGGCATGACGGAGCAGGATGTTTGTGACTGAACGAACGCACCGCCACACCGAGGTCTTAGGCTACTCAGTCCATATCCATCCCCAGCCACCTCCAGAAAACTCCCCACTGCATAAAAACGGAGAGCCGCAAGCAGCTGAATTTCGGGGCTGAGTGGGTGCTTCCGTCGAGTTTGTCTTGACACATCCGGACTAATAAGATCTAAAAGCTGCTGAATTTGCTGTCGTGGCAGGCGAAATTTCTTTTGAATTGTATCTTCTGACATGGTAGCCAGGGGACTAAAGTTTTCGCGAATATAATAGTGCACATACACTAAATGGCTTCATGGATCGGCGCCGTCTTTGATTTAGCACAACTATTCGCTGTATCGCTGCAATAGTTTGACCAAATTCCCCACCACAGTCATTCTCTTTAAATAGACTGAATAAGCCTTTACTTTCGAATGGTTTGCCAGCTGATGTACCTTTGGATAATATAATTAAAAAGCTAACAACAATCAGTGTGATGACAATTTTATTATTTGCATGAAAACACTTGAATTAGCCTAATTGAACACTGGGTGTATTCAATTTAAAATAATATTCGTATAGACTAAGATGTAAAGAAGCTTTTTGCAGTGGTGCCCACTAGCGGAGTGAACTGCCAACAGTGATAAGGTATAGCTAAGAATGCTCCAGACCAACCTTCCGAACGTATGACTTACAGAAGGTATACTTAACTAAGAACGTTTCGGGAAACACGTATTAACGATAAGGTACAGCTTAAGGTGTAACTTAAGAACGACGTAGCGTTAAGAAGGTTTCGGGAAACTCAGCCCAGGCAAACAACACTCACATTTTCTTCAGAAAATGTTACAGAATATTTTAACAAAGGCATTTTATACAAACACAAAAAAAAATGCATTTTTACTTCTTGTTCAATTTATTTAATTAAAATGAACTAAAGCAACACAATTTTAGAACACTTTATCACAACGTGATTTCAATGCATTTTATCCATTTAAATTGGTAAAATGGAAGTTTGCTTAATCAAGTTGGGACTACATGAATACTTGTTGTGGTGTTAGGGCAAGTAAATGTTAAAATTAATTGTTATTTTATATTAAGTTTAATATTTAGTAATGCAGAGATTTCAAAGAGTTTTTTGACTTTTGGGGGTTACCATTATGTTAAAGAGTGGAGCTTTAGCTAATGATGAGGACAGGTAAATGTTACACTTGAAATTAATTGCTCGTTTTGTTGAGTAAATGCTGAGCCTAAACATAGCAAAGTTACTAAACTACACTCTGTTGTGCCAACCAATGTATTTAGCATGCTTAAAGTCCCTTTTTCACTAGTTAGTACATAAACGAATAGAAGAAATTTATTTGAGTTACATTGACTTGTCTAATTTTGTTGGGTTTACCCAGTTCAACTAGGTTCTTTCAACACAACATGTTTGTGTTGAGATTACATAGTAATTTTAAGTTAAGAAAACTCATTTCAAATATGTGGAACCATTGTCCACGACTAAATCAAGTTCAGCAAAAGAGCTATTTTTTGAGCATACACTTGCCTGTGACCTCTGGATGTCAGAACCAATTAATACAAATAAACAAAAGTTGAATTGTCTTGGCTTGATGAGAACTGTATGATAACTGGTAAAAGTGGGACTATTTTATATTTATTTCATCATCTTCTGAAACTTTGTCGAACTAGTGAGCTGTAAAATTAGCAATTACAGCCATCATTTAATCACTCAATACATCACGAACGTGCTTAATATTTCTGTATCCGGCTGACAGCTTTAGTTCATCCAAAAATGAAAAGGATGTGTTGAGGAAACCTGTTTGAAAACCTGTTTGTCATTATTTTTCAAAGATACGTTTGTGATGCTAGTAGTGCAGAAATGAAACACTAAAGCTGATCTAAGGTAACAGGTGTGCTCTGAACTATTGCAACATATCTTTCTCATGTTTCAGACGATGTCAGTTCCTCATCATTTGTTTCTACTTTATGCTCACATAAACTTCCATAAGCCTCCTATTTGCGTGAGGGAACGTGACGGATTTCATAGTCAAGGTGCTGCTTTTATCCAATTTTAATCCAGCTTCCCGGGTCAGTGTCAGATGGCTTTTAATTCCCTTTTGTCAAGTTCTTCCTGAGAATGCAGCCCATTCTCATTTTACATTCAGACTTGCGTGTATTAAAATTGGTGCAAATAAATTCATAAGGATAGATGCAAAATAGTTTGTTAAGTTGGCTGCGTGTGCCATCAAAGAGCCAAATATAATTATTTTTGATTAAATTATTATTAGATTTATTATAATACATTTGAATATACATGTATACATTTAAAAATACAATTATTTACATTTCTTATAGTTTATCATTTAATTTTCAAAACATTTTATTGAATTTATATTTTTTACAGGAGGCATTGTTTATGATGCTAAATATTTCAAATATCTTAATGAATGATGATTATGAGTAATCACTATGGAGCGTTTCATAAACTCACTGACTGTAATTACATTGGTTAATTTATTTCTTCACTGGGGGAAAAAAAAACCTGGAAAACACAGGTTGTTTATTTACAAAATCATATTATTTGTACACAACAAAATTGTGTTTCTCTTCTAAACTTGCTTTCCACTCATGTTATTCTCTAAAATGTGGACTGTACTAGATTACATTATGTAGGGTGAATGTAAATACTTTTCAGACAAAGAATTAATGAGGCAAACCAAGAGAAAAAATTATGTTCATGTAAATTAATTGGTTCATGTGCAGCCGATGTATATGATTAAATCATGTAAATTCAAAGTATTTTTTTTCAGTGTGTAGCATTAAACTCCAGTCTATCACTAAACCTGGTTTAATATATGGTGTGATAAAGTGAGATGTGACAAGCCTCACAGGACCTGATACTGAGGGAGCTTTCACACTGGGCACGTTTGCTGTGGTCCGATTCCGATTGTTCCCGTTGCCCCTGGCAGCATTGGTCTGGTTTCACACTCACTTGATTCTATCGAACCCCAGTCCAGTTGCGTTCATCTAAAGTCATCACAAACACGCATGGTGAACACAATGCGACTCATACTTTTTGTTTTGAGTTATTTTGGTGATATCATGCACAGCAGAGTGAACGACAACTGCGTATATGTGTGCTTCATGACGTAACTCATCAGATGTCCAGGGGAAGGCGGCTTGCAGCTGCTCGCAAACGTCATTTTTGAGGAGACAGCTGATTGCAAGGAACTGATTTGCATCTTGTTTACACTTGTTACACGCTTACTCACGCACGTGTCCAAGCTGGAGTTATTGCCACTGTAATCTCCTATTATACCCTATATTTATAACCTATAATAGTATTTATATATAGTATTTATAAGGTGTATAGATAGAGAGTGGTGGTGGCGTAGTGGGCTAAAGCACAAAACTGTTAATTAGAAGGTTGCTGGTTCGATCCCCACAGCCACCACCATTGTGTCCTTGAGCAAGACACTTAACTCCAGGTTGCTCCGGGGGGATTGTCCCTGTAATAAGTGCACTGTAAGTCGCTTTGGATAAAAGTGTCTGCCAAATGCATAAATGTAAATGTAATACAGACAAATAGACAGACAGTATTTATAGTGCTGATTGTAATTGTATGTCATTGTGGTGTCATTACTTTTTTGGGACTTTCAGGAATGTGTGGATCCTCGTGTGTTGTCGAAACTAATGATGTCGTCATCGGCTAAAATGCATGGGCAGGTTACTTTACTTCCTGAACGAGTGCGCACCAGAGTCTGAGTTGCTTTCACATTCCCGCGAATCGTGCTACAGTTCCATTGCAACTGAACTCAGACCACCTCCTATGGGTAGTCCCGGGCACCCCGGTCTGCACGATACCTTTCACATTACCAATTTTTCATGTGAACCGTGCTGCTGTTTGGAACTAAACTGCCAGTGTGAAAGCACCCTGAGATAGCAATGTGCCGAGAAGCTGTCAGAGAAGGCACTTAACCCAAGGGTGCCCACACGTTTTTGCGTGATGATCTACTTTTATATGACTAACTCAATAAGATCTACCAACTAAAAAAACTGTTTAATTTAAAAAAAAAAAAAATGCTTGTTGGGACTACTTTATGTATCCCTACATGCAATTAATCTTCAAATTAATAAAAAAAATAAAAATAATGTTCAATGTTGATATCATCCAGTTTTAACACTAAACCCAAAACACCTACAGCACAATAGATTACAATAGACAGGGCATTAGACAGTTTTGCATAATCAGGGCAGTAGCCGCTGGTAGCTAGTCTCAAACACTGCTAGCTTTGCAACTTCGCGCTCTGTTCTCAGAAGCCCTAGGAGGGCGCGAACCTAGTTGTCATGGCAACTGAATAAACAAAAATCTCGCCTCGTCAAAATTTACTCATCAAGTTAAAGAAGGAAAGACATTATGTATATTTTTATAAAAATTTTACGAAACCACATTTAAATTTTGTGCGATATGCCAGCATTGCCTTTGCGATCGACTGGTAGATCGCGATCGACGTATTGGGCACCCCTGCTTTAACCAAACACCTGTTTCCTTATACTGAAAGAATAAACACATGACATAAAGGGGTCATGTCAAGCATTCTTTTTTTATGTACTTTTTATTTTCCTTGAGGTTCACTTAAAATTATAGAAAGATTTTTGCACAAAAAACAGTCATAATGAAGAACTACTTGACCTTTTCCCACCCTACTGTATACAATACTTTTCCTTTAAGACTTCAATATGCACAACCACTGTGTTATGACTGGCTAGCATGTTTGCAGTGCAAATACATTACACTCGTGCAACTGTTTTTTTCCAAGAATTTAAGAATGAAAACATACAAGTGATTTACGAAATCCCCGAAAAGCACTAAGTCCAGGCATTCATTGATAGCTACATTATATGTTCCAATTTATGTGAAGCATGCAATCAAACTACTACGACTGAAATAACAATCAAAAACTAAACAAAGTCAGCACACTGTTGCTCCCCTATACTTCTATTTTTAGGCATACTACATTTGGTGATAAAATGAATGAATAAAACAGATTAAACATTAGAATTTAACTCCCTGTGTCCAATATACTTGGCACTTCTCCATGTTTTAATATACATTTCTTTGTAAAGCCTAAATCTTGGTCCTCAAAAGTATCCATAGAGAAATGTGCTGATCAAACATAGTATAACCCCACATTGAAGCATTCAGGAAATTTGTTTGAATAAGCCACTCATTCCTAACATTAGAATCCTTCCGAAGGCTATGCAGAGATGCAGTATTTCCATAACCAGGAACACAACAACATCTGGGGACCTTACTCAACATCTTAATCTTTTCATTTGTTAAAGCAAAGTACAGCAACAATATTACCACTTTTAGAGTTTAAGTACCTTAGGCACTCTCTTTTTCACCACAGTGATTACGTATGATGTGGAGGCAAGGCTATTCAAATGAACACCACATGCTGATGTCACAATGTGTCTGATTTCAAAACTTGTGGAAATAATACTTGGTCTTTTTGGACTGGAGAAGAAGTTTTGAGTTCTCAAACTAAAAGTTTGTTTTTATAGTTCAAAACATCAAGGAAAATATTATTCCTTTTGACATCACCTCTTAAAGATGTTAAGTTCTTATGTATAGTCTTGGCCAAATGAAGAAAACTGTCTCGTCCATGAAACTTCAAACTACTGTCAAAAATGGTAGTAAACAGAAATAGTGGATTATTTCTGTTTACTAGCAGATTATAGTAGGTGGCCTTAACTACTATGTATTTAACCATTTGATACAATGTACTTATTATGTACATACATGTTGATGCATTTTAATTACATTTAAAGTACTTGCATTTAATTACAACTCTAACCCCTAATCCTAATCTTAACCCTAACTTTACTCCTAAACCTACCCGTGCCTCAACCTCAGAAGCAGCAAATGTGGGAATTTTGCAGAACATGTAGCTACACAGTAAATACATAGTCTTGTATGTATTTCATGTTAGTACAAAGTAGTTAAGGCCACCGAATATAAAGTGTGACCGAAATAGTAACCAAAAAGGAAGGTCAAAATTCTATAAAACATGTAAAGTGCTTAACTGTGCATTAAGTTACCTTACCACTTAGCTATCACCAAAATGCAGAATGAGACAATTTTGTCTGCAAGCTCTTTTCATGTGGAGTTCAAAGCTGTTGTTGGCGTTTTATATATATATATATATATATATATATATATATATATATATATATATATATTATCACCCTTGGTAAATATGCACAAAGAAGGCTGTGAAAAAAAATCTGCATTATTTAGCCTTTTGATCTTTCATTCAAATAATTAATACAAATAGAACCTTCATATATATATATATAGTATATATATATATATATATATATATATATATATATATATATATATATATACACATACAACAGTTAGTTCTGGTCCTTGAATCTGATTGGACGAGAGACATTCCATGAGTACAGATGGTCTCACACCATCAGTACTCGGACGCTTCAGTGTGTGTATCACTCCGCTTATGTTCATGCCATTCTAAACTAAAGTGTATGAGCAGTGCAGATGTGTTAAGAGCCATCTGTCTCTTTACATTTAATATTGTGACATTACATATCTTAGCCAGCAGGTGGAGGCAAAAGATAATTTTTGTGTGTAGTATAAGTCAGGTGGTGACGAGAAGTGACGAGTGTTTATATTCAACAGCACTCCATGATCGCTCATATTACTACTACACAACTAAAGCTAGAAAAGTTTGTTTTAACGGCTTTAAACTAACAACTTCAGCATTACAGCTCATCACAGCTGAGAGACACAACAGACTGATTAATTACACAAACTCAAAGCAACTTTCCACGTTGGAGAGGACAAAATGTTGGAGGAGACTGTGGTTTCTATAGTGAAAGACTCTTGTGTACCGGCTACAGCGAAATAGGGAGGAATACCCCCAATTGTAAAGCTATTTTTCCACATAGAAAATAGGATGCATTTCACCAAAATGACATTACCAAGGGCTTAAATATACAAGGGAACAAACAAGGGAACGAGGAACACCTGTGGAAACAATCAGGGGAAACCAATCATAAAATTAAACTACAAAAGGACTACAAAAACTGGAAACAAGAACTAAACAAAAATTTCAACATAAAAGCACAAAATCAAAAGACAACAGGGAATATGTGACAATTATTATATATTAAAAGGAGTCACCTTATAATGTTAAATTAAAAACAGTAAAAAGGCATTCCCATAATTCCATACTCAAAACAGCGAAATTTGGTTATTGGCCTATTTCAATTAAGAAGTTATTTTTGTTAATAGTTATGAACATAAGGTTGTTTATACATTATATAAAGATTATCTGTTAATAATATTTATAATTTTAATCTGTAAAATATACAGGCGCCACAATGCCATCCCATAATACCTATAACATTGTACGTTTTTTAAAGAAACTAATTTAACTGTATATTTACTGCAGGGCCAAACAAGCATCAACCCCAACTGATTTGATAAAACATATGGCAGATATGCTTTAACCGTATGTCATGTTTCTTGTAGCTGTGCTCAATGAGTGTGTAAAGCGAACCCAGATTTGCAGAAGTCTTCTTTGCATGACACAATCTGCCACGGCAAACATTTTTTCATCAAAACTGCAGGACACACACAGTGCGAAGGCCCCTCCTCTATGACAGATCATACGTCACAGCCATACAGCCTTAAAAGAATGACAAATAGAAACAGTAATCTCTTTGCGCTGTGCTCTTTTTGTCCCAGACGGTCATGTGTATTGTGTGGTGCACCGCACAAGTCACGTAGCATTCCGAGGAAGGCTACATTTTAAGGAAATGGAAATGGCGAATCCTTGAAAATACAGATTTATATAGAGGGAAGTGTCCATGCAGCAAATCCTTTCGTGAAAGGGAATCAGAGGGCACAAAGATAGCTGAAGTATTTAATCCATCTAAACCGATTCCACAGACGGTACAGACATTGCTGTGGCACTTTAACATGTGGGTCAGGCCTGCGACTACCAAACAAACTGTATATACCGACTACGTGATCAGCATGTGCTGTGTAAGTATTTAGTTTGTTCCAAAAACTGTCTTTGTTGTCTGGAACTGCCTAGAGAAAATAATTATGGCTCAGAGGTTGCTCTTTTATAAAACATTGTTGACATAGAGTTAGAGTATAGAGCTATACAATTAATGTGAAAAGTATTACTCAGATAATTTATAGTAAAATAGTCTTTGAGTTCATACTGAGATCTCTGACTTTTGATGCAGACTTGTATGTTGGCAAATCTAAGCACAGATGGAGACATTTTTGAGACCTCTTCTGAAACTCTAGAGGAGGCAAATATGAGATTACTGGGTTCCTTTCTTAGGAAAAAAGCAAGAGGCTTAAGATGCACTCTCACTGCTGTCTAGAAGAGATAATTGAGATATTACTGAGTTCTCATTTGTGATTTTACAAATTACGATAATTGAATTTAGCCAATATATATCTTCGACTAATTTGATGAGAATCGCTTGAGTTCATGTTGAGCAAATTTGTGCACAGTCTTTCTCTTCTGAAAGGAGTGACATGTGAGATTACTCCAGTGTGCTCTTTGTCTCCACTGGTCTCAGAACAGTTCGAAATGCACCACATTTTCATGCTAAATCCATATAAAGCCTCTGAAAGTAAAAACACATTTCTCAATGTGTAAATGCACAGTTAATAAAGGATTTCTAATTAAAACCTTGTGCTGTTGTACACATTAGTGTACATACGCTAAATCGCTCAAATTTAAAAAACGGCATATCGGATGAAACTAGAGACTCTAATATTTTGACTGAAGTTTCAATGTAAAAATGTAATGAGGTTTCTTACCAGATGTAGTTTACTTGGCGTTTCTGCCAAAGACAAACTTCGCTGTGATCCTTGCCATGTTTTGTCATATGACTCCATACGACGAAAGTTTAAAATACTGTCAATTATGCGTTGCGTATAGTGAGGACAAAATACAACGTCCACACATGCGTATGCAGGGTCGCACAAGGTAATATCATTGCTGTCTAGGAGAAACATTTGCAACATTATAGAGTTCTCATTTTAGACTTTTCCAAATTATGATAGTCAATATGATTTGTTCTTAGAGTAATTTAATGAGAAATGTTTGAGTTAATATCGATATCTATTTCTATCGGGAAGACACGCAGGCTTGAGTGAAGTTTAAGATGCCATTTATTTGATAGATGTAAAACAGAAAGTAATGTCTCTCTCTTTGGCGTAGGCCCCGTCCGGCGGTCCGAGGGAGTTGTACCCGGAACCGTCATGTCCTGCCGGAGATAGGATGCAGGAGCGAGGAGCCTACCCCAGTGCGGGACGGGGCTCAACTGGTGGTGGTGGGGTGGTGGAGGTTGCAGTGTTAGCACACCGAACCAGCAATGTGATAGTTTGTGAGCAGACTTATAAAGCAATGGCTTACATGCGATTGGCTAGGAATTACCCAGCTAATGATGTGATGATGTACAGCTGCTAGTCTTCCCGCTAGAACTACGCTGCGCATCCATGACTTTTGATTGCAGAATGTTTCTGCAAAAATATAATTTTGTTCGAGTAAACCAAAAATTAGTCTTCCAAAGTGTGTTTTTGCCCTACCCTGATTCACTATGGTAAGCCTAAATTAACGATTCATGTTTTAGTGCTATCAGGATGGATTTCCCAGCAAAATGCATACTTTCTTCATTTGTCCATGCATGTTTATATCATGTCCGTAAATAAGGAAGAAAAGGTCTGGCTACTATAGCACATGTATGGTGCAGTGGAAGGTATGGTAGTAGCTTGAAGCTGAAAGCTTGTAGTCACAACAAATTATCAAAACTGACCATGAATCATTCAAAACTGCAACCCTCTGGTGAATCACCTGTTCAAACCTTGAACCGAGAAGAGTCTGCAAACAAAAAAGGTCAGAGGTCTGATACTATTTAAAAATGACCTAGAGATGGCTTTTTTCCTGCTCGAGAGGTAAGATATTTTATTGGACCGATAGTTAGGTAACTCTCTAACATTAATGTGTTAGTTCGTTAAACAGCGTTAGCCACTCTAAGGGGCATTTTATTATGGATTGTGATAATGCGGTGCTTGATTTTATTTTCGAGGAAGGACAGTGTAAAATTTTTACTTTATGGGTCCTATCTAGTCTTCATCTTTTTATTTAGCCAACTAGTGACCATTTCCAGTTAAACAGGTTATCTCTTGAGCTCGGTATCTTGTAGCAAATGTTTTATGATCAGTAGGATAATCTGCATTTAACCATCAGATTCATCCGCAACAGAGAGTAGAGCCGAAGCCCAACTCACGTAATTACCAAAACAATGTTCCTCTCCATGTAACTTGCAGTTTTATGCTTCTAATGCTAGAGGGCCAAAAAAAAATGTAATATAATTATAATTTGTTCTTGGAGAAATGTAATGAGAAATGTTAATATTAAAATCACTGATTTGTGATTGCCAAATTTGCTATGCTGTGAGACATTGTTGAGCTTTTTCTGAAACTTTATACATTTAAAATTAGCACCAAAGTGTCTCAGCAGAAACATTTCCATTTTCTCTCCATTTAATCTCATTGCTGTCTAGGAACAACAATTGAGACATTAAAGAGCTCTTCTATGTGATATATATATATATATATATATATATATATATATATATATATATATATACAGTTACATTCAAAAAGTATTTTGATTACTGAAGAGATTACTTTGCATTTTATTTTCATTTTGTTTCATTTAATATTTAGTCCTTTCAGATGGAAAACATTTATACATTTAAATAATGTGATCCAAAGTGCATTTGAACAGCAGTGAAACACTTTCTTATAATGTGTTACATTCATACAAGCAGACAGAGAAGTAAGTCTGAAGTAAGTTTGGTGCAGAAGAAATAGAAATAAACCTTGTGTAAATTGTCAGCTTTACCATAATGCTATTTCTAGACATTTTGCATTCACGTGTTACCAGGCACGATCATATTTGTTTATCAAGAAAATTCATTATAGATCATAATTTTTTTTTTTCTAGTAAGACCATTGATATTAGGACAAAAATCGTATTCTTGATAATAATTTTTGTATTTTTTCAAATAAAAATATCTAAAAATCCTTAAAACAAGATCAATTAGATTAATCTTGTTTTAAAAACAACAGTCAAGAGTAAGGCTAAAAAACAAGAGAAAAAAATATAATCTGCTGAAGAAATAATCCAAAGTATTTAGAATACGTTACTGACCTTGAGTAATCTAACGAAATACGCTACAAATTAAATTTTAAAGCATGTATTCTGTAATCTGTCGTGGAATACCTTTCCAACCCTGTATATATATATGCAGGCTTTGTGTTTTCAGAACACAAATCTGAAGTCAAATGAACAAAAATAAATAAAAGTACATCTATAAGTGAAGAAAAGACAAGATTCTGCATCTAACAGAGCACTGCCAAGTGTAAATGAGATACATTTGTCGTGACACATTTCAGTTGGGTCTGCCGCATTCACATCAGACAGGTACACTAATTAATGCCAAGCTGATAAAGTTCGCAACTAATTTTAGCCAGCTGTCAAATAATAATTGGGGAGGAGATGCTGTCTGTGTCAGTGCAAATAGGCACACTAACAATCTATTTGCGGAAATTATTTTTACAGTTGAGAGAAGAAGATGTAACTGCCTGCATACCATGAGAGAGATGGTTTAATAGTCATCGCTGGCCTTTGATGTTTATATAACACAGTAGATGTGAAACTAAAAGGAGACAAAGATCAATAAAGTAGCTTTCATTATCTGCTGTGAAATGAATATAACAAACAGTAATTAGAGGGCAAATGTAAAAGTGGATGCTCATTATCAAGAGGTTTTATTGCATTCAGGCTTGCTGACTTGTGCTGAAAGTGCACTCCATTAAATTGTGTACATCCAATTTTCTACCTTTTAGGTTGTAAGTAAGTGTGCTTTCAGTAAAGGGGGAAATCCATTTCATTTGTGGTCTTCTTCTTAGGACTGTCATTCAAAATTCGACTGTATTGGATGCAACAATTCCTTTTTAGGGGGTAGTTCACCCAAAAATGAAAATTCTGTCATCATTCGAATGTTAATTTACCCTGAAATCGACCACATCAGACGTTTTGTATCAATTAAAATGTTTTCACCGCTCCCTGTGGCACTACTAACACCAAGATTCCCATAGAAACCAGAAAGTAATCGCACTCACTCCGAGATACAGGTTCTTGTCACGTGGAAACCAGGAAGTAATCGTGTTCACTCCTAGATGCAGGTTTTGGTCAAATGGAAACCAGAAAGTAATTGTGTTCACTCCTAGATGCAGGTTTTGGTCAAATGGAAACCAGAAAGTAATTGTGTTCACTCCTAGATGCAGGTTTTGGTCAAATGGAAACCAGGAAGTTATCACGCTCACTCAGAAACTGTCAAAATGGAAAGCAGGAAGTAATCGCACTTACTCCGAGACACGGTTCTTGTCCCATGGAAACCAGTAAGTAATCACATTCACTCCGAGACACAGGTTCTTGTCACATGGAAACAGGAAGTAATCACGTTAACTCCGAGACACGGGTTCTGGTCTAAATGGAAACCAGGAAGTAATCAGGTTCACTCCGAAACACAGGTTCTGGTTAAACTGGAAACCAGGAAGTAATTACATTAACTCTGAGACAAGGGTTATTGTCAAAATGAAAATCAGGAGGTCATCGCGCTCACTCCGAGACAGGTTCTGGTCACATTGAAACCAGGAAGTAATTGTGTTCACTCCTAGATGCGGGTTTTGGTCAAAATTGAAACCAAGAAGTAATCACACTCACTCAGAAACACAGTTTTTGTTTCACTTGGAAACCAATAAGTAATCAGGTTCACTCCAAGACACGAGTTCTGGTCAAAATGGAAACCAGGAAGTTATTATGTTAACTCCAAGACAAGGGTTCTGGTCAAAATGAAAACCAGGAAGTAATCGTGCTCACTCTGAGACAAGGTTATAATAGTTTTACATTTTTTATTTCTATTTCGTTTAAAATGTTTAATTCCAATTTAGTTTAGTTTTCATTTTGTTTGTTAGTTCTTTGTTAGTTTTAGTTGTTAAATATTTTTTAATTTTAGTTTTTCATTACGTTTGGTTTTTAATTAAGTTTTTATATCAAGTGAAACATATAGAATGGGGAAAACAGGCAGTTCTGCAATGTGGGCCATGCGCTGGACACCCAAATGTACAGTTTGTAAATAATACTTATAATATACAAAATGTTAGTTTTGAGAGTCACATGACGCCATGCAAGGAGCGGACGTGTAAACGGCGAGCTCTGCACACTTTGCTTTATTTTTATGTCATAAACTGTTGAGATTTGATACACCCTACTACATATTTGTTCTTTGAAGTCAACATGGCAAAGAATTCAAAATCCTTGGGCTCTTGAGATATTAAAACACACTTACATGCTCAAGCTGATACCTATGACAGGCACGCAGACCAGGGACTCAGTTTGGATGGTCAATTTATATTGTAAATTGGACTATTTGGAGAATCATAGCAGGCAAAATAATGTCCGAATTGTTGGAATTCCTGAGCATGAGGAGGGACGAGATATGTTGAAATTCCTTGATGAGCTCTTCCTGAATCTGCTCGACATAACTGGCCATAAGCTGGAAATCGAGTGAGCTCAAAGAGTCCCTGCTTGAGAACCTCTGAGAGCTTTGCGAATTCGACGAGAGAAAAACATGATCAATTCAAGGAATGCAAGAAACTCTTACATCAAAGGAAATTTGCTTTTTCTCTGATGTTCCTGGTCAAATTGAGATTAGATAAGGATGGCCGCAAAGTATTTACATGTCCCCAGCAAGCATTGTCTTTCATAGAGGCATTGGGGTGAGTAAGCCATTTGATGTTTTCTCATGTGGCCCCTGAGTGAGCTGTCTCGCTGTACATACACTTGGCCTTCTGAGAAAACTGAGTGCCATTTTTGTTTCTTTTTGTGCTGGTTCCGCCTAGTGGGTGGAGTTTGTTTTGTGGAATAACATTCCTTTGGGACAGTTGTGGATGAATCTGCTCGTTGTTTGTACTTGTGCCTCCTATTGGCAGGAATTTGTTTTGTGGAGTATTTGCACTCATGCATAGCCGGCTCACTGAACATTCGTTTGACTGCCTGAGGAAACTGAACGGCTTTTTAAAAAAAATGTTGGTTCTGGTTCCGCTAGTGGCTGGAGCTTGTTTTGTGGAAGATCACAACTTGTTCTTTGTGTTTATTCTGCATTCTGACTGGAGTTTGTGACATGTTTTTGGTTAGAGTCCAATGATAAAATCATAAAAATAAAAATAACTAAAATAGCTACTTCTTAGAATTTTTGACCAGTATGTAGCGCTGTTCATAAACTGCTCACATAGTATCTGGGAATGATGGTCATCATACAGGAAAGCGTTCCAGAGTTATAAGCCAAAATAGCAATTTTCATAGCAAAAATCTCCTGAGCAGTAGGAGTCAGTGTGCCAAAATGCTGCAGGTAACCTCAGGGCCTAATGGTGACACTTACCACATTTCATCCCAATCCCTCAAAACGTTGAGTATATTCTGTTATGTAATTTTGTCTCACAAAAGTTGTATAGAAGCACCAGACTTGAGCAATCCGATGGCAAAGTATTTGCAGGGAGTCTTGTAGGCATATATGGAATTTTTGAGTTTTGAGGGATGTTTTCTTTAGTGCTGACTCAAGTAAGAGCAGGGGAGTCAAAATCAAATAAAATCGATTTATTGTCACTCAACCATATACACAAGTGCAACAGTGGGTGAAAGTCGTGGGTGTAGTTCCCAGCAATAAAGCAGTATGACACTTACAATAAACATCTGATTTACACATGACACATCTGTAACACAACACAATATACAATATACGTTTAATAATATACAATATACAGTATACACAAAATAAGAAGACTGTATACAATAAAAATACACTAACCCCCCACACACACACCATGTAATCAGTGGAAATAAATATGTGGGTCCAGTCTGAGGCTAATAAAGTGTGGTGCTGATACTATATGTATCGTGAGTGATCAATAGTTCAAAACTCTGATTGCTTAGGGGAAGAAGCTGTCATGAAATTGGCTGGTGCGGGTCTGCCTGATGGTAGCCGTGAGAGCAGCCCATGGCTACTTGGCTGGAGTCTCTGATGATCCTCCAAGATTTTTCACACACCGATGTGTCACCTCTGACGATGTGTCTGGCAGTGCTGTTGCTGTACCAGGCAGTGATACAGCCAGTCAGGATGCTCACTACAGTGCTGGTGTAGAACCGTGTGAGGATGGGGTGTTCATTCAAAACTTCCTCAGCCGTCTCAGGAAGAAGAGGCGCTGATGAGCCTTCTTCACAACAGCCTCAGTGTGGATGGACCAAGTGAGTTCTTCAGTGATGTGGACACCGAGGAACTTGAAGTTGCTGACTCTCTCCACCAGTGCTCCATTGATGGTGATGGGCTGTGTTCTCTGTCTTTTCTCCTGAAGTCCATCACAAGCTCCTTGGTCTTACTGACATTGACCAAGGAGAAATGAGAGGTTGTGCTCCTGACACCAGCGTGTCAGAGTGTGCACCTCCTCTTTGTAGGCTGTTTCATCATTGTCAGTGATCAGACCTACCACCGTCATATCATCAGCAAACTTAATGATGGCATTGGAGCTGTGTTTTGCCACAAAGTCATGTTTGCACAGGGAATACAGGAGTGGGCTGAGAACACAGCCCTGCAGTGCTCCAGTGTTGAGGGTCAGTGATGAGGAAATGCTGTTGCCCATTCTCACCACATGCCGTCTGCTTGACAGGAAGTCCAGGATCCAGCTGCACAGCCAGCTTTTTAAGCCCAGACGCTGGAGTTTCACATCAAGCTTGGAGGGTACTATTGTGTTGAATGTTGAGCTGTAGTCTACAAACAGCATTCTCACATATGTGTTCCTTTTTTCCTGGTGGGAGAGAGCAGTGTGTAGTGTAGATACAATGGCATCATCAGTGGAATGGTTGTTGTGGTATGCATACTGCAGTGAGTCCAGTGAGGCAGGCAGTACAGAGCAGATGTAAACTCTGATTAGCCTCTCAAAGCATTTGCTTCAGGATCAACAGATCTCAGTTTTTTTGTTATCTTCAGCTGCGCCACGTGCTCTGTAATATTTTTGGGAATAGAATTCACCCCCCTAAAGTGGCAGATACTATGAGAGTGGTGATTACTGCTTTTGGAAAAGGTCATGAGGCATCAGTGTATTACTCCCTATTAATTCACCACTCTCAAGAGAAATTGGGAGAAATATTTAAACATGGAATTTGAGGAGGGAGAGTGGGGTGGGATTCTAAAAAAATATCAAAACAGAGCAAAACATTTAAATTCCATTTTCACATGTTGTGCAAAGAAATAGATTGGCTTATTTCGGCTTGTTGAACATGCTTTGGGCATTTCTATTTTGCATTAGATGCATTGTCATGGTAACCAGATTCTGAGCGAATTGCTGCAAATCTAGAATGAAGTATCGTCAAATCAATGTGCAATGCAATACAATATCTTCCCTTCCCTGCAACTGATACCAGACATGATACCAAGAAGGACGTAGAATTTATTTAATTTCAAAGAAAAAAAAATCTGTGAGGCTAACAGCTGAAACCATGACATTATCAATTTATTTTTAGAAATGATGGGATGCCAGGACACACCTTGTAAAACCGGGACTGACTTCTGGTCACTCTTGTTTTCTACCTGCTTTGAAAATTCATTTTAGTTTAGTTTCTGTTTTTCCAATTATGTTTATTTGTATTTTTTTTTTAGTTTACAATAATAACCTTGCTCCGAGACACAGTGTGTTGTCCCCTGAAAATCAGGAAGTAATCATGTTCACTCCGAGACACGGGTTCTGGTACCGTGGAAACCAGGTATTAATCGGTTTCACATAAATAATGGTGAGCCTGATTCTGAGGTTGCATTTTTGCTCTAAAACAAAAATTTTACTCCACTGATGGTGAGGTTTAGGGTTGTGGCTTGTGTTAGGGGTAGGGTTCCTTTTAGGGAAGCTACGATCAATCGGCCACCAATCAATATCAAACTGATCTCTAAATCCAAACTGCACCAACAGTATTTTAGACCACAAATATGTGCTCTTTGTCCAGTCTCTTCTCAACACTCTTACACTCATTAATGCTCTAGTGGGAACAAGTAGAAGCAGAAATAATATTACCAACATCTAACACAAAAGGAAGGGACATAGTTAGGAATAAAATAATTTTATATCAAACATTTAGATTTGTATAATATTATCCAAAAAATAAATACAATATACAAAATTGAATTATGAATAACAATAATTAAATGAAATACTGATATTGAATAAATAAACACATCTGTCACATTAAGTTTAATATGGGTTATCAGTTCGACAGTTTGTAACTAAGTCTTGTTCTTTATAGGGCTATCTATCCTAATATAGAGAATATTTTGTGTAAGTCTACTTTTGTTAATTCCTATTAAAAACTTTCATTTTAAAAATGAATATTTTTAACCTACAGTAATTTAGTCAGCAAAAAACAAATCAACAGCTATGGTATAACAACAGGATAATTGAGTTAACAGTGAGCAGAAAGCTTCTATTACAGTTATGACAGAGCTCCTCATAAATGTTAAATGATCAGTATCAGGATCAGTTTTTGCCAATCAGATGACAAGAAATTGGAGACTAGATGGTGTTAAGAGGAACTCTTCTCTCTCCTTAAAAATCTCATGTAACACTTGCTTTCATGGTGCTTTTTTGTCCTTTTTGGAGCTCAACAGCCATCATCCCCACACACTTGTATGACAAGGAAAATAATGGCCATTGCATTCTTCAAAATGTAACCCTTTGTGTTCCACAGAAGAAAGAAAATTATACAGATTTGCAACAACATATGAGTGAGTAATAATTATTTTAAAACTTCAGAAATAACCCCCTTTTAAATCCATATTCAGAGACTCTTTGATTTTATTGCGTTCCGCCTCTGTTAAACTTGTGAAATGATAATAGCTGGATTGTTACATCAGTGGTGTCAATGTGTTGTGGGCTTTGGTAATTGTCGCCTTACGGGGAGGTGCGTCACTCCGAGGGACATCACCATGCCATCAGAATCTGACAGCCACCCTCGCTAATTGTGACAGTTCAACACTTAGATCACGTTGTGCACTGCTAATTCAATACCCCATGCATCATTTTCTCAATTTGAATATGCAAATATCCCTGACTTGAAAACAGAATACAGCCCCAACTCTCAACATTGCCTTGGTTCCCTATCTGTCACGCACTCAAAGTTGTGTCAATGTAGTGACACTAGGGAGTCACTCTTGGGAGCCCCAAACACCTCTGATCTTTGAGAAAATGCCAATGTGGAATTTGCATGCCACTCCCCCAGACATACGGGTATAAAAGGAGCTGGCTCGCAACCACTCATTCAGATTTTTCCTTCGGAGCCAAGTGGTGTTGAGAAGCAAGTTCCACTGCTGTTTCATTCACCTCACAATGAGTAGCGTATGCTGTTGTATATATGGCCAGGGCCTGTAAGTCTACGTCGTCTCTGGTGAGCAAAGCTTACAGTACCGCTGGACAGGCCGCCTCCGCCCTACATACCATGGCCCTCTTGCATGTACACCAGGACAAGGAATTGAAAGAGCTGCATGTGGGTAGTCCTGCCCATGCAGTGATGCAGGAGCTGTGCTTGGTAACCAATCTAGCCTTCCGGGCGACGAAGGTCACAGCGCAGACACTCAAGGTCACACAAGGTCTGCTTCCTCGATGCTCTCAGATCGGCCTATTCGGCGACACCGTTGAGGACTTTGCCCTCCAGTTCTCAGTAGTGAAGAAGCAGATGGAGGCCATTCAACACATACTTTCAAGGTTCCGCACCCTGTTTGTTCGCTGCCGAGTGCGTCCCCCTATAGCTGCAACTCATACTGCTCTGCCGCAACACAAAGCAACCGCTCAGCCCCTGCATAGAGCCCCCCGCCAGAAGCTAACACCCCCCGTCTCATGGTCAGTGGCTAAGAGCCCAAACAAGGCCTGCAAATGCCCCTGAGACGGACAACCCAAGGAGGAAGTGGCCCGCTGGAACCCCGGACCTGATATCCAGACCACTTTGTCCCTCTTTGGAGGGCCGGGAGGAGAATTCTGTGTTCCCTTTTGTTTTGTATTTGCCGCACGCCCAAGGGGATGCAGTACCCACATTTACAAAAAAAGAGCAGTTGCCTTACTCCATGGGTCACAAAGCTGGTGTTTACGGTCGTAGTTATCATGACAGCTGGACACTTGCAGCCAGGGCACTACGAATGCAGGCCCCCGCCTTCGCGTACCCAGCCGCAGCACACACCCACCCACAGCCAGGCAATCGTGACGAAGGCACTCAGCGCTCCTCCACCATCGCTGACCAGTCCTGGTTATGCGGAGGGAGGTAAGTGCTTTGATTTTCCCTCAGCACAACCACGAGCTCATGATGCGAGCTTCCTCGATGTGACTGTTCCTGCTCCTCCCCACCACGAGGCCCCACCCACAGATGCGTCAAATGCGATTGTCGCCTTGGTGCCCCTCACTCAGAGATTGGAAGTGTGGCTATGGCTCCCCAACCCTCCAGGTGGAGATGGTAATTTTGTGTCCCAATAGATCTGGTCTAGCCGAGAAGAAGAAGGGGTTCTACAGCCCCTACTTCATCGTGCCAAAGAAAGGCGGTGGTTTGCGGCCAAATTTGGACCTACGGGTGCTGAACCAGGACCTGCACAGACTCCTATTCAAGTTGCTGACTCAGAAGCGCATTCTGTTATGCGTTCGGCATCAAAATTGATTCAAGGCGGTAGAACTGAAGGACGCGTATTTCCATGTCTCGGTTTTACCTCAACACAGACCCTTCCTGCGGTTCACTTTTGAGGGATGGGCATATCAGAACAAGGCCCTCCCCTTCAGGCTGTCCCTGTCTCCTCACATCTTTCTGAAAGTCTTAGAGTCAGCCCTTGCCCCGCTAAGGGAAGCGGGCATCCGCATCCTCAATTATCTCGCTGACTGGCTGATTCTAGCCTACTCCCAAGACCTGTTGTTTGCGCATAGGGACCTGGTGCTCAGGCACCTCAGATGGTTGGGGCTTCAGGTCAACTGGGAAAAGAGCAAGCTCTTCCCGGTTCAGAGCATCTCTTTTCTCGGGATGGAATTAGACTTGTTCTCCATGATTGCAAGTCATTCAGACAGAGAACAGTGGCCCCACTGAAACAGTTCAGTCATTGCATTACCTTGCATTGCCTTTCTTGTGTTGCTTGGTTCTTTGACATTTGAAGAAAGTTAACTTTGTCGATGTCTTAGACTCTGTTATGATCGTGGATGGCTGATCAAGTGGGCTTTGAAGCGAGGCCTTCTGCAAGGAAGACTCATGACTCCCATTGGGTGTGTGAACCGTAGAGCAGAGAGTGAGAGGCTTCCTTGGTACTTTTGTGTCCCAAGTTTTCCTTGGATTCTACATGGCACTAAGGATCTCGAAGCAGCAAGAGAGCCGAAGAGAGGAGACCATGCAATGGTTCCAAGAGAGCGTTGCAAGAGCAGAAGTAGAAGCAGAATGTAACGTATTCAATGAAAAAGGAGGAGGCGAGAACCGGCTTGATAAAAAAAATGATAATCGGGGAACAGAAGGGGTCTCCCCCGCCCCTGGTAGCGGTCCTCTCGCTCCAGGCGGTCGCCAGTGAGCCCCTCCCCGCTCGCGGTCGGCGGTCTTAAACCCGCCGCATTTCAGCAGCCGGTAGGCGACTCCTGCGTCCCTGGCAGCGGCCCTGACCACTCCAGGCGGTCGGCTAGGAGCCCCTTCTCCCCTCGCGGTCGTCGGCCACTGTCCTCGTTCAGGCGGCTGGGCTCCTCGTCCCCCGGCAGATGGCCATGGCTGCTCCATTGGGGTGGACGGTAGTGGCGAGAACTCTACTATGGCGTATCTCTCCTCCTTCCCGGGCTTCGGCACCAGTGTAACGTATTCAATGCAAAAGGAGGAGGTGAGAACCGGCTTGATAATATAAATGATAGTTTAATGGTAAACTTAAAACAAAGACACAAACACATATGACGGACATGTCCGCTAACAATCTCTCTCTCCCGCACGGCCCTCATCAGTCAGACTTTAAACCTCACAGAGGCATAATTAGCCTAATACAAGACCGGGTGTGTAGTATCACGACCCGGCCCCGCCCTCCGCCCTGCCACATTCCTCCCTCGTTCTCTCAGGCTGGGGAGCCCCCGGCCTGACGTACACCCCCCCTCTTTCCCTGGGGGAGGGTGCGCCTTCCGCGCTGTCTGCCGGCAGGTCATCCCCATCTACCTGGACGAGGGAGGGGACAAGGGGAGGGAAACAGAAATAATTAAAATGGGGGTACTTCCTGTAACAGTGTAGTACCCCCCAAAAAACTGTAAAATTTAAAAGAGGATAAAGGCCAAAGCAGAGCGACAGTGAGAGAGAGAGAGGAGAGAGAGATGAAAAAAAAAACTCTTACTCGCCAGTTCTCCGATACGCCGCAGCTTGTTCCTCGGCCACTCCTCCACCCTTTATCGGATGACAGCCGCACCTCTCCGGGCGGATCCGAGGCAGTCCTCCAGCCCCTGGCGGACGGAACACCCCGCCGCGTTCTCGGGGAACAGAAGGGGTCTCCCCCGCCCCTGGTAGCGGTCCTCTCGCTCCAGGCGGTCGCCAGTGAGCCCCTCCCCGCTCGCGGTCGGCAGTCTTAAACCCGCTGCATTTCAGCAGCCGGTAGGCGACTCCTGCGTCCCTGGCAGCGGCCCTGACCACTCCAGGCGGTCGGCTAGGAGCCCCTTCTCCCCTCGCGGTCGTCGGCCATTGTCCTCGTTCAGGCGGCTGGGCTCCTTGTCCCCTGGCAGATGGCCACGGCTGCTCCGTTGGGGTGGACGGTAGTGGCGAGAACTCTACTACGGCGTATCTCTCCTCCTTCCCGGGCTTCGGCACCAGTGTAACGTATTCAATGCAAAAGGAGGAGGTGAGAACCGGCTTGATAATATAAATGATAGTTTAATGGTAAACTTAAAACAAAGACACAAACACATATGACGGACATGTCCGCTAACGATCTCTCTCTCCCGCACGGCCCTCATCAGTCAGCCTTTAAACCTCACAGAGGCATAATTAGCCTAATACAAGACCGGGTGTGTAGTATCACGACCCGGCCCCGCCCTCCGCCCTGCCACACAGAAGATTACAAGTTTTTCCTTGGTCGGGAAGTTTTCAACTAAAATTGGCCACACACCAAAGTTGTCCTGAGCCAATCAGAAGTGACTTTTCTGAGTTGATTTACAATGCTTTGTATGGAGGATTCTTGGGACTTCCTGCTCAAAAATAGTGCATGTTTAATCATTAACTTTTATATCTTGAAAACGGTGCAAGAGACATGACATTCGTTGTCATCAACATTCTCGATGTAAACAAGCAAGCATTTATATACTAAATATGACATTCTTTCAAGAATATTATATGTGTAACAAAACATGAAAATCCCTGATTACATATCATTACTCTAACATGCTCTAAGCATTCATTTGTCAGTTATTACAGTGTTCACAGGTCATAGGGTCATTTTCAGAATTATCTAGCAAGGCTAGGTATTGTGTACATTGTGGGATAAAATACATTCTGTACATTTTAAAGGGTTTACTCAACGAAGTACAACGTTCATGGATTCCTTTTTAACTGCTGTTTGCAGAATAATGAGGATCTCATGACTAATTATCGTCCAGAAAATAGAGTCATAGAATTGCCATTGTTTTGTTCATTGTATTTCAGGAGGATCCATGCAGTCTCTGCTGAGCTAAGAGAGGATGTCTTTGGAATGTGCAGAGGGGGAGAGGAGGTGTCCCGGGGAAGAAACAGATGTCACTGTTTTAGGTCCATGTTGATTTTAGGCCTTGGGACTGCCTTCACAAGTCTCCGTTTCCTGATATGGCCACGGATTTAAACATTTCAGGTCATAAGGATTACTTGGCCATTTGGTCTTAACAAGGGTTAAAGTTTGTGGAACAAAGATGGATCTACTTTATTGGTCAGCTCTGTCATTACAAACCCTAGTTTGAGATTAAGCAGGCATGGAAGAGATGGTCTCCGCCATGGATTCATTTTTATAATTCTCTAATGCTTGGTCTGGGATCTCTCTGATCTGTGGAATGTGGTGTTATGTTCATTTGATGGCTTTGTTTGTGGATAATCCTACACCTGCATAGAGTTTGGTCCGGAATACTCTCACGTAGTTTTGAGACCCTGACTGGGCTATGTGCCCAAGGTTTCCACCACCCCTTTTAGGGATCAGGTGGTGAGCCTGCAAGAGCTGCCCTGGGAGGAGGAAGACCAAGACGTGTCGTTGCTGTGTCCGATGTGGGCTTTGTGCATATACTTGGATCACACGCAGAGCTTTAGAGGCTCCAAGCTTTGGCAGACAGAGGAAAAGGAACGCTGTCTCCAAACAGAGGCTTTCCCACTGGATCATGGATGCCATCACTTTTCCCTACCCTTTGGGATTACGAGCACAATCCACGAGGAGTGTGGCTTCCTCCTGGGCACTAGTCAATGGTGCCTATTTAGCAGACATCTGCAGAGCATTGGGCTGGGCAACACCCAATAGCTTCGCAACATTTTATAATCTCCAGGTTGAGAAGGTTTCGTCCCGTGTGTTGTCAGGTATGAACAGGCAAATATGTGGGACAGCTGGCCAGCTGCACCGCTTGCGTACAGTGCCTTTCCCTTCCTGGAGGGGAAGACATATGCTTTTTTCCCCTATGCGAGTTCACAAGACAGTTAATCCTGGATGTCTTTCCACCCTAGCCCTGTGGCTGGTGAATTCAGCGGAGGAATTCATAGCCGGGCCCAGTAAGTATGCTAGGATGCCCTGTACTGGAGTAGGTGTTCCACGTATTTTCCGTGGTATGGTTTCCCTGTTGGTAAATCTGCATCTTCCTTGGGCAGAGCTCCTTCTGCCACCGGTTGCCGTGTTTGTAGATTTCCTCCCCTCTTCCTCTTCCACACGCAACTGGCAAGCCCATGTGACATAATTGCCACATGTTAACCTCACCTTCGGGCAGGATGTGGTCTCTGCGGTGTCTTTCCCTCTTGGAAAAAGAATACCTTGCCAGACGCGAATACATTAAGCCAAAAAATTTTTTTGAGAAAAGGTAGCGGCTGGCATGGCCTGTTCCCATTGTAGATATGACTTGTCCAATTCCCATTGGCCTTTTCTCGAAGATCAGAGGGGTTTGGGGCTCCCAAGAGTGACCCCTAGTGTCACTGCATCGACAACGTCTTGTGTCGTCATGTTTTTTTCACTCTCTCACTCTGTCCTATCCTCACCCTCTCTCTCTCTCTCTCTCTTTCAGGGCAGACTGAGAGTGGTTGAATAATGTGTCAAAGTGACAAGTGAGACAGATGAGCTGGGGATTAGGGAAAGTGTGTGTGTGTGTGTGTGTGTGTGTGTGTGTGTGTGTGTGTGTGTGTGTGTGTGTGTGTGTGTGTGTGTGTGTGTGTGTGTGTGTGTACAAAGCATATGTCAGCAATCACAATTTGGCTGAGTGTTTTCTGCATCTGCACTGACAGACACAAATCTTTAAACACATTTCGCATGCTATAAACAAACATAATAATATAGAGAAAAAAAATCATACAAGTTGGAAAAATCTGACCTTTTAACCTCAACAGAAATTGAAGAAGGCACAAATAAAGGCGAAACATATTCTACACACATATGTGAACACAAGTGCTTCTAATTACGCAGGCTTGATTTCATGACAAGTTGCACTCCAAATTTTGTCAGATAGCAATTCATAAAACATTGAAAGTACATGCTGCATTCTCAACAGTGCCACAAGAACTATAGCAGACATTAGTCTGAACTGTCCACTTCTACAGTACAGTAAGTTTTCTCTGTCAAGTCAACTTCTTTCATGGCGGAGAAACATTATAAAAATAATATTATTGAACAAGTTAAGGTGAATATATTTATAACAACTTACCTGAATAGTAAAATCCAGTTTAATGGCACAGACTTTTGAAGGTAACTCTATCGCCCCCTTGAGTACTGAGGTTTGTTACCACCACAGTAACGCAAGAATGCACTTTAATCATTTTAAACCTGACCGCACATTGGCAATGCATTGGCCAAGCACTCACATTTGTTTATGTTTCTGGCCTAAACGCTTAAGGTTACTGTGTGTATTTCCTGTGCCACTAGTGGCAACCAATGGGATTGCAAAAATATTGTTTGCAAACAGGATACAAACTGTGGTTGTTATTTGACATGTCAGTCAGATGTTCTCTTCCCTTCTAAGTGGGTGGGTCTTGGTCAGAAAAAGCTGCAAAATGGAGTATACTTTATGCAGCAAGTAAGAAGCCTGGCTATGAGAAACTATCCTGTTTTAAACTTACGCCATTGGTTGAGCCAGATGTCGAGCTGCACAGTGTTTAGAGTCTACGGGAAGTCAAACTACATATGGCTTACCTAAAGTTGTCTCTGTACATTAAACTGAATTATGAGAAAGTATGTATTTTAAAATCTACAAGCATAAAACAGATGACAGTTTTAAAACACACATGATGTAATGTTAAATTAAATTGGACATTTCTTACCCCATGTGAAGGATATGTGAGCCAGCCCCAGTCTCCTGATATTTTCGTTGTGTCCAGGATATTCACTGTAAATTGAACATAAGTACATTTTACAATGGTAATCAAAAGCACTGATTTTCCTGCAATTATATTAGTGGAACTAAGTTTACGATTTTATGCCCAGCCAAGTAAATTGGGATTGCATACACTTTTTTTTGGCTAAATTGTAGCAATGTCTTCTCTTTTAAACTGATACAAAAGTTTTAGAAAATGTATCATTCAAACAAACTGCTTGGCAGACATATAGCGAATTCCAATCAAAAGTGATCATCCCTATGCCCTACTCACTACAAAGGACAGAGCTCTAGATATGGACACACTGAATGTAACATGACATTACAGTTTGAATGTAGCCATCACTAAAAGTGTTGTGACGGGGGCCTTTCTGAAATAAATTAAGTTTCTTATTTTTGTTTGGAACGTCCCCTTCTTAAAGTGCCCTTCAAAGGCAAAAAAATGCCAGACAATCTGATCTCCAATCTCCCAGAGACTGACATCTAATGTCATTATCAAAAAGCAAAATGGGAATAAACCACAAGTACCCTCTTCTCAAAGCGAGAGCCAAAGCTTTTACAAATAATTTCCTAAATGTTTGGTTAATGGCCCATAAATGAGTTCAAACTCCTTTACGGCTGGGCCAATATGCCACATTAACCCAGTGTTAAATATAGTGTCAATTGAATACAATAAATGGACAAGCTAGACTTTCTTGCTCTATTAAGGGCTCCCACCCTTTTTGACCAATTCAATTCTATGACTTTTTTCAGACATTTGTGATTTCTGGATAATAAATTATTCAGGCCAATTTGTGAACTGTTTAATCAACTTTAAAAACTGGTTCACAATCACCATGGTCTACTCAACACAAGAACACTATTTAAGATATTCATTATTTTAGAATAAAATAACAGTATAAATAAATAACTAGAAAAACAATATATTCACTATAAAAATTTCCTTTTCAAGATTTTATCATTTTGCAAATATTTTCCAGGCCTGAAAACAAAATATTATAATTCACTGATATTTCCTGGTTTTCCATGACTGTGTGAACCATGTCTATTAAAATAAATTTCGCAAAAAGAAACCAAACGTTTGCTTGAGAAACAATCTGAAATGTAATTTATTTTTGGGTGAAAATCTTGATGTCCACTGCACATTCATGAGCGCTAAGAGAGAAGCTCATTCATAGTGGCACACATGTTCAGCTGAAAACTTGCATAGTTTTGTTAGCACTTAGCAACGCAAGTTATGAACAAGATTTTCTTTGAAAAATGTCTTCAGAAGACTTGCAATATGACACATGAGTTGCATGTATTACTTTTATATTTTTGGTGCTTTTTAAGATTTAAAGTAAGTCTCTATCAACTATCATTGCATTGAATACACAGATCAGATATTCATTAAAATGCTCCCTTTTGTGTTCTACATAAGAAAGAAAGTCATGCAGGTTTGAGGGTGAGTAAATTAAGACACATTCCCCGTCTGTCACTCAGTCGATGTTGTCTCGCTGAGTTGACACTAGGGGTCGCTCTTGCGGAGCACGGCCATCTCTGATTTTGAGAAAAGGCCAATGAGAATTGGCGTGTGGAATTTGCATGCCACTCCCCCGGACATACAGGTATAAAAGGAGTGACGCTGCAAATACACATCAGATATCTTTTTCGGAGCCGAGAGAGCAGTCGTAGAGCTGAACTCCTCTGCTGTTCCAGTCATCTCTGCAAGCTGTTGGCTTTACGGCGCTTTCCAGCGGTCCTCCCCCTCGCATACTACGTTGTGCTGAGCATACACCCCTGGGCGCTTCAGCAGCTGATAAAAGAGATATGGAGTGAATAACTTCGTTTATATATACATTTATACTCTCGTATACATATATATATATAAAAAAAACAAAAAAAAAAACATTAAAAGAGTGGCACAAACGGTGAAGCCTCTTTTTCAAGATGTCTTTCCGTTTGTGTGTGTTTCCTGGTTGCGGTCGTTCTCTCTCCCCGTCTGATGGCCACGATCGTTGCCTCTTGTGCCTGGGTGCTACCCACGCAGAGTCAGCGTTCATGGATGGTTCATGCTCTCACTGCGAGAGCATGCCCATGGCTACACTGCGGTCGCGCCTCGCACTCGTAAGAGCGCGGGGCACCCCAGCCGCTCCCCGACTCGGTCCTTCTCCCTACGGGTATGAGGCGGTGTCGGCTAGCGCTGGGGGCGATATGGGGACCTCAGTGGGAGCCTCTCCACCGGATACAACCCCACGGACCTCCCACTCCCCGCCACGCTCGTATGCTCCAACCGAGCGCTGGGGCGCGGTTGCCGGCTCGCTTCATTGCGGACCCGCGATCACGTTCGGAGCGCCTGACGACAATGAGATTTCGATCGCGGCATCGGAGAGCGGGTTTGTCATGTCTGACGCTGAAGACTCGGCTGAGCTCCCACCCTCGGGTGCGGCGGCTCAGTCGCAGGCTGACGTGGTTGCCCGGGAAGCTCTTTGTTTGCTTTGGCGGACAGTGGAAGGGAAGCGCTGTCTCCAAACAGAGGATCGGCCACTGGGTCGTCGATGCCATCACGATGGCATACCACGCCCAGCATGTGCCGCCCCCTGCTGGCCTACGAGCCCATTCTACCAGGGGCTTTGCGGCTTCATGGGCGTTGTGTCATGGCGCCTCTCTAGCAGACATATGTAGAGCCACGGGTTGGGCAACACCTAACACCTTTGCGAGGTTCTATAACCTCAGGGTTGAGCCAGTTTCGTCCCGTGTGTTATCAGGTGACACAAACAGGTAAGTTCGGGTCAGCTGGCCGGGTGTATCGCTTGTGCATAGCGCCTTTCCCCTCCCTTGAGGTGAAGACGTGTGCTCTTTTCCCCAGTTGCGTTTGCAGGAAGTGTGAACCCTGGACGTTCTTCCTCCCTAGCCTAGCGGCCATTGAGTCTTCGGAGAGGCTCACTGCCGCCCCGGTACGGGCGTCACCAGGCCCCTGTACTGAGGTAAGTGCTCCACATGTGCTGGTTGCCCCCTTCGGCAACCCCGTGTGACGTATATCCCGCAAAATGGTTTCCCTACTGGCAAACCGCATCTTCCTTGGACAGAGGGCCCTCTGCCCTGGGTCGCCGTGTTTGTAGTAACCCCTCCCCACCTTTGGGTAGGGTCTACCACGGCGCCGTTCCACACGATGTGCTTCCGCTGTTAGCCGGTAAGACCGTGTGTGTATTCCACCTAAACCCCCCCCCCCTCGGGGCCGGGTGTGGTCTCCGCGGTGTCCTCCTCTTTGGAGGGACACCCCCCAGCTTGGAACATTTATAATTGGCCCCCAGCCGAATGATTGCATTCCTTTTACAGGGGAGAAAAATAGAGAGAACGCCCCAGCTGGGCCAGCCAGTCCTTATACTTCTGAGCAGTTAGCTGTTCCCCCTAGGTGCAGGGGACCGCTTCATGCCTGCCAGTGTGTTGGGGGTAGTTATATGACGGCTTGCTGCGCTGGCTACGAGGCACACAGGTTTGCCCGTCTCGCACCGCTTGTCTGCGTAACTCGGTTCAGCTCTGTGGCGTTTTCCATGGGACCCCTAGTGTCAACTCAGCGACACAATGACTGAGTGACAGACGGGGAACGTCTCGGTTACTGACGTAACCTCCGTTCCCTGATGGAGGGAACGAGACGTTGTGTTCCCGCTAGCCACAATACTGAACCATCCGCTGAAAGCGCAGGGTCTTTGGATCGGCTCCTCAATGCGATACCTGATGTGTATTTGCAGCGTCACTCCTTTTATACCCGTATGTCCGGGGGAGTGGCATGCAAATTCCACACGCCAATTCTCATCGGCATTTTCTAAAAATCAGAGATGGCCGTGCTCTGCAAGAGCGACCCCTAGTGTCAACTCAGCGACACAACGTCTCGTTCCCTCCATCAGGGAACGGAGGTTACGTCAGTAACCGAGACGTTTTTCATTATTGCTTTACTAATGAATATATACAGTATATATATATATATATATATATATATATATATATATATATATATATATATATATATAGTTGAAGTCAGAAGTTGACGTAAACTTAGGTCCAGTAGAGGTCCAGTGATGTTATTCAGGTAGGCCAAAACCAGTCTCTCAAATTACTTCATGAGCAAATATAATTAAGTCACCTTAAGACCTTTTAAGTTTTTTTGGTGACCGGAATGATGGTGGAGCATTTGAAGCAGCAGGGAACTTCACACTGCTCCAGTGATCTACTGAAGATCTGTGTGAAGATGAGGTTGGTTGGTCAGCACAAACGTTCAGACAGGCAGGTGAAACACAAAGACCTTACTTTTTGGTGAAATTTCCTCTGTTCTGATGAAACAAAATGAAACTGTTTGGCCATAGAGACCATTGTTATGTTTGGAGGAAAAATGTTGAGCCGAAGAACACCATCCCAACCGTGAAGTTTGGGGGTGGTAGTATCATGTTGTGGGGGTGCTTTGATGCAGGAGGGACTATGGCACTTCACAAAATAGATAGCATTACGAGGAAGGACATTTTTGTGGATATATTGAAGCAACATCTCAAGACATCAGCCAGGAAGATAAAGCTCTGTGACAAATGGGTCTTCCAAATGGACAATGACCACAAGATTACCTCCAAAGTTGTGGCAAAATGGCTTAAGGACAGCAAAGCCAAGGTATTGGCGTGGTCATCACAAAGCCCTGACCTCAATCTGATAGAAAATGTGTGGGCAGAACTGAAAAAGCATATGCAAGTAAGGAGGCCTAAAAGCCTGACTCGGTTACACCAGTTCTGTCTGGAGGATTGGGCCAACATTCCAGCAACTTATTGTGAGAAGATTGTGGAAGGCTACCCAAAATGTTTGACCCAAGTTAAACAATTTAAAGGCAATGCTACCAAATATCAAAACAACTTATGTAAACTTCTGACTCACTGGGAATGTGATGAAAGATATAATAGCTGAAATAAATAATTCTCTCTACTATTATTCTGACATTTCACATTCTTAAAATAAAGTAGTGATCCTAACTGACCTAAGACACAGAAAGTTTTCTGTGATTAAAAGTCAGGAATTGTGAAAAACTGAGTTTAAATGTATTTGGCTAAGGTGTACGTAAACTTCTGACTTCAACTGTACATATATATATATATATATATATATATATATATATATATATATATATATATTGAACCTTTGTTTTTATTCATACAGTATTTTTTAGGCACATAGATTTCATTGCATCGTGCTTAAGAACATGGTAGCATACATCACTGTAACAAAAAGCCTTTCATGGCTTATTGCTAATCCTAGCCCCAAATTTACCATGATGAAACATGTTCGCTGGCTCATATTGATGACCAGACATCGTGCCTGTTTTCATTACAATTCAAGGTCGCCCTGAAACAAACATTGTTTTCTTTCATAACCACAGCTGAAGGCCATATCATGGTAAATTTCTCTCATGGATAAACATGGTAAACTGTATCTTCCTGCTCCCATCCATCTGGGATACAGGGGAGGAACTGTGTGCCCCTGAGCGGGCGTTGTGACACTTGATGGGGGAAGCTGTGACAGATGTGCCCATCTGTGCGTGAGGAGGAGCCGATGAGAGACAATCACCTGACCCAGTTTTATCCCCATAAGCCCAGAGACCCAGAATCCTGTTTTACATTCACTGCACCTAACTAGTTGGAAATGGATAAACAAGGAGTCACCTTCAATTTGCAAAACTCCCAGACTGCCACATGAATACGTGTTGGTACCGCGGTAACAGATAACACAAACCGGCTTAAAACTCCTTAAGGTATCGTGAAACAACAGGTGAGCTCAAAGCAGATGTATAATTATATTTTACAGGTAAAATGGTACAGTAGTACAATCAGAAGACTTTGAGGCACTTTCTGCCTGTCAATCAATGTGCATTTACAGGACAGCCCATAAATGGGATGCAGGAAGCTGATAGTATGGTAAATGAAAGTGGATATTTCAAGTTCAATACGATATTCAGCTTTATAAGCAGTTGTCAGTTACTAGTTTATCTTGCATTATAACTGTAACTTTGTCCGACTTGGCTTGACTTTGTAGGACAGGGTTTTGAAAAAAAGGGGGCAAAAAGGGGGAAATAGGCATGCCTATTTCAGTGGCTAGAAGTTCTGGAAAGGCTAACATCTCTAACCTTTATGTTTATGTGCATTAGCAAAAAAAATAATATTTATAATAATAATAAGTCAGCATGTTTAAATTTGTATAGTTTTTTGTGGTCTGAAAAAACAGCGAAATCCCATTTTTACAAATCCGAATTTCAAGTGTTTTGAAATTCGATTAAAATTGTATTTTATGTTAATGTATTTCAGTCAATGAGTGCGATAACATGCACACCAATACACTAACTACCATAAGTCAGTTTATTCAAAAAATCAAACATCGCAAGTAAAATGTATTTACATAAGAATTGAAATCATCAGGTAATTCACTGCTTTTGATGACAAAAAAGTCATGTGAAAAGTATTTGTGCAAATTGGATAAGCCGGTAAGAACGCCAGTAAAAGTGATTACATACAATGTGAAATCTGGAAAAAAAATTCTACATGTGCCAATTGGTTTATGCTTAAACCATTTGTCGCCTTGCCCTGATTAAGGAAAACCATTTAATGCACTTACATGACCTGACATGTTGTCGGTTCAAGCCTAAGTGGTGTAAAATCATGCTCACTTAGCTCAGTACTTACAGAAACTTTAAGCTTTGTTCAGACAAGCAGCAAAATTATATTTATTGACATCTTTGATTTAAATTAGCTTCTTTTTCGTGGTCTGAAAAAAAAATATGCAAACTATATCCATGTGGTTTAAAATCTGATTAAAATGTGATTTATGCTAATGCTAATGCATTTCAGTCAGTGTGATTTGGGCCACATTCAACTGTATTGTGAATATTGCCAGAATCTCTTCATTAACAGGTTTTTTGTATTTTTTCTTTAATTTACATGTCATCACTTTGGTCAATTTTCCTTAGACTCACTTCAAGAACTTCCTCCGCTCTCTTTCTCTCTTCTCTCTGTCTCTCTAGCAGATAGCATGTGTTTTAATCAGCAGTATTATTGTGCTTGGTGATTGGACTCATAATTTGGTAAGGCTGCTTTTAATGAGGGCACTGGGTCAGAAGGTAGGAACAGATGGCCTCTCTCACTCTCTCATACTTTCTCTCCTTGTTGCTTTTGGCTCCTTGGACCAGCATTAAGAAGTAACTAACTAATAGTGATGCTACCAACTTAAGCGCATTTTCAGAACCGTCACAGCTGAAATTCAACTTTTTATTTCTTTTTTTTAAACAGTGTCGCTTGTCCTGTTTAGCATGTTAAAACATCACATTCATATGATGCACATTCTTTACGGGCGGATTCACATTTACTTTTGTACGGTGAAATTCCATGGGCAAAATACAGTCATCTCGGAAATTCATAATGGAAATTTGCGCGATAATACATTTTGTGCAATGGACTTCCAGTGCCGAAAAATGTCCCCTTGTGTATTAACTTTGAATTTGGTTAACTTTGACAGGTTGAATTCGCTGCATTGACCAATAGGAACTTGCTTGGTTTGGCAGTGACATATGTGTGGGCGGTACTTTGTACACAGCTATACTGAATATTCCAAATCAGTTAGCTTTGAATTTCTTTTTAAATTCACTTTCACAGATTATAAAGTGCAGTGTTAACAAGAGGCAGCTTGGCAATTAGTTCTTTGCTGGTTTCACACATGCTCAACGTCCACAAAATTTTGCATGGTGTTATTTTTGAGGGAAAGTATAATAGGTGGTATATTTAAACATTTTTAATTCCGCAATTTACAGGAAATTATGTCATACTCGAGGGCTTCTCAATTAAATAGTCAAGAAAATAAAATCGATTCGTTTAAGGGGCAGTCACACTACACTGGACGCTCCATTCACTCCCATTAAAACGCATCGGAACGTTGCGGTAACACAGCCTCATATGCGAAGATATTTTGTACTACACTGCATATCGAATGTTCAAGTTTGGTAAACTTTGGCCTATGAATCCGTATGTCGAGAGGATATTTGACCAATAGAAGATTGAAATGTCACACGCTGACCTCTTGGGTAAATACAAATACTATTTAAATATATACAGAGGTAAGAAAAAGTTTGTGAATTCTTTGGAATTAGTTATATAATTACATAATTACAATCTTTCATGTCTTTACTGAACACATCCCATTAAACATTCACAATTCTGTGGAAAAAGTAAGTGATCTCCTAGTCTAAGGATGTCAACAAAAGCCAATTAAAGTCAGGAGTTAGCAAGCCTGGCATCCAATTAATGAAACAAGATTGGAGGTGTGGGTTATAGCTACTTTGACTTATAAAAAGCAATCAAACATTTTGATTTTGCTTTTCACAGGAAGCATCTGCTGACATGGAATATGCCTTGTGTAAAAGAGATCTCAGAAGACCTACAATCAAGAATATATATTTTGCATAAAGCTGAAAAGGGTAACAAAGTTATCTCGAAGAGCTTAGATATTCATCACACCACGAAAGAAGCTGCTGCATTACAACAAAAATATTGCTGTGCACATGAAGTTTTCCAAAGTCCAACTTGACAGTCCACAACGCTACTGGGAAAGTGTTTTTTGGACTGAGAAAAAGGTTTAATTGGTTGTGAAGAACACGCAGAACTTCATATGATGTAAAAAGGGCACCGCATACCAACTTGAAAACATCATCCCAATGGTGAATTACAGTGGAGGGAACATCATGATTTGGGACTGCTTTGATGCTTCAGGGCCTGAAATCATTGCCAGCATCAAGGGAAAAATGGATATCCCACAGGATAATGTCAGGATGGCTGTAAACCAGCTGAAGCTCAGTAGAAGTTGAGTGATGCAGCAGGACAATGACCCTAAACACTGAAGTAAATTCACTACATAATGGCTTCAAAAAAGAAAATCCACCTTTTTGCATCAGAGCCCAGACCTTAACCCAAGAGAGATACTGTGAAATGACCTCAAGAGAGCCGTTCACACCAGACATCCTAAGATTATGGCTGAGCTGAAGCTGTTCTGTAAGGAAGAGTGGTACAAAATTCCTTCTAAACGTTGTGTGGGTCTAATCCTCATCTACCGGAAACATTTGATTGAGGTTACTGCTGCCAAAGGAGGATCGACCAGTTATTAAACCCAAGGGTTTGCTTACTTTTTCTACACCACTGTGAATGTTTAATGAAATGTGTTCAATACATGAAAGATTATCATTGTCTGTGTGTTTATAGCTTAAGCACATTGCGGTGTCTGGTGGAGACCATATATGTATTTATGTGTGTATGTGTGTGTGTGTGTGTGTGTGTGTGTGTGTAATATTTCAAACTGCATGTTTAAATGTTGCAAGAAAGTGAATACATTTTAACACTTCGAATATAGTATTTTTTGTGATGTTTTATTTACTTAGACCAGAAGTCCATTTGTGAATTTATTTACCCAAGTGTAAATAGTGTGGTCTGTGACATTATTAAATCTTTGCCCTGTTTGTTTGAGCAGCCAGACACAGCAACACTGGCTCAACCAATGTCGTGAGGTAGGGGTGGGACTATCCATTTCAAAAATAGTTCCATCTTCCTCTCATTTAAGGGAAATCAGGCAATTGTACCAATTTCAGAAGCCCATGTCAAAATTACACATGGAGATGCCTGTTGCTTGTCAACTGTGACGAATGAATTTCCGCGACAAAAGGATCTCTTGGGGGGGATTAGGTGTACACTTCCACAGTTTTGTAAAACAATTTTTTATCTTTTGCCCCCCAGAAAATATCATTTTTTTATGAGTCCATCCATCAAAACAGAAAAGTCATGGACCTGCTGTAAAATAAGTTTTGTTTGTTTCGGAAACACAGACGTCCCTGGGCAATGGTTAACTTTTCCATTTATTCTTTTACTCTTCGAAAACTGTTCTCCATTTCCAATTCTTCTGGCTATTCACGCGGAAGCACGTTTCAAACCTGTGGATTGATGGAGGTCTGTGATGTCCCAAACTGTCTGGGTCACTGCTGGAGAGATTGCGGTGAGTAAAAGGGAACAGGGTGAAGTTTTGGTCATCGAGGTGAGAGTAGAAGGGGTACCGCCAACAGCCTCAAAGCAATTTGTGCAATGCATTTGGATTAGAAATGTAACTTTTTTCCTAATGACAAAGAAATATGTTTGCAATTCAAAAGGGAATATAAAGTAATAATTATAATTAACAATAAGTTCTCTTACGAGAGGTTCTCTCATATTGCGTAAGCTAGCTTACGCTACGGGAAAGATTCATCTTTTCTGAGATATTGAAGCCAAAACATTATCCTTAATTTTGTATCATTTGTCAACGCAGTGCAGCAACTGCAGACCTTGAGCGGGCTAGCTAGCGAGCTCATTGGTTGCTCTGCGGCAACTGCTGTAGCCTATAGATGAACTTGCGTGAACTCGCGCCCAATGAGAGAGCCCGCGCTCACTGTCCCAAAGCCCGCCAGAATGGGCGTGGCTAAGGTGCATATAAGCGCAGTTCAGTAGGCTGGAACCCTGATTTTCATCTCTTCAGCGAAGCTCTTCGCATCTCTGAAACTGCAAGCAGCCGTTGCCGTTCGAGGGGCATCAAGCAAGCTTGGACAGCGCTCGAAGAAGCCGGCTGCCGCCACCTTCAGCCATCCTGCCAGCTACGCCATCCGGCGACGTATCCTTTTAAAGCAAACTAGTTCCTCAGTGAACTTCACAAAAGAGCACGAGCATCTTTTTAAAGATGCCTCGCACCTCGCGGTTCATGCCGCACCCCTCTCAGCGCCGGAGACCGCCACATCATCTGCGCTCTCTGCCTGGGACTGGGGCATGCAGAGCTCGCCGCTGACTGGCGGGTGCGACCTCTGCGAGGAGCTTCCGATGCCGACCCTGCGGGCTCGACTTCAAGCGCTCAGGACCAAGCCGCCAGCGCCTTCTGTTTCGCCGCGCGGAAGAAGCGCCGCTCCCAAAGGCTGCCGGAACCGGGTTTAGAAGCGACTGTCTCGCCGGAGCCTCTCCCTCGAGCATCGCGTTCACCCTCCCTGCCCCCGGACGCCGCGCAGTTGCCGCCGGCGGCCGACTGCTGCCACCTCGAGAGCGAGGCGGAGGACAAGGGCTGCTGTTCCATCATGGCTTCGGACAGCGAGGAGTGGTCACAAGCCTCCTCATCGGCCCAGGAATCCAGCAGGACCCGCGCCGGAGTCGAAGGGGAACTGATACGCCTTCTCACACAGGCCGTCGACCGCCTCAGGCTCGAGTGGTCACCACCCCCTGAGCAGGCTCCCAACAGACTCGACGGCTGCTTTCTTCAAAGCCGTCACCGCAGGGCGCCCGCGGCCCGGGCCGCTCCCTTCCTCTTCAGTGGATGGTGCCGCCGAGAAGGGCTACTCTTCCATCCCCCCGGTCGAGGATTCAGTAGCAGCACACCTTTGCCCGCCCTCCGCGAGATGGCGGTCTAAGCCAGTGCTCCCGTCTAAGGCCTGCAGAACAACTTCCGCCTGTGTTGGCCGCGCCTATTCCGCCGCCGGCCAAGCCGCATCTGCTCTGCATTCCATGGCCGTCTTGCAGATCCTCCAAGCGGACCTTCTTCGGGAATGGGATGAGAAAGGCAGGCACCCAGAGGCTGTTACAGATCTAAGGAGCGCGACGGACCTCGCCGCCAGCGCCACCAAAGCTGCAGCTCAAGCCCTAGGGAAGTGCATGGCCTCGCTGACTGTAACCGAGAGACACCTGTGGCTAACGCTAGCTGACATGGGAGAAGCTGAGCTCCACGTTCCTCAACGCCGCTCTCTCCGTCCGGTCTCTTCGGTTCCGAGGTAAGTGGCATTGTTGACCGCTTTTCGAAGTCCAGAAAGCCACCCAAGCCATGAATCTCTTCCTGCCTCGCCGCGCTAGCTCCTCTGCAGGCCGCCCACGTAACCAGCCTCCTGCACGAGCATCTTCACAGCGCCCAGCTCAACAAAGCCAGACTTCCCAGCGTCGACAGGGCGGCCGCCCCAGATCAGCGCTCAGACAGCCGCCGCAGACCGCCGCCCCGCGGGCCTCGGCCTAAGATTGCGCTGAAACCTGAACAACCGAAGTCCTCCTAGCTTTGTTGAAAAAACGACGGCTCAGTCCCGCCGCGGCGGACCACCGTCAAAGCTTCAGCCCCTGTCAGTCCCCTTCTCTCAGGCTACTACAGTGGTGAGTTCAGCAGCCAACAAGCCGGTGTTACTACCCGCTTGCCTGCACTCAAACGCCGTTTTCACGGTGACACAAAAAGATCTTGTAAAGAGCAAACATGTCTTATGTGTAGAAAATGTGCCCACAATCCAGTGTTCACCCCTACACACAAGCATTACACTTCCCGTGTCCCTATCAGAGAGCAAACATGTCTTATGTGTAGAAAATGTGCCCACAATCCAGTGTTCACCCCTACACACAAGCATTACACTTCCCGTGTTCCTATCAGAGCACACTCACATAAAGCGGGCGCGCGTGCGCGCGTCCCCTCTCTGCCCGCTCTGTCACACGGCCAGCAAACACCTCTCTATGTGTAAGTCCCGTGCCCGTGACTATACTCGCGCATCACTTAACAGATGTGACTCTTTCCCCATTCATCTCATTCGGGAAGTCACTCACAGAACAGCATGTCCCTGCTGTCTGCGAGCAGTCATGCATAAGCACAATAAGCACGCTCACACATTCTGTTCAGCCCGCTGTGTACGGCAATCAGGGCGACTCGGCCATTCACCCTCTAGCGTTACGCTTCAAAGCGTGGGAAGCTATCCCAGGGATATGCAAATGGGTGTTAAGCACAATAAAACAGGGCTATTTGCTACAGTTCGATCGCCGCCCTCCCGCTTCAGGGCGTGCTCGAACTACTGTGAACACGGAAGCAGCCTGCATGCTTCGTTCAGAAATAGCAAACCTTCTGTGCAAAAGGGCCATAGAGAGAGTGCCGCCTTCACTGAGCGAGTCGGGGTTTTACAGCCGTTATTTTCTTGTCCCCAAGAAAGACGGCGGCCTCAGACCAATATTAGATCTCAGGGTTTTGAACAAGGTGCTTGCAAAAAGACCGTTCAAAATGCTTACAATCAGGAAACTCCTCGTGCATGTGCGCCAGGGGGACTGGTTTATTTCTCTCGATCTGAAAGATGCCTATTTTCAGATTCAGATAAATCCCCATCACAGGCCATTCTTGAGATTCGCCTTCGACGGTCAGGTTTATCAATACACGCGTCTTTTCAGATGAACAGCCTCACGCCTCTGAAAAAATTTCAGAGAGTGTTAGGTTACATGGCCTCAGCCGCAGCAGTACTTCAGCTGGGTTTACTGTGTATGCACCCGCTTCAGCATAGGCTAAACACCCGCGCGTCTCACCGGGCGTGGGCCACAGGCCGCCAGCCGATCAGAGTGACTCAGACCTGTATATCAGCTCTGGAGCCTTGGACGGTGGCCGAATGGTATCAGCGGGGAGTGACGATGGGAGCTGTATCTCGCCGAAAAGTCATCTCGACAGACGCGTCCAACACGGGTTGGGGCGCGGTCTGCGAGGGCTCGCCGGTTTTGGCCTATGGTCAGTTCAGGAAAAGCTCCTTCACATAAATTGTCTGGAAATGATAGCGGTCGATTACTGGCCGCGGCGCTTCCTCCCGGTCATTCAGGGTCACCACATCCTGGTCCGTTCGGACAACAGATCTGTGGTATCCTATCTAAACCGTCAGGGCGGTGTCAGATCCAGGAACCTCTTCCATCTGACAAAACACATACTAAGTTGGTCCCAGGGCCACCTGCGCCGCTGAGGGCGACGCGACGTGCCAGGCCACCTGAACGATGGCCCAGACAGACTGTCCAGAGACAATGTTCCCCCAGGGGAATGGTCCCTGCATGCTCAAACAGTCCAGAAATTATGGCAAATATTCGGCAGAGCAGAGATAGACCTCTTCGCGTCAGAAGAGAACTCTCACTGCCCAGTATTTTTCTCGAAATGCGAGGACGCGTTGGCCCAGGTCTGGCCCAACCGCCCGCTTTACGCCTTCCCTCCCGTCTCGCTATTGCCACAGGTAATGCAGAGGATCAGGGAAACGCATCACTCGGTGCTCCTCATAGCCCTGCGCTGGGAGAATCAGACATGGTTCCCGGAGCTTACGCAGCTGTCACTGACAGCCCCGTGGCCCATCCCAGTGAGAGCAGATCTCCTCTCTCAAGCTCGCGGCACGATCTGGCATCCCCACTCAGAGCGCTGGGCACTGCACGCGTGGGTGATCAACGACTACCCGTCGCTTTGCCAGAAGGAGTAATGAACACTATCATACATGCTAGAGCCCCTTCCACGAGAAGACTCTATGCGTCCAAATGGTCGGTGTTTTCAAAATGGTGCACCGACAGAGACCTGGACCCACGGACATGTGGGGTGTCGTCACTGCTCTTGTTTTTACAAGAGCTGTTGGATAAGGGCAGATCCCCATCCACGCTCAAAGTGTACGTGGCGGCCGTCGTGGCGTTCGCCGAACCCCTGCACCGCCTGTCACGGGGAAAAAACGAGCTGGTCATCCGCTTCCTCAGGGGAGCTAGAAGGATGAACCCCCCGTGCTGTCTGTCAGCGCTGCGTGTATTGAGTTTGGACCAAGTGACCCCAAGGTCATTTTAAAGCCTAGACACGGCTATGTCCCCAAGGTGATCGTTACTCCTTTCAGAGCACAGATTATTTCCCTATCGGCTCTGCCAGCATCCGATAGCGAACGCGACACAAATCTCCTTTGCCCAGTCAGAGCACTGAGATTGTATACTGCGCGCTCCGCCTCTTTCAGACGCGCTGAGCAGCTTTTCGTTTCGTTCGGAGGGCGCACCAAGGGTCTTGCCACCTCGAAACAGACACTGTCTAGATGGATAGTGGACGCTATTGCTGCCGCGTACGTGTCGAAAGACCTGCCATGCCCCTTAGGCATTAGGGCTCACTCCACCAGAGGCATGGCCTCCTTGTGGGCATGGTCCAGCGGGATTTCCATTCAGGACATATGTGTGGCAGCGGGCTGGGCTTCCCCCTCCACCTTTGTCAGATTTTACAATCTGGAAGTGCCCGCCCTGCAGGCAAAACTACTAGCGGTTTAATACGCTACAGCTCCCCTGGTGAGCTGCACTAATGGGACACATTCCACACAGACCGGCACCGCCGCTCTGTTTTTCCCTTCCCACTATGTGCTTATGTATCACACACACACTGACCCGCACTCTTGCCGGCCAAATATTATTTCCCCACTCACAAGGGTTCCCCTGGGTCCCCCCACCCCCCTGGGCCTCATGCAGTGGATGCTTGGCGCGACGGCGTTGACAATGGGTTCCGTAGTGTAAGCTAGCTTACGCATATCTGAGAGAACCTCTCGTAAGAGAACGTCTCGGTTACCTACGTAACCTCGGTTCTCTCTAGATGAGGAACGCAGTATTGCGTAGCTGGCGTGCTTCAGCGCCACGGCGATTTTACGCTTCATTCAATGAAAACCAGGGTTCCAGCCTCACGAACTGCGCTTATATGCACCCTAGCCACGCCCATTTTGGCGGGCTTTGGGACAGTGAGCTGGCGCTCTCATTGGGCGCGAGTTCACGCAAGTTCGTCTATAGGCTGCAGCAGTTGCCGCAGAGCAACCAATGAGCTCGCTAGCTAGCCCGCTCAAGGTCTGCAGTTGCTGCACTGTGTTGACAAATGATACAAAATTAAGGATCATTTTTTGGCTTCAATATCTCAGAAAAGATTAATCTTTCCCGTAGCATAAGCTAGCTTACGCAATACTCGTTCCCTCATCTAGAGAGAACCGAGGTTACGTAGGTAACCGAGACGTTGTAAATAATGCAAGCTGGGTATGAATCCACAAGAGAATTAAATATACCTGTGTTTGTTTGTTTGTTTGTATTTTTAATGAGAAAAAATACTTTTTCGAATGCTTCAAGCAGTTTAGAGGGTGATAGACCTAAGTAATAAACTTCAGTGTGTTATTCATCCTGCACCAGTTATGCTACAAACATAAATTATAAACTCAATTCACGTGGCTTTTTGAGGTGTGCTGTTATATTTCTACGCAATTATATATAAAATATAACATAAGAAATATACATAGCAATGCTTTGCCAACCAGCCAAGACACCCTACCATCATGGCGGCAAGTTTTGCAGTCAAGCGCCACTTACATTTTCTTATATATATATTTGGTTCTTTTTGTTTTTGGTCTAATGCAGCTAAAATGCAAAGAGCACAAACACATCCTTAATAGAATGTGCTATTAAATGAATCCTTTGTCTGCACAATCAAATCCTTCTCAATTTAATTTCAAAACAACCATCTGTATCCTTTCAGCCAGTTCCAGCTGGAGCAACAATAACAGGTGCAGATTTGGGAAGTACTGATGAGGGTTTAAGATGACTTTTGATTGGCAGACCTAATTCCACACATGACTATTTTCATTTTGACCAATCAAATCACTGATCTATTTCTTATTCTTACACACACATAACTGCAAACTATTCAAAAACAAACAGAAGGACATAGTTTTATCCCTTTCCAGAATCTACCCTATTTCTTTCATTCTGACTGGCAACTTACACACTGGAGCTAATGCTGTTCTGAAGACATCTGGGTGAATTCAATAAAAAAAGTTGCTCAACTTTTGCACAGTGTTTCAGCCCAAAAAAATTATTGTCATTCTTCAGCGCAAACACCTTCTTTCTATGTAAATTATAGATAAATTATACACTCACTCAGCACTTAATTAGGAACACCTGTACACATACTTGTTCATGCGATTATCTAATCAGCCAATCATGTGGTAGGAGTGCAATCCATAAAATCATGCATCTGAATGGGGAAAAAATTTGATTTCGACTGTGGCATGGTTGCTGGTGCCATACTGGCTGGATTGAGTATTTCTGTAACTGCTGATCTCCTGTGATTTTCATGCACAACAGTCTCTAGAATTTACTAAGAATGGTGCCAAAAACAAAAAACATACAATGAGCGGCAGTTCTGTGGGCGGATGCACTTTGTTGATGAGAGAGGTCAACGGAGAATGGCCAGACTGGTTCAAGGTGACAGAAAGGTTATGGTAATTCAGGTAAACACTGTACAATTGTAGTGAGCAGAATAGCATTATGTCTGTCATTATAACAGATAGAAAAACAAAGCACATATTCTATTTAACCCACAGCATGTCAATTTTCATTTTAACTATCTTTACCATATGTGGTATATATGTGTGGCTTCCCTCATACATGCTTTTTAAATGCAAAGCACTCCATGTTCACTTTATTTATGTAATTCCTAATAACGTTAGATATTCTTTAAAATGTTTTTGTGTGCAAATACACAGGATGCTGTTTGGAACAAGCCTAACTGAAAGGGATAGGCGGCATGGACCAAACGTTTCGAGAAGAGACAGAACTAACCGACTAGTTGTCTAGTCGGTGCAACCCCTACTACACTTACAATTATATGACAATGTACTACAGTTCACTAAACCTAATAGATTTGCTAAAATGTACAGTTTTCAACAGCAAGGAATACTGGAATATCTTACAATGCAATGCGCTCAACCTGACTTTCCATTGTGATGAATGAACTGGAAGCATATACAGATGCAACTTTTTTGTATTCAGTATTTGTAATCAGACTACAAAAATGTAATAGTTTTTCACACAAAATGTTTTAAAAAATACGAAATAAATGTTACATTTCCGAGATGATTGCTGGGTGCAACTAACATGCATTGTAAGAAATTTGCGTAATTTGAACGAAGAACGGAAAAATACTCCAGTGAAAAACTGTCAATAGTTAACTAGTTGCTACCCTGTACATTACCATGTACAGTAAAAAAGAAAATAAATTTTATCTAACAAGAACTTGCATGTGTGTGTGTATATATATATATATATATATAATGTTTTTTTTTTTTAAATAAAAGTATTATTTACCTTATAGTTAACACTGAAGATTTGTTAACTGATACCTTACACCAATTGCAAAGCAAGACAATACAATATATAATGTGTGTGTCTATATATAGTTTTAAAAATATTTTACAGTGTGCAATCTGATGAGATTATGTGACAACAATGTTGCGTCCTGTAGCAATGCATACCTTTTCACTTTTTTAAAGATGTCAGTATACAGTATATTCTGCACCGTATCTAGTCAGTATTAAGCTAGTATTCCATTCTGAGCATGTCAATATATTTCCTCTCATTAAAGCATATCTGACAAGTATTGTTTTTCCATTATAATTAAGTTGATTTCGGATCTCACACAGCAACTGTGTGCCACTGCTTCTGTTTTTCATGCAAAATCTCCTTCTCTTTGAAATGACATTCTTACAAAACTTCACAGGGAACACAACAAAGCGATGGAGTCTAAACACTCTCACTGCTGCGGGGAGTCTGTAAGCGACTCGACACAAACATTTAAAACAACATTCTGTTTTAGCATATAATCTAAGTGAAGAAATCCCCGAGGACTCATTTCATGGATGCAAATCTATTCTCAAAGCTCTGGAGAATCTTTCTATTGCAAACACATCATGCTTGAAGGAATCGGTCATTAAATTGGCTCGGTTTTGCTTGTGTTGAATAACCGGCTGCTTTTAGTTTAAAGCACTACTTTAGTGAACGGTGATGAATTGTTGATAGCATTTCGAGACAGAGATGAATTCCCAGCTGTATTGGTCTGCTCTCTGCCAGGTCCTCCAGAGGAAATTATATCGCTTATAGGTTTCTTTTTCATAGCTCAGGAGACTTAAAGGAATAGTTAGACAAAAAATGAATATGTTATGTAATTCCAAACCCTTATGACTTTCTTTCTTAAAAGTCTCCAATTGCTCTCCATTTACTCATGGCTGTTTTAGTGACACAATAACAGAGATCGCATTCGTGATTTTTCTTTTTTATGGGCCTCAAAAGCTCAATTTCTTAAAGACTACAATTATTTTAGACTAGTAGCAGCATTTTGACTCTCTGTCCTGCCATGACTGATCAGTTGATTCCAGAGTTTCATGTTCTCTGCAGCCTGAGAAGAGCAAGAACTGGAGATGAACACGAGCCTCCATGTCCCTGGAGGATTCAGTGGGCAAAAACGGCCATGCAGCACCAAAGCTGGGTGTTCCCTAGAGAGTGTTTGCTCACTTGTTTGCTGGATGGATGTAAAGGCTTGCAGAGTTATTTCTGGAGCAAGGAAAGCACAGCAAAATCACTATGTAGAACAGAGTTCAATAAGTAACTTTAGTTAGAAACAGCTATGAGCTGGGAAGAATGTTTACAAGTTTATACGATTCAGACATTCAACTATCTCATGTTCATTCTGGATAAAACTCATTCAGAATCAATAGCTTTCTGTTAAACACTATTTTAACTTTAGTCTTTAAACTTTATGTACTTAAAGGGCCATATTCTACAGTTTACCATTTTTATGTATGTTCCCTGAAGTTCGCTTATAACGTTAGTCAAGGATTATAGAGTGCCATCTTGGTGCAGGAAGTATTTTTTTGTTTTTTCATAAAATCCTTCATAAAGGAGTTGACCAAACATGACATGAACCAAACCAACCAGCTCCGAGGTTAATCACAACATTGCAAATTTGATTTGAAGCAAATTAAATATTTGAAAATCTAACAAAAAGACAAAGGTACAAGACTGTGTACTTAACATCTGAATGAGGGAATAAACTATAGCCAACGATCCCTTGACACATTGTGAATGACATATTTGGAAAGAGTGAAATCATGAAAATGGGTCACATCATTAAAACATCAATAGAACCATTACAAACGTGATGATTAGATTTTTTAAAGATGAAGGAGAAAAAATTAGAATCAGGACTCTATATCTTGGTAGATGACAAAGTACATGTTGAAGACCTTTTCCCCCAATATATAAACATTTTATGTTAAAATGTACATGAATATATAAGTGAAAAGTGTGTATTTTAGGTGCTATGACAAGTCAGAATTTATTAACTATTTCAAGTTTTTCATAATTTTAATCACCTTTTAAAATTGTAGAAGTATAATTAAACTAGTGTCTCAATTAATATGAGAAAACTGCAAGTGGGCAATTCCAGCATTATGGATGTGATATTTGCAGTGAAAGTGTGAAATTTTATTTAATCAGTTTATATGTATAATCATAGACCGCTGCAGATCGAGTTCAGACATCAGAAAAGTTTCAGTCTAGACAAGTATTTTTTCCAGTTTAGATCAGGAAATGTGCTTGTGTTATGGATGTGACAAAAATGGACACAAGTTTTTGAGAACGAGAGTTGGTCACGCTGCATTCGAAAGAGAGGGCTCACACTGCGATTTGAATAGGAGACTGCTCTATTGAGAGAGAGAGCTCATGGCATTCGAACGGGTAAGCCCAGCAAGCAATCGAACAGGGAATGTGAGCACAAGTGTTGGTCATGCTGCGTTCCAAAGGGAGGGCTCACACTGGGATTAGAACAAGAGACTGCTCTATAAAGAGAGAGAGCTCACGGCATTTGAACGGGTAAGCCCAGTAAGCAATCGAACGGGGAAGGTGAAAATGAGAGTTGGCTCACGCTACGTTCGAAAAGGAGAGCTCACACTGGGATTAGAACGGAAGACTGCTCTATAAAGAGAGAGAGCTCACAGCATTTGAACGTGTAAGCCCAGTAAGCAATCGAATGGGGAAGGTGAGAATGAGAGTTTGCTCGCAATCCATTTGAAAGGGAGGGCTTACAATGTGATTCGAACAAGAGACTGCTCTATAAAGAGAGAGAGCTCATGGCATTCGAATGGGTAAGCCCAGCAAGCAATCGAACGGGGAAGGTGAGATTGAGAGTTTGCTCATGCTGCGTTCGAAAGGGAGGGCTCACAATGCGATTTGAATGGGAGACTGCTCTATAGAGCGAGAGCGCTCACGGCATTTGAACGGGTAAGCCCATCAAGCAATGGAACTCTGAAAATAAGAGCTAGAGTTGGCTCGAATGGGTCTTAAGCCCAGCAAGCAATCAAACGGGGAGAATGAGAACGAGAGGAATGGGGCTTGTTTGCAGAGGTAGCCTCACTCAATAGACTACCCATATATAGGGAAATATGGTGCTTTGAAGAGGAGGTGGTGACCGCCATCCCCTGTAATGCTAGCTGCAGCTGCTGAGAAGTGAAGACAAAAGCTTCTGCGGAAGCATGGTAAAACGGTGCTGTGGCAGTAGAGTAAAGTGGGCCTCCTGTGGGAGCAGAGTTAAGGCAGTGCTGTGGCAGTGGATTGAGTATTTGGGGGCATAGTGAAGGAGCTTCTGTGGGAGCGTTGCTGTGTCTCCACTGCTGTAGATGCACTTCTATGAAAGTATGGAACTTAGATATTGAAAGCACCTGTGGAGAAAATATTAACAATCATGTACACACATTTGGTATGGGTGGGGCACTGTTGCTGTGGTATCAAGTAGGGCACAAAAGACTTCATTAAATTCATCAACACCTGTAAGGGAAGCAAAGGTTAGCTTGAATTTACTTGTAGGGGGAGTAAATGGTTAATTAGGAATATGTAAATTTATTACCATTTATATACATCTGTAAGGGAAGCAGAAGGTTAGTTATGGAAAATGTGTCAGTTACATTTATATACAGCTTTGAGGGAAGCAAAAGGTTAGTTAAGAATACAACTTTATTACATTTGTCATGGCAGGGCACTGCTGTGGCAGTATTAAAATGCAAAAGGGGTGATGCTGTGGCATAATCGAGAATATGCGGTCAATGCTGCGGCAGTATCGAGTGTGGGCGCGCACTGCAGCACATTATCTGGTTGGGCACTGTGGCTGCAGTATCAAATAGGGCACACATGGTTTATCAAATTTAGGCACACCTTTTTGTGTGTCTGGCTCATATCGACCATGAGCAAAGGAAATGCCAATGCAAAGGTTAACAGGAAAAGCTAAAAGGCTCTTAAGATTACTGTACTACCACTGCACTTGAACGGGAGAGCTCATAGTGCGTTTCAGATGGGAGAGCCCACCCTGTGATTCGAATGGGAGAGCCTGCATTGAGGTAAAACGGGAGGGCACACAATGCGATTCGAAAGGGAGTGTCTGCGACCACTGCATTTGAACAGGAGAGCCAACAATGCAATTCGATGGAAAGCCTACATAGCATTTGAATGGTGGGTGGCACAGAGTAATGAACCTTGCTGAATTGTAGTTTGTGATGAGTATATATTTATGAGCTGTGCCAATAGAGTTTTAATAAGAGAAAATATAAGCAGAAACAGGAAGCATGATTGCGGTGTTGTGGGAGATTTAGTGGCACGGCCTGAAAAGTTCGGTAGTTGCGGCTCCTGGAAAACACATTTGCGCTCTTTTGTGGTGTGGTGGGAGTTTGTCGCATGGTTCGAAGGACACCGCAGTTGTGGCACCTGTACAGCATGTTTGCACTGCTTTGTGGTGTGGTGGGAGTTTGTCGCCTGGTCCGAAGGACACAGCAGTTGCGGCACATACACATCAAGTTTGCGCTGCTTTGTGGTGACGTGGGAGTTCTAGAGCTTAGGGATGTTTTGAGCCGAAGGCAGAAGCACCGCAGTTGTGCTTTCTTAACTAAAATGGTTGCCATCTTTGGCTCCACGGTAGGTAACGGTGAAGTCATGGAAAGACACCTAGATAGAGAAAGAGAGAGGTAAACCTGCGTACAATTCAGTGACAGGAATTTAAATGTGCTCTCGCAGAGACCTGCTGGTAATATTGGTACTATTGGAGACACTGCGGAAGGTGCAAATTCATGCGTTGCTGTATAAAAGACAAAATAATAATATTTAGGTGAAACTTTAGAAAAATTGTGCTAAGGAATACAGTACATCTTAAACTGTGAAAAAATAGCATAAAATGATCTGAGAAATAAGTTTATGAATAAGTTGGGACACGGCGCATGATCCGCCTCTTGATCCAAATTCGGCTTGTGTCTGTTCGGACAGTGGCCTTGTATAACTGCAGTGTGCTGTGGAATGGTCAGAGTGAGTGCTTCCGTTAAAATGTCTGCGTTGGTTTGAAAATAATTTGTCATTCGATTATTGGTCGATTTAAGGGAGTTCTATTTTTAATGATGCCCCTGTGTTCAGAATGATACATATCATGCTCCGAAGCACTTTGGAGGGAGAATCGATCATGATATTCATGTTAGAAGATGAGCAACAATCGCTGAATAGAGCATGCCCCCTAAACAAGCTGCGGCGATGTAATGAGGCTGACGGGCATCACCTGATTAAAAATGCTGGGGGTTGAAATGGTGGTTGGATTGAATAGTTAATCTTTGTTTCACTCACTTCAAACATTTTTTTTTATATATAACTCTAATAGCTTGAAGCCAGAATGGTGCCCATTCGTGGAGGCAGGTAGCACTGCTTTCTGTGTGGAAAGTTTTGATAAGGGAACATATGAGCAGTGGTAGAGAGCTTTTTCACATTTTTAAAGAGCAGGACAAGCCAGTTTGTGGCAGCAACTTCATGCTATAAACTGTTTCATCGAATGGAGCATAGAAAGACAGACAGGTTAAAAATAAATAAATGTATATATATATATATATATATATATATATATATATATATATATATATATATATATATATACACTTAATATGGTAGCCGTCAATACTGCTAAAAACAAAGGGCTGCTGTAGCAGCTTCTGTTGAAGAATGAGATTGTTTGGATGGAAGAGCTGTTCTGGTGGAGCCGATTGCTTTGCAGTAAAGTTGCATCCAATGATCCGACTGCCTGGGTCTGAAATGGGTGGGGCCGAATGCTGGAAATATTCTCATATCAGAAGAGTTGTCACAGGAAACAGGTAAGCAGTGCCTTATATACTCCTGCTCATGGGCTGTGATTTGTCAGATTAAAATTAGCATTTAATCTCCCGAACTGCTGTTAATTAACTCTTAATTAACTCATTGTTAATTTACTTGATCCGTTTGAGTTGGGACTACATAAATACTTTTGTGGTGTTAATGTAGCATTGATGAAAACTGGGCAAGAGTTTTCCATTTCCCAGCATGCTTTGCATGGGACTCGATAGGGAGAGTGAATTTTTACATTAAGTGTTATTTTATGTGTTTTTGTGCAAGTTGACTATAACGGGGGATACTTTTTAGTTTTTTATGTATTGTTATGTTGGAATTTTGGGGGTTACCATCCAATCAGATTTCAGAATATCCATTTTATAATGTGCATTTAACTATGGAGTTAATTAGTAACACCACACATTGTAGTAATTTGTAGTAATAAATTGTTGAATTTATATATATATATATATATATATATACACACACACACACACACACACACACACACACACACACACACACACACAGTATACTGTATAACACATTTTTGGATGCAAGTCCAGTCACCTTAAAAATATGTTACATCAACTTGTAGCTTCTAACTGTCATAATATCACATAATTACTCTGTGGTAATTAATGTGTGACTGTTTCTAAAAGATACACATCAAGGACAGATAAAACATAGGCAGACTATGTTTAGAGTCTTTGAATTGGGGGGTGAGGGTTGACGTGCACTCCACAGGGGACCAAATATGATTTGCTTATCAATTCATAAAAAGCCTTTTATTTCATTTCTTTTAAACTACCTCCAATATCAGCTCTGGCATTCCTAGTGTCTTTGAGGAAAATTAGGCAGCTTTGAAGTTACAAACATAAGCCTGATTTGTGTTCACATTTAGCCGATGTTCAGACAAAATCATTTGAATAAATCAGTAAATCCTTTAGAGAAATGCGTGATGTCTCATATAGAATTATGTCAGGATAAGTCGTAACCCAATCCAATGATACAACACAAGTCTTCTCAGATGAACAACGATAAGTCTTCTTTTGACAGTCAGATATATTTTAATCCATAAAAATGGCTTTAGTATCGGGCTGCCATTCATCAGAACCACCGAGGTGAATCTATACACTCTGATAGCATTTAATGGAAATAAGTCCAGTACAATAGAGTGGATACTAAGCGCTCATATGGTGATTGAACAGTGTATGTGAAATGACAAGATACACTCAGATGAAAATGGCCAATGCATTTTAAAGACACGATGCTGCAGATATGCCATTTTAAGTCATAATGATGTTTTATTATACTTCTCAATAAAAAAGACTGAAAATAAACACCAGGGTTAGTTTGGGTTAGGTTCTTGAGCATTAACCGTAAAAACCTAATTTGTTCGGGAGTAAATATAACTCACTTTTAGCAGCACACATTGGACATTTTACCTCGGAACACGCAATATCATTTTGCAAAAATGTTGCCACAGTCATAATTTTAATGAGATCAGGCCCACTAATTGGACTACTTTTATAGTGATTATGTCATTTTTGGAGCATGACAGCTCCTTTTTTGTTCCACGGAAGAGAGGAAGCCATACAGGTATGCAACAACTTAGAGTGAGTAAATTAAGATAGAATTTGTTTATTCATTTTTGGGTGATTTATTCCTTTAAAAAGTGATTTTAAACATCACAGCTTACAAAAAGAGATTATTTCTTTCATCACCAACGTATAACTTGATTTTCTTTGGGTTTAAACTCTTAGAACTCAGGAAGGTCTGTTCCTTTTTTAAATAAACAGGGTTTTATGCAGGTAATTATTTAATATACATTCACCCATGACAAATATTCAACTTGTTGAATGCGGGTTTGTTCGATAATTTCTTCAATAATCTGGGCCACTGCCTAAATAACTCACTGTATGCTGATGCAACGGGTTGAAAGAGATATTAAATAAATCTTTTTCCACAGAATGAGTTTTGTTTGCTTCTCTTCTCGCCTTCAAATAATGTTTATTAATTTTTCCTACCGTTTATAATCTGTGCTTCCTTTCAATGATGAATTTTTTTGTCACTTTTTAATATGATGAATGTGTGTGTGTGTGAGAAGCATTTATATTGCGTAGAGTGTGCTGGTTATATTGTGAGGTGGAGACCACTGTAGACTTACTCTACCTTCACCCCATCACCGAATTAGGTTAAACCTTTGATTTATGTGCAGATTATGAGGTGTAAAATACATTATTTCTTCATGAAACTAGAGGGGGCATCCATCACTGAAGATCAAGCAGAGTTTAGCGATCATTGTATCACGTTTCCGTGTTGTGACGCAATGCCAGCTGGAATATTGAAGCTTTTCAGATTTTAAATATTCTGAAATTTGATCTGAGATCATGCCACAGAGCTCTTCAACAGACCATAAGACTTGATATTGCAATAAATGTGTATTTAAACTCAGATCTTATTTTATGTATCTGAACAACTCTATAGATGCAATGACAAATATACTTAAAAAATAAATAAAATTTAAATGCATAAAAAATGTAAGTTGTGTATGTATTTGTGTTGCTTTCATACAGTTATGGAGAACATATATTAAATGTTCAACAAAATAAAAAAATATCAAAATTAAATGTAAAAAAAGAAATAGAATTTTTAACAAATATTTTCATTTTGGTAATTTTCTTGCTGAACAAAAGTTTTTCAAATATTAAATATGATTTTTAATATTTTAAAACAAATGTTTTACCAATTTTCATTAAAAACCAAACAATTCTAAACGTCCTAAAAGAAGGATGTCCAAGATGAACTGACAATTTAAAAAAATCAATAAAAAAATTACAAATATTAAAAAATCTTATTTATTATTTTCATAGTTTGTAAATAAATAAATAAAACTCTTCAAATTAGCAGGTATTTTTAACAAAATTTTTCAATTTATGAATCATGAAAATTGGTCATTTTCTTGCTGAACAAAAGCTTTTCAAATATTAAATATGATTTATAATATTTGTAACAAAACTGCTTCACTTTTTCCAAGAATTTCAGCCTTTTAATCTTCTATACAACAATTGTCCAACTGACATGAAAAAGCATTCAAAAGCAATCAAAACCATTTTAATTTATAAATTAAAAAATGTGTATCATAGAATAGCTGTATTCAATATCATGCATTTTTTTATGAATTATTTTATTTATTTTGAAAAAAAAAATTATTGCATACTTTTGGCAAAAAAAAATGAAATAAAAAAAGCTTAATTCTAGTCTGGCACTATAAATAGTGACTCTCAGTTAAAAAAATTATTTCTCGATTTTGTAATGAAGACTCAGGTTGGTTGGGATCCATATGCGGTTTTATTGGAAAGGCAAGCTCAGGTCGTACAGGCAAAGGTCTGGGACAGGCAAACAGAGTAAGGTAGAGAGGCTGGAGCGTAATCAGGGACAGGCTAATGATCAGGGCGGGCAGCAAAGAATCGTAGTAAGGCAGGCTAGAGTATCAGGGCTGGAGGCTAACAAACAGGAACGGAGAAAAGCTAGGTCGGTACACGGGTAAACTAGAGAGACAACTAATAGTGCTTGGAAATGTCGCCAGGGGCTAAACAAGACTTCGCAAGGAGGGAACAAACTGGCGTGATTAAATAGGGTGAGGTAATGAGCAACAGCTGGGGTGAGTAATTAGTATTCGGGTGAATGTGATCTCCGGAGACTCGAGGAGGAGGCGCTTTCACCCGTGTTTGTGACAGAGCCCCCTCCTGTGAGCGGCTCCTGACGCCGAAGATGCACTCCACGCCGAGGTCTCCCCCTAGGTCGAGGGGCTGGTCTTTCCGGGTTGGTCCGATGGTACTCTGAAATGAGGTTAGGGTCGAGGATGTCGTTAGTGCTGACCCAGGACCTTTCTTCCGGGCCGTACCCCTCCCAGTCCACCAGGTACTGCATCTGACCTCGGTGGCGCCTGGAGTCGAGTAGCCTTCGCACCAGGAAGGCCTCCTCGCCACCCACGATCAGGGGAGGGGGTCTGAGAGTGGCCTCCTCTTCGGCCCCCGGGTCGTCGGCCGGTTTCAGTAGGGAGACATGAAAAGAGGGAGAGATTCGGTAATTAGTGGGGAGTTTGAGACGGAAGGTAACAGGGTTAATTTTTTTTAGGATTTTAAAGGGGCCAACATACCTAGGGCCGAGCTTTCTGCAGGGCTGGCGGAGGCGGAGGTCTCGGGTGGAGAGCCAAACCCATTGGCCTGGGGCGTAGTCGGGTCCGGGACGGCGGTGACGGTCGGCTTGTGACTTAGTGCGGTCCACGGCCCGCTGTAAGTGGACGTGGGCCTGGTCCCAAACTGCTTCGCTGCGCTGCAGCCAGTCGTTAACGGCGGGGACCTCCGAGGGTTCTCCGGACCAAGGGAAGAGAGGGGGGCTGGTACCCCAGGATGCACTGGAAGGGGGTCAGTTTGGTGGACGGTTTGAGCAAGGAGTTCTGGGCGTACTCAGCCCATGGAAGGAATCTACTCCAGTCCGACTGGTTGTTGTGACAGTAAGTGCGCAGGAATCTGACAATTTCTTGGTTTAGTCTTTCGGTCTGTCCATTGGACTGGGGGTGGTAACCGGAGGTGAGGCAGAGGTTGATGTTTAGGAGACGGCAGAAAGCCTTCCAGACCCTGGAGGTGAACTGGGTCCCCCGGTCCGAGACAATATCTTCGGGCAGACCGTAGAAGCGGAATACGTACTGAAACAGGTGTTCGGCGGTTTCGAGGGCAGTGGGGAGCTTGGGTAAAGGTATCAAGCGGCAAGCCTTGGAGAACCGATCTATGACCGTGAGGATGGTGGTGTGCCCCTGGGAGTTGGGTAGGTCGGTTACGAAGTCCACGGCGATATGTGACCAAGGACGATGTGGAATGGGGAGAGGTTGGAGCAGACCGGCCGGTGGTTGTTTAGGGGACTTCGCTAGGTTGCAGGCTGGGCACCTCTTGACGAAGTCGGCAGTATCCTCGGGTAGGGTTCCCCACCAGAAGCGGTTACTCAGGAGGCGGGTGGTAGCTGTGATTCCGGGGTGGCCGGAACTTGCGGAGTCGTGCACCCAGCTGAGTACCCTCTCCCGGAGGCTGGGGGGTACGAAGGTCCGGCCTGCAGGGCACTCAGGAGGAGGTGGGACTGAGACTTGAGCCTGGGAGATGTCTGACATTAGGTCCCACTGGACGGGGGCTAGGAAGAGCGCAGGCGGTACGATGGGTTCGGCGGTGTGGTTTTGGGTTGTGGTCTCGTGTTGACGTGAGAGGGAGTCGGCCTTGGTGTTCTTGGAACCCGGGAGGTAGGAGATGTTGAAGTTGAAGTGAGTGAAGAACAGGGCCCATCGGGCCTGTCTGGGGTTGAGCCTCTTGGCAGAGCGGAGGTACTCAAGATTTCGGTGGTCCGTCAAGACCTGGAATGGCTGCCTGGCCCCCTCCAGCCAGTGACGCCACTCCTCCAGGGCTACTTTTATGGCCAGAAGCTCCCGGTTACCAACATCATAATTTTGCTCGGCGGGAGTGAGTTTGCGGGAATAGTAGGCGCAGGGAAACAGCTTAGGTGGGTTTCCTTGGCGCTGGGAGAGGATGGCCCCAATTCCAGTGTTCGAGGCGTCCACCTCTACCATGAAGGGGAGGTCAGGATTGGGGTGGTGCAGGATGGGCGCAGTGGTGAAGCGTGTTTTGAGTTGGGCGAAGGCCTGGAGGGCTTCAGCTGGCCAGTGGAGTTTGTTTCGACCTTTCTTCAGCATGGCGGTAAGAGGGGAAGCAACTGTGCTGAAGTTACGGATGAACCGGCGGTAGAAGTTCGCGAACCCCAGGAAACGTTGGAGCTCCTTCACCGTGACGGGCTGAGGCCATTCCAGGATAGCTCGTACCTTGCGGTCATCCATGGCCACTCCATCTGGGCTGATGATATACCCCAGGAAGGCTACCGACTTCAGGTGGAACTCACACTTCTCGGCCTTGGCGTACAATTGGTGCTGGATCAGGCGTTTGAGGACGGTTCGGACATGTGTGATGTGTTCCTCAAGGGAGTCAGAGTAGATTAGAATGTCATCAATGTAAACAATAAGATATCGGTTGAGCAGGTCTCTGAACACATCATTGACGAAGGACTGGAACACCGAGGGACTGTTAGACAAACCGAACGGCATCACCAGATATACATAATGGCCGGAGGTGGTGGAAAAGGCAGTCTTCCACTCGTCTCCCTCCCGAATACGCACCAGGTTATAGGCGGAGCGTAGGTCCAGCTTGGTGTAGATATTTGCGTTTCTTAATTGCTCCAGAGCAGCGGGCACTAGTGGCAGGGGGTATCTGAATTTTATGGTGACATCATTGAGACCGCGGTAGTCGATGCACGGGCGAAGGGAGCCGTCCTTCTTGCCCACGAAGAAGAATCCGGCAGCTGCCGGGGACGTGGAGGGCCGGATGAATCCCTTGGCCAGTTCCTCCTCGATGTAAGACTTCATGGCCAAGGATTCGGGTTCAGACAGGGGAAAGATTCGGCCTTGAGGTGGTGTGGCTCCCGGTTTGAGATCGATGGCACAATCGCTAGGTCGGTGGGGCGGAAGTTGGGAGGCCTTGACCTTGCTGAAGGCCTCGCTCAGGTCAGCGTACATGGAGGGTATCTGAACGGAGTCGTCAGGCGCCTTCTGGACATTGGTGGTTCCCACGGTTAAGGGGTGGATTGTTTTCAGACACCTCGCCGAGCAGGCATTGCCCCACTGTGTGATTTGATTGTGCCGCCAGGAAATTCGTGGGTCATGGAGACGGAGCCAGGGGAGGCTGAGGATTACCGGGTGGTGAGGGGAGGTGACGAGGTGCAGACGGATGGTCTCATAGCGTGGACATTTAAGCTATATGATTGGTAGCAAAGTGAAATGGGAACTTTCAGGCTGGAACTGGTTAGGGTGGAAGAAAGGAACAAACTCACCCCTGGTTGTTGTCGTTCAGGCGGACGCGTTGTGCAGTTGGAGCGGATATGCCCGGCCTGGCCACAGTAGAGACAGAGGTGGTTGGAGAGGCGGCGTTCTCTCTCCTCCGGAGTGAGGTGGGCGCGGTCTAATTGCATGGGTTCTGGAAGCGCGTGGCGCTGAGGTGCCGGAGCGGACTGCGGGAGCCACCTAGCTGGTCGTCGGGAGCGGATGAGGTTGTCAACGCGGATAGCCAGCGAGATGAACTGCTCCAAGGTGGTCCCCTCATCGCGACACGCCAGCTCAGATTGTAGATCCGCGCTCAGTCCCTGACGGAAGAGGAGTTTTAGGGTGCACTCAAGCCAGCCGGTTTGTGTTGCGAGGGTGCGGAAAGTGAGTGCGTAATCCGCCGCGGTGCGATTTCCCTGGCGGAGAGCCAGAAGTTGCTCACCAGCGCTCTTGCCACATTCAGGGTGATCAAAGACGTCGATCAGGTTCTGCATGAACGAGTCAAAGGAGAATTGTGTGAAGCCCTGATTGTGCCAAACCGCGGTCGCCCAGTCGAGAGCGCGGCCCGTCAGAACGGAGCTGACGAAGAGAATTTTGCTCAGATCGGTCGGGTATACCGGTGGTTGTATACCGTCGTGGGCTGGCAGCAGCTTGGGGAAGTGACTCGCCGACTGACGCCTGGCTAGCTTGTGGGGCCGCGGGTGCAGTCGCGGAAGCCGGCGCGGGTTGGAGTGCAGCCTGTACGGTGCGCATTATCTCCTCAATGGCTGAAGTGAGGCGCCCAAGCTGGAGCTGTTGCGTGGAGAGCTGGTTCGCCTGCGCAGAGAGTTCCTCCGATAGGCGGGTGATCACCGCTGGATCGAGGGGCGGCGAAGTCTTCTGTAATGAAGACTCAGGTTGGTTGGGATCCATATGCGGTTTTATTGGAAAGGCAAGCTCAGGTCGTACAGGCAAAGGTCTGGGGACAGGCAAACAGAGTAAGGTAGAGAGGCTGGAGCGTAATCAGGGACAGGCTAATGATCAGGGCGGGCAGCAAAGAATCGTAGTAAGGCAGGCTAGAGTATCAGGGCTGGAGGCTAACAAACAGGAACGGAGAAAAGCTAGGTCGGTACACGGGTAAACTAGAGAGACAACTAATAGTGCTTGGAAATGTCGCCAGGGGCTAAACAAGACTTCGCAAGGAGGGAACAAACTGGCGTGATTAAATAGGGTGAGGTAATGAGCAACAGCTGGGGTGAGTAATTAGTATTCGGGTGAATGTGATCTCCGGAGACTCGAGGAGGAGGCGCTTTCACCCGTGTTCGTGACAGATTTAAAGGGATAGTTTACTCGCCGAAGTCAAAGTGCAACAAAGCGACATGATCCCATTCATTTTCAATGAGATTGGAGCGATGGTGACTGAGGCTGTCAGTCTCTAATGTTATGTGAGAGATGTACAGTACAGTTAAGAAGTACAAATACTTTGTTACTGTTCTTATGTACCCATTTTTTATACTTTGGTCAGGTAAAAATATTTTTGTTGGCTTTGACTTTTAGTTCACTACTAGTGTGAGGAATCATCCTTGCAGTCGTAAGAATATATGTCTGAGAGTTCCTGCGGCAATAGTGCACAGCAGAGTTTGGGGTTTCTGTTTGGCTCTCCATCATCCAGGGATGTGGAGGTGAATCTTGTCAGCATGACAGAAACAGCCCCTCTGGCCAGAGCGGTGGATTTTCACAGCACTGCCACTGCCATATAGTTCAATACAGGCATGTTTTTTATGTCTGCTGTGGGCCACTCCATTTTTCTATTATGTCAGAATGTTATCTATCTCCTTTCGTTCTCACACTTTGCACCACTCTCTCTGTCTCTTTCTCCCTTTTGGAAAAAATGCATCAAGTGGCTCTTTTTTCATACTGCCTTGCATTAGGTCTCTTCCTCTAGTTCAGGCTGGTACAACACTAGCTTTCAGAGAGCAAATTACATAGACTGGCATATAGACTTGTTTTGAAGTCAAAACCAGCAATGCTGAATGCATTTATTAACAAGATAAATTCAAAGGAGCAAATCACTCTGTTCCAAAAGCTAGTAAATTGCATCCGTAAGCAGCATGATAAGGCATCCACAACCGTATGACTTTCTTTCTTCTTTGCAGAATGACAGCCTTAGTCCCCATTCACATTAATTACATCTTCTTCTTTCTTTCTTTTTTTTTGGGGAAGGTGGGGGTGGGGTGGTTGAGACATTGACATGAGTCATTTTTTCTAAAATCTCCTTTAACATCTCACTAACATGAGGGTAAATAAATAATGACAGATTTTTTTTACATTTTTGTGTGAACTATACCTCAAGGTACTGACAATTTTTGAAAGCACCAAACAAAAAGAATGTGCTTTCATCTCAACTATTGCTTTACTTTAGCCTCCAGTGAACGTTAAGTAATAGGTGAGGTCAGCCTTAGCTCAAGTGCTAGCAAGAGTGTGCTAGCATGCTAAGCAGGTGTCATGCTATGTCTCCTCAGATTTGACCTTATGAAGTCCAGGCTGCTACCAGACAGTGTGTATTGATTTAGAAATCCTTGTTCCACAAATGCACAAGTCCAAACACAATCCTCCTACACTGTAAACCAAGACAGAAAAGTGAAAAAAGACCATGTTTATTCTGATATAGAAAGAGTACTTGTAGGTCAGCTAAGAAAGTCTATTGTTTGGAGGCATATGATTAACACCACAGCTGAGACAATGGTAACTTCACAGGCATGACTTACCTTGCAGTGGTGGCTCAGCGGTTAAGGCTCTGGGTTACTGATCAGAAGGTCGTGGGTTCAAGCCCCAACACCACCAAGACACCACTGTTGGGCCCTTGAGCAAGGCCCTTGAACCTATCTGCTCCAGGGGCGCCGTATCATGGCTGACCCTGCACTCTGACCCCAGCTTAGCTGGGATATGTGAAAAATAAATAATTTCACCATGTATATGCAGAAATGTATGTATAATGTGTGACAATTGGTCAAATTAAATTAAAATTAAATTAAATTTAATTATTTAGCTTCAAGCTTTGACCTTATAACATGCATAGATATTATACCGAACTCATGCCGAAGAACATGTCTATAGAAATACCTCAACGGCAGTCTCTGGCATCTCTGAATTTGTGAAACAATCATGTGAAATATTTACATTGCTTTACATCTTTACATTGCCTTGCTAACATAAATTCCTAATATGTAGTCTTATTTGTAGTTTCGATACTTAACTATTTTTTATCTTTTTGTCAAATGGTGCCTAAGCTACATTTATTTATCATTTAGCTACTTTGCTAACTGTTGTTTTATACCCTGATCAGCCACAACATTAAAACCGCCTGCCTAATATCGTGTAGGTACCCCTCATGCCACTAAAACAGCCCTGACCCATCGAGGCATGGACTCCACAAGACCTCTGAAGGTGTCATGTGGTATCTGGCATCAATACTTTAGCAGCAGATCCTTTAGATTCTCTAAGTTGTGAGGTGGGGCCTCCATGGATCAGACATCTTGGTCCAGCACATCCCATAGGTGCTCAATCGGATTGAGATCTGGGGAATTTGGAGGCCAAGTCAACACCTTGATCTCTTTGTCATGTTCCTCAAACCATTCCTGAACAATTTTTGAAGTGTGGCAGGGTGCATTATCCTGCTGAAAGAGGCCACTGCCATCAGGGAATGCCATTGCCATGAAGGGGTGTACATGGTCTGCAATAATCTTTAGGTAGCTGAAATGTCTCATAGTAACATCCACATGAATGCCAGGACCCAAGGTTTCCCAGCAGAACATTACTCTGCATCCGCCGGCCTGTCTTCTTCCCATGGTGCCTCCTGCTATCATCTCTTCCTCAGGTAAACAACACACACGCACACAGCCGTCCACATGAATTAAAAGAAAACATGATTAATCAGACCCAGGCCATGTCGAGGAACTCTGGCTCGGCGCCGGCCATGTCGAGGAACTCTGGCTCGGCGGTGGCCATGTCATGGAACTCTGGTTTGGCGCCATGACGTGGAACTCTGGCTCGGCAGCGGCCATGTCGAAGAACTCTGGCTCGGCGGCCATGACGTGGAACTCTGGCTCGGCGGCGGTCATGTCGAGGAACTCTGGCTCGGCAGCGGCCATGTCGAGGAACTCTGGCTTGGCGGTGGCCATGTCGAGGAGCTTTGGCTCGGCGGTATCTGCCTCCCCCACAGTGAACGTGGAACCAATGATCTGCAGGGCTAGGTTGATATATTGGGCCAGATTGAGGGGACTGCAACTGCCAGGCATCAAGGAGGAGATGAGCTCATTAAGTCCCTCCCGAAAAATGTCCTTGAGGGCAAACTCATTAAAGCCCACCTTGCTGGCCAGATTGCAGAAATTTACTTTAGCTACTTATATAACTTCTTAAAGTTCATATACCATAGGTACTGTCCTCCTAAAGTAAACTTGGTGTTCAAGGTCTTCTAGATTTTTAGTAACCCTCTTGTACATAAATCACTTTTACTGGAGATTGAACACACAACCTTTTGGGTCATCATCCCAGATCTTTAACCATTACACCACCCCTCCCTTGAATAGTCTAGTCTAGTCACAAACAGCCCACAATCAATATCAAATTCCCTAGCACAATAAGCTACTCTTATGTAAGGAATCATAATGCAATTCCCTACATGTGACACACATTCTAGTTATCTCATTTAATCAACACTTCCTTTATCATACACAGAGTGAAAGAGTGATGAATAACTTGAAGCAAATATGTCCAGTAGACGGAAGGTGGTATTAGGTTTAAGACACATAGATCTTTAAACAGCAGAGCAAGCTGAGGAAATTGTGCAGAGCCCACTTAAAATCATGTATGAACCATGTGATGCTGGGCTTTAAATTATGGAGCAGGAATGTCGTCTCTTTCTCGGCCCCCCACATGGAAATAAAAGGAGTGAAATGGTGGAAATAAAAGGATGGAAATGATTGACAGTACTGTTTTGGAATTGTGGTTTCATTCCTGGGAAGATACAGATTTACTTTGTCTGGGGTTTTTTTTTCACTGTCACACTACAAGAGTTACTTATTTTTTCTGATGTTTAGTAGCTTCGCAGCTTTGATGTAACATGTCACTACATGCAGTAATGCATCTACATTTAAAGCATCTTAACTGCATCACAAAATAAAAACAAAAACTGAATACAAAGTCTGCAGTTTCCTTCATTGCACTTTAAGAAATCATAAAATCTATTATTCACATATTTTTCATAATATTCCACAAGCAAAATCTCATCATAATTACCATATTAATCAAACTTATAACTTTTTAAAACAAATTTTGAAAATATAATCTTACAATTCAAAATCAATTAGTCTAAAGGTATTTTTATTCATATTACTTTTTGTTTTATTTTTCAAAAAGGTTTTTATTTAATCTTTATATCTTTATATATATATATATATATATTTGTTTCATAATTTTGGGTAAACATTTGTTCTTTATAAATAAACATGAAATCCCACAATCTCCAAATCAACTGTAGTGTCTACGATGACCTAGCTTAATAATTATGTCCATAAATAAACACAGGATTGGGCTAATCTAGAGTCAAATATTTTTATAGAGAATAAAGATGTAATTATATATGAAATTATAATAGAATTACTGTAGAATTAGTAGTAGTAATAATAATAATAATAATAATAATAATAATATTCATAATAATTGTTATTGTTGTTGTTATTAATTATAAGAACTTGTCAAAGACAGTTTAAAAAGGAACTTCTTAAAACAAACAAACAAATATATTTTTTTAACCTTTTCTTTTTAGAGTTTAAACTTATGTTAGACTGCAACATTATAAGAGCCTAAGATTATTATAAAACATACAGACAACCATTCATCAGACCCTCTTGTTTAATGGTTAGTAAAATTCTTCACAATTCAAAGGTCTATGTTTGAGAAACTGGCTGACAAAAATTGAGCAAGTTTTTAATAGATCCACTGATAAGTATTCTGATGGCATTCTGGATTTAGGGCCAATCTAGAAAATTACACAGTGAAGTACTAAACTCAAGATGAGACCATGTGTATGCTCTGGTATAAATGTAAAAAAAAAATGAAACATTTAAGATAGAGAGATCGACTTCTTTTTCTTTTTCTCAGAATTATGTTTTTCCTGCTAATGTAGTGTCTGTGATTGCCTTCCAGACATAAGTGAGTTGAATGTGAAATTAATTTGATGTCTTACTGTCTTCTGTACTGTATATAATGTCTTTCAGCATAAAATTAAGAAAAATAATAAAAATAGACCATAGACATTGAATAGGTTTATGGTTTAGTCATTAATTTAGACTTGCGAAGTCAAGCATAACAATGTTTTCCCATTATTTTAATTTCACTCTCATTTGTTGCAGGGGGCAAAAAGAAAATGCTTCCATTCTGAATTCCTCTGTTTTGTGTCTTTTATCTACTGTAACGTATGATATATTCCATACTATTCTCTTAAATAGTACAAACAAATTGCATTTAAATAAAACATCATTGCCCAATGAATCCATACTAATTTTAAGATGTGTAAAATTAGTTTTCAGGAATAATGCTGCAGTGCTACAATGCTTTATGACGGTTTGATATGCCATATACTCTTTATCCTAATTGGTTAAGATTGTCGCCTCCAGAGAGTGCGGGTAGGAGAAACAGAATGTCCAACGAATATCAAACATACAACAGACTTTTAGATTTCCAAAAGAATTGTTGGCCGTTTCAGCATTATTCAGCTTTTGCTTCAGTTTAATTTGTGTTAATAACATGATTCCCCACGTTATTATCATCAAATCCTGTCTGTATCGTAGAGATTATCTGCCCGATTGATTTTATATTGGCAGGCATGCACTGTTTTAAATCAGAAGAAATATTTGTTTATGTGCATGTTTGCCATGTTTAAATTTATGAATTTACATATAAAGAATAATTAAATATAATATTATAAGGTCATTATAATGTCAATATTCACCATCATTATTTAAAAGAAATTGCACTGTACAATGCAGCTGATATCAGTTATAAACACTGATATAAACACTTGTGTTTATGCAGGTAGCTGATACACAATAATTTTGAGACGTTGGCATGCCCTGTTCAACAGCATTTTTTAGTTTTTGTATAATTCTAATTATGCATGCAGCATGTATGACCTCATAGTAAATAAAATACAACATGGAATACTATTTGTACTTTTAAAAATGCATTTGTTACACTGCAGGACCATTTAAATTAGACTAAGTTAAAAATGTGCTTAAATATGGAAACAATCTTAAAAGAAATGGTGACCATTTACAAGGACACATCCCGCACACTCTTTAAAAAGGTGATTTTTGTCCCACGCACTTTTCCAAGCTAAACCCAATCCGAGTCCAAATGGTGGATTTGTATACAGTACTCTTACAGTTTGTTTTGTTACTTTGGGGCTGAATTAGCAACCATCCAGTCAATCACAGATGTGTTTCATGAGCCGAAACAACCCTTACGTAATAGGCCATCAGTCAGACAGTCTAATCAATGTGGATCCGTTCATTTCTACATAGTTTCTTTCAACAATACTCATTTATGCATGTTTTTTATCTGCATCGATGTTGTTCTAAATGAACAATCTAGAGATGAGGAACACACAAATGAGAGTTATTTATCGGCATATCATTCTTGATTGGCAGCATTACGTGAAATGCACTGTAGGAAAAAAAACAAAGGGCATTCCTTCTTTTAAGCACACATTGTAAGTGGAGTGTAGATCAGCGCATGAGTCTTCATTAAGTTGTGTTTTTTACATTATGTTTGTGAGGTAATAGTTTGATTGGTTGTTTTTTTCCAATTTAAGCAGATTACTAGATCTGTGTTAAATTTGGAAAGCTATTTTTAATACCAGCTCCTGTTTTTTACCTCTATGTTGGTGTGCAGTCGACAAACTGTAGGAAGTCAAGCGATATGTAGACACGCTTTTTTATACATGAACGTACGGACGTTATTCAAACTCATTATTATAATTATAAGACTATTATTGTTGTCTTTTGATAAAAGTCATGATCAGCAGCTCACAAACTGTAGGGAAATTAGAGATTTGCTTTGTTCTTATAATGCTTAAAACCTTTACTAAAGTCTCTTTGTAGGTCTGTAGACATACATATTTTAAATGATTACAATTTTATTTTGATCGTTGATTCAGTGATTAACTCATTTCAAACAAGACAATCATTTGTCACCACCTTCTGGCATCACCAGAAATGGTCACTGAATCATTAAATAAATCTGAATGAATTTTGGTGAACGTAGTCAAAACACCCGAGCCACAATGCACAAACAATGAGTAAAAATACAATTGTGCAATTGTCATTATTGGAATTGATTAAATAATTTATTCAAGTGTTTTATTGTCATGTGTGAAACAGAAGTGCTCCACAAGATGCCCTATATTTTTGCAGCTAATTTTGTGGAATTTGGCATTTATTTTGCAATACTTGAATCTTTAAAATACTACAAATATTACAAGTAAATAATATGAATATATTAATATAATATTTACTGTATATCATATACTGTAATGTATTAATACTGCACTATAAGTGTTGGGTCTGTGCGAGCCACCTACTGACAGCTGGGCCCCCCCCACCTCCCCACACACACACACACACTTTTAAAATGACTGCAACGCCCCTGCTTGTACATGTTCCTTATACAGCGTAAACTAACTTAAAATGTTGATATGTCATTCATCTTTTTACCGCATTTGTTATTCTAAAGAACAACATGTCTGGGTAACCAATGCTGACTCAAAAATGTATAACGAGCCTTTTTGTTCATACATTTTCATGCAATTTTAGTTAGTAAATATTTGGTCTTCCAAAATAGCTTTGTTATAAAATATAAAAAAAAGCAAAATTTGTTTTATACTTGTATATAGGACATGTAAAGTATAATGCAGTTGCCCCCCTACAAGTACCCCCCGCCAAAGCCTGCCCCCACCCCCCACCCCACCACACCTGTCTAGAACTGGTCTAGAACCGCGACTGGATAGAAGATCGTCACTGTTGAAAACATCACTTGGATGCTTTATAAACAGCATTTCAAACTCGTTTTCCTGCTTAATATTGCATTGGCTCAAAAGCTACTTTTTAAGGCAGGTAATATGTTTTTCGACAGAGATTTTCAAAGCACTTTTGTGCAGGTTAATGGAGCAATACAACAAAACACCAAACGCATCAGCAGTTACATGCCTAAAAGTGTATGATTAAAGTCCACAGAGTTATTTGGAATTTCAAACATCCGTTTATGGGTCTCAAAATATGTTCCTTGTTTTCTTTTGTCATTGCAGCTTGCTGAGGCCAAGTCTGCCAAGATGTCTTTAAAGATCTCGCATGTTAAAAAGAAAGTAAAATGGCAAGGTTTATATTTTTCTTATACAGTCTAGTGGGATTCAAATGTTTGAGAGAAAAGCTGAATTGAAAAATGTACATGTATTTCATCATTTTTATTTTTTGTCATTTTTGCCTTAATTACAACAAGCACTCAAGCTGGCATGCACCTGATGATCCATGTTAGCCAAGCATGATTTGAGGATGCTCCAAAGATCATCTTATGTGCATCAATTGAAGTGAACTTGGTCAATGACACAACATTTCTTGCCTAGAAAGAGTGCAAAATCTTTATTTTAAAATTTTCTAAATTCGTTTTTGACATTCCGATGTTCCATTGACTTTTGGACCCCACTGTATTCACTGTTTCACCCCTTGTTTGTCCAACACTCTTGTCTAGAGTCATTTCAGACTCCCTCTGTCTCCCTCGCTCACCTAAGTGGCCTTTATGCCGTACTGAATCATTTGTGACAGAGACCGAAAAAGAGGCAGAAATAGGATGCAAACCATGTGTTCACTTAGTGTGTCTGAGCGGAACATCCATGACAAGCCGCAGTCTCCAGCACACGCAAAACTCTCTCTAAGGCATGATTCTACGAGATGGGAAACTTGCTATGGCTGGAACGGGGGGACACAGCCACGTATCCAGAGGCTGGATGTGGTCAAGAGGTCAGAAGTGTTTCTGTTCTCATAGTGAACAAGTGTGATATGACAATGTAACAGATCAACAGTGGGGGCTTCAAATTCTAGACTCGCAATGAAAGAAAGGTTGACTGATTGATACATATAGTAATTTCTTTAAAAAAGATATGCTGTAAATTTCAAAATATTTTTCAAAATGTGGTTAATTTGTTCTATAGCTTTTTGTTTTTAATAAATAATCATAAATAATGTATCTCATATCAGCCTGATTTCATACATTTTTAAAGGTCTTTTTATGTTTGGACAGGCACATAAACAGACTATTTTAACATATTGACAACACCTAAAACATAAACATGTATAAATACATATAGCCTAAGAGATGTACAAATGTCTCTGAATACTTTGAGGTTTATAGAATATTGAGTTCAAGGAATTTGCCGGCTAATTTTATTGTATTTATAATCAATTTGATTATTTAGATATGTAATGTGAATATCTAATGAGATTTTGATTGTTTGTTTCCATCTCTATTGTCATGGCGAAAACCAGGTTGAAATATGAAAACAGGCAAAACAACAACAAAAATCTTAGATGTTTAAAATAACATTTTAAGAAAAACTCTGAAATTACATCTGGACTGACTTGAAAACCGTTTCAAGGGCGTCCGCAGAATCAAACTTCGCCGAGGACTAGAAATAACGTATTCCAACAAAATATGTAATCTTAAAAAAGTAACATTAAAAAAGGTGCCGTTAATATGTGAATATTGTGCATGTCAGTGTCTGTCCACACATAACAAAATACACATTTAACACATTATAAATACCTACAGATGAGATCAGCCTGCTTATATCATCCTAAATAGATATGGTAGATATAGAGTGTAAAACCATCATTAAGCCAATGTATATCTCTTTTATTCAAACTGTACAGTGGTGAATTGAGAACATGGTAACGTTCATTTAGAAATCGGGTCTTTAGTAGTTTAGCATATTGCAAAAATGTTTACGTTTTTAATGAAAGTCACTATACAGTCAGTGTTATCAAAAAAATGTGGCATTTTTAAATTGGGGGTCCCTGGATTTGGCTTAGAGTCTAGTAGGTTGAAAAATGTTGGCAATCCTGTTCTAGACAAATAACAGAAATGCATAAAACTTAATAGTAACTACTAAGCTTCTTATTAACATAAGTAAATGCATTAGGCATCATGAACTAACAATGAACAATACACAATATTTTTTTACAGCATTTCTTAATCTTTTTTAATGTTAGTTAATTAACACACAATTGTTCATTGTTAGTTCATAGTGCATTAACTGATGTTACATAACTTTTAATTTGAAAAGATTAATAAATGTTAACAAATGGAACCTCATTGTAAATTGTTGCCATGTTAATTTATAAAAAAAAAATGTAATGCATACAACTTTTAATTTAAATAATTTGTTAGTATATGTAGAAATTAACTGAGATAAAAAAGCGCTGTAAAAGTGATGTTAACGAATACAACCTTATTGTAGAATGTTACCAACCTAATTTCAGCTAATTAAAGAAACTTTGACAACCTGACAGATATATAGAAAATGCCAAAAACTGCAAACAATGCAGCATTGCAGGGTATGTGTTCTCAGTCAGCAATATTATATGATGGTTCATGAACAACCCTAAACTTTTAGCATTGATCGCACCGATGAGTTTGCATATCATTAAGATATTTTTTTAAAGGGGATTGAGCATATCATTACCCTAATATCACTTTTGGGCAGTCTAATGCTCAACATGTTGGATATCTAGGCAGTGATATGATGTGAGGATGCATCCGCATCCAAAACTACACGTTTATCTTTAGCATACATGTTTAATTCATTGCACAAATCGCACAATATAACCCCAAAGCCATCATGGTATCACTCCAATCACAATGACAGATCTGAAACAGTGTGTTCCCTATTTTACAGTGACAGACTGGCCCACACACACACACACACACACACACACACACATTCGCATACAAATAAAACTGATCTGAGAGATTTTCTGCAAGTTTCCACTGATCCAAAGGCACGCGCACAAACACTTGAATAAAGTTTTCTTGCCTTTCGCACTGATGCATAGAAGCAATATAGACGTAATCATCGAGTATAGGGGAGATTTGGGCTGGTTGTCATACTTTTAACTCCATTTTTAAGCTCAGGTATATTTTAAAAGTCAATTTGTGACACTTACCTTAAAGTCTTGGCTACAGTAGATCTAAAGAATATTTCAATCATTACTGACATGGAAAAAAAAGATTTTATTTGATTAAATACATGTTGAACTTTGAACCCCAGGGCATGTTGTCACAAAAGTTCAACATTTATTAAATTATCTGTATCTATATCCAGGTCAGTAATGATGGAAATATGCATTAGATGTTAGATGACACATCTAATCTAATATAGATTAGATGTATATCCAAAGTAAATGGGGTAAGTTGTCACAATGGAACCTGCCAATAACCAACCTATTATATGCTTTTCAGCAAAACCGAAGCAGTAAATCAATTACGAAGCAGAAAACAATTCACAAAACTGCAAACAATGGAAAAGAAACATCAATATTAAACTATTGTTTTGGCTAAATACATTGTAATTAATCAATTGAATAAAATTATGTCTTACCTTACATTTAAGAAAAATACCCTTGTCCTGAGAACACAGTTCAACACATCGGTTTAAATCATTACATAATTGATATTTGCCTTAATGTATTCCAATCTGATTTTGATGTGTTTGCTTGTTACCCAAGAGCTAATAATGAATTAATGATATTAGAATTAGTATTAGTGAGACAGAATTGGAGTATGGAGGACAGAATTCACAAATATGTCCTAATTTAATATTTATGTAATTGGACTTTTGACCCAAAATATTAAAGTTTCTGAGACATAGCCCTTGTGACAACTTCTCTGTATGACAACTAGCCCCGCTCACCCCTAATATGCATCACTCTGTTGTACTGTCAACTTTTGGCAAAACACCAAAAATGCATGCCCATATAATCCAGACACATATACACTTACCTTCGTTACTAGCAGTTCCTCTGGACCCCAGAACCTGCATTGATATAGTCCACACTAAGAGGGGCAAGAGCCCTGGATCTGATGCCATCGTGCAAATGTGGACCCGGTGCACGGGGAGAAATCTCTCTCTCTGCCTCTGTCTCTCTCTCCCTCTCCCTCGCACGCTTGCTCTCCTATGCTGTCTGCCAGGTTAGAAGCGGAGCAGTAGTCTCTATCAGGAACTGCTTTCAAAACTGCCTGCCTGCACTTGAACACATGCAATACCACCAGGCGCAGCGCAGGGGTGTGTTCAGCGATGCCTGTCAGATGAAGAAGCCAATCAGAATGCTGGGTTTGAAATATATGTAAGTCTTACATTGACTCCACCACACACAACATACAGTATATCTGGTCTGGAGCCACATTCCAATGCATGCATTTAGATAAATAATTTGATTAAGGATGTGTTTGGAAAGTTGTACTTCAATTTGATTGGTATCTGATTGTGATATTTTCAAAATCATGAAGAAAAGTCTATTGTTTACAGAAAATAAGAAAATAAGGCAATATGGTCTTTTGTTAATTAAAGGGGTAGTTCACCCAAAAATGAAAATTCCCTCATCGTTTACTCACCCCAATGCCATCCCAGATGTGTAACTTTCTTTGTTCTGTTGATCACAAATGAAATTTGTCCATACAGGCAGCATTAAAATGAATCCATGTAAAGTTTAATGTGTTTGTTCATGTGTTTCATGTCATGTGGTCCCTTGGTCAAGTGATTTCATGTTTCTTGTTTTCATTGATTTTATTGTCTAGTTACCTTGTTATCAGTTCTGTCTTGTCATTGGGTAACTTGTTTGCCTTGTTACCATTGTCCATGTACTCAAGATTCATGTTTGCCATTGTCAGGTATTATTTGTTTGTGTAATGTTGGTTAAAGTCAAGTCAAGTCATGTTTATGCCAAGTTTATAGTCAAGTCAAGTCATGTTATTTTAATGATATGTTATGTCAAGTCAAGTTATACTCAAGTCCATGTTTTGTATATGTTCACATTTGTAGTTAGGGTTTTTGGATTTCACGTTTGGAAATAAAACTGCACTTGGGTTCATCACATATCATCGTGTTTTTGTCTACCTGTTGCCAGCCACCATTACAGAATAACTGACCGACCACAATGAACCCAGCAATCCAGCTTCCCTCCCTGGAAAATTATGAGGAGGACTTCTGCGCTGCTGGGTGTACTGTAATGAAGTCACCTAAGGACATTTTCCGGGTGGGATTGAATGAGCCAATCTCTTCCCTGATGCCTCGCGGTTGCAGTCCCCTAAATCTGGCTCAGTATATCGACCTGGCCCTGCAGATAATTGGTTCTATGTTCCCTGTGGGGGAGGTGGATGTAGAGCTGGTGTCCCACGCCATGGCCGCCGAGCCAGAGTCCCATGCCATGGTTGCTGACCTATTGCCATATTTGCTCCAGATCCTCAGCTTGCTCTGTGCCACGTCACAGCAATGCCTCAGCCTGCTCCGTGCCACATCACAGCCACGCCTCAGCCTGCTCTGTGCCACATCACAGCCACGCCTGAGCCTGCTCCATGCCACGTTTTGGGACTGCCCAATATTTTGTTTTAATATTATGAATTCGCTTCCACCTGAGAGAGCCCCTCCCTGGTTTTGTATTAAACAGGATGTTCTTGCCCCTAATTCGCCATTGCAAAGCCTTTCTATAAAACTAATTGGAAAAGTTAAGTTGCACCCCATTATCTCGCATTTGCACATGGTATGGACAAAAGTGTCCAGTGTGTTTAATTTGGACATTTATTTAAATGTTACCTCAAGCATATGGCTGAACCAAAAATTATGTATTAATAAATCCCATTTCTGCTAGTCAGAGTGGATTGTGAGGGAGGTTAATTCACTCGATGACCTATATGAGAATGGAGTGTTGAGATCCTTTGAAAATGTGGTTCCCAGATCTCAGTTCTTGAGGTATTTACAGCTGTGCTATCTGCTCTGTACTATTTTTGGGAGTAGCATACACCCCCCTAAAGCAGCAGATACTCTGGGAGTGGTGATTACTGCTTTTGGAAAAGGTCATGAGGCATCAGTGTATTACTCCTTGCTAATTCAGAGTCTGGGGGATGGAGCTTTAACTTCTATCAAGAGGTTATGGGAGAAAGATTTAAACTTGGCATTGGAGGAGGGAGTGTGGGCTAGGATTCTAAACAAACGTCAATTCTGCATCTAGAGATGCAAGGGTGCGTCTTGTGCAATTCAAGATTATTTATTGATTCTATTGAACCCCATCTAGATTGTATAGGCTTGGTCTTAAAGACACACCCACCTGCTGGCGATGTCAATCAGAAGATGGAGATACAACACATGTTTTTTGGTGGTGTGTTAAGATCCAAGAATTCTGGTTGAAGGTTCAGAGTTTTATGTGTGATGTATTGGGCACTCAAATTTAATTTTGGCCAAGACTCTGTATTTTAGAAAATGGGGTGGTCATTAATATATGGGATAAATACATACAAAATTGTGTCCTTCCCAGTGTTATGATAGGCAGACAGATTGTTTTAGGGGGATGGAATTCGGCTTGAGCGCTTTAATTTCAAGAGTGGTGCATGGAGATGGGGAGGGTGGCGGCTTTCAAGGAAGTGTTATGTAGAATGCTGGGGAGCTTGGATTCATTTGATGTGAAATGGGGCAGCTATTTGGCATCCTTGGAGGGCTCTCGGTGAGGGGCAGTGGAGAGAAAAGTATAGTTTCAAATGAGTGTGATTATTATATAATTTGTGTGTGTGTGTGTGTGTGTGTGTGTGTGTGTGTTCATGCGTGTTTATGTGATTTACGAGGACAATTTTTTAAGTTACAAACTGGTAATTACAAGGGTATTATGCTATAAATGTGATTTATGAGGCCGCATGAGGACATTTCTAGTGTCCCCATAATTTAAATCTTTTAAAAATCTTTTATTGAAAATTTCAAAATGCAGAAAGTTTTCTGTGAGGGTTAGGTTTAGGGGTTGTGATAGGTTTAGGGGATCTAATCTATAGTTTGTACCGTATAAAAGTAATTATGTCTATGGAAAGTCCTCATAATGATAGGTGTGTGTGTGTGTGTGTGTGTGTGTGTGTGTGTGTGTGTGTGTGTGTGTGTGTGTGTGTGTGTGTGTGTGTGTGTGTATACTAATGTATTTGTTGAGGGTCAGGGTGGGGTTGGGTATTGAGTGGGGGAGGGGTAATATTGGGTGTTAAATGTTGATTTCCTGAATATATTTTTTCTTTTCTTTGTTAATTGTATGAATCAATAAAAACTGTTAATCAGGAAAAAAAAAATGGCCACCCCGATCGCCATAGTTCGATGGATTTTCTAATTAAGTGCTTCTGGCACAGATTAAATGATGTCTGCATATCGGGTTGTAGCTTATCTCTTCTAAGAGCATTTCTCATGGCAATATCTGATTCTGTTAGACTTGAGTCAGTATTTGCTTATCTCACATTGATTCAAATTAATCCATAAGAAATCTCCACTGCTCACAGCACTACACTTCTAGGTGTCATTGATAAAACCGCATATCCATGTTTTGCATGCGTACCTCAGATTTCTACTGAAACACTCAAATGTTTAAACTTGCATGGAAATGTTTTTTCCACATTGTGCCAAATGTACCTTTTCTTTTTCTATTTACTAGTTGTAACTAAAAGTAAATTTACTATCATTTTATATTTTTTTTACAAATTACATTTTAGTAATTATTTTTGCAAAATTAACATTGATTTTATATGCTTCAAAGTTATATTTCTTTGCAGAATTACAACAGATTTCTTATACCAACCTCAAAGCTGTGTGAACAAAAATAAAAATTGTAAATATTCTGAAAAAACAAAAGCTAACCTATAATTAGAATCACAATAATGTTTAGTTGTTTTGGTGCTTTGTGTTTTTGAATGGGAATTATGTATATATTATGTTTTACATTATATTTATAATTCTATATAAATTATAAATATTATAATCACTCATAAATAATATTGTGTGTTTATAATCTTATGATAAACAGAACACTAGAAACAATATTTTCTCTATTGCATTCCATCACAATATACAGATCTGAAATGTAGGTGGTGCTCTAATGCATCCATAGGCATTCAGTCTAATTTTCAGTTCATGCACAACCCCAATTGTTTCATTGGATATCTCAGCCTCTGAGTGGACTAGAAGCTCAATCGAAGTGTCATTTGAAAGCTGAGACCCCCTTTACAATAATATATAACATATCATCAGTAGTCAAAAACAGATTTTTCTGATAATTTTTAAACAAGCTTTTCCCACTGGATGGCATATTTTGTTCTGGATATCTAAGATATCGAATTGGATTATTAAGCCAATCAAGCTCACAGACAAGTAATAAAAAAACGTGTTTTGTTTTTTAAACTGCCTAAGGTAAAAGCAGATATAAAGTTTTTGGCTTTAGGCTTCGGGTCCATTTAGGTGCTATATGAAAAACATTGCTAATTTCTGACGCAAATGTTTTGAGGCCTAATTTTGTTTTTGTAACATAAATGCAGAAGTGATGGTTATCTCTGAAAAGTTCAGACTTATGTATACGCGTAAACCTTTTTTGCGATATAGCTCCTCCCTTTGGACCCACCATGCATAAACCTCACAAAAATGTTGTTTGATTTCTTTAAAAACAAGATTTATGTCATTAGTAAAGGTATCATCTAGTAAAGGTATCATGTTTTAAGGATGTTTAGATAGGTTTAGAGGAAAACAAGACAAAAGAGTGCTGAGTGCATAGAGTATAGAGAATTCTGAATTGGATTTATCTGTTTTAAAATAAGCCCTGTAAAATGTAAAAATGTTTGTTAATGTTATTAATGCAAGTTATTAAAAAGTGTTACCAGAAATGTAGGTATCAACACAGTGAACTCACCATCTTTGGTATTGCAGCTAGCCAGGAGAAACAGATGAGGAAGAGAGGAGAAGAGAAGAAGAGAGAGGAGAGGCACGGAGGAGATTCCAAGCCAAACTCTGCCAAAGTCTGTCCTGAGAATACAGGGGAGATGTTGTGTTGGGTCACAGCTATCCCTGTTTACAACCACTATTAAAAACATGCATGCATGCGAGAGGGCCAAGACATTTGGATCAGTCTATGAGCCTCTGTTTACAATTCCAGGCCAAATAAGTCTGTATTTTGTTTAAATGTGACTTAGAAAGACAACAAAATATATGATCATATTTTTTCCTGTCTGGTTACCAGTGAATATATGATATGATGTAAGTTTGTAGCTCATAGATCTTATTACATGTGTACCTGTTATACCACTATACTGTAATATGGTCATATATACATCTGTTTATTGAAAGTGCAGGTTCAGTATATGGAGTCCATTGAGTCTCCAGTGATCTGCCACTAGGCTGCAGTGCTTGTCTATTTCAGCTGTGATATAACTGTTGTCCTAAATATACATGTGAAGCTACAGTAAATTGATAGTGTTCTTAAAAGGGTTCCATAGTCTACCTGTGGCAGGGCGGAGGAACTCTTGAACTCTTATGAGGTGCACAAGAGGAACAGACCAAATTTCAGTCATTATTCAGACAAAATCTTGCTCTACACCATTGGTCTCAAATCTAATTTTCTGTTCTGCACATTATTAGACATTATTGGTCCTTAAGCATCATGTGACCAATCGCAACATGATGTATTTGAGTATGTTGGAAACTCAAGCAAATGATAACAGACTTTTCTAAATTACTTTAAGCGGCACACAGAATGGTACATCATTTTTGCAGTGTTGAATTTGTTTTGGCTTTATATACTTAAATAAATTACTTTTTTAAGCCAAAAAAAAAAAGGGTGAAAAAGAGACAATTTTAAGGATGTGTGACTAAAACAGATGGATTTTATATTTTAAAAAACATTCTGTAATGCATTTAGCCACTGAATACCTAGACAGTATTCATTTATTCAGCCTTCTGTAACTGCCCTGGCCTTGGTTGGTCTTTTAAAAACACTAGTCAAACTATTCTATGAGTAGAGAATTCTTTAGCTGTATAAAGTAGTTGCTACCGGTCACAGATCTTTACAGTTCTGCTTTTTACCGAATTGTAAAGAAAACATCAATAGAGATGATGCAAACTCCCCGTCTGTCACTCACTTCGATGCTGTGTCAAAGAAGCGACACTAGGAGTCTCTCTTGTGCGCCGAATATGCCTCTGATCTATGAAAAAAGGCCAATGGGAATTAGGCAGACAGTATTTGCATACCCCGCCCCAGACATACGTGTATAAAAGCGTAGAAATACGTTCTGAGTCATTCTGAAATTTTCTTCAGAGCCGATGGTGGTGTTGCAGTCAAACAGCTGTTCCTGTTTCCTCTGACGCTTTGCCTGTTGTTGGATCTACGGCACACTTCAGCGGCATTCTCCATTCTCTGCATGGCTGTGCAGTTTGCCCCTGGGCACTTCAACAGCGCAAAAACTAATAGATTCTATAAAAGAGTGATTTCTCTGAAAGAGTTATTTTCTCTAAAAGAGCAATACGCTGGCGTTGAATGTCCTTTTCAGGACGCGTCTTTGTAAAGATGCCCTTCCGCACCTGCGTAGTTCTTGGATGCGGTAGAGTGCTCTCCGCTTCAGACGGCCACAGGCATTGTCTCGTGTGTCTGGGTTGCGATCACACCGAGGCAGCGTTCGTGAATGGTTCATGTTCTCACTTCGAGACAAACATGTCCTAATCAGGTCAGACAGCACCACCGCGGTTACGTACATAAATCGGCAAGGCGGCGTAAGCTCCCGCCACATGTCGCGACTCGCCCGTCGTCTCCTCCTTTGGGGCCAGCCGAGACTCAAGTCGCTGCACGCCACTCACATCCCCGACGACCTCAATGTGATAGCGGATGCGCTGTCATGACAACGCTGGCTCGGTGGAGAGTGGAGGCTTCACCCCCAGTCGGTTCAGCTGATTTGGGAACAATTCGGCAAGGCCCAGGTAGACCTGTTTGCCTCCCGAGAGACCTCCAACTGCCCGCTCTGGTATGCCCGAACAGAGGCTCCCCTCGGGGCAGACACGCTGGCACACAGCTGGCCCTCGGGGCTGCGCAAGTACGCATTTCCCCCAGTGAGCCTTCTTGGACAGATGCTGTGCAAGGTCAGGGAGGACGAGGAACAAGTCACCCTAGTGGTTCCTTACTGGCCCACCCGGGCCTGGTTCTCAGACCTCGTACTCCTCGCGACAGCCCCTCCCTGGCGAATTCCCCTGAGGAAAGACTTTCTTTCTCAGGGACGGGGCACGCTCTGGCATCCGCACCTAGACTTCTGGAACCTCCACATCTGGCCCCTGGATGGAACATGGAAGATCTAGCTGGTCTACCACCTGCCGTCGAAGACACGATCAGTCAAGACAGAGCCCCCTCTACCAGGCAACTATACGCCCTGAAGTGGTGCTTGTTCGCAAATTGGTGTTCTTCCCAGGCTGAAGACCCACAGAGGTGCACAGTTAGGTCAGTGCTCCTATTCCTGCAGGAGAGGTTGGAGGGGAGGCTGTCCCCTTCCACCTTGAAGGTGTATGTTGCTGCTATCATGGCCCACCACGACGCAGTAGACGGCAAGTCTTTGGGTAAGCACAACTTAATCATCTTGTTCCTAAGAGGCGCCCGGAGATTAAATCCTTCCTGGCCAAGCCTGTTCCCCTCCTGGGATCTCTCAGTGGTCCTCACGGGCGTTCAGAGACCCCACTTTGAGATGCTAGAATCAGTTGGACTTAGGGCCCTCTCTCTAAAGACTGCCCTGCTGATCACGCTCGCATCAAGAGCGTCGGGAACCTGCAAGCGTTCTCTGTTAGCGACACTTGCCTGGAGTTCAGTCCAGCAGACACGCATGTGTTCCTAAGACCGCGACCGGGCTATGTGCCCAAGGTTCCCACCATACCCTTTAGAGACCAGGTAGTGAACCTGCAAGCGCTGCCCCGGGAGGAGGCAGACCCAGCCCCTACGTTGATGTGTCCGGTACGTGCTTTGCGTACCTACTTGGACCGCATGCAGAGCTTTAGACGTTCTGAGCAGCTCTTTGTCTGCTTTGGTGACAGCGGAAAGGGAACGCTGTCCATTTGGCGGAAATTTCTTATTAGCAGCCACAAAATATGATTATGCAAAATGTCTCATTTTTTATGAGATCAGACTCAATTTAATGATTCTAGTCCAGATTCCATTAACAATTTTTTTATTAATTTTGAGGAAGACAGAATACTTGGGAAATTATTCTGATTGCATTCACTAACCTCATATTTTTTAATGCTGTTTGATCTGCATTGGTGTAAAAATACAGACATTCCAGAACTGTTAACAGAACTGTTTCCTAATTCCCAACCCTAGCCAGGACCCAAATAACATTTATGTGAAAGGTAGTCTCTGAGAGAGAGCGAGCATGCGAGCAAGCAATAGAACTTGTAATCAGTGTAAAGCATATGTCTCACAGCTCATAACCAAAACCCTCTCATTAAAATCAAAGAATATTTCATTTTGTATCGAGCACAACCCTTTGTTTTCAGGGAAATTGTCAATGGGACATCATTGAGGCACAATCAGCATTTCAAACGGCATGTATTTCTGGGGGATAATATTGAGTGCTTTTGTGAAAAGCAGCTGAGCAGAACTGAAAAGAAAGTGAGAATTGACACCATGTGATGAGGGATTGTGTGGGCCAGATGAGTCTTCCATCAACACCATCACCACAACATTAGGTGCCCCAAGATGTCACTCTTGTTTTGCTTGCAAAAACATTAAAGCTTCCTCTGCTGAACACAGTGAGTGGATATCAATTGATAATTCACCCTTAAATTCCAATGAAATTATAATTTCCCAAAAATTATATTTTGCATAGAAAAAATTATGCTGATTTTTAGGACCATCTTTTGCATTGTTTATCCCTCCAAATTTTGATTAGTGTGTGTCTGGACATTTTGTAATAATATTGTTCTCAATGATATTTCTCATTAGATTTTCATTTATGCCAGGGTTTCTCCTGCATTTAACAGTTTTATAATTTAAAAATTAATTAAATAATTTTTTTTAATGACATTCATCTCACGTTCAGCTCTTAATACGTGCTAGTCCCGCTACATACATATCTCATCTAAAAATTTGCATTTGCACGGTCTGGTTTTCACGTGAGTGTGGTGCAAGTCATCAAGTGATCTGCTCTGCTCTATCGTACTGTATCTCTGGATTGCGTGCCTCAAACGGGCTTCCCTCGATGTGTGCGCCCCTGAGATAGGATAGTGCAGGGAGGATCAATTACGCAAGTCATGATCCCTCGATATTGCAGCGTAGACCACAAGACTTATGTAACTTACATCTTCACCCTTACTAAAATGTATCACGATATTAAAGATCTGTGGTGTTATGACAAAAATGTTACAGTTTCATATTAAATTAAAATCTATTACAACTGTGGCAGTTGTAGTTAAAGTTTCTGAATGTGTTTAGGATCCTATTTTTATTATTACACAGGAATTCTCTTTGGTCAATGGTGCTATATGTAACCGGTCCTGCTCAACCGGCTCCAAATGGGATTCGAACCAGCGTCTCCGGCATGGGAGGTGGGCACGCTAACATAGTGTTAAAGGCTACAGCCTCTAGTGTCAGTCGCTAGTGCACCTCTTGGGACCAGGGGAGTGAGATTTTACATACTGCACAGCTACCTACCAGTTAGCTCCTGTTACACTAACCCCTCTAAAAATCACTCCCATCCGGGTCACGGCACCACTGTAACCAGTCAGGCTCCTATCTGATTGGGATTGGAACTGCCGTCTCCGGCATGGGAGGCAGGTGCGCTAACGAGGAGGCTAAAGGCTACAGCCTCTAGCGTCAGTCGCTAGTGCGCCTCTTGATGCCATGGGAGTGAGGTTTTACAGCTACCTACTTGCTGGCACCCGTTACACTATAGCGGTCTAATATTTCTAAGTAACATCCACAGATACAAGGATTAAGACATATCAGACTGGTCATCCGTGTATTGCGAGTCTTCACTCTGCGATCTCTACAGGTATGCTTATAAAATCATTTCAAACTCATACCAATGTTTCATGTCCATTTATTTATTTATTTGGCAAGCAGACTTGTAGTAAGCTGAGTAATGAGCAGACAGGCAGTCATTTTCACAATATAAAAATCACTGTTTAACACAAACCAGAGGTGCAAATCAGCTGTTCGGCAATTTCTTTATTCTCAAATAATAACATAATTTTAACGCAAATCAAAATTTTATGTACAAAACAATATCTTTCATGGAGTAGGAAACAATAATATTCACTATCACAGTCCAAACTCATGGGGACATACTATAACTAGTCCCATAGGAATAAGGTGTTAATAAAATTAAGTTTAGTTTCACATAGGATCTTAAAGGGATAGTTCACCCAAATAGGTAAATTCTCTCATCATTTACTCACTCCTATGTTTTTCCAGATGTGTATGACATTCTTTCTTCTACCAAACACAAACAAAGATTTTTAGATGGATAATTCAGCTCTGTAGTTCCTCACAATGCAAGTGAATGGGTGCCAAAAATGTGAAGCTCCAAAAGGACATAAAGGCCACATAAAAGTAATCCACATAACTCCAGTGGTTAAATCCATATCTTCAGAAGCGACATGATATATGTGGGTGGGAAACAGATCAATATCTGTTTACTATTACTCTCCACTTTCACTCTAATATTCTTCTTTTGTTTTTAACAATTAATATTCTGCATATTGTCACCTACTGGGCAGGGAGGTGAATTTTGAATAAAAACGTACTTAAATGTTGTTCTGTTTCTCACCCACACTTATCATATTGCTTCTGAAGATATAGATTTAACCACCGCAGTCTTTTGGATTACTTTCTGCATATGTGTATTTTGGGGCTTAAAAAAGTTTGTACCCATTCACTTGCATTGTGAGGACCTCCAGTGCTGACATATTCTTCTAAAACTCTTTGTTTGTGCTCTGCAGAAGAAAGAAAGTCATTCACATCTGGGATGGCATGAGGGTGAATAATGATAAGAGAATTGTCATTTTTAGGTGAAATATGCATTTAAGTAAAAAAGAAATGGGAAATCAATGATTTTGATAGCGCCACAGTGTTAAACTTTATGGGGAAATCAACCTGCAAATGGCTTACTTACAGTTGACTCTGCATATTAAACTGGGATAGGAGAATGTTTTCTAACATTGAGAAGAAAAAAAAACTGTCACAGTGCCTTTAAGCAAATGTTATTTCTTTTTTTTACTGGTGGTGAATATTACCCAGACATATTCTTGACATATTTCATGAAATTCAGCCACTGTATTAAACTCAAAAAATGTTCTTTGGCCATATCCTTCGAGCAACAACCAACCAAACTTCCTCTTTCATACTAATGTGTTGTCATGCAGTACCCAGGCGTGTGTCTGCTTGGAGGTGTTTAATAAACTCCATCGCACTGGTGCGTGAGCAGTGCTAGTGGGCACCTGACGTGCATGTGTGCTTGACGGGCACTCGGGTAGAGCAGTTGGCACACGGCAACCTTGAATTACCTGCCTGGCTACCCAATAGCTTGCCATTTTGTGGCACTGTGAGCTGGCAGATGGTGTGGGTCGCTACACGGGTCTTGGACACAGAGTTGCTTCTATATATAAACCTGCAATGACACACTCGTGCAATCTAATGAATTTGCATATTTATGGTGAAAATGTATTAGTATAATTATTATTTAGATGAGTGTTGCTTCTATGTTGAATCTAGAAAAGCTGTATTTAGTTTTTTGCTTAATTTGTTTCTATTATCAAATAATTTTTGTGCATTAATGCATCATGGCATGCATTGTTGTCATTCATTGGTAGGACTTGTAGTTCTTTTGTTGCCATTACATCATCACTAAGTGCAACCATCTTGTATTTCAAGGGACAGTTAACCCAAAACTGAAAACCTGGGCAACTATTAGTCACCCATATGACTTATTTTCTTCTAAAGGAGGATGTCCTGGTCACTTTTTTCCATATGATGAAAGTGAACGTGAACTGGGTCTGTCAAGCTCTAAAATGCCATAAAAGTATAATTTTTCTGAAATTTAAGTCACTATTATGTAAAAATCTTGGCTTCCGCTGTAGCTCTCTGAGCAAATATGGCAGCTATGATGTCTATGGCATCTGGTCACATGACACATGAGAGCCAATGGCTTTTGGCTTCAAATGCTGCTGATGCACCATTTTTGCAGTCCATTTCAGAGCATCATTATCAGTGAATAATGACTTAAAGGTTAAGTATGTAATGTAATTTCTGCAACGCTAGCGCCACCAAATGTCGTATTCAAAACAGATTTCTGAATACGACCCTCCCCTGCAGTTGTTCAAACAGTCAGATAGTCCCACCCCAAACTCACGCATTGGTTGAGTAAAGTTGTTTGGGCGGGTCTAAGCGGGCGTTCAAAACAAACAGGAATTTTTAAACCGCCATAGAGACAGTGTTAACAGTTCGAAAAAAATAACCTATGAATGGCTTATTATAGTTGTCACTGCACCTCGTTGCGCTTACTGCCCCCTGCTGACTGAGACTCTTGTAAACATGAAGGTGGCACTTCAAACGTGAATTGCTCAGATTTTAGGATAATTCCTTAGTGACATTTATAAAATTTCTTTATTTTTATGATTTATTTTACCTTTTTTGTAATTAAATCCCTTATGTTCTATAAACTGTGACATTCATCACATTGAATTAACATGTTATAGAGGCTTCCCTAAAATATATATATTTGATATGATTGAAGATGGGCATATAAACACATGGGCATGCTAACAGGTTTTTGAAGAGTGCGTATGTGCACGGAACAGACCGAATAACAAACAATATATTATAGAACCCAACAAGTCAAAAAGTACAGTGGGAAAAGCACATACACTATAAAATATACCCATTAATAAGCACCACTGTAAAATATCGACGGCCCCTCCATTTGGATATATGCGCTTGTGCATTGAGGGAATCCCTGAGTTTTATGTAAAGGGAAACCCCACTCTTGAAGCACAGTATTTCTGCTATGTTATGATGTTGAGACACCTTTACTCTGACACATCTTTTGAAAAATTATAAATTTTAACGCTTGCATTACAGACCCACCTGAATGTATACACTTATTCCAATATGATTAGCATGCACCATAGCACACCTCAAAGGGCAATGGACTTTGGACTCGGAGGACTGTGGTTCAAAACCAGACAAGAACTCAAGCAAACCCGTGACATGACAGAGACATAGAAGCAACAAGAATTGACGTGGTCACATTTCATAAAATGTTCTTTTCATTTTGCTTCTGCATTTTAAAACAATATTGGTTAAGGTGAGGTGTTAATTAAGGGTAAGGATTTCTGTTTTGTTAAACTCTCATTACTTTTTTCAGACACTATTGCTTAAGTATAGGGTAAAGTTTTAGGTTAGGGAGGTATGTTTTATTAAAACCTCCATCTAAAATTCACCTTAAAAACCTCATCTTATTACAACCTCATTTTGCTCGCTTTTAGCGCCCCCTGCTGGAAATTTCACTTGAAAAGTGCAGGCAAACACGTTATGAAGCATGTCATTTCAGTTTTGCAAAAATGCTGCAATGCTCACGTAAATTTCATGGGATCAGGCTGTAAATAGCAGTGGGAGAACATCTTCACAGATCCAATGCAAAACATCTGTTCTCTAAAATGAAATGAATTACATTCTTGACAGGCGACTCAGTAAGTTTGATCAATGTGACAAGTGAGTTCAGCTTTCGGCAAAAATCAAACACCTCTCCACTCCAAAATTTACGCGTCAAGTGTTGAGACAATTTACCACTAGTTGATCTTATTAAGGCATCCTTTGCTCTTTAAAGGGATAGATCACCCAAAATGAAAATTATGTCATCATTTACTTATCATAACTTTCTTATTCAGACAAAACACAGTGTCCAGACAGTCTAGACTAGGGCTATTCAACTTCATTGGCAAGTGGGCCAGATTAAAAAATCTCTGGGACATGCGGGCCTAGCCAGAAAATGTTGTTAACGAAAAGCTGCTATCAGATATTGTGTTTTTGTAGGCCTATAATATTGGTTCACTAAATAAAACATCAAGAAAATATTTTAAAAAAGATAATGTTACAAAAAAGTACATCTGAGAAAATCTGATTGATAATACAAATTGAACAATAATAGTAAAGTTTATTAAAGATGCAATAATTTAAACTTTTGACTTTTCAAATTGAATGTTTCCTTGACAAAATTAATGAATAGAACTTTTATGTTTCTCCAAACTCATGCGTGTCAGTCATCCGTAATTTTAGGTCTTTAATCTTTCCATTTCGTCTAAATTATGAATAATGATTATTTGTACTGCAACCTCTGAAAGCATTTAAAAATGTGGCGCTCCTGCAAAAGGCACTGTAAAACATCAAGACCTGGCACGACTTCTATCTAGCGCAAGTTTTTGTAGGATAACTATTGAAAAACAGCACGATCAGACTCAAAACGTGTTCAGTGTGAGTGTAAAGGCCCTAAGACAACTGACAACCTCACGTGGGCCACTAAAAATTTCAAACATGCCGGATTTGACCCACAGGCCGCCAGTTCAATAGGCCTGGTCTAGACTCATCTGTTTTTGAATCTATCAAGGCCAGACAGTTTGAATCTGTTTAAATGTATTCACTTTTAGAGACACTTTTATCTAAAGCATTCATTCAAGGTATACATTCGTGTACATGATGCAAACTCATGACCGTGGCATTAATAGTCTCATGCGCTATCATTCAAGCTAAAGGCACCATATTCACAGAATTTCCATTTTACAGCATGATGGAACAGCCTCAAAATACAAAAATGCTTGTTTATTTCCATTTACAGTACATTCAAATGTTTTTTCATACATTAATCAGTCTATTCATTTGTCCTAACTGACTAAATCAGTCAGTTGACTCAGTCCATTCATTCTGCATCATGACTAATTCTATATTGTTCTAAATGGCTAGCTCAAATAAAGTGAATTCTGTCTCTTTATTAGGTTTTGATGCATTTTCACTGTTTATTTCAGCTAAGAAATACATTTTTTGTTGTTAGGGGGGTTGCTAGGGCAGTGCTAGATGGTTGCTAGGTGGTTCAAGTCAAAAGAGCACACCCTTAAATCTCCATGATATTATGGTTAATAAGCTTCTACAAATCATAAGTCTGATCATTTAGCCTCGGGATTTGAGGTATCATTCATGTCTATAGCATGGTTGCACAATGAGTTGCGTACAAAAAAGTTTTAAAGTTTTGTTCAAGTGCCCTTAAGCTCAAGTATAAGCAATAGTTATATGGTTGTTTGACTTAGTAATATCACCAATTCTCCAATGAGAGTTCCACATGGTGCTATCACCATCAAACAAGCTTCATCTAATAATTCATCAAGTCTAATAATTCATCAAATTCATTCAAGTTTCTGTATTAATTTCATAACAATAAAAGTGTAATTCTGTCCTAAAAAAGCTAATTGGATCTGTCTTCCTTAACCTGGATGAATGAATATGAAAGCAGGGTGTCATCTCAGAGTGATTAATCATAATTAGGAAGCCATTTAGTGGCCATACTACATAGCAAGACATCATCTCTCTGCCTCTGATAAGGTGATAATCAACCCCTAATAATCCACTCTTTGAAGGTGCGTGACCTTTATGATAATGAATATGAGGAACTCATAAGCGAATCGCCAGTACCCATACAAGGTCCAAATGTACTGTAACTATTTGCCACACCTGCCAATGGTTGGTGAATGGTGAACATTTTCCGGCCATGAAACTGTATATTCTATTGTTGTAATTCATTTTAATTAACCACAATATTTCGCTGTTTTATTCCTAGTATATTAGTGACAAACCGCAGAGTTCACCTGTTATCATATACTAAATGAGCCAGTCTCTGTATCGTTCGACGAAACCAACCTGGTCTCATGTAATCACATAACTATACCTAAATGTTTGCAGAATGATTTTTACATGCCTTGTTGCACGTATCACTGCAGTTTTCTGGTGAAATGAACACTAGAGGTGTTAAAACAGCAAATTACAACTAAAAAGGCAGATTGTTATGGCGTCAAAACCCTTTACTACAGAGTATGACTTGTAAGGCAAGACATATTAACATTGCATTATATAAACTAGATTTACAAGCTTGTTTGTGTGTGATCAAATTGTGAGGAAACTCAACTGAAAGAGTGTTGCACTTGAGATGCAAAGGACCGGGATTCAAATCCTGAAGAGTTCACAAGTCGATACGTGAGCCATTAGTGTTGTAGAGGCACCACAAATTAACGTATTTGCTTCAGCAATTGCGTTTTTGTCACATTTGCTTTTATGACACTGTCGATTGGGTTAAGGTTTAGGGTAGGGGGAAGGTTTTGCTGACTAAAAACTTAATAGAGCAAAACCTTAAAAACCTTATCTATTTGGGAGAAATTTTTATTCACATTTAGCTATGCAGTGTGGACTTTCACTTCGGAACTGTTGTGATAGGTGTAATGAGCCACATTTGCAAAACTAAATGAGGTGCTTCTTTACACGCTTAGCTGCAGTTTTCTTGTGAAATGTCCACCGAGGGCTGCCAAAAGCAAGTGAAATGGTGATGTAATCAGATGCGGTTATTAAGGTGAATACTAGCTGGAGGTTTTAACGAGTACTACGTACCACAGCTTTAACCTAAAACTAACCAATAGTGTTCTAAAAGCAAATGAGAGGTGAATAAAACAGACATCCTTACTTTTTACAAACACCTTTACATAACTGATAGTTTGGAAAAAGCAAATACAACATGAAAAGCACATTTTCTGAAGAAACATATAATTTCTGGTTGCTTCTATGACAATTACCTATCTCATGTCAGCTTGCGTGTTTTTCTCTGCTCAAACTGGCGGTCTACCAAGTCCACCACTCTACCAGGTGAGCTATCGTGCAAGGAATAAGTGTGTAAAAGTAGGTGAGTCTGTAATACAATTGTTAAAATGTTGTTTTTCAAATGCTGCATTATTGTAAAAAAAAATGTATATCATAACATAGCAGTGTGTGAGTAATAGTGCATAAAATAAGTGTTTCTAAAGTCATAATCAGCGGTTGTAGTTGTGATTTGTGTGAAAGTGAATAAAATTCACAGCTTTTGTAGCACCTCTTGTGTTAATTTCAACAGGAAACTGCTGCAAAACTTGGAAAGCTGCATGTAAAAGTCAGTTTGCAAACATTTTTGTTAGAATTACATTTAAACTATGAGACTAGTTTGAATTTTGAAATACGTAATTTTGCAAAAATGTTGCCACAGTTCTGTCATTCTCAAGATTTTCCAAAATATTGTGACTTATTTTTGTTTTGGTGGTTTAATGCTATGTGTAAAAATAAGTGGAACCTTTCACATCATAAAAAAATTATGATGTGAATCCTTGCCAGTCTCAACAAATGTATTCTTTAGTAGATGGTTTCATTTGAACATTGTTCATATCACTTGCGACATAGACAGCGAAAAGTTATTTTTCTGCAAAACAATTACAATGAATCAGAAGATATTTGATGTTCACTGTGGGCGTGGCTACCCAGCAGTATGCCACGGAAATAGAAACCAAGAAATCGACAAAATGTCCAGTCGCTGGTTAGGACAAAATCTTAACTTTAATTGCTTACGACACAAGCAAAGAATTTTGCTCCTACAATTCGATATAAACCATCAAATTATGCTGTTCCTTCTAAATTAACTGGCTAACTTACGAGCAACGGTTTATTTATTCTCCAAAGCCCATTTTTTACTCACATTTGCCTTGGCAGGTCTTAATTTTTGACCCTGCCTGAAAGCAAATACACTGAATATTAAATTCCCAGGTCTATCTGTGAAATCCATGAGGGGAATAGTACTACCAGATGAGTACACATGACTACGCCGTATTTACGGTTTGTAAGGATCCTCACCGAGTGCATGGTCACGTTCAATTGAGCCGGGAGCTAATTTTCACAGTCTATGAGGAGGAAGACCACATTAATCACTACTTTGAATTTTGAGTCCTGGCACTTTCACGCAAGGCGGCTTTCTGTGCCTTTGAGGGAGATAAGGCAATCTTTCACCATCTCTAATAGAATGAAAGAAAAAAAATAGAGGATGAAGACGATAGAAAATGAGGGTGAGGGTGGGCGAGGAGTTTGTTCACCCTTGATTTGATTTAAATTAAGCTAGTGGACCATTCATATACAAAAAAACTAACAACGAATATGACTCATAAAAGCAAACTTAAGTGCTTGCATGGACTTAAACAATAAAGATTCACATGAATTTATTTATTTTTGTCATTGAAATGCAAAAAAGGATAATAGAAATGAAATACAGTGTTGGGGATTAGTTAAGCCATGCAACAAACTAAACAACACTTTTCAGAAAAGTAACAGTAGTTCATCTACCTTTATCAATGAGTAGCGCTGTAGCGCCACAAAACATTTGACATTGTTTATGGAGTTTTCAAACACTGATTTCAACTAGCAATTCAATCCACGCTTTTATTTATAGGATAGTAGCCTACTACTTATACATGATAATGACAAATGTACAAAAGTTCACTTACAGTCTTGAGGTAAAATAAAAACATAATTATTAGTACATAATACAAACAGTGAAGCCTTTAAAAGGTGCAAAAACTGTGCAAAAGTGGTAAGAAGTGCGAAGGTTAGCAAAACAGTTAAAGCACTGTTGAACAGTAGAGCGAGCGAACTATGAGCAATTGTGATTCTTGCCTAGCACGACAAACTATTTAGAAGGCCATTGTGGAAAAAAAAAGCTAACAAGATGAGATTTGCCCCTATATCAATTGTAAAACCTTTGATAAGTTTATTTACTGATTAATTTGAATTGTTAATAGACAATGTGTCACAAGTTTAATCATTGTTTTTCTCTAGTAACCTTCTCTGCTATGTTTACAACAGCATGGCTAATTTATGGAACTTGTTAGTCACATATGGATGGAGCCAAGACGCAAAGGCTCAGACAAGCCTATATGCACATATATTATGCAAAATAAAGGTAAAGGAGAGTAAACAGATGCTATAGATGGCAGGAAGGACTTCATTAGTGAGGGATTTCTGCTGACAGAGACACACAGACTCTCTCGCTGTCTCGCAAACACGCACACATTTTTGTGAGAAAAACAGTGGGAATGTGAACTGTGGGAGGACAAGGAGAGACAGAACAAGGGCCATCAACACACAGCAGAGGATTTTTGTCACTTTCATTGCAGGCCTATGAGCTAGCTAGTGGCAGTCGCGGTGATTTTAGAAGGCAGGGTGAAGAAGAGTTCATTTGGTGGCGCTTAGCTCAAAAAGCTCCCGAGATATGGATTGACTCCAGGCTGTTGGCGCTACGACAGCAGTTAGCGCATAGCCGCTAATACCATACAGTGCTTTTCACAGAAGCTAATCTTCAAAACAACAGTGGCTATGGCAAAAAAACTCAGAATGAGTCATGTTTATACATAGACATGGTGGTTTTGTTTGCCTATGCGTAATCTGGGATGTTTATTTTATGTTGTTTGATGGTGGGCAAGGAAGGAAACCTGGAGAGCTAGTCGCATTTCATGGCCAATTAGAGTGGGCCACTTTTGGGTGTTGAAATGGTTGACGGTCAATCTGAGTTCATTTAGACTAGAATATGTGTCTGCTTTTAAAACATTACAAGGTGGTTGCTTATAGCTTGTGTCAAGATGAATTTGAGGCCATGAAATTGTATTTAGCATTTGTTTTTTATGAAATAATACATTTATCTCCTTGGCAATGGGATTGTTTAGCAAGAAACCCCCTGAACTTTAACATTTTTCACACTCTCTAAAATTATTTTAATTGTATATTAAAAAATGTCAACAGTGTATGTACATGCATCTCAGGGAATTGTAATTTTTGTCACATTTTTTGGAAAGTTTTCACCACGTCTCAAATTCTGTATTGCATTTAACTGAATACTGTGGTGGAAATGACAGTGATGGAAATGACATTTTTAAATATTTTCAAATGAAATGGCTAGCTCCTTTGTCTTGCTTAGGGTAATTTCATGCCTACATTTTTATGTATCCTTAATACACACAATTAAATAATATTTTCATACTTTTTGCATAATTTGGCAAAATTACAGCTTGATTGGAAATGGAGTCTTATTAAAAATATTCTGGTAACTCTTTACATTAAGGTTCCCTTTTTTTAAAGGGTTTATAAACAAATATATACAAATGCATTATAAATCATTTATATGCAGTTATAACAGCATGAATAAAAAGATGACCTTTATGCGATACTTGCCATATAGTGAACCAATTTATACTCAAACATTATAAATGCTTAATAAAGGTACGTATTAATACTTATTTTAATCAAAATCATAAAATGTCTTAATACATGATTTATGTCATGATTCAGCAAGAATAGATTATTATAGAGATAAATAAAAAGTGTTGTGTTTTACTATTCATTACTCTAATGTCTTGACTCCTCTCACTTTGCTTGTCAAGTTGGTGACAAAAGAATGCCGTTACTCAGATTTGTAGCCTACGTATATGGTTATAATTTTGAAATATTCCTGTAAGTTCTTTTTCTCTCACTTCTCAAAATTATATTTATATTCTTTATTTACCATCATTTTATAAGTCATTTATGAATAAAGTTTAATTTGGCTACAACCTTAAAAAAGTTACCATATTGCAAGCTGGACAACCATGGCCTGTTTGAGTTACCCATGAACCATTTACTTTATTAATGACTTACCCAAATTTATAAGCTATGAAAGTGTACCTTAATGTAAAGTGAACAACAGTGAACCATTTATTAATGAATTACCAACAATTATAAGCTAAGAAAGTGTACCTTAATGTAAATTAGAAACCTGTGAACCATTTAAAAATGACTTATAAATATTATTAAGCTATGAAAGTGTACCTTCATGTAAAGTGGACACCTGAGAGAATTAGAATGATTATACATTGCTGTAGAAAATCATCCTGAAAAGTTGTTTTGCAGAAAACTGTTTGCAATACACCATTTGGAGTAGCACCGTTCATTTTGACATTAAAGTGACATGTAAAGTGACAAAACACAATCACAACACCTTATAATCTCACTATAGTTGTAGTATGTTTTGCTGCATCATGACATAAATCATGAATTATGACATTTCATGATTTTAATAAAAATAAATTCTAATATGTACCTTTATTAAGCATTTATAACATGTGAGTTTAACTTGGCTCACTATTTGGCAAGTATTGTATGAAAGTCCTACTTTTTATTCCTGTGGTTATAACTGCATTATAATTTTGAAATGCCCAGTTCCCAATGAGCACTAAGTCCTCGTGGTGGCATAGTGCCCAATCCATTTGGCAGAGGACAAATCTCAGTTGCCTCCGTGTCTGAGACCATCAATCCACGCATCTTACCTTGTGGCTTGTTACCGCAGAGACGTAGCACGTGAAGAGGCCTACGCTATTCCATGCGGCATCCATATACAACTCACCACACCCCCCACTGAGATGGGAACCACACATTATAGCGACCACGAGGAGGTAACCCCATGTGACTCTACCCTCCCCTGTTACTCAACCCTGGTTGCTTAGGTGACCTGATTGGAGTCACTCAGCATCCCTGGATTCAAACTCATGACTCCAGGGGTGGTAGTCAGCGTCAATACTCGTTGAGCTACCCAGGCCCCCTATAAATGATTTTTAATGCATTTGTAAATGAGTAGTCATAAATTAACCCCTTTAAAAACCCTTTAAAAAAGGCAACCTTAAAGGAATATTCTGGGTTCAATACAAGCTAAGCTCAATCGACAGCATTTGTGACATAATGTTGTTTGAACCTGACCTTTATATAACAAAAGGAATATAAAGTTTTAATAAAAATCTACACCTGGGATGTGAAATTGCCTTAAGTTGAAGAAACAACCTAGTATAATATAGTACTGAATATTTGTGACAAAGTGTGCAGGTCATGCTGTCTCTCGCAGCATTTCAACACTGGCTCTCAACTAGTGGGTTGCAATACAAAAATGGGACGCAGGTCTGTTTTGAAAGTGTCGAAGAAAGCTGTGGAAAACAAAGCTAAATATAAATAATAAAATGCAACTTACCATTTAATCATGCAAAATAAATAGGCTTATTAACTTTAAAAAGGGAGAAAAAGACACTTCCCTTTAACGGTTACGATAAAAGGCTATGCGTCCAGTCAGATACGTCCCGTTTTTACATTTGTCAAAACTTTAGGCATTCTAGAGAAACTTCTGATGTTAAACTTTCCACTAGGCAAAGAATTTTAATTCTTGGGTGAACTATCCCTTTAAATACTATAATGTTACAGTTCTTAAAAAAATTACCGGCTAACAGGTAAGTAAATCTATTTATTTGCTCGCCAAAGCCTATTTTTCACTCACTTTGACGAGTGTTAATTTTGGATGCTGCCCACAGCGATAACTCACACTGTGAAGACATTCACGCCAGCAGATCGAAACAGTCCCTGAGCTAAAAATTATGTTGAGATGCTGCTTAAAGTGAGATGTTGACATGCAGGGAATTCTCGGAGGGACAGTCATTTAAAATCCCGACTGAGGATGCTGTTTCACACAACTCAAAGTTTGTCATCATACTTCATCAAAAACAAATTATTAACCTTTAGAAACTAGTGCCGCTGGCAGACATTCGCAAGTTCAATCCAGGCTGCAATATCTGCCAAAACGTGGCTGAAAATACACACAGGGACCATTTTCTTAACAGCTGGGAGTTCAATTAGCAGCTGATAAGCGAGCAGGGGCTGGACCCTACAGTTTCCGATTTCTCGTGAAAAGGGGAGCAGCACGGGACTGCTCGACACCGCGGGCCAGGATAGAAGAGTAATGTTCCTCTGCGCACAGCTGCTAACTGACAACAAAGGACTTGTCATCATGATTAATGGCTGAGGAAGCCTCTTTTTGTTACCAAGGCAGCACTGTAATATGTTAAAGGCTATTAACGTAGGGGAAAGATGGGGAAATATAAGAAAGGAATTAAGGAGGGGAAATTTGTTTATAAAAATCGGGTTGGGGGGCTTTCTTGCTTCAGTGAAACACAAAAGGAGATGTTTTGCAGAAAATACTGCCAGCTCTCCTACTTATAATGAAAATAAACCAGCATGTCAGATAGTGATGAGAATTTAACGATTTTAGTAACAATACCGATTCCTCTTAAAGGATTAGTTCACCCAAAAAGACAAATTCAGCCATTGTTTACTCACCCCTGTGTTGTTATATTACTTTCTTTCTTTTTCTTAACACAAAGGGAGAAATTGTAAAAAAAAAAAAACTATTTGTTCTCAATGATGTCATACAATGGCAATTTATGGTGACCACCTCCTTCAAGCTTCAAAATGACACAAAAGTATAATTCAGAAGTCTAATAAATTATTACATGAGACTCATGATTGTTATGAAAGCATACAATAAGGTTTGGAGCAAAACAAATTAATTGTCTAATGTATCTAGGAAATCTAATGTATTACAGTATTTAGTGAAAATCTTCACTGACCGTTATTCTCCTGTGCGCGTTCATGAGTCTGCACGTGAGCTTTAGAGCTCCTTGCACCAGAGCAACAGTAGTTACGCAGCACGTGCGAGATGGGACGTTCAAGCGAAAATACATTTTGTTTCGCTTCAACAGGACCACTAGCGATATTACCGACAGTAAACACAACATAGCTGCACACAAACCGGAGAACAGAACTTACAAACAGGTCTGAAGAGTTTGCTGTGGAAGAATAGATGCATTTCAATGTCCAGCCTGATTTGTTTGAACCGCAGTACTCAATCAAAAAAGTGTGATGGAGGAGGCTGAATGTTATTACATATTACACAGTCTGCATAGGGCACCAACTCCATAGGGGGCGTTATCTTACCCGAGGGGAGTACCAGAAACTCCATTGGCTGCCCTTACTCGCATGATATACCTTATTCAAGGCCCCGAAAGCAATTGCAAAACACAGAAGGTTGACACACGCGTCGCAATTTGCATTTTTGTGAGTAAACAATGACTGAATTTTCATGAGTGAACTATCCTTTAACGATTTTGTTTCCTTAATTGTTCCGCTATCAATTAATTTAGTGGTTTCGAAATTCAGTTCTTATTAGATTTACTGCCCTCAGCACCCTGTTACCAAATGATGAGATTATTTCATATTTTAAATTAAAGGGGTCATGACATGGGTTTTTTTATTGTATTATTATGTTCCCTTAGGTGCAATTATAGTATTAATATATTTTTTTCTAAGAAAAACTTTTAAAATGTAGTGATTTATGACCTTTTCCCACCCTGTTTCTCATCCTCTGATTCAAACAGTCTGTTTTGGGGGCGTTTTCCATTTAAGACTTCAGTGTTAACGCCCACTGTTATGATTGGCTAACGTCAGTGCCTATGTATCAATTATTGACGCTCCCAGCCAGAACAATATGCAAGTAAACTAAGTAAAAACACTGTGATTATTCATAATGAATGAAATTGCGCTTTAAAAAGTAGTTTAAAGTTTAAAATAGATTACTTACAGTTTGCGTCGTCGTTGTTCCCAGAATAGTCGGCACGGACTTATCTTTGAGCAACAGTTTTCTGGCAAAGCCAGCATCATATTGAGATTTGTTCTCAAAACAGTCATCCTTAAAATGTACAGAACAAACGCTTAAGTTAACACTGCCGTGACTGGGTCGTCCGCAAAAAATAAACTGCATCCATTTTTCCCTGACGTCTGGATCTTTCGGCAGCTTATTCAGAGGTTTTGTTTGACCACAGCCAGGAACAGCACATCTGTGTGGCATCGTAATTTTCCTGTGCACAAGTAGTCTCTGTCAGAGCTCGCTGTCCACGACTGAACACTTGTGAGGCGACGGCGATACTGAAATGAGCGTAGTTGTCTTGCGCTTAAAGCGTAGTTATCTTGTGCTGGAGGCGGTCATATGCAAACGCTGGTACGTCACTTCTAACCGTCACGTCACTTCTAACCATGAATCCAGAATGAGCTGTATTTTGAGCTTGATTAAATAAATGATTCGTTTAGAATGGGGAGGACGTCTTAAAATATTAAACTTGCAGGACGTTTTAATGATACAAAGACCTCTTATATACCAAAAGATCAAGGCAAATTTGGTTTCTCATGTCATGACCCCTTTAACAGATAGATTCTTGAAAATGGTGTTTAATTAGAATTTTTAACTAAGATATTTAAAAAAAAAATGATTTTTTTTATATATATCACACATTACGCCCTGCGATGGACTGGCAACGTGTCCAGGGTGTCCCCAGCCTTTCGCCCAATGTTAGCTGGGATAGGCTCCAGCCCCCCGCGACCCTGTACACAGGATAAGCGGTTGACGATGGATGGATGGATGGATATCACACATTACAACAAAACTCATAATGTGTATATTTAACTACAAATATGTCACAGGTCAAACGTCTAGTTATTATTCTGATTCTGAAGACCAACACAATCATTCACATCCATGGTCCATTTAGAGTTGGACAAGACAAAATTAATGGCTGGCCTTTAAGCTTTTGATTAATTTAAAAAGCAGATAAAAGTCATTTGTTTGGGAGAAAGCATTTCATGTTTTAGATTCACAAGAAGAGGCTCATAAAAGTCATTGTTTTTGACTCTGTATGTTGCGCACTGTAAGAACCGGCTCATAAGATTAATTTGTTCAGGAATTGGACTACAATTGTCACGCTGTATGTTTAGTGCTGTACATTCAAAATAACCCGCCCAAAATAGTCATTCATCCTGGAATTAGACCACATTGGTCATGCTGTATGTTTCATGATGTAGACTGAAAAGAACTGACTCATAAGAGTAATTTGTTCAGGAATTAGACTACACTGGTAAGTTTTGCAATATAGGTTCAAAAGAACCGCTCCTAAGATTCATTTGTTAGGGAGGCGGACTACTCTTGTTGCAATGTTTCGCAATGTACATTTAAATGAAGCAACTCATAAGAGTTATTCATTCAGGAATACTGGTCACACTTTATGTGTTGCAGTGCAATTAAATGGTAGTGCAGGAAACATTTTATTAAAGTGTTGCATCTGCATCGGCAGAAAAATACACGTTTTAAGTGGGTATATATTCCAAGTCTTCTGGTGACACACGACAGTTTTGTGTGATGAATAGACCAAAAGTCATTAAAATATAATTACTGACTTGCTATGACTGATCTTCCCTTACACTGTAGCTCTTGAGTCAATTATGATGTCAGTGCGATTTTGTAAGCGGCCTGTATGACTTCAGTAGTCCATTTCAAAAGGGGAAGATTATTAGTGAATAACAACTTAAATTTTGATCTGTTTTTCACTCAAATGTTATCATGTTGCTTTAAAAGCACACAAGTCAGTTTGATTACTTTTATTATTAGCTTGACAGACCCAGTCCCAACTCACTTTCATTGAATGGAAAAGAGTGGCCAAGATATTCTTAAAGAATTACCTCAGACGAAAGTAAGCCATAAGGATTTGGAACAATATGAGGGTGAATAAATGATGACAGAATTTTCATTTTTAGGTGAACTATTCTCTTAACTAGCAGGTATAGATGAGAATTCCAGGATGTCTGACAAAGAGGTATTTGTTGAAATCTCTTCATATCGGCATTCACAGTAATAATTACATGTGAATGGAGGTGCTGCAGCATTGGATTTAGGAGTTTGCAACATTCTTTTACATCTCAACCAGTATAAAATGAAAAGCACTTTTATTTATAGAGCTCATGATATGATGCACTGTCAGGTAAGTCAGAGTGAGTCATGTCATCTTAAAACAGAAAGGCTTAGGCCCTAATAGTGCCATGGCAAGCAGAAGCAAAAAAGAAATTCAGCATCACCTTCATTAATTCAGTTAAACCTGACACAAAAATTGCGAGGATCTTTCAGAGCAAAGAAGGCGGAGCTTCCTGATAGGAATCTTTGTGTTTGAAGAAACGCAAAGAATATTTTGCTCTCATACAACAAGCAACTCCAAATTCCTCTTTATATTTAAAGAGCACAATCAGATATAAGGTTGAAGTCAGAAGTTTACATAAACCTTAGCCAAATACATTTAAACTCTGGTTTTCACAATTCCTGAAATTTAAATATAGACAATATTCACTGCCTTAAGTCAGTTAGAATCACTACTTTATGTTAAGAAATTAAATTATTTTATGAAATAATTCGCAGAATAATAGTAGAGAGAATTATTTTTTTAAGCTTTTATTTCTTTCACCACATTCCCAGTGGGTCAGAAGTTTACATACATTTTGTTAGTATTCAGTAGCATTGCCTTTAAAATGTTTAATTTCGGTCTGACATTTTCAGTAGCATTTTGGCCCATTCCTCCAGACAGTACTGGTATAACTGAGTCAGGTTTGTAGACCTCCTTGCTCGCAAATGCTTTTTCAGTTCTACCCACAAATCGGATTGAGGTTAGGGCTTTGTGATGGCCACTCCAATACCTTGACTTTGTTGTCCTTTGGAGGTATGCTTGGGGTCATTGTCCATTTGGAAGACACATTTGTGACCAAGCTTTAACTTCCTGTCTGATGTCTTGAGATGTTGCGTCAAAATATCCACATTATTTTCTTTCCTCATGATGCCATCTATTTTGTGAAATGCACCAGTCCCTCCTGTAGCAAAGCACCCCCACAACATGATGCTGCCACCCCCAAGCTTCATGGTTTGGGTGGTGTTCTTCGACTTGCAAGCCTCGTGGTTTTACCTCCAAACATAACAATGGTCATTATGGCTAAACAGTTACATTTTTGTTTCATTAGACCAGAGGACAAAAGTTATTTGTCCCCATGTGCACATGGGCTTTATTTATGGAAGTTTTGGAGCAGTAGCATCTTCCTTGCTGAGCAGCATTTCAGGTTATGTCGATATAGGAGTCGTTTTACTGTGGATATAGATACTTCTACCGGTTTCCTCCAGCATCTTCACAAGGTCCTTTGCTGTTATTCTGGGATTGAATTGCATGTTTTGCACCAAACTACGTTCATCTCTAGGAGACAGAATGTTTATCCTTCCTGAGCGGTATGATGGCTGCGTGGTCCCATGGTATTTATACTTGAGCGTGGTACCTTCAGGCATTTGGAAATTGCTCCCAATGATGAATCAGACTTGTGGAGGTCCACAATTTTATTTCTGAGGTCTTGGCTAATTTATTTTGATTTTCCCATGACGTCAAGCCAAGAGGCACTGAGTTTGAAGGTAATCAGTCCACAGGTGCACCTCCAATTCAGTACACCTCCTATCAGAAGCTAATTGGCTAATTGACTAAAGGCTTGACATCATTTTCTGGAATTTTCCAAGCTGCTAAAAGGCACTGGAATTGTGATATTGTCAATTAAAAGTGAAACAATCAATTGTTGGAAAAATTACCCATGTCATGCACAAAGTAGATGTCTTAAATGACTTTCCAAAACTCTAGTTTGCTAATATTAAATCTGTGGAGTGGTTAAAAAATTAGTTTTAATGACAACCTAAGTGTATGTAAACTTCTGACTTCAAATGTATCTGATCCAATAATATAAATTCTGTTATAATTTCTTCACCCTCAAAATTTACTTTCTGAATGTAAACCAGCCTCTAACCATTGGTTAAAGCAGTTGCAGCTTGTTTGTGTTTGACCTGTAAAGAAATATCTGACATATGTGTCTTTCTCATAGTTATCTTCATTGCTTATTCAGTCCGGCGTGTGTCTGGGTTGCCAGTTCTCTATTGTGCTCTGGCAGTTGTGGTCTGAAGGGGCATTTGACCCTGCCCTCAAAACAGACAGCTTTCCCTGACTGGACCCACTAGGGACATCACTGTTATGCTGTTTTAAGTGAAAGGCAAAATGAGAACCTTAGACACAGTGTCACACGGCCCATGAACTGCGGAATAGCCTCTGCACCGATAAGACAACCCTTCCGAAATGGGAATATTTCAGAAGTCCTTCGCATGACAGGTCTAGTGGAACACGGCCTTGAAGGGTCAAATAGAACGATTTCACGCATGTTTGTGTTGGAGGGTTGAAGGAAGCAATTGAAGGCGAACTGTAAAAGAATACAGGTTAAAAGGATAGTTCACCCAAAAAGATTCTTTCTTATGCAGAACATCTTTTCAGTACAATGGCAGTGGAAAGAGCCTCACTTTGAACCTTACAAAAGGACCCTAAAGTATAATAAAAGTTGATTGTACATCATATTCCAAGACTTCTGAAGGCATACGATGGTGACAAACTACCCAGAGTTTTAAGGAATAGTTCAAATTATGATAATTGTCTCATAATTTACTCTTTATGTCATCTCAAATTTGTATAACTTTCTTTCCTCCGTGGAACATGAAGATATTTTGATGGCGATATGAGGTGCTTTTTCCATTTAATGCTAGTCAATGGAGTCCAAACTTTCAAGCTTCAAAAAGGACACCAAGGCAGCTGTAATGTTTATGTGTGTGTTCATGTATTTCATGTGATTCCTGTTTCCCTCCATGTTCATGTGTCTTGTTTTCATTGGTTAACTTGTCTTGTTACTCATTATTGTCCTTTGTAATTGTGAATGTGAGTGTAGATGTTTATTTCAAGGTACGTTTATGTCAAGCCATGTTTATGTCATGTTTTAAGTCGTCATGTTCATGTTTTTGTTTAGTTTTACATGTGCAGTTTTGAGGAACACTTATGTAAATAATTTGCACATGGGTTCTTACTTCATCGTCATCATCTTCATCATTGCCAGTGCCAGCAGCTACGTTACAGAATACTTGACCAAATAATGAACCCAGCAGTTCGGCTTCTGTGCCTACGTCAGGGGAATCGTCCTCTGGAGGACTATGTGGAAGAATTTTGCGATCTGGCCAGTCAGGTGGACTTAAATGAGGTTCCACTCAAGGACTGTCTACGATTTGGACTTAATGAGCCAATCTCCATTTTGATGCCAGGCGGTAAGTGTACCCTCACCCTTGCTCAATATATCGACCTCACGCTGCAGATCATTGGTTCTACGTTCACTGTGGGGAGGCAGATGCCGAGCCAGAGTTCCACAATATGGCCGCCAAGCCAGAGTTCCACAATATGGCCGCCAAGCCAGAGTTCCACAATATGGCCACCAAGCCAAAGTTTCACGTCATGTCCGCCGAGCCATCGTCCCACATCATGGCTGCCGAGCCAGCGTCCCACGTCCTTGCCAGCCGAGCCAGCACCCATGTCATGGCCACCGAGTTAGCGTCCCACGTCATGGCCGCCGAGCCAGCGTCCCATGTCATGGCCGACGAGCCAGCATCCCACGTCATGGTTGATGAGCCAACGTCTCACTCCATGGTTGACGAGCCAATGTCCCATGTCATAACTGATGAGCCAGCATCCCACGTCATGGCTGACGAGCCACCATCCCACGTCATGGCCGACGAGCCAGTGTTCCACATCATGGCCGACGAGCCAGCGTCCTACGTCATGGCCGACGAGCCAGCATCCCACGTCATGGTTGGCGAGCCAGCGTTCCACTTCATGGTCGATGAGCTAGTGTCCCACGTCACAGAGGAGGAGGAGAAAAACTTTTGTTTCCAAGTCTCTGCCCATGTACACAACCACAGAGGTCATTTCCAAGTCTCTGTCTATGCCCACGACCACAGAGGTCATTCACAAGTCTCAGTCCATGCCCACGACCACAGAGGTCATTCCTGAGTCTCTGTCTATGCCCACGACCACAGAGGTCGTTCCTGAGTCTCAGTCCATGCCCACGACCACAGAGGTCATTCCTGAGTCTCTGTATATACCCACGACCACAGAGATCATTCCCGAGACTCAGATCATGCCCACGACAACAGAGGTTGCTCCCGAAACTCTGTTTAAGTTCGCAACCACTGAGGTCTTTTCCCAGTCATCAAAGACTCTTAGTTTCGAGCCTCCCACGGCTCCGCCTTCCATGACTTTGCCCCAAGTCATGGCAGCCACGCCAGAGTCAGCTCCAGGCTATGTCACAGCCAAGCCAGATTCAGCTCCAGGCCATGTCACAGCCATGGCAGAGTAAGCTCCAGGCCATGTCACGGCAAAGCCAGAGTCAGCTCCAGGCCAGGTCACAACCAAGCCTCAGCCTGCTCCATGCCATGTCACAGCCACGCCCCAGACTGCTCCATGCCATGTCACAGCCGAACCTCAGTCAGCTCCATGCCATGTCACAGCCAAGCCCCAGACTGCTCCATGCCATGCCATAAGCCTTCCTCTGTTTCACAGTCCAGGCCCTACTCTGCTCCATGGTCCAGGTCCACCCCTGCTCCATGGTCCAGGCCTGCCTCTGCTCCTCAGTCCAGGCCCTCCTCTGCTCCTCGGTCCAGGCACGCCTCTGCTCCATGGCTCTGCTCGAGCCTCTCATGGCTCCACCCGAGCCTCTCATGGCTCCACCCCTCACGGGCTCCACCCTGTTCCCATGCTCCACACCCTGTCTCGCCAGGCCTTGCCAGTCCCTGTCTTTTATTTTGAAAAGTTTAGTTCCTGTTTTGAGCATGTGGTCCCTAGTCATGTGATTCCTGTTTCCCTCCATGTTCATGTATCTTGTTTTCATTGATTAACTTGTTTGTCTTGTTACTCATTATCAGTTCTAGTTTGTCATTGGTTTTACTTCATCTTGTTTATACATTTGTTGTCTTGTTACCCATGTCTGTTTATTTAAGCCCTCATGTTTTTCCATTGTCCATTTAATGTGAGTGTAGATGTTTATTTCAAGCTACGTTTATGTCAAGCCATGTTTATGGCAAGTTTTAAGTCAAGTCATTTTCATGTTTATGTTTAGTTTAGTTCATGTGTGTAGTTTTGGAGATCATTTATGTAAATAAATTGCACTTGTGTTCTTACTTCATCGTCATCGTCTTCGTCATTGCCAGTGCCAGCAGCTACGTTACAGCAGCATAAAGGTAAAACATATGAATTGAGTAGTTTCATTTTTTATGTTTTGGGTGATGTGAGGGTGAGTAAATGATTACAGATTTTTCATTTTTGGGTGAACTATCACTTCAACATCCAACCACCAGAAGCAAATAATTATATTTCCATTCTTGTACATGACAGTTTAACATAATGGATGCTGCAAGTTCAAACTTGATGCACACTCATCCAAAACAATTAGTTTACTCTGAAACATTGTTTCTGTGTTAGTTCTTCCTCCGTGGTGGCACACAAATGTCAGGCTGAGGCTGAGCTGTCAGGGTTATTCTGAGAAACAAGGCTTACGTCAGCTGGCACAGCTGAGACAGATGTGAGACTCATCCGTGTGATATTCATCTCGAGCGCCCAAAGCGCCATCCTCCAAATCTCTCACGAAAGCCTTTGAAGCAACCCTTTGAAGTGCCATCATTCTATAATTACTTGCATTGTCATGGTTATCATTCATTAGACTCAACCAAGTTTGTCAAAGTGTTGAGCCTTAAATGCCCACTTTCCTTTACATGGCTTAGTGGTACAGTAAAAGATTGGGGGTAGTAAGTGAAAATTTGTTGGTTCAGACCTCAGAATGGCGTGGCAATTACTCACAGGTATTGTCCTTGTGGTAACTACGGTATATGAGATTTTCTTTTGGCCATTTTATGAGCAAGGTGTGATTTATATTAAAACTAACAGATTTAAACTTTTTTTGTGTGTGTAATGAAGGTCTTATTAAAATTGTATTTAAAACTTTTTACCTGGCCTTCAGAATTATATAAAAACTTCTCAGTTTGTGTATCCAGAGCAGAACAGTACAGGTTCGGGAGAAACATTAAAAAAAAAAATGCTGGCAGAGTACAAATCCGTTAAAACACCAAATGGACAAAGCGGTGCCCAAAGAAATTACTTTCCCTGGTTCTGTGAACTTTCATAGATGGTGTACTGGGACATCGTCCCACTTTTAGTGAAGAGACCACTCGGGACACCGTGGCAGTTACAGTTGGTGAGTTGTCAATGCTAACTTATCTTGCTCTTTACATTCCATATAAATATGATATTCTAGATAAATCTATAACATGATGCCTCAGCTTGAGCTTCCCTCTTGTGAAATGGGCGGGGTGTGTGATATTGGCACCGCAGCGGCATATTAAAGGCGGGTTTTTGGGCAAAGCTTAGGAATTATTGGGACGTTGGTAGTAACGCAGATTGATTTTGGTCTTGCAGCTAGAGGTCCAATGCTATTATAAGAAATATGATCATCTTAGCCCCATTTTATCATCGTTACATTGGCTACCTGTTAAATTTCATATACATTTTTTAATTCTGTTAACTACATACAAAGCTTTGAATGGTCTAGCTCCACAGTACTTAAGTGACATTCTACCACACTATATTCCATCACCTTCATTACGATCGCAAACTTCTGGCTTGTTAATTGTTCCTAGAATATAAAAATCCACAAAAGTAGGTAGATCCTTTTCGTATTTGGCTCCTAAACTATGCAATAGTCTCCCTAACACTGTTCGAGATGCAGATACACTCCCTCAGTTCAAGTCTAGACTAAAGACTCATCTTTAGAGAAACCAGAAACCAGAAATTTTTATCATGATCTATAACTCTGCAATAAATTGAGTGGCATCTATGCTAATATTATTTTATTTGTTTCCCTGTCTCAACCTCGGGACTCCAATACTGAGGTCACCAGAACTGGCTGGATCCAGCTTCATTCCTGCTTCGTGTGTCACTGTGTGATGATGACTAAATGCAGCCGGTGCCAGCCAAACATCACTTCAGTCTATTATGATGGACTTCAGAGGATGAACTGATGCCAACTCCAACCATAAGACATGGGATACTTCATATGGCATTTTCTGAACCTAAGATGGACCACACCGAACCTCACCGGCCAGGTTGAACTGCAATGCACCTCACTGATCTCTGCCTGCATTACCTTGATCTAGACTATCAATTGCCAACAAGACATTAGTCATTACAGTTCATACAATATCTATGTTTAGACACTGTCCCTTAACACTTACTTAGTTTAATCATTTTAAACCATGACTTGCACTATACATAACTAATATTGGCATTGTATTCATGATGTTAACCAGAGGGGAACTGGGGGCCACAGTGAGTCTGGTTTCTCCGAAGGTTATTTTTCTTTACCACATTTACCACATCCTATTGTGTTCCTTGCCACAGTCGCCTTTGGCTTGCTCACTGGGGTTATAACTACAATTATTATAATTTTTAAACACAATTCACAATTGGATTTTATCTAATTACACAATGAGGACTCATAGACATTATAGATATTACAGTTTTATTTTCTGTTAATGCCTGATCTTCTGCAAAGCTGCTTTGAAACTATGTGTGTTGTGAAAGGCACTATACAAATAAAAATTACTTGACTTGACTATTAGCCCCTGGCTGGCCAGTTGATAGCTCTGGTTCACACTGGCCCAATAGTGGAAAAGAGGCTAATGAAAATTCCATCGGCTCGATATTTGTCATTGTGGCAGGGCGGAGGGCAGGGCCGGGTCGTGATCCTACACACTGGGGCTAATTATGCCTCTGTGAGAGATTAAGGTCGACTGCAGGGGATTGTGCGGAAGAGAGAGATCGTTTATGGACATGTCCGTCATGTGTGTGTTTATGTTGTCTTTTAAGTTTATCATTAAACCATTATTTATATTGTCAAGCCGGTTCTCGCCTCCTCCTTTCCATTGATCCCTTTACACTGGTGCCGAAGCCCGGGAAGGAGGAGGGATACGCCATAGTAGAGTTCTCGTCACTACCGTCCACCCCAACGGAGCAGCCGCGGCCATCTGCAGGGGGACGAGGAGCCCAGCCGCCTGAAAGAGGACGATGGCCACCAACCGCGAGGGGAGAAGGGGCTCCTAATCGACCACCTAGAGTGGTCAGGGCCGCTGAAACGCGGCAGGGTTTAAGACCGCCGACCACGAGTGGGGAGGGGCTCACTGGCGCCCACCTGGAGCTGGAGAACCGCAGCCAGGGGCGAGGGAGACCCCTTCTGTTCCCCGAGAACGCGGCGGGGCGTTCCGTCTGCCAGGGGCTGGAGGACTGCCTCTGATCCGCCCGGAGTGGCGCGGCTGTCGTCCGATAGAGGGTAGAGGAGTGGCCGAGGAACAAGCTGCGGCGTATCGAAGAACTGCCGTGTTTTGTTTTTTTTCCATCTCTCTCTCTCCCGCTCTCTCTCTCACACTCTGTGCTCTGCATTAGCCTTTTCCCTCTTTTAAATTTTACAGTGTTTTTGGGGGGATACTACTCTGTTACAGGAAGTACCCCCCATTTTATTTATTTCTGTTTCCCTCCCCTTGTCCCCTCCCTCGTCCAGGTAGATGGGGAGACTAGACGTAAAGCACGCACTCCCCCAGGGAAAGAGGGGTGTACATCAGGCCGGGGGCTCCCCAGCCTGAGAGAACAAGGGAGGAATGTGGCATTATTTACAGTCATTATTCACTGAATAGCTTCCTCATCACCCTAGCTTTGAAATATCAATCACACATTCACATAATCAAACTTGATACATCACAATGCAACCTAAGCATGAATTATATTTTAAAGCTACAATGTGAACTTTAAATCTGTTTAAATCCCTTAAAATGTGTGACACTATGACATCGCCAACCCTGATAGGTTCCAACAAGATCAACTGTAAATGGATTTTGGTTGGAGGGCAGCCACAAAACTGTTGATTTGAGACTCATAAATACTGTTGTATATACATAAACAGAGGTTGATGGAGTAAAAACCCAAGGTCTTGTGGGCAGAAGAGGCTATGGCCAGCATCATTTGGCAGACAGAGCAAGGTGATCTCACCAGCTGTTGCTGGCCCATAAGTTGTTATTGAGATGAAACATTAGATTATGGTCTTTTGGGGAAATATAGCTTAGATTCAGCATTCATGTTGAGTAATTGTGAAGAACCAGGTGTGAAAGTTGGGAATTTTGGACAGTAATCTGTATTATAATTTTGTCCTTTCTAAAGCGGTGTAGGATGATTATGCAGGCCGTATTATATGAGGTTAAAAAAAACATATTTATTCAGGCATTTTTTCCATTCTTGTAGTAATAAGCTGAGTTTTTTGTATTTTGGGGTTAACCTATACTGCAAAGAAAATATATATACCAATATATTGGGAAAATATATTTTTTATATATTGTATACATGTTTTATATTCATGTTTTAAATGCATGTATACATTTAAATACATTTTAGTCATCTCTCTCTCTCTCTCTCTCTCTCTCTCTCTATATATATATATATATATATATTAGTGTCAGCGCACACCTGCATCTCAGTGGGGTTAAAAACAGTTGTTAAGGTTTACAACGGAAAAGCTATTGTCACGTTAACTGTTGTCTTTTGTTTTTGTACTGTTATTTTGAAGTTTAGTTTAGTTCCTGTTTCCTGTTTTGGTTTTTGTAGTCCTTTGTAGTTTCTTTGTTTCATTGGTGTTCCCCTGATTGGTTAGCTTTCCCTGATTGTTTCCTCCAGGTGTCCCTCATTCCCTTGTTTGTTCCCTCCTGTATTTAAACCTGGTTCTTTGTTCAGTCTTTGTCGATCGTTGCATGTGATGTTCCATGTTTCCAGTGTTTTATGCCTGCTTTTGTGCCCATGTTTGATCGTTCGTGGATGTTTCATGTTCGTGTGTTGATTTCATTTTCCCATCGTGGACCGTTTGTTTTTGTTCCAGTGTTTTGTGTTTCTCCTATTATCATTTAATAAAACAGCGTTTGGATCCGCACCTTTCGTCTGTCTTGTCCTGCTTCCACCCCAGTCGTGACAGAACGATCGACCACAATGGATCCAGCGGTTCTTCAGGCAAGCTGCCGCCTCCTGAACCTGAGGCAAGGAAGCCGCCCAGTGGAGGACCACATTAGAGACTTCCTGGACCTAGCATGGGCTACCGACTTCCCAGACTCCTCCCTGGTGGTGTTCTTCCGGGCTAATCTGACCGACTCGCTCAAGGAGCTGTTGCCACCGGCGACGTGCGGCTGGATGCTCCGCAACTTTGTGGAAGAGGCTTTGCTGGTCAGCGGCTCGCCACTCACTGTGGGCGTGGCAAAGGAGGACCCAACCTCACCTCCCGCAGTGGTGACCTTCCACTCGCCCATGGCTCTTCCCATCACGCCTGCCCCAGTCTGCGAGCCAGCGCCACGCCAGCCACGGTCAGCGAGCCAGCGCCTACGCCAGCCACGGTCAGCGAGCCAGCGCCTACGCCAGCCACGGTCAGCGAGCCAGCGCCTACGCCAGCCACGGTCAGCGAGCCAGCGCCTACGCCAGCCACGGTCAGCGCCTACGCCAGCCACGGTCAGCGCCTACGCCAGCCACGGTCAGCGAGCCAGCGCCTACGCCAGCCACGGTCAGCGCCTACGCCAGCCACGGTCAGCGAGCCAGCGCCTACGCCAGCCACGGTCAGCGCCTACGCCAGCCACGGTCAGCGAGCCAGCGCCTGCGGCCCGTACCGTCCCTGAGCCAGCGCCTGCGGCCCGTACCGTCCCTGAGCCAGCGCCTGCGGCCCGTACCGTCCCTGAGCCAGCGCCTGCGGCCCGTACCGTCCCTGAGCCAGCGCCTGCGGCCCGTACCGTCCCTGAGCCAGCGTCTCTCGAGCCTCCCAGGGCTCCACCTATCAAGTCTCTCGAGCCTTCCAGGGCTCCGCCTCCCATGTCTCTCGAGCCTTCCAGGGCTCCGCCCCCCCGAGCCATCCAGGGCTCCGCCCCCCCGAGCCTTCCAGGGCTCCGCCCCCCGAGCCTTCCTCGGCTCTGCCTCCAGAGCCTTCTGAGCCTCCTACGGCTCTGCCCCCAGAGACTCCAGAGCCTTCTAGGGCTCCGCCTCTAGAGCATCCTACGGCACCACCTCCCTTGGCTCTGCCTTCAGAGCCTTCCAGGCCTCCGCCTTTAGTGCCGCCTACGGCGCCACCTCCTACGGCTCCACCTCCTGAGCCTTCCAGGCCTCCGCCTCCTGAGCCTCCCTCGGCTCCGCCTCCTGAGCCTCCCTCGGCTCTGCCTCCTGAGCCTCCCACGGCTCCGCCTCCTGAGCCTCCAGAGCTTTCCATGGTTCCTCCTACCTCGGCTCCGCCTCCTGAGCCTCCAGAGCTTTCCATGGTTCCGCCTCCCTCGGCTCTGCCTCCTGAACCTCCCACAGCTCCGCCTCTTGAGCCTCCAGAGCCTCCCACAACTCCGAATCCAGAGCCTTCTGCGGTTCAACCTCCTGAGCCACCCATGTCTCTGCCACCTGGGTCTTCCATGGCTCCGCCCTCGGAGTTCCCCATGGCTGTCCTGTGTCCGCCCCCCAGGCCTCCTGAACCTGTCCCTGTCCTATTGCCACCTCCCAGGCCTCCTGAACCTGTCCCTGCCCCTTGGATTTCCCGCCTGCCCTCTGTGCCCCCTTGGACTGCCTTCCTGCCCTCTGTGCCTCCTTGGACTGTCTGCCTGCCCCTTGTGTCCCCCCTGGTCTGTCTGTCTGCCCCTAGTGCCCCTTGGTCTGTCTGTCTGCCCTTCGTGCCCTCACTTTGTTTTTTGTGGGGTTTTTTTTTCGTCATTTTATTTTTATTTTAGGATCGTCTGGAATCCGATCCTTTGAGGGGGGATTCTGTCACGTTCACTGTTGTCTTTTGTTTTTGTACTGTTATTTTGAAGTTTAGTTTAGTTCCTGTTTCCTGTTTGGTTTTTGTAGTCCTCTGTAGTTTCTTTGTTTCATTGGTGTTCCCCTGATTGGTTAGCTTTCCCTGATTGTTTCCTCCAGGTGTCCCTCATTCCCTTGTTTGTTCCCTCCTGTATTTAAACCTGGTTCTTTGTTCAGTCTTTGTCGATCATTGTATGTGATGTTCCATGTTTCCAGTGTTTTATGCCTGCTCTTGTGCCCATGTTTGGTCGTTCGTGGATGTTTCGTGTTCGTGTTCGTGTGTTGATTTCATTTTCCCATCGTGGACCGTTTGTTTTTGTTCCAGTGTTGTGTGTTTCTCCTATTATCATTTAATAAAACCGCGTTTGGATCCGCACCTTTCGTCTGTCTTGTCCTGCTTCCACCCCAGTCGTGACAGCTATAAACAAAAACGTTGCTGAGAAGTGCTTAAAGTTACATCTTGGCGATTTTGAAGCAATGTTATTTTTGACAAGAGCTGCAACAAAAAAGGTAATCCCAGATGTGATCTCTCTCAGTTTCTGAGTTTCTCTGTTTTGGTAACTCAAAAACAAACACACAAACGCACACACATGCACAAAACACACTACCTTTTGTACTTCAGTAAGTGCTCCTGGAAAGCAGTGCAAGCCTCGCAAGTTGCTAGTTCTAAAGTGACGTTTTAGAACTAGCAACGAAGGCTCGAACTGTATTAAAGAAAGACGCTGAATCAGTGGCAGAAGAAAGTAGTTCCGCTCACAAGAGCGTTTTAGGGACGAAAACCAGAAACTGTCAAAAGATAAAACCCTGAATAATGTCTTAAGGTGTGGTAACCGTGGTATAAGCGGAATAATTGACTCCGGCCCATTTAAATATTGAAAAACAATGCACACCCGAGGTGTAACGGTCATTCCACTGCACATTCCCACCTCGGTGTGAATTATTTTTCAATAATTCAACATCAGTGATTCCTTAAATAGATACATACATACACACATACACACACAATATGGTGCAAAAACCATATATGCAAGGTATGCAATGCATAGGGGCACCATGTAATGGGGGGCACAGCAGCTCACTAAAGGTGGTGCAATCGGCCTCCTCGACCCCTCCAACATGTATGTGTGTGTGTGTGTGTGTGTGTGTGTGTGTGTGTGTATATATATATATATATATATATATATATATATATATATATATATATATATATATACACAACAGTTAGTTCTGGTCCTCGAACCTGATTTGATGAGAGATGTTCCATGAGCACTGATGGTCTAACACCATCAGTACTCGGACTCTTCACTGTGTGTGTATCACTCCGCTTGTGTTCATTGTGTTCACTGTATAAGTGTCTCTTACATGTATTGTATTTTATTTTATTTTTTGGACATTACATATGTTAGCCAGCAGGTGGTGGCAAAAGATAATTTTTGTGTGTAATATGAGCAGTTGGTGACGTGAAGTGAATTTGTCAGTCATTGTTTACATATAACAGCACTCTGTGATCACTCGTATTACTACTACATGACTACAGCTAGAAAATAGCTTTAAACGGCTTTAAACTTCAGCATTATGGGTCATCACAGCTGAGAGACACAACAGACAGATTAATTACACAACTCATTACTTACCTCTTACTTGAGTTTCCACATAGGAGAAAAAGTACTGTTTAAAATGGCGGAGGACATTGCGGTTTCTAAAGTGAATGACTCTTTCACCGGCTACCGTGAAAAAGGGAGAATTGCCCCCGCTTGGACAGCTATTTTTCCACTGAGAAAGCTGATCTCCAGAAAGCTGACAGCATCTCTGCTTGCGTGTGGCAACAGGTGACCACACACACTCCGTCTCTCTCCCTCACACACACACACACACACTCACTCACTCACTCACTCACATCCAGGGCTGAACTGGGAAGAGAAATCGGCCCGGGATTGTTCACTGTCCTTTTCTGCATATTGCGCAGCCGTTTTATGGTCCGTTCTGAATAATGCAGTGGCTCATTTTTGCTTGTCGCTGCCTATTCGTTTATCTGCACGTTTCGGTTCTCCCAATGGCCAGTCCACCCCGATCGGCCCCAAAGTGCGTCGGCCCACCAGGAAAATGCCCAGTATGCCAGATTACCAGTCCAGTCCTGCTCACATCCATCCTTTTTTATCCAATAACTTGTTCGAAACAGCACAAGCCATAATACTATTTCTGAAGTGACATTTTGAATTACTAACGGAGGCTTGAACGCATCATTTGTTTTGAACCAGCAACAGCAGATTCTGATCGGTCGCGTTTTTATGACCGTACTCAGTTTTTCCTAATTTGTAAAAATGTACTTGTTCATTGAACTGTTGTATATAAGCAATATCACACTCATAATCATGCTATATGGCCCTAAATCAGCACTGCTGTGATTACCTACAGCCGAATCACAGCAGTGCTGATGTAGGGCCATCTAGCACTTTCTCATTACACTTATATGTACTGTATATATATTTATTTATTTTCTAAAAAACTTAAGAGGTCTTCTCTGTATTAAGTTTACAACAGTGTTTTACAAAATTGCTTATAATATGAATAATATAAAAAAAAATTCAGGTGCTTTCATTTTTATTACGATAAAAGATTATTCCAAAGATAATTATGCCAGCATTTCTTGAATACTTTCGTCTTGAATACATTTATTTATTTATTTTTGCTGTGCCCATTCAGCTACACCATTTTTGTTTTTATATATACTGTATATACATTTTTTTTTACTTTAGGCCCCAGATAACATATTTTGCCAGATTTTTTTTTTCAAATAATCCATTTTAGCCATATGTAAAACTATTCATGCTGAATGTGAGGATAGTGAATTTGAGTCACAGATGAATATGCTACCTCCACTGAGTTGCGCAAGCAAACAATTAGCCATGGAATAGTTGTTTTCAATGTTGTCAGAAAGGTTAGCGCTGAAATGAAAACCTAATAAAAAGGGCCAAGTTGCAGTTATTAGGACCTTTTCTCCCCTCCATCCCACGCTACAAAAACAAAGAGATAAAGAATAACGGCGGGCCGCTATAATCAGAACATTTCTCAAATGTTAAAATTGCAAGTGGGAGAATGGGGCTCTGGTCAAGCGAATGCCTGGCTCTAAGGATGGGTGTTTCTTATCATTCGCAAAAATGACCACCTCTGATGATCTCTTGCTCCATTTTGGAGAAGCTTATCTCTGTTCCCAGCTCTAATTCAGAAGATAGTACTCTGCCAGCATTAGCTACTGTAGGAACACAAAACTCAGAGTACAAACATGCCATGCACAGACTAGAAAATTGAATAGGTGGCATGCTGGACGCAGCATGGCTTGAATATGGACAAATATGGCCAACTGTGAATGCATGTTAGGGTATCTATGATTTTTCCTGGGTCAAAAATGGTCTTCCACCTTTCTGAGGTGAGACTGCACTTTTAGTGAAAATGTTTGTTCCTACTCTTTAACCGATATCAATTATTTTCCTTAATGATTGAAATAATCTCTATGAATATCTGAAGGCAAATGTGGACAGTTTGTTTGCTTATAGCAAGCGAAATCTCATTAGAGCAGAACATATATTGCACAAGTGAGCTATAAAGCCCTTTATTTTTAATTCTATAGTTGCCTTTAAGTTCACCCTAAATCTTTCATTATGGCATTTGTAATGCAATAAAATAAGGTAAGACCATGGATGCCTCCTAATTACTGTGGTTATGAGTAAAATAGAATTATATATAAAATGTATATAAAGTCTCTTATTTTCTCTCTGAGAGAAATCTGAAAAGAAGTTTACTGTCAAACTTTTAGTAAGCGTGATGTTGTGTAGCTTAAAAACTAGGGCTGTCAATCGATTAAAAATTTCATCGAATGAATTACATGGTGTGCCGATGAATTAATCGCATATATAAATATTTGCTGAGAAAGCCCCTCAAAGAACAATAGTTCAATATATAATGATGTTAAATAACTACAAATAATAAATATTTTTTTAATCGATGGACAGCCCTAGTTTTAAGCTACACATCATTATGCTTACTAACATATTTGACCGTAAACTGTATCAGATTCCTATTTGGCTGACTTTACCAATCCTTCTTAGGCAAAATATATTCATTCAAATACATGGACGCAAATGCTTCTAGTTATGGAACTATGTCAGAATACAGAATTTTGGGTGCCCAAAGTCAACAAAGAAAATGCTAATCTAAATCTAAAATTAGCTGCCTCCTGTTTTGCATTTTTAAGTCAAATGCCGCTTAATGTCGCTCCCTTGCATTAGCATCATCACGGATGTAAACTGTTATGTTTGCATATAGTGTGGGTATAGATTACATTTACATGAGTTTTGCAGATTCACCTTTATGAGGTCAACTGTAAATGGAATGTGCATACACAAACGAATAACAATCCGATTGGTCTTGTCACGTAAAATTACTGAAACATACTTTACGCAAGTACGCGAATGCAAATGTGAATGCTTGGCTAACAGATTGCCAAAGCGTGATCCAGTTTAACATCCTAACGTGCGTTCTTGCGTTACTGTGGTGGTAACAAACCCCAGTACTCAAGGGGGCGATAGAGTTACCTTTAAAAGTCTGTACCATTAAACTGGATGTGTTATTATTCAGGTAAGTTTCTTTAAATATTTTGATTTTAACTTACTTGCTAAGTAATATTCTCTTCAAACTGTTGCACTGCCATGATTGTAGTTGACTTAAAAGAGAAAACTTACCGTAGAAGCGGAGAGTTCAAACTTATATTAACTAATGTGCCCCTTGGGTAAATGCAACACGTACTTAATTTGTGTTATGAATTTCGATCTAACACATTTCAGAATGTAACAATGAGCAATTGAGTATGCATAGCTGGAATCATCTGCATTCACATACTTGTGTAGGCCTTTAGTATATATCGGTCTTGTGTAAAGTGACTGGCGTGCAAGTAGCAGGGACATCTTGTGGATAGTGTTGGTTTCTGTGCTCATGCACCCTTATCCCCCCACGTACAATCGCTGACAAGACCCGACACCCAGCTGATCTCTGTGCCAGACCATGACACACCACTGCTGTGAGTGCCACGGGTCTTTATTCTAGACAGGGGACGTCCATTTGAGTGTTTAGGACTGTCAGAACTGCAGCACGCCACTGACAGGCACAGCATTTTTCTGCATCTGTATCGACTGGACTCTGATGTGCCTAAGAGAGGCTTTCAATGACGGAAATGTAGTTTTGCTGCCATATAGAGAAAGATCTGGCAAGGGATGTTCATACCGTGGAATCCTTTGCAGTCGTGTTTAATGATTACTGAGGAGTTGAGATTGAAGATGGATTGCTGTAAATGAGCACCGTAGCAGCTTCATGATATTCATGCATGCAAATGCTCACTAAATGAATAGAAATATGCATAAGGAAGCCTCAGCCTTGCAGGAATATTCAGCAGATTTGACATTTCTATATGTATCCTTGAATGTTTGCAGCATAATTTTTGCCTTAAATGTTTCCTTTTTTCCATCTGTTTGTAACAGGAAATTGTATCAGTAGTCCTATCACTAAAGGAATAGTTCACCCAAAAATGAAAATTCTGTCATTATTTACTTTTATTTTGTCTGTGGAGCACAAAAGGAGATTCTTAATGAAGAATAGATATCTTTAAAAATATATAAATACAAGTAGAAAGTTTATAGTGACCACACAAATTACTGTAAAAGTTATCCATATGACTTTGACCTTTTAAGCCATACAATACTGTAAATTTGTGTTTTTCGTGTAGTATTTTAAGCAAAATTTAAGTCGTTATTTTTAATGCATTTAGCTTACCCTGCAGAAAATAAAAAAAAAAAACATATTAAACCAACCTATGGTGGTTCTATTTTACTGGTTTTAGAGGAGTTTTGAGCACTTACTGTAACAGCTGGCTGACGAACTAAACTAGCTAAACACCAGCTCAACCTGGCTGGGTACCTGCTAAACCAGCTTGTAACAGGGGGGTTAAAATAGGAAAGGAGGATCAGGAACCGGACGAACAATCAAAGTAATATTTAATGATAACTTCAACAAAATGACACAAACATAGCTGCATGTGGCTCTCTCTAACTGCTGCAGCCGTCTGGTCTTTATCCCTCTCCTCGTCTGATTAGCCCGATAGGGGGCTGGGCGTGTACACTCACAGCCTGGGCCCACCCTCCTGCTCGTCACACAGCTGCTCAAAAAGTCTATCAGGCCTGTATCTAGAATGGTAAAATTAGCTGGGCAATAACGTATAATGGAGGGGCATCAAGGAGTGTAGGGGATGGAGGAGGGAGGTTGTGGGGGGTCTTGTCTTCAGTTCCAGACCATTAGGGCCAGTTAGGGTTTAGTGCCATGGGGGGAAAGCCCACTACAGCATCCACCTAGATCTAGCCCTGCAGTCTACAGTGGTTTGTTGTCCTAGTTTGCTGGTTTTAGAGGAGTTTTGAGAACTTATCAGCTGGAAGACCAGCTGGCTAGCTATAAACTATCTAAACATCTAAGAACAGCAAACCACCTTTGTCTGGTTTTAGCTGAGTTTTCATCTTGACCAGCCTGGAAGACTAGCTAAGACTAGCAAACCACCATCGGACTTTAGTTTTTATACCACCTGGCTGACCAACTTAACCATTTGAATATCAGCTTGACAAGGCTAGGAGACCAGCAAACCATGTTTTTGGTCTTAAACGACCAAAGCTAGTTAGGCTATTCTAGTTTAATGGCTTTTTTCAGCTGGTCATGCAGGGAGACCGGCTAAACCAGTCAAATACCAATATACACTCACTGAGCACTTTATTAAGAACACCTGAACACCTGTACACCTACATATTCATGCAATCTTCCAATCATGTGGCAGCAGTGAACTGCTGGAAGAAGGGGTTTTGGGCTCTTGTAGCTGGTCAGGCTGAGAGTTACTGTGAGAAACAAGTCTAATAGAAATGTATTTGAAAAACTTCATATTCATACATGGAACAAGTACAAACACTTACTGTAGTTTTCTAAATTATACTACCTTCCCTGCTGGAAATAAAAGTCTTAAACCAGCTAGCAACCAAACTAGTTTCGTCTTGTCATGATGGTTTGGTTTGATTACCATTGAAGAGGTTTTTCATAATTTTTTTATTTAATTTTTTTCAGCAGGGTGTAATCCATGCCTCTCTACTAATTCTCCTTTGCGTATACCTATCAAATCTCTGTGCATACATACAGTATACTTACATAATATAAGCTGGTTTTTAGCATGGAAGATACAACTGTCTCAGCCGCATACAATATACACCTTAAGGAAGTGTTTTACATAAGATCGGACACCAACAAGTTTGATTACATCTTGTTTAGTTTTGACATGGCACAGCTACCATAACATAAGTCATCGATTCTATGCATTAGTGTCTTTAACACTACTCAACTATAGACTTGTTCAACTTAGCTCTATAAGACAGTACTTCTTACCATTTCCAGGTTGACACACAGTATTTTATTTTCCCTGTTTTAGCTCATTTAGAAGAAACCCAAGGGCTATGAAAGTAATTATCAGTAATGATGAAGTCATCGTGGTCCACGAAGTTGTAGAGAGATTCCATATGAATTAATTGGTTTGCACAGCACTGATACTATGGTACTCTGGGGAACCAAGCACGCACAAAGCATAGCGTTCATTGTTGCCCTCATATTATACAGGCTATAAGTATTTGCATATTTTTAGAGGCAGTATCGTTAATGAATCAGGTTCAAATTTCGGTCATTTGGCACCGATGGACTGCTGGATTTATTTCAGAATAATAATTGTCCCGGAAAGACGTTGGGCGTTGGAAAAATTGCTGAAAATCTTTGCTTGGTTTGGCAGAAATCTCTCATGCCATGATCAAACTTTGTTTTTTAAGTATTTAAATTTTACACAATTGAAAGCACTTTTAAAGACTTTAAAATGATGACCAGGACAAAGAACCATGGAAGGTTCTACTATGACATTTTTTACTCCACCACTGTATCATTAAGGCTGTTATCATATCAAGGAAGACTCATCACACATGTCTGTCTTCTCTGTTCTCTCCTTCCTTCCGCTCCTCCCTTTAGCCCCATCACTGCTCATGCATTATGGGTATTGTAGTCCCTATCAGTACACCACCACCTTTAAGCTAAGCAATGCATTCACTTTCACTTATGGAAACTTTGAATATAACATTAACTCTGTTAAATGTTAACATTAACATGTTTTAATTTCAACAAACACTTTCTTAACATTTTCAGTTCTTTAACACATCCCTTTTTCAAACTTTCTTGTGACATTTTCCATCAAAACATTTTATAGCCCACTTTTCCTTCACTATATTATAGGTTCAGTTTATCAGGAGGTTTGTAAACTCTGCCCAATCTAGTGACACCTCCAATGAGGCAGAGATGCTTTCTGTTTCTCCGCAGCATTATTCTCTCTGTCTGTACCAGGTAAGATCTTGGTGTATGAGCCGGTCCGCAGACAGATCTATAGATCTATTCCATGGCCAGCCACACTTTCTGTTCACACTGAAGTAGTGGTAGGGGATGTGACTTATGGCGGTAATTGTAGTTCACTGCCTGGCGTTTCCTCCCTTCCTCATCCTTTTTTCTGAACTCCTGCAGGTCCGGCAACCTGGGCTCCAGCTTCCCTCTGATTTGAGGTAAGGTGGTGCATAGACATCTTCCCATGAGCAACAGGGAATGGGAAAACCCTTGCTCCATAGGTGTTGCTCTGTAAGTCAGAAGGGCTTTGTGGTGTTCTTTTTCCTTAGCTTTCCTAGGCTGTACACACAATCAAACAGACCTTTGATTGTGTGTACAGCCCTCTCTGTCTCTTCGTTAGCTTGGGGATAATGTGGGCTGCTTGTAGTGTGTTTAATGTTACAGTCTTTTGCAAACTGTTGGAATGTGTGTGAGACAAACTGAGGTCCGTTGTCCGAAATGACCTCTTGACGACAAGACAGTTTTCAGATGACCCACCTCTATATATCTAGAGAAATAGTATACTATGAGCAGGTATGTGTTCTTTGCCCACTCAAAGAGATCCAAGCCCACCTTTTCCCATGGACATGCTGGAACTGAAGAAAGTAAAAGTGGTTCACAGTGAGGGACCCTGTGTTGATTGCATATGTGGCATTGCTCGACCATCTGGCGCATGTCTGATGATATACCAGGCCACCACACTGAGTTCTGAGCTCTGGCACAACACTTTGTTATTGCTTGGTGGCCATTGTGTATTTTCATCAGCATCTCTTTCTGTAGATTCTGGAATTACAAGTCTGTGTCCTTTTAACAGCAGATTCTCAGGCAATGTCAATTCTGCTCTCACCTGCCAATAAGGTCTCAATTCTTTACTCACATCATGTTTTCCGGGGCAGCCAGAGAGAGAGTGTTTCATCACCTTTTTACAGATTTCATCATCTTTTTGAGCCCTTTTTATCTGCTCCAAATGACCTTCTGTCACTGGGAGAGAAGACACAACAACATCTACAAAGACATGCACATATTTTTCTAGCTGCAGGTCTGCTTGTGAGGGATCCTCAGAGGTGCATGTGAAAGTGTGTCTGCTGTGATAAAATTTTTACCTGGGACATGTTGGATGTCATAACTGAATCTCAACAGACAAAGGCAGAATCTGAGGACTCTTGGTGGTAGCTCATCAAGTCCTCTGCACCCCAGCAGTAGTATGAGATGTTTGTTGTCAGTGAGTATAGTGAAGTGTATAGTGAAGTGTAGACCTTGTAGATATGAAATCAGTCTTTCGCACACCGATGTCACAGCCAGTGCCTCTTTCAATTTGTATATAGTGCTTCTCTGTGTCTTTTAGACTCCTGGATATGTATGTGACTGGTTTCCATGTGCCATAATTTTGTTTCTGTGTCAAGATACCCTCTACCCTATAGGAGGATGCATCTGCTGCAACTTTTGTCTTTTTTTCGGGGGAGTAAGCAGCCAACACTTTTAGTGAACTCAGTTCCTCTTTCAGTTTGCGGAAGGCACGTCTCTGAGTTTCGTCCCATGCCCATTGATTTTTTTGGTCTGAGCAGTTCTTTTTTGCAAGATAGTTGGCCTAGTGCTCTGCATAAATCTGCCACACACTTTGGTTGAGGCATGTGGAGGATAGCACTGACTTTGCTTGGGTCTGGCTCAAGACTGTTGGCTGTGATTTTGTGGCCCACAAAAAGCAGTTATCTCTTAGCAAACTCACATTTTTTGTTTAGTGTGAGGCCCACTGACTGAATATATTTCAATTCACTGTGCAGATGGTGGTCATGTTCACCTTTGTCTCACCCAAAGACGACGATATCATCAGCATGACATATCACTGTGCTGTATTCCTCCAATAGCTGGGACATTCGTCTTTGAAAGTGTTCGGGTGCTGAAACAATTCCAAATGAGAGACGACTGAAGACATAACTCCCAAATGGAGTGATAAACGCAGTGAGTGGTCGTGACACATCTGGGGATCTGCCAGAAACCTGATTGTGTATCTAGTTTTGTGAATATTTTGGCATCTGACAGCATGGCTAAGGATTGATCAACAGCTGGAAGAATGTGGCGTTCTCTCTTAACCCATTTGTTAAGGTTTGTTAAATCCACACATATATGGATATTTCCGTTTGACTTTGGAACGACAACCATCCCCGCACACCATTCTGTAGGGCTGCTCACCTTTGGAAATGACCCCATCGTCTCCATTTTGTGTAGTTCCTCCCTGGGAACACGGCAGGGTGCCGATAGGGCATATGGTGAGCATCCTTCTGCAGTCTGATGTGATACGGCTCCTGCAGCAAGCTTAGACCTATAAACACTGAAGGTTAAGCAGTAATGAAGTCATTGTCATGTTTTGTGACTGCTTCAATGCGGTGAACCAGGATTAGGGCCTCTATTGCTGGTAATCCCAAGAGTGGTTTCGTGAGCTTATATACAACATACAATTCTTGGGTGCAGCTGTGTCCTTTTGCACTCAACACGCTCTGAAACACCCTTTTACATAAAGGATGTTGCGCTCTGGCCCATACAGTACTTTTGACGGTGTCTTTAACTCAACAAGTTTGTTTGCATTGAAAATTGTCCCTGGAACAGTCATGGGTGCCCAGTGTCCAGTTTAAAATTGACAGGAGCCCCATTCACTGCAACAGTCTCTGTCCATTCTGTAACTGCAGCTGTAAACACTTCCCCCGAGAAAAGCATAGTCCTCCTCCTCAGCATTTTCGGCACTCTGCCTCTTTCGCTAGACAGTCTTTCCAAGAATGTCTATGCCTTGCCCCACATCTGCCACAGTCTTTTTATGTTGGTTTCCCTTTTCTGTCATTGTTTTTGTCTGTTATTCTTTGTCTGTCATGTTGGAATATTTTGTTGATCATCCTCTTACCTCTGATTTTATCTAAATTTAAGCTATGTGTAGCCGTTGATTCTGCCCCGTGTAACACTGCTTGTTGTATTTTACTGTTTCGTTTTGCCGTACTTTCTGTATTGCTTTTACTAAAGTAAGATCTGGATCTAGTTGCAGACATTCGGATAGTCCCCTATCTCTAGTCTTTACAACTAATCGATCTCTCAGCTTTCAATGTGTCAAAATTTCAGTGTTCAACCAGCTTGTGTACCACTGTTATAAAAGTCTCTGTGTTTTCTCCGTCTGGTTAAACTGTGCACGTTCGAATATTGACATTATGTTTGCTGACACAATGGTGTGAAATGCTTCTACAACACTATCATATTTCTTTCTATCCGACTCACCAAACGGTAGTAATGCGAGGATGTTGTACGCTTCGTCCCCAATAGCGTAGAGTAAGGAGTTGATCTGATATTCCTCAGGCTTTGTACTAAGGCCGGATGCCAGACAAAAGCTTTCAAAATGTCTGAACCACCTTGGAAAATCTACTGAATTAGAGAAGTTGAATGGCTCCGGGTGTGTTATTTTTACTGATGCAACAGCCATTTTATTTACTTATACATATATATATATTTTTTTTTTTTTTTTTACCTCGAGTTTCGTGCAAGATTCTTTCAGATTTCAGACTCAGTTTTCAGGATTTCTAACTGGTGTGGTCCGTTTCGATCTACAATATGGGTCTACTTCTGTCACCATGTGTCATTAAGGCTGTTATCATATCAAGGAAGTCTAATCCCACATGTCTGTCTCTCATCCGAACATACACTTTTATTCTCTGTTCTCTCCTTCCTTCCTTCCGCCCCTCCCTCTTGCCCCATCACTGCTCATTATGGGTATTGTAGTTCTTATCAGTACAACCACAAACAATAGGGCAGCCAAAGTTAACATGTTTTAGAGTTTACTTATATATGATTAAAACTGTTAAATTTATTTAAAACAGTCTTTACTGTTAAATGATGGAGGATGGAACTTCTTAATGGAACATTAAATTAAAGTTTTCATTTGCAGTCTTTGTGAGGCAAATTTTAATTAGTAACTAGAAGAAACATCACCAACAATCTAAAAACACCACAAATGACAAACAATTAAAGACGTAATTCCCCCCCCCCAAAAAAAAATCTAAATGATTTACTTTACTTTCACCTGGAGCTTATATTCTGACACTGCAGTGTATTGTTCACCATGTTGCAAAAGGCTGTATTTTTGTAAGCATCGTAGGCAACATTCATAACAGTATTGTAACAGTAAACACACAAGGCATGCCAGCCCCTCAGCACACGAGCAGAAGGGAAAAAAACATTGCTGTTCATCATGTGCTGAATTTTTGCTTGGTACAGGTGTCTCGACATGTGTTTTTGAAACCTGAAGTTCTAAAAATGTGCCGGTCCTGCGTGACACACTCAAGAAACACAGAGACAAGGTGCAGTTGTTAAGGATGCTCGTCCAGTGCGTTTACATAGGAAAACAATGAAAAACAGAACAGACGCAAATAAAAACACAATTTGTGTGAACGGTCCCTAACTCATCCGTTCGCACATATCTGTGAGTGAGAGCACGTGCTGGAAACAAGTTTGGAAGTCCTATATATTTGTTCATGAATTACAAACCCATCCTACTGTCCCGAACCAGGTAGCTGGTAATATGAAACGCTCTGAGAACGCTGACAATGGTATGTTTGCGTGTGTACCCAGAACAACACGTCACCTCAAGCGTTTGTTGCTGAGCTTTCCCACTGGGGCAGGGGCCCTCTCTACATCCATGGCCCCACGAAGTTGCGTGGTTTGTGTGGTGGTTAAAACCACTACTGCTCCTATGACACGTGCAGCTCACATGTTGGCTCGCATGATCTTCAGGACTCATACCACAGCCCTTTGCATAGCAAGTGCAACCCTATATCAGTTGAGCTACCGCGCAATTTGATAATGTATGAAAAAGTAAATGTAATTAATTAAAAGGTATCGCCTTACAAGTCATGCACTGTAGTAAACTGTTTAGAAGTTCTGATAAAATAGCATTGTGTCAGGAACTTGGTGAAAAGTAATAATTGTTTTTGAAGCCTCTAGTGTTCATTTCACAGGTTCCAAATCTTTTTATTTTAGACATGAGAACCAGTAATGTTTGGCTTCATAACGCCAATTCCTTGGACAACTCATCTAAAAGCACCATTTTTTTTATTAAACACAAGTTTGAATACAATTTTACAGCTGATGTCTTTAATGCAAAAAGCCTTCTCTTCTGGCCTAGCATGCCAAATAAATAAATATTTTTCATTCTTTCATTCTCAATCACCTTTTTAATCGCTTTCCACTCTTAATTCATCTACAAACAAATAGAGAAAAACAAAAAAATTTATCAAGTCAGAATTTATTCCTTGATGCTTACAAGAGAAGGGTGACAACTGTTTCACAAATGATATGTGAGCCTGAGCTCCACCCTGTCAGGCCTTCAGAATTTCTTCAGAATCCCTCAACAGTGGGCAACTAAAGTTAGATTGTCAGATACATCAGATTGATTTATTTGTTCTTGGTGGATGTGATCTTTAGAATATGTCTCGGTCGAGACCTTCTAGCTGGCCTTGAGCGACGCAATCACGCTTTAAGTGACATCATTTGAAAGCGAAGAGTGCAAGATCTTGCTGACGAGTCGACTGTCATTACTGCCACTATCGCCATTGAGAAAGATATCCTTATGGATTTAAAAACACGAGATGTTCTACATGACTGTGTGATTGCTTAATTTATTAATCGGGAAAGGAAGACTGATTTTCACTTCATGCAAATAGGTAAGTGTTTTTGCATTGTTATAGCAACATCAGGAGTTTTCTACGTGCAAATTAGGCTACTTGAGCATTCAGGGTTGGATCAAGTTTTGAAAAGTAATGCTGCATTCCATTCAACTCGGAAAGTCAGATTTGACAACTTCGTCCTAGGAAAAGTGCAATCGAATGCATCTTGAAGTCAGAATTACAACTTGTAGGCTTGTGCAGAAATTGTCAATGATTTTGTCGAGATGCAGGGACATGATGTCACACAAACATTTCAAAGTAAGTTATATCACTTTATTGTAATATTGATAAATGAGTTAGTTTCCACATTACATGATATTAAAGTTTGTTTAACAAATGCCTGCAGAAACAGAAAAAAAAACATTATAAATTCGTTTGATAATCGTTCACCTGAAGCACAAATGCTTGCACTGCAGTATTGTTTATTAGTTGGGTTACTAGGAGACATCTCTAATGAGAGTCAAACCCCTGATAAGCTAACGGGAGAATTGCAGTTTTGTTTCCTTAAACGTCATCTTCCAAATATCGGGGAATGGAATTGTCGGAGATATCAAGTAGACTATTAGATTATTAAGAATATATCACATCCAACTTGAATGGAATGCTGCATAACCGTGTACCCTGACGAAACAAAATGTATTGCAAGCAACATTTTAATTGCAAATATTATTAGATATTATAGACCTCCTTCGTAGATTCTGTTGAAAATTATGATTTTTTAATGTCTGTTCGGGAGACTTTCATTTCACAAAACAATCATGCTGCAGTTAAAATTAGGCTTGCTTGAGCATTAATTGTCATTTCAATTTCTGGCTTTTGTGCATGGACGTGTTTTTAAAATGTCAATTGGCATTATTAGTTAGCTGCGACATGATGTATGATGCCCAATGGCATAGGGTCTTATTCATTGTGAAAATGTGTCTTTCTTAATGGCATGAATCACTCTGAAGTCCTAGACTTTTTATGCATGGCCTGCCACTGGTAAGGGGTAATAATGAGCAATAGTAAAGGTGCCTTGACAAGCAGCACTAAATATAAATGTTTTTTCAACATCATCCAAGTAAATCAAAGTGAATCTGAACCAATTATAAGAGGCAAAAATGTGTACTGGGATCCAGTGTAGTCTCATTTTGAACAGCTGTGTCCAGACGCCTTTAACAGCTGTCAAAAGAGAGGCTCTCTTTTCTCCTTGTGCAGCCCGTTTCTCTGTAAGTCAGTGCCTTATGCTCTACTCTGCTCTTATTCATTTTTCAGGTCTGGCAGAGCTGGCATGAGCCAGCCGCTGATGGACAGCCTACAGCAGAGGACCCAACATTACCTGCTCTCGTTCTCCTCAAGCTTGTTGGAGAGAAGATAACTGACAGCAGAATATTTAAATTTTTTATCCTCTCTCTTTCCTTCTCCACTTCTTGCAGACTGGAAAGACATCCTCTAGTGGAATAAAAGTGTGCCTATTGGAATCCCCATAGAGACTGCTTGTTATCTGCTAACAAGATATCTTAACTGTGGATTGAGTGGTGTGTATGTGTGTGTTTTGGGGGGGCGGGAAGCTCTCAGAAACATAAAAATGACTTTGCACTGTTAGCACAGTCTGGCTCCAACTGTCTGCTACGGAGATAGAGTTATGCCCTAATGTATAACTTACTTGCCTGACAGATGGGTGAAAGGGACCTAGTGAAATTTTTATTTTGTAGTTTGATGGCCTGACATGTGAACTGTAAATAAAAGTAAAATTATGTTTGTAGGACAAGCAGAACGGTCCATAGGTTGTACATTTCCATCACTGTTCTATAACAAGGTGGTGTTACTATGACAAGCATTACTCTTAACCCTTTCGCACGTACGATCAAACTGGTGTGATTACACTATTTTTCTTTAATAATAGCGTGTATTAAAAAACTCAAGCTGGAGGATTAGTCACTATGGAAAAAACTCACGTGCGAAAGATTTAAGCTTTGCCCCATTCACATACTTATGCACTATTCTCTGCCATTAAAACGTTAAAACAGCTTTTCTGTAGTAAAAATGGTAGTGTTCCACTAGATGATACATAAGAAGATTTGAGTAAGGAATTTGATCAAACTCCTAATTCTAAGATCTAATAAACTTCGAGTCTTGCACATATATGCTACGGACATGAATGATGCCTCAAATCACATAGCTTGTGCTATTACTTAATATACTTGTGATTTTTACCTAGTGGACAGTAAAACTGCCCTTGTTAACCTTACAAGAATGTACACCACTGCAACACACAGAGTAGGAAAACAACTAGACCTCATCCGCACCCATAATTGTATTACCAGTAATCTTTTTGTTACTCATCTACAATACATATTTCTGAACAATTATTCATCCAGTCCTCTGTTACTCTCCTTCCTTCCGTACCACTCATTCCTCCTCTGGTCTCCTTCTGCCATAACTTTCATGCTCACTCCCCTACTCACATACTGTATCTTCTGTGGTCTCTGCATTCCATCCCTCCAGTATACACTTCTCTTCACTTGATTTTAATGAGGTTAAAACAGACATTTCTGAACCCTAACTTCCTGCCTTGAAAGTGTATGTCCTCTCACCTCCAGGCCAGCATATGCCACACCAGCCCCTGGCTCTCTGAGACGCTTTGTGACCACCAGACTAAACTCAAGGCTACAGAGAGGAAGTGGTGCAAATCAAAAGACCCAGCTGACCTGAGCATGTGTCAGTCACTCCTTTCCTCATTCTCTTCTAATGTTTCTGCTGCCAAGGTTACCTATTACCAGAATAAGATCAGTAACTGCAGATTACTGCCAACCGTTTTAAACTTTCTCTTCTCTCCTCTATCCTCCCCCACCTCTTTCCACCACTTCTCTGATAACTTTGCCACTTTCACTGACAAAGTAATGCCAGTTCTCCACACCACACACCCACAACCGCTCTATACCCACAGCCCACCCTCTGTTCTCTTTTTTCTCCTCTTTCGGAGACTGAGGTCTCTGAAGTTCTTCTTTCCAACCGTCCTAAAACCTCCTTCTCATCTTCTGCAAGATGCCTCTCCACCAATCTTGCCAGCACTCACACACGTCCTCAACACATCCCTTTGAAACTGGACCTTTACCCACCACATTTAAGCAGCGCTTAGGTAACCCCACTGCTAAAAAAAACAACAACACACAATCTACTACCTTTCCTGACAAAAACTTTTGAGAGAGTTGAGTTCAACCAGCTGTCTGCTTTTCTTTCACAAAACAATCTACTCAACAGTCATCAATCTGGTTACAAAAAAGGACATTCCACAAACTCTGCTCTCCTGTCAGTAACTGAAACCCTATTACTGGCAAGAGCCAAGTCCACCCCTTCCAACCTGGGCATCCTCCTGTCCACCCCCTCAGACTTGTGCATGGCTGGTTCGATTCATTCCTCATAGGCAGATCCTTCAAGGTCTCCTGGAGAGGAGAGGTGTCCAAGTCACACAAGCTAACCACTGGTGTTCCTCAGGGTTCAGTGCTTGGACCCTTCCTCTTCTCGATCTACATAACATCACTCTGATCATATGCGCATGCACCCATTACTGATATGCAAATGATATGCAGCTCCTTTGGTAATCCCTGCTAACCCATCTACTGACCACAACCTCACAATTAATCTTGGTTCAACTATACTAACACCAACCAGGACAGCCTGGAACCTGGGAGTGGTGTTTAATGACAGCTAAACTTTACTGGCCTCATCTTGTTAACCACACAGTCTTGCAGGTTTGCATTTTACAGCACCAGGAAAATCAGACATTTCCTGTCTGAATATGTTGTGCAGCTCCTGGTCCAAGCTCTTGTCATTTCAGAACTTGACAACTGCAATGCTCTGCTGGCCAGCCTCCCCACAAGCACCATTAAGTCACTGCGGTTGGTCCAGAATGCAGCAGTGTGTCTTGACCTCAACCAACCAAAGAGGGCTCACGTCACACCCCTCTTAATCTGACTCCACTGGCTATCTGTAGCTGCCCACATCGAATTCAAGTCTTTGACTTTGGGCTTCATGACAGCCAATGGAACAGCATACTCTTACTTCAACTCACTTCTCCAGGTACATGTGCCCTCTTGCTCCCTGCAACCAAAGAATGAGGGACCCCTGGTGGTTCCATTGCAATGAGGCACAAAGTCACTCTCCATATCATTCACATTCTCTGATTCTTTAGTTTTGGATGTGCTTCCAACCTCCACCCGATCTATAGAGACCTTCTCAATGTTCAAAAAAACATCTTCCATGAGCAATTAATCAGTCCTCAAATATAGGACTACTCCAGTACTACATAGTAGAACTTAGTAGAGCACCACTGTGTATATTGCTGGCTTTTGAATGACGGATTGCTTATGTTTTCATTTTGTAAGACGCTTTGGATAAAACCATTTGCTAAATGACTAAATGTAAATGTATTGCAAATGTAAAACTTGCACACACAAAAATACCATACACTTAAGTTGAAAGAGGTTCCCAAGCCATATCTAGGGCCCCTCATAACATATAAACTTGGAGGTGGGCTTTTGACTTTGGTCAGTAAGTATCCACCCAGAACACCCAAGCATCCACATAGAAATACCCTGAAAACCACCCAGAATACCTTAGCAAAAGCATAGTAACATGCTAAAAAACAATCAGAACACCTCAGCAACTGCATAGAATAGAATCCTTAATTTTGGTCACACATTATACACACAGTTTTTGGCATATATACAGTGAAATGTATTAGTTTTCACATATCCCAGCTAAGCTGGGGTCAGAGCTGGGGTCAGCCATGATAAGGCACCCCTGGAGCAGATAGGGTTAAGGGCCTTTCTCAAGGGCCCAACAGTGGCATCTTGGTGGTACCAACCTTCTGGTCAGTAACCCTGAGCCTACACCGCTGAGCTACTACTGCACCAATTTTATTTGTATTTTCTTTATAAAATAGTAAAATATTAAAATAAATATAAAAAAATATATATATTATTATTATTTAATTTTTTTAAAATAGTAACACCCTGACAACCACCATATGTCGAATATTAAAGTTAAAGTCTCATTCTGGTCAGAAAACAGTTTATTTAACCTTCCTAATTCTCTTACTTCCATCTGATAAGGCTTTGTCTTATTAACCAGGAAAACCTTAGGGATACGGTGGATGTGAAATCTATTTTTAAAGATTTGTGGGCAGAGATAGCTCCCCTTTAATTAAACCTGAAAGCCCTCTTGTCCTGTTATTAACTGTTTTACATATTACACAGCTCTTTGAAGTCAAAATGTCTCATGTGATGAGGCAGAACAAAAAATTATATATATGAAAAATAAATAAGTAAATAGAGTAAATTAACAAATATGTAGCAAATGTTTTAAAAGCATGTTTGATAAAAGTACATTTGATCAACTTCTAGAAGTACACTAGCATATAGATGACCTCAATGCTAATAGACATGGACTAAAATCCACAAAACTCTAATTTTGATTTCTTGGGGGTCTTAAACATAATCATAAATTAGTCTTAACCAGGGGCCACATTAGCCAATTTTTCCAGTGATTCCCAGGTTTGAGCTTCATTAACATTATCGCCAGCAAGGCGGAGGTAGACGAAGCACACATTAGCATCTGGCAGTGGGAGGTCATTAATCATTTGACCGTCGGGACTCCCTGCTGAGTTAATGGTTCCAGCAATGGCAAAAAAGGATCCAACATGACAGAAAAAAATCATTCAGTTTGTTGCCTTGTGTGTGTGCCATTTTGATAGTGACACAGTGGTCATTAAATTTTATAATTTTACAAATATTTTATGATATTCAGCAATCTTTATTTTACCTCAAAAATCTTCTTCTGTCCAGCCTTTCCATTCTCACACAATGCAGATTTGCCGTCAGAAGATTTTTTAATGGAAAGTTTTTTATACTGTAATATTGTCAATGTAGAACACATGGGAAAGGCCTCCATACACTTCACTATAAAGAGAGGGTTTTAATGCTACTAATAAGATATTTTGAACTAAAAATAAAAATGAACTAAGACAATACAAGACTAGAGGAACCAAACTTCAAAATAAAAGACCCACAAGTCTAGCGGCCCCTGCTGACTGAAAGGGAACGTTCCAGACATGACATAGCCCTCCATTTAATGTGTGGATACTGATGCCCAAAACAAGAAATATAAATATTGGCTGTGGCCAACAAGAGACATGTTTTGAAGCTGACAGGACCACAGGGGATCCGGCGTACAACAAAGAGGACAACAAGAAGACCAGAGGGAAACCGGCGGATAACCAGGAGACCCCAGGCCAGGGCGGCGGTGGCCATGGATTCTGCTAATGTCAAGGTCAAGGCAACAGGGTACACTGGCACTGTCAAGGTCAAGGCAACAGGGAACTTTGGCGAGGGTGAGGTCAGGCAACAGGGGACTCTGGTGAGGGCAGGGTCAAGGCTGCTGGGGTCTATGGCCAGGTCAAGGCAACAGGGCACTCTGGCGAGGGCAAGGTCAAGGCTGCCGGGAACTCTGGTGAGGTCAAGATGGTCAGGTACTCTGGCAAGCTCAAAGCAGCTGGAGACTCTTGCAAGGTCGAGTTTAAGGCAACAGGGGACTCTGGCAAGTTGAGGTCAAGGTGGACGTGTACTTTCATGAGGTCAAGGAAAAATAAAAGAAGTACATACAGTACATATAACATGCAGTAAATAAAGTGAGCATGCACAGTAATGGGTAAAATACCAGTAAAAGTAACCTTAAAATAAAAATAATTTGGTAAACATATATAGGCTATTATTATAATATTAATAGAATATGTTTATACCTATTATGAAATTCATTGCAAACAAAAAACATAGCAGTCGACCTATTAAACATTAATGTGAGCGGGAGAGGTCTAATATAAATGTTGAAATAGGTTTTTATAAATTCTGTAAAACTTTATAGCTTTATTAATTTAAAAACTCACGCATTGATTCAGTATACTTCCAGTCAAGCAAACTCCCAGTCCTAAAATGATGCAGCTCCTATTGCTATTAATATTGCAGGCAACTGTATAATGCTTGTTCGCAGTCATTAAAACTTCAAATTCTGCATTACTTTAATGTGGCGCACATTTATTCTTTGTGTCTGTTTCCATGGTGGCTCATGGATTTGGTGCTCTGCTGAGAACGGCTTTCTGAGTTCACTACATGCAAACAAACTGTTTTAAGTTCCAAGCAGGGTAGAGTGAACTAACCCAAAACTGGTATTCTGGAACCAGTAACTGCGAGTAAGCAATGCTTGGTTTAAGCAACCCAGAGTTCATAGTTTGTGTCAAGGTAAGCTCAACCTGATTTCTGGAACAGCCCCCAGGATTCTATTTATAGTTTACTCCTCCCTCCGCTTCCTCAACAGCACACATTTTTCTTTCACGTTTTGCCTTTTTCTAACAAGGTGTAGCACAAATAGACGAGCTGAGAGTATGGAGGAAAATCCCAGCGGGATCTGCCAGGTCCCAGCGGGGCCAGAGTAGCTATGGAAGATGAACATGTGCAAGCTCCAGAGAAGGTGTACAGTGTCATCAGTATATGGTAGTCAGCACCTAATCATGAGAATATATGAAAAGCTTCTACTGTTCTTTTTTTGTGGAACAGTGAAATAAAATGGTAGTCCTACTGATGAAATGTCATCCTTAATATTAATTTAATTTTGAGGCAGTACTATGGTACAGTTATGGCATCAGATGGTAATACCATGGCACTTTGATATCATGGTACTGAATGATCAATATATTTATGGTATTAACATGGTAATTCACATTACTTTAAAGAATTTACATTGTATTACAGTGTCACATGTTCAAAAGACATGGTATTACAATTGTACATGTGGAAAAACTTTGTATTACCATAGTAAATGTCCTAACATCATTGTATTACCTATATACGTGTCCAAAAATCATAGTATTTCTACTATACCATTTCTAAAAACCAAGGAGTTACCACAGTACCAAGACAGAAAACATGTTATAACCATAGTACCATGTCCAAAAACCATAGTATTACTATTGTAAAATGTCCAAAAACCATAGTATTTCCATTGCAAATATCCAAAATGGTATCATGGCCATTATAAATATCCAAATACCATGGTATTACCATTTTATATGTCCAAAAACCATAGTAATATCACAGTATCATTTCCAAAAAAAACATTGTAGGCATATTACCATTGTAAATATCCAAAAACCATAGTACAACCATTGTCATCAAAAACAATTGTATTGCCACAGTACCATGTTCAAAAAAGCTTTACCATTGTACATGTCATATTCCCTGTTGTCTTTTGTTTTTGTACTTTTATGTTGAAATTTTTGTTTAGTTCCTGTTAGTTTTGTAGTCCTTTGTAGTTTTAATCCTTGATTGGTTCTCCCTGATTATTTCTCATTCCCTGATTGATCACCAGGTGTTCCTCGTTCACTTGTTTGTTCCCTTGTATATTTAAGCCCTTGTTTCCCCCAGATAGTTTGTCAGTTCTTGCATGTTTTGTTATGCTCTGTGCTAGGTTCCCTGTGTTTTTCTTTATTCTGAGTTTTCTTGTTTATTTTAATAAAGCTGCACTTAGATCCTCATTCTTTGCCTGCCTCGTCACAGAAGAACTGACCCAAGATGGATCTAGCAGCGGTCTTCATCCAGTTGAGTCGAGCGAACCTCCCTATAATTGAATACACACGCATGTTCAGCACCATTGCCAGATGCACTGGATTTGCTGATAGTCACTTGAAGTCCATTTACCAGATCAGCCTCCTTGCCCATGAATAGAAGGAATTGCCGGAGACCCGTGATTACACGTGGGAGGAGTACGTGGATTTAATTTAGAGATGTTTGCTTCTGAGAGTACTCTTAAAGAGCCAACGGCCACGCCTGCCACGGCCAAAGAGCCAACGCCCACGCCTGCTACGGCCAACGAGCTGGAAGTCTCGTCCATCCCAGAGCCTGCGTTGCCAGCCTTGTCCGTCCCAGAGCCTGCGTTGCCAGCCTCATCCGTCCCAGAGCATGCGTAGCCAACTTAGACCATCCGGAGGAGGAAAAGAAGAAAGGCTTCTGCTCCCCAGGCTCTGCCCCCAGAGCCTTCCACGGCTCTGTCTTACATGGCTCCACCCCCTGAGCCTTCCACTGCTCCATCTCCAGAGCCTTCCATGGTTCTGCCTTCCACAGCTCCATCCCAGAGCCTTCCATGGCTCTGCCTTCCACGGCTCCACCCCCAGAGACTTCCACGGCTCCGCCCGCTCCCCCATAGACTATTTCTAACGTTGTTCTCCCGCTCCCTCAGAGACTATTCCTCACATGGCTCCACCTGCTCCCCCAGAGACTCCTCCTTCAGCGGTTCCATCTGCCTTACTAGCGGTCCCTTTCCTGTGGCCGCTTCCCAGGCCTCCTGACCCAGTCTCTGTCATGTGGCCGTCTTCCAGGCCTCCTGACCCAGTCCCTGTCCTATGGCCACCTTCCAGGCCTCCTGACCCAGTCCCTGTCCTGTGGCCACCTTCCAGGTCTCCTGACCCAGTCCCTGTCCAGTGGCTGCCTCCCAAGCCTCCTGACCCAGTCCCTGTCCTGTGGCCGTCTCCCAGGCCTCCTGACCCAGTCCCTGTCCTGTGGCCGCCTCCTGACCCAGTCCCTGTCCTGTGGCCACCTTCCAGGCCTCCTGACCCAGTCCCTGTCCTGTGGCAACCTCCCAGGTATCCTGACCCAGTCCCTGTCAAGTGGCCGCCTCCCAGGCCGCCTGACCCAGTACCAGTCCTCCGGCTGTCTCCCAGGCCTCCTGACCCAGACCCTGTCCTACTGCTCTGGTCCCCTTGGTCTCCTGGCTGTCCGCCTGATCAGTTCTGGTGTCCTGGCTGCCCGTCTGGTCTGCCCTGGTCTCCTGGCCATCTCCCGGATCTGCTCTGGTCTCCTGGCCACCCGCCTGATCTGCTCTGGTCCCCTTGGTGTCCTGGCCGCCCGCCTGATCTGTTCTGGTCCCCTTGGTCTCCTGGCTGTCCGCCTGATATGCTCTGGTCTCCTGGCTGCCCACCTGATCTGCTCCCTGACCTTGCCATGTTCCTCTGCTCTCCTTGCCCCTTTTGCCCCCCTTGGACTGCCTGTTTGCCCCTACATTCCATGGATGATTTGTTTTTTGTTATTGTGCTTTTTGGAGCGTCTGGAAACCACTCCTTAAAGCAGGGGCTCTGTCATATTCCCTGTTGTCTTTTGTTTTTGTACTTTTATGTTGAAATTGTTGTTTAGTTCCTGTTAGTTTTGTAGTCCTTTGTAGTTTTATTCCTTGATTGGTTCTCCCTGATTATTTCTCATTCCCTGATTGTTTTATTTTAATAAAGCTGCACTTAGCTCCTCATTCTTTGCCTGCCTCATCACAGAACATGTCCAACAATTATAGTATTACTACAATACAATGTTCAAAAACTAAGGTATCACCACAGTATCAAATCTAAAAACCATGTTATTAACATAGTACTATGTACAAAAACCATGGTATGACCACAGTACCATTTCTAAAAACTATAGAATTACCATTGTACATGTCCAATAACCATGGTATTACTATTGTAAATATACAAAAACCATGGTATTACCATTATACCTGTCCAAAAACCATGGTATGACCACAGTACCATTTCTAAAAACTATAGAATTACCATTGTACATGTCCAATAACCATGGTATTACTATTGTAAATATACAAAAACCATGGTATTACCATTATACCTGTCCAAAAACCATGGTATTACCATTATACCTGTCCAAAAACTATAGAATTACCATTGTACATGTCCAATAACCATGGTATTACTATTGTAAATATACAAAAACCATGGTATTACCATTATACCTGTACAAAAACCATGGTATTACCATTATACCTGTCCAAAAACCATGGTATTACCATTGTACATGTCTAAAAACCATGATATTACCATGGTACCATGTGCAAAAACAATGTCAATATAATAAAACTGTGGGAATATCATGGTTTTAGTTCAATATCGGTAACCCTGGAAAAATCACAGTAATACTCTGTCCCAAGTGGCTATTCCTTTTGTAATCGGTGGCAACAACAATATAAGACAACAATGTTCAATAAATAGTTAAACTCATTGTTATAAAAATATTCCAAATAAACAGTTTCTTACACCAAGTAATGTTGTTCATAGCCTAACTATAGGTTGTTTACTCAATTAATGCATTAAAATGTAATTAAATTGATGTGCGGTCACAGGTGTGCGTATATTGTCTATTTTGTGGCTTTGAACGGGGCTCATCCAATCAGATTTTATAGCCTGAACTCTGTTTTATAATCAGTATTTGACATCAGTAGTCACAAGTGACTGTTACACACTATGTGAGAAAAGTTAGTCTTTTGAATTTAAAATATTAATACTGACTCTTTAGTGATAATAATCTATAAATAAAACTGGTACGAGTTTACACAGCCCCCAGTGTAATCAGAGGACACATTCCTAATAGCATAATGCAAATGAGTGTGTGCGCCGATGCACTGTTAAATAGGCTCTAATTCTACTCACACACAATACACTGTATAAGGACAGATAACAGGATTAAGGCCAGTTGTGGGCAAACAGGAAGTGTGCAACTGCTGCCACCACTGCTGAGGACAGATCCCACGAGACCTAGTTGCATGTCTGCATTCGTGTTTGTGCGTGAGAGAAAAAGTAAGACCAACGAGAAAGAGTCCTATGTTGAATATGTGAACAGACAAGACTGCCCGAAGGAAGAAAAAATCAAACTATAAAGGTTGCGCTGTAAAAAATAATAATTATTAAACCCACAAAAATTTAAAACTGACATAAAATTACAGTCTTAAATGTTATGTAAAATTTTAAAGCATTTTTGTTCTGAAGTTGTGCTCTTGTGATGAATTTACAATAACATTTTTCCAAATTCATTGTATACTTCGACCATGTTGAATTTAATAACTGATAAAGTGAGTTTAAACTCTTAAAACTCATACTGTAACTAGGCTAGCATACTTGTAAAAAAATTATATTCACTATAGATATTTCCATGACTTTTTAAGATTTTATTATTTTCCATGGCTTTTGAAGGCCTGGAAATCACAATTCCAAAACTCCCTGATATTTCCAGGGTTTCCATGATAATGAAAACCTGTTCCAAGAACTAATTGTATGAGCTATGCAATCCTCATTAATATTATAACTCTATACTCTTACTGCACATTAGCAAGTGACCCATTTGTATCTGTTTTGATCTCACTTAAGGAATTTGAGAAGATAACATAGAAGTCCATTTAGTATCCTGATGTATGAAAAGGTAACCTTTCTATGCAAGGAAATTCCAGGAGTATAGCTATACAGCCAACATATGCACATAGTGTTTGTGTGTGTATATTTGTCCTCAAAAGAAGATCATTATATCTATGCCTCTGTCTAGCAGAACTGGAGCAAGAGTGGTGTGTGTGTGTGTGTGTGTGTGTGTGTGTGTGCGTGTGCGTGTGCGTGCATGCAAGTGCCGTGAGATATCTTAGGCTTACTGCTCTGAGTAGGGGCTTCCGTGACTTGCCTAGGAGCCCCCTGCTGCGAGGGAGATCACGTGCTCCGTTCAACAGCATTAAAAAAGCATGAGCACCAGTCTCGGATGGGGACTGGGGCACATTGATGGATAATTGCCCCTTAAGTGCTGCACGCGCATACTCTCAAGTGCCCTTCTAGATCTATGTTACGACTGGCTCAAACTTTGATCACTTATCTAGTCGTGCAACAATCAAAACAACAGTAAACCTTCATGCCATACATCAGTTATGCCACTGGCTAAGTTGGGCGTTGGACTTAACAGGTCCCTGAATTTAAAATTTTCACATCCACAATTTAAAGGAATGGTTCAATACAAATTATGGGTGTACTGGGTTCAATAGAAGTTAAGCTCAATCTACAGCATTTGTGGCATAATGTTGATTACCACAGAGGATAATTTTGACTTAATTTTGAAAAAACAAAGCAAAAATCGTAGTCACAGTAAGGCACCTACAATGGAAGAGTATAAGGCCAGTCCATAAACATCAAAATACACACCGTTTCAAAAGTATAGCAACAAGATGTAAACATTTTATTTTTTATAATGATTTTAGTGTGATAAAATCAGAGATTTACCTGTGTTTACCTTGCGTTTAGCAAGATTGCAGGGTTTACCGTTATGTCGTAATGAAACAAATTTGTAATATTGGAAATAAACTTTACACAGAGTAGGTTAGTAAGAGATTTTATCACACTAAAATCATGATAACATATATAAAATGTACATCTTGTAGCTATTCTTTTGAAATAGTGTGTATTTGTATAATGTTTATTCACTGGCCCCATTCACCTCCCTGTAAGAGCTGTATTTTTGTGGTATATAACATTATGTCACAAATGCTGACAATTAAGCGTAACTTGTACTGAATCCAAAACATCCCTTTTAAGCTCTTTTGACAGCATGCTGACATTAACTACTTTCAAGAATATCACTAAAAATCCATAGTGTGCATGTATCGAACGCTTCCATATGGACCTGCAGTCAAAAGTGTATTTTTTGAAAGGCTAGAATGCTCAGCTGTGTGCGAGACATAACAACATGTGCAGAAAACAAAGTATAGCCTAGCCTTATATGCCAAAGAATCAGTTTTCCGGTGATGCTACACAGCGCTCGTGAAACAAATTTCGTCATTACCACAGTAAGCATGGACTGTATGCAGACCAGTTTTTTTTAGACATATGGACAGTCCGTGTCTGTGTAAGCAATAATGTGCATTATGATGCTTTTTCTTGCCCCATACACTTCCACTGTAAGCAAATTACTGTAAACTAAACTTGCATGCTTTAAGCTGAGAGACAAGTTTTTGTCTGTGAAAACCGACAGCATTTATAATATTGAACCTGGAACATTCTTTTCATTTCTAAAAAATGTGTGTATGATTTTCGGTCAAATTTGTAGCTCATATATTGCACCTGATCTTACTTTAATTATGACAAAATTTCCATATCAACCCCCTCCTCCCACCAACTGCCCCACCTGCCCTCTTTTCTCCTGATAAAAATGTCAGCAGTGTGATATTGATATTTGGCATTTTTAGAGGTGTTTACCATTTAATTATGCACATTCGTTATCTCCATCACTACACCTTTGCACTCCTCTGAGTTATTTACAGATTCTTTCAGAATTTCTTACCAGTACCTGACTGACATGGGTGCATTTGGGAAACTAATAACCACTTTTTGGGGGGTTACTGCCACACTTATATTTAACTGAGGTGTTGGTGAGATTTATGATGGAAATTCTTTATATTTCCATAACATCGCTGATGCAACTGAATGATTCACTCTTGAAATACTGGCTATGTTTGGAGTGGAATATTAAATTACTACGTACTGAAGTACTGCGCAGTATACACTGTAAATTGCCTTTTTTATTGTAAGTGAAAAAAAATTGCATTGTCCACTGATAAATGTAATAGATACTATATACCGCAGAAATAGTAAGAGTAGTGTGCTATTCCAGACATAGCCACTGTCTCATAGTTAATCTCAGATCTGCATGCAAACATTCAGCAGCAGGGACATGCACTGTTTCTGCACTGGAGCACTCAAAAGCAAAGCAAATGACTTTTGGTGTGAGCCACCTTGCTTTCAGCATGAAATCAAAGTGACATGCATGTCAGTCTAACTTCACTAACTCTCTCTTTCTCTCATACCCTTGAGAGGAATGTAGCTGGGATCATGAATGACTTAGCAGCTTCCTCAGAATTTCTCACCCGCTGTGTTCATTGAGTTTAACAGACATGCAATGTCAACCAAATTCATCCATGCCAGCTATGCAATCATGCACTGTTTTAGTTATTAGAAAAATAAAGAGAAACTTCTCATTCATTTCTTTTAACTTTTAATCATGCCTCCTGCCCGGCATCTAAATTTTGTAATAAAAGTACAATTCAATTCAAGCTTGAAGTGTATGTACAGTAACATCACATTTTTACAAGCCACATCAGCAGGGGGCAGTCAGTGCGCTTCAGCAAACCTCATATCCAGCACAGGCACAGAAAAAGAGCTGGTCACACAGGACGTGTTCTTAACAGCTGGACAAAAGCAAAACACTTTGCAGGGATGTCGAGATATGATTTTCAATGTTCAGGCATGAAACTCTACATGCTTTGAGCTGACAGGTTTTTTGAACTTGTTAGCCAATCAGCCCACACATGTAATTATTCACATGTCAATCAGCTAGCCAATCAGCTCACTGACATTTGATAAGTCAAGCCAATCGGCTCACATAGTGAAAGCTGATAGGTCCTTTGACATAGTGTATAATTAGGTAGCCAATCAATTTGCGCACTTGTAAACATTTATATTTGCTCTGTGTTCAAGTAGGCCGGCTCACCGCAGCGCTGCATGAGCTTTCTCTTAAATTGCTGTTTGCTCAAGAGGATTCAGGGGCTTTTTCCTGAACAATCAACATAAACTTTTAATGCATAAATGAACTTAAACAATGAACTTGAACAAACAGACACACATGCAACGCGGCCGCATGTGTCTCTCTCTTGAACCGGCGTCTCCGGCCGCCCCTTATCTCACTCTCCCATTGATCAACTGATTCAGTAGCCACGCCCTCATCCTCATCACATCTGCTTTTGTCCATGACACATAAAAGCTTGTATTTAACAAGGTAAACCATAGCCAAATCAGGCATTTAACACACATCACTATCTTATGTCATTAGTTTGAATAAATCTACACATAGCTAAGCTAAAGCACTAGTTAAATATGCTCTTAGCTTTCCTGGTCCAGGTAAACATAATGAGTTAGATCACGAGACAATTTAAGCCATTCATCCAAGCAGGCCCAGGCACACATAGAGATTTAGTTCAGCAGTGTTTTGCCATTCGTCCAAGCAGGTCAAGACACACTTGGTGCACATGGTTCTTCAGAGCAGCAGCAGTACAAAAGTATTGGCGGTAGATCTGCTTGGTTAATATAGTTGCACTTTGTGTTTGTGCAGCTTCGCGGATTTGTTGGGACACTGTTTTTAAGTTTGATTGTGCAGCTTGAAGCAGCATGTCTTATGATTATCTAATTACGTTGCAGCAGCAGCAGCAGCATGTCCACCTGCTTAACTCTGAATGTTTCTGTAAAAAAATTTCTAGCAGTAGCATGTCTCCGTAATTGCGCAGCAGCCTAACAGATCTAGTCCGCCAAGACCAATATCCTATCAATATGTCATACATTAACATTAAAACAGTTGTCATGACTGAAATTACTAAGTTCAGGCATGAAACTCTACATGGTGCAAACTGATAGGTTCTTTGAACTTGTTATCTGTTTGTCAATCAGCTTGCTCACATGTGAAATGTCAAGCCAATCAGCTCACATGGTGTAAGCTGATAGGTCCTTTGACATGTAATCTGCTCATCAATCAATTTCCATACTCTCTCAGTCTAACATTAAAATTTTCTCAGTTTTCAAGTAAATTGGCTTCACTGCAGTGCTGCCAGAGTTTTCTCTGAAACCCTCCTCCTCCTCAGCTCCACTTGCCTAGATTTGCTACATGGGGATTTTATCTATGTCTAATTGTGTCGCAGAATGACATACATGTTTGATGCAGCATGTCTTGTGTTTGTCTAATTGTGCAACAGGAGCAGCATGTCCACAGGATTAAGTCATTATGTCTGTGTATGTTCTAGCAGTAGCAAGTCTCTGTACTTACTCTGCAGCAGCAGCGTAGCAGATCTAGTCTTGATATAGTAAATCCTATCAATATGTTATACCCTATTTAAAGGTGCAGTAATCGATTTCAGCCATTCTACTTCCAGGAGACTGAGCCGTTAAATTAGTCACTCCCAAAACCCTGCACTCAATGATAACAAATTAGCTTCATTAAGACTGACGTCATGCAGAAACGGTTGTTTAAATCAACAGCAGCAAAATAGCACCCTCAACTGACAACTCTTATGGCAGTAAGCCTCAATAATTCCTTGCAACTACAATACAATGAGAACAAGCAAAATGATTGACAGGTGAATGCATCAACGTCCGTGAACACATTTTTGTTTGCTGTTTACAAAGTCTAAAGCTGTCACAAAGACCAGTCTTTAAGGGAGTAGGAACATTTTTTGCATACCTTTCAATGAAAATTATCTGTTACAGCACCTTAAATACGCAAAATCTAGTCATGACTGAACTTATTTTAACTAGCATTTATGTCGCTGAAATCCAGTGAGACATTCCAAAAGCATCCATCAGACATATACTGAATGTGCGTACATTGAACTACAATACAGTTAAAAATAGCGCAAAAGAAATTCAAGAAAGTGTCCTGTTAGAAAAGGACAGTTTGACAAACTCAGCCTTAAAATGGATTGCTGTTCACTATAGGCATTTACTGTATTTAATGATATGGAAATAAAATGAAAAAACAATATATTGAATTCTAGAGACACTTTTTGTATTGTCTAATCAATGGTTTACTATATATACCTGCCTGAATATCTGAAATGTTATGTTTACTATATATATATATATATATATATATATATATATATATATATATATATATATATATATATATATACACACTGATGAGACAAAACATTATGACCACCTACCTAATATGCTGTTGGTCCTCTACATGCCGCCAAAACAGCGCTTACTTGCTGAGGCATGGACACTCCAAGACCCCTGAAGGTTTCCTGTGGTATCTAGCACCAAAACATTAGCAGTAGATCCTTCAAGTCCTGTAAGTTGCAAGGTGGAGTCGTTGTGGATCAGACTTGTTGGTCCAGCACATCCCACAGATACTCGGGATGTGACTCGGGAATTTGAAGGCCAGGGCAATACTCTGTACTCGTCATCATATTCCTCAAACCATTCCCGAACAATGTGTGCAGTGTGGCAGGGCGTGTTATCATGCTGAAAGAGGCCACTGCCATCAGGGAATACCATTGCCATGAATGGGTGTACCTGGTCTGCAATGATGTTAAGGTAGGTGGCACGTGTCAAATTGATGTACACATGAATGGATGTACCCAGCGTTTCCCAGCAGAACATTGCCTAGCCCTAGAGCATCACACTCCCTACACTGGCTTTTTGTCTTCCCACAGTGCATCCTGGTGCCATCACTTCCCCAGGTAAACGGTGCACATATACACGGCCATCTACGTGATAAAATATGGGACTCATCGGACCAGGCAGCCTTCTTCCACCACTCAATGGTCTAGTTACAACACATTTTATGTGCTTTAGACTATGGACAGAGGTCATCATGGGCACTCTGACCGGTCTGTGGCTGTGCAGCCCCATACTCAGCAGGGTGCGATGCACTGTGTGTTGTGACACATTCCAACTGTAATTAACATTTTCTGTGACTTGCTCAGGTGTGCCATAGAAGACCTTCTGTCGGCTCTGACCAGATGGGATAGCCTCCGTTGCCCTCGCACATTGATGAGCCTTGGGCACCCAACACCCTGCTGCCGATTTGTGGTTTATCCCTCCTCAGACCACTGTTGGTAGGTACTCACCACTGCTGACCAGGAGCACCCCACATGTCTTGCCGTTTCAGAAATGACATTATTCAGAGATCACAATGTCAATATTTATTTGTAGATATGCAAGTACAAACACTTAAGTATGCTGCTTTTGCAATTGTCGCAATATATGTATCTAATTTTATCCATCCAGAAGCTTGTTATCAAGAAGAATACAATTAATTATTACTGCCTGAGAACAATTTTATATGCACGCACATCCTGATAGCTTTCAGAATCTAATATATTTACTTCTTTGAAGCTTTCCAAGACATCAAGCGATTATTTACATCGCTGAAAGTTAATTCGTGACCTCTTCATTATCCTCTAAATGCTATCATTTAAAATGTCGTGGGCAATTCTTTGACCAGGCAAACATATGTTTGAGATATGACAGGAGCACTTTGACCGGGTAATAAATATGCAAATGGACCTGGAGGGATATACTAATAGCTGATTGGTTTGAAGATTGGAATTATCCCCAATGACAGTATTTTGTTGATGGTAAATTGGATGCAGGAAGGGACACTAAACACAATGAGATTTTTGACATTATTAGTATGTAGGGTGCAACACCACCACAACGAATGTCATTACCGAACACGCTCTGACAGCTAATCATTCCACTTTTCTGCAGTTACTGTCAAAATAGCTAGAGAAATGAAATTCAAGACCAGTGAGTAATGATTAAATGATTTTAGGAATTATTTTTTTTTCTAGGCACAACTATATGCACAAATTTGATCTTTGCATAGATCTTTGCATGGAACAAAAAAGAGGAAAGAAATAGTTTGTTATAATATTATTTGTAGCAAGATCCCAGATGAGCATTCACATTTCCTGAAGAAAATATGAGTGATGCTTACCCATTCAAAACTCACTGCCACGATGCTAGGATGTAGTGAGTGGTTGCCAGGTTGTTGCTATGCGGTTTCTAAATTGTTCTGGGGTGTGTTTCCCATACAACAACATAACTCACTGTTTAAAAACCATAGTACAATGCAATGTTGAAGAAATGAACTAGCTACTCACGACTTTCCTCAACCGTAGTAATTGTTGCACATCCACCTTTCAAATGTTAGTTTGAGAACAATATAGAGCTTGACAATGACCTTACACAGGGGGTGGACAAAAATAACTTCTGAAGAGATCAAAGGGATGTCAAATTATAATAGCTAATTTATGTGGCCATCAGAAAGCCGTTTATTGCAAGAAAGCTGCATAAGACACAAAAGCAGCGCTTGCTTTTGCATGCACTGTTTAAGCAGCCGGCCATTGTGATACAAAAGTGGGGTTTTCTTTTACGTCATACTCCAGGATTCCCCTGGCAAACTTGAGTGCACAGCACACAGCATCACAGAAAAGGAGATGACAGCATTTCATCTGATTTGTGAGGCAAAAATGGTAAAATTCACACTTTAACTAGAGACTATTTAGCTGAAGATAGACCACTTGTATTAAAGCTGAAGTACAATGGATGTAACTTTTTCAGTGTTAAAACACTTTCTTCTATCCAGCTAAATATGCAGAGACAACTATAAGAAAGCCTGTGTCTCTGTGACACTATAAATATGCCTGTGTTTGTTTTGAGAGACCCTCTAAGACCTGACCAAACAACATTCCTCAGCCAATGGCATGGTAGTAATTGGAACAACCAATATGGAAGTCTGCGAATGCGCATTAGCTGGACAAGTCTGGAAAAATATTGTTTTAATTGTGAACCAAACTAAAGAAGCACAATATATGATTCAATTGTTGTCAGATTTTGCTGCTGATTTGAAATATGTTATTTGGACATAATCTTGACCCACCATTTTGGAGATTTCGATCTTAGATAGAAATTACACTTTTATGCCACTTGTATTCAAGTATTGTAAAAATAGCTGCCTGACAGCATTCCCAATATGGCTGTTGAGACTGACTTGCCTTGAAAGGGACTTTGCTGCAACTCAAAGGTCTTTTGTCAGTTGTCTGCCAAAAAAATAGGCTTCAGGTGAAAGTGCAGCAAATATGTCAGAAATATATTACTTTTGTATAAAATAATTCTAATCCTCATAATAATAATAATAATGACTAAGCATTATCATAATAATATTCAGCTGACTGGGTTCAAAAAATAAGTGAGGTTAAGTTTTTCCACACCCTTTTCTTTCACAAAAATTTTTTTTTAGTATAAAATATGTAAGCAAATAAAGCTTTTATTACTATGTATTGTGCATATAAATCAAAATGTTGTTCTTTCTTGGGTTCATTTAGTGAAAACCTGTGATAAAAACATAACTTTTAAATTGATTTTCATTTCATGCATTAAACATTTTGAACCAACTTGATTACAATGGTTGAAAATATGTTCCTCTTACTGGGGAAAAAAACTCTTATAAACGTGCACTCAGTAACTTTGTCTTTGTGTCATCTTGGACTTACACTGACACCTAGTGGCTTGGATGCAACATAATTTAAAATAAATGTTAGAAATTTAGTATTCACAGTCAGCCAGGGCTGGACCGGTAATCCGGCATTTTCCCAGTGGACCGACACACTTTTGGGCCGATCATCGGCATAATGTCCATCGGTAGAACCGAGCGGGCCGGTGGTTCGCGATATGCAGAACGGACCACAAAACGGCACCGTCTATATGCACTATCGCTATTGTGATGGATGTAAGGTGGTTTATACGTTTTTTCCACAGGAAATTCCGATGTCTTGTGTTTCTAATGTTTGATGTGATTTTTGCACAGATATGATAAAAATATCAAAATGGACATGAGCTAAAGAAAGTTTAAGAAGGAAGCCAAAGTATTGAGCAAAACATAATAAAAAAGACCACAACTAGTTATTCAAGGGAGCACTGAATTGTTTATTATCAATCCTTAAAGTGATAGTTCCACTGAAAAATTACAATTCTGTCTTTGACTCACAAATTGAGATGCAGAAGAGCGAATGAGACTTTAGAGCAATGGTGGTATAAATAATGGAGAAAATGTGCATGAGTAATATGGATGACTTTTATGACACTTTTATTGTGCTTTTTTTTGTCCTTTTCGTAGCTTGACAGCCTCTGGTCACTATACAAATATAAAAATATATAAATGAACAGGACATTATGCAAAACATCTCCTTTTGTGTGGTAGCGCTTAACAATAAGGTCCATTTGTTAACATTAGTTAATTCATTTAGTATCATGAACTAACAATGCACAATATATTTTTACAGCATTTATTAATATTGGTTAACATTAGTTCATACAAGTATATGTTATATAGTTCATGTTAGTTCATAATGAATTAACATACAACATTTCATTTTAAAAATGTATTAGTATACTGTATGTTGAAATGAACAAAAACTTGTTTTTTAATAAATAAATGATGTAAAATTATTGTTCATTGTTACATGTCAACTAATGTAGTTGACTAACATTAACAAATGGAACCTTATTATAAAGTGTTGCCTTTTGTGTTCTGTAAAAGAACGAAAATCATGTAAAGAATTCATTTTTCAGGTAGCTATAAATCATATAAAAGATCATTATTTATAAAAGGCCTAAATAATGGAGCCCTGATTACTTATGATCATAACTAAAACAGCCTGGAATTGCTCCCGATATACACCTTTATAAAAAAACATAGATCATTTTGCTTTAAATAGACCTATTTAAATTGGCCTTGTTAGCATGTGTGGCAGCAGTATCCTTACAAAGTGGCTAATTGACGCTTATTGGCGATAATGAGGCAGCGATGTCCATATTCTTCAGCCGTAGTGTTCAGACATTAATTCCAGCTTTGTCTGAGTCTCTGTGGGCCGCACACGAGGCCTCATCTTTTTATTTCCTTGTATCTCATTTATTCATCAGCTCCAAAGTATTTTTAATGAGAAGGATGTTAAACAACAATAATGATCAAGTCAAAAATAGACTGAGAGTGTTTCATACCTGGGTCATTCCTACTATGTAGTGCATTTTCATGCCTTATGATGTATGTCTAACTATATCGGACAAAATATTACATTTACCGTTTTTAAAGATCAAATCATATTACTTTTTGTTTATCATAATTCAGTGAACAAAGGAATTCCCATTTTGAATAATTTTACTACTTTGGTTTGAGCGGCCATTTTTGCTGACAATTGGCAGGTTATCAAGTAATATTCCAGGTCTTTCTTAAATGTTTCCTTTCTCTAAATGAAATGATACAAACAGGGGCACAGATTCCATGGGGGATGGGGGGACCCCCCCAAAGTTCAAGCAAAATCTACGTCATTGGTTGCAAATAATATTTCTTGGGCATATTGTTTTAATTAGTAATCAATTTATATGTTTTTGTCCTTTTCCTTCAATGTCACTTTTCATCCTGTTTATATTGTGTAATCTTGTAATATACAAAAGCCTGAGTCCAGTTGCAAGAAACACTTTTTAATGGATTAAGAACCCTGGGTTATAATTGAATAAGTTTATAGTTACTTTGTTTTTTTTTTTAAGAAATAGTTCTACCAAAATGAAAATTCTCTCATCATTTACTCACCCTCATGCCACCTCAGATGTGTATGTCTTTCTTTTTCTGCTGAACACAATCAAAGGTTTTTTGAAGAATATTTCAGCTCTGTTGGTCCATAAAATGCAAGTGAATGGGTACCAAAACTTAAAAGCTCCAAAAGCACATAAAGCATAAAAGTAATCCATAAGACTCCAGTGGTTAAGTCCATATATCTGAGGCAATATGACAGGTGTGGGTGAGAAACAGATCAATATTGAAGTCCTTTTTTACTAGAAATCATCACGAACAGGATTCTTTAAGTTTGCCTAAAGTTATGACAAAATGCAGTGACGTTTTTTGTTCATTGAGTGATATTTCTCCAGTTAACGCACATCTCTGAAATTCTTGACCTAGGAGAACATGACCGGCCGAAGAGCGCTGATGATTGGTTAAAATGATTGGAGCTTCATTTAGTCCAGGAGAAAAAAGTTTGTCTTCTTCAATAGTATAATCTAGGCTTAACTTTAGCTCTTTATTTCCATTCTGTTGGGATCCATGCTGTTAATTTACTTGAGATTGTGTAAATAATAAAGTTATAATTAATAACTTTAAGTGCCTGAGTGTTTTAAATGTATATTAAATGACATTTACATACTTTTTTTTATCCAAAGTGACTTACAGTGCACTAATTACAGGGACAATCCTCCAGAGCCTTGCTCAAGTACACAATGGTGGTGGCTGTGGGAATCGTACCGGCAACCATCTGCTTACCAGTTCTGTGCTTTAGCCCACTACGCCACCACCACTCCAGAATTACATTTATGGAGTTTGAAAAGGTAATTCATAACAAGAATGGTCTGCCTAGTTAAAGCCCACAACAAAACTGGCTGCTGTAATAAACCGAAGGCGGACATCATCTTGGATCTTGCTGTTCTGGACTTGAAGGACAGAGCTCTATTAAACAGAAGGACACAGCAGGGTGAGAAGTTTTTAGGAGCAGGCCAGACGTCAGGACAAAGGCTGGTTACTCAGATTCACACTTTTTCTACTGTGCTGAGCTAAGTATCAACTTTCCTGCTGTGTCTGTCATGATTAAATAGGAATTAATGCTTTGTGAAAGTCATGTGAAACTTTACAATACAGTGAGAAAAAATATGGCCGGTAAGAATTATTCATGGATGGAGAGTTTTTTTATAATTTACAAATAGGCAGAGAATATTTGCACAAAGTGCAACCAGAATTGTAATGTATTTACAATACCGCATAAGTAACAATGCTGTGATAATATTACTGTATATAATGCTATAAAAGCTTCAGCAATGAACACAATATGAAAATATGATATCAGGACATGACACATTGGCATTCACTTTATCGAAAAGATGAGCGTGAAGAAAGAAATATAGGTTTGGAAAAACCTTAGAATTTTTGGATGATCTTTAAAATTGGCAGAACATTCAGACCTCAATGATCAAGTTATTTCCAATTGATTGAATAGCACAAATGATACATTTGTTACTGATATGACTATTTGTTTAATAGTATTACACAATAGTAAAACATAGTAAGAATTCTGTTGGGTTTTCTTGGTCATCAGCCTTCGGATATTGTCTGACAACGTGACGTAGACATGGAAATATTTGGTATGTGTGAATTTTAGGTGCAAGACATATAATTAATGTATGGACAAAATACAGGCTTTTCTCACCTAAGGGGGAGAGGGTGGTTTCACTAGTACAATTACGGATGACCTGTCCATAACCAGCTCTGGTTGTCCCAAAGTGTCCCTCAACTTCATAGGAAGTGTCCTGGTTTATCCCAGTTATTTGATTTTATACTTCTATCTGGGCGTCTCAGAGCAAAAATATGAAACCATTACCAACAAAGCCAAATTTAAAAAAAGAAAAACAGAGGGCTGCTGACAGAGCCTAGGGGGACGGTTTGTGGACGATGTTAAATCCACGTCTTCCTCCTCCTGTTGTTTTCGATGGCAGGTGCAACAATGCTACTGAGAACCTCATAACCTAGAGTTGAACCCGCAGTGCTATACAAATATGACAGCATCAACTAAAGCTTCCATCTTGGATCCTCTTGATCTCTGAGGCGTTTGAAATGTAGCGGGAGAACAGCGCTCTTTTGACAACAGAGGTAAATAGAAGGCTACAGATATAAAATGAACCTTGAAAAACCCATGAACTTATGATGCGACCTTTCTGTTTTCTGGATGTCTTTATTTATTTGTATTTTATTTTTTGCTCCTAACATGTTGGTGTCTTTATAAATATAGAAATATTATAAAAAATATAAGTCTTCCTTTGTGTCCTACATCTCTGTTGGGACTTTGTTAGGGAGAGTCACGCTTTGATCATGGTTTTTCTTTATTCAAAGACAGAAACTAAAGAAGGAAAAGTCCTTTTGGAGTTTTGACATAAACATTATAATTGAGATACTTGAATGGGTTTCACACATGGTAAGATGGGAGAATAAAGATAACGTCAACTGATGAACTTTCAGCCCAATAAATCTAACCTCAAAGGAATGCTAGCACAGCACATCACTTCCTTCTTCTCAAAGGTATCAAACAAGATACCCTAACAGGAAACATCAGTTTTGTTGGAAAATGAGAAAGATACTAAAAAAGGAATCGTTTTTGGTTCACTAAAAAGAACCGACTCATAAGAGTCATTTGTACCGGAACAACACTACACTGGTCGTGCTCTAGATTCAAAAGAACTGGTTCATAAGAATCATTTGTTCGGCAATTGGACTTCACAGGTCACACTATATATTTTAAGCTGTAGATTGATAAGAACTGGCTCAAAAAAGTCAATCATTCAGTGCATTTACAAGCACTTTAAAAGTCCAATTTTAGTTGAACAAAAGCAATAATTCTTCTTTTTAAAATGTCATGTAAATGTAATTTTTTTCAGTCCGTTTTTTTTGCAAAATTTAGCTAAAAGTCCTAGATAATGTGTTTGAAGATCGTTCTTTCGAGCATGTAAACATATCAGTCGGATCACAATAGGCCTCGGCGTAATGCGCATGCTCCATGAAACGGAGGTCAACGCCACACAAGCAGAGAAGAAGATGATTACAACAACAACACGTGTGCATTTCATTCATATGAAATATGCCCTATTCCCTTCAAAAACTTTAACATCCACCGTGAAAGCTTTGGAGGGCTGAAAGGTGTAGGGCTTAAACATAATGTTTATTTGGAACTCACCTTTTAAGTCATTTTTATTCTGTTTGGAGCAATCTTACAGCATGGCTACTGTGATTGTTCTCCCTTTGAAGTGCCCTTTGGAGGCTGATTTATCTAGTTTGTAATGCAGGGGCACATGGCAAATGCTAGAAATGTTCATTTGTGGGTGGAACAGCAGTCTGTAAACATTAACACCTGTGGCACATTATTGTGCCTCTAATTACTATTCTTTTGTCAATTGACTATCCTACCTGTCTGCCATACTAACACTCATATCTTGCATCTAAACACCGATCTTTGCAGTAGCAATAAATTACTTTCTTTAAAGGTGCACTCAGTCTTTTCCTAAATAAAAAGTTTAACTCCTAAAGACATGAATTGTAATTTTGCAATATACTGAATGTAGGAATTCATGAGCACTCACATTAAAATGAAGACTCCAGTCATATCGATTACCTTATAAAAGCTGTTTTATTCTACATGGAGAGGGTCCGCACATGGGGGCTGCCATGTTATAATCACATGACCAGATGAACACTACTCGCTTAATGTCATTAAACGTTCAGTTATTTGACACTTTCACTAATTGATTAAAGTAATCATGGCTGACTGTGAATACTACATTTCTACAATGGCATCTGAAACTAAAAACTATTGATTTTAAATGATGCTGCATCCAAGCTGAGTGCATCTTTAATAATACCAGTATATAAAATTTTTTCATGATCTTATGTGGAATAGTTTTACACATTTTATCATAAAATATAATCAAAAAAGGGTAACAGATACATACTATGGCCAAGGTTAGCATGCAACATTTGTACCATGAATACTTTACAGAAACATTACAAATTATACATTGTCTACTGAACAGATATTGTATTAATTATCATAGAGTGGTTATAACAGCTTCATTTACTGATAATTTTCACATGCAAACAAGCTTTGCAAATAATGTCCTTTATTGCCAAAGTTTTGCCAGAGATTCACCACAACCGGCGAAGAGCTGCAAAAGTCTGGCAAACATTTGCGGCAAAATACAAACTCATTAGCATGTGAAAATAATGAGTGAAAGATTTGTCGCAAGTTTAAAGAAATCTTGATTTTTTTGTAAGGGAAGCTGGGATAGGAGAAAGCATTTCAAAATCCAAAAAGAAAAAAAATAATTAGCTTTTCAATGGTGTTGTTTTAGGATATGCTTTGAAAATTCAAGCTAAATTTAAAATTAACTTCATTTATAGCATCAATGGTTTCACAAGCAGTTTTAAGCCACTCTGATTCACGCTTTAAAGATATTACCCCAGACATAAGCTGTTACCAAGAAGTGCTTCCCAAATGTATCTCTTCCTCTTTAGTTTTTTATTTACCTCCCTATCTGCATAGACTTATCAAAACCCTATTTTAAGAGGCCTTTTCCTTCCCTGACCTCTAGCACCCCTTCGTTGTCGCTTGTGCGGTAAGTGCGCATTTAAAACCATGATGTATCCCATTGATATTACCCCACCGGATCATCAAACCTGTGCTCTGTTCACAGCGGTGTAGGGTGACACTTCCCCAGCAGGCTTGAAAGTCCATCTCGAGCCCCTTTGAACTGTGCTTGTGGGTATGAGAAGGCAGGTAACGTTCATAATAGCTCCCTTGTGTGAGGCTGGTGGTCCCGACAGCCTGGGAATCGATTAAAAGCCCTTGCAGCCCCCTCATCCTCCACCCTGCTGGTGTAGCGGCTCAGCATGCAAGCTAATCCTTAAGAATGTGTGGGTAAGTCAGAAGGGTCTTTTGTTTGTCCTTTTCATACCATTTTTAAAGCTCTCGGAATGGCTGCTGCCAAGTGCATTGGGAGTATAGACTGATCCATACATATAAACGGGAATTACATATTTTCCAAATGTGACCTTTGTGCCGTTTCTCTCAGAATTGTTCATTGTTGAGGCATTTTGTTTGATCTATCTGAGAAAGCTCAAGTATGGCAGCGCCATCCATTCTCAGAGCTTTAGACCAGTTTGACATTGCTGGATTTGTCTCTTCGCCCCACCTGTGTTTGGTGAGAAAGTGTTCATTGGTCAGAAAAGATAAAAACGAGTTTCTGACAAGTGCCATCACACATCAGACATCAATTTAAATATTTACCTTTTCCTGTAGCACTACTGATAGCATGTTGTGTGAGCATCCTCAGAGACCCAGGTTTTGGTCCCATAGAAACCAGACAGTTATAGTGTTCACATAATCAATGATGTCCGTGATTCAAAGGTTGCGTTTTTCCTCTAAAAATGACATTTTTACTCTACTGATGGTTAGGTTTACGGTTGGGATTTGGGTTAGAGGGTTGAGTTAATAAAACTGCCTTTCCTTCTTTACTTTTGGTGCCACTCTGTGGACATTTCACCTGGAAAATGGAGCTTATGTGTGCTCATGTGTTCAACAACACTTCCAGCTTTGGCCACTAGGGGCAGTGATTGGAATTGTGGTATGCACAGACCGAATGTCAGCTGTAGAACTTTCAACCTATTGTCACTGAATTCACACTGAGATCAGTCTGGACTGTGTTGTTCCTAGAGCCATGTTCTACAAGTTGAGCTACAGAAACATGTTGGTATTTATTCCATTTGGACTTGTATTACCAACATAATGTAATTAGTATTCGTAGATAGTAGTATTAGTTTTAGTACGTAAAGTTTAGTTAACTTTTTGATAGACTGTTTTATAATGACTTGCATGTCTCAAAAGTTGTACACTAAAAGGGTTTATGTATTAGAAGTGTTCCACTCATTGATACTGAACATATCAGTGTTTATCCAGTGTACACTATACAAATTAATGAATGCTTATGAATACTAAAAGAGACTTTATTATGATATTATGGTACTTTGATCCGGAACGAACTGCTTTACTGCAAAGTTTTACGTTTTCTAGTAGGGCTGCAACAACTACTCAATGAAAATGAATAACGAAAGAGTAGACAATGAATGTCTTTATTGTTTAGTTCGGTTAGTTCGGCCTGTGCACTATTCTCTTAATGTTATCATTTTATTATAATTTACTCACACAAAACGTACAGCATACATTCAGATTCGTTTTTGCCAAGATTTGGAATAACATATTATGGAAGAATATAAATGACAAATGCGTGCTGAATTGCACTAATTGATAAATAAATGCATTGCTTTAACATTAAGAGTACTTGCATTTTGGGGGGCTGCAATTTCATATCGTTGTATATTTAAGTTGTGAATATTTTAATTGAAAACTATAAATATTAACCTTAAAAAATTGTTCCAAAATATTCATTTTTTAAATGTTATTATTATTATTATTTGACAGGTAATATTCTTTCCATTATATTTCTGTGTGACTTTATTTCTACCATGCAACACAAAATGGGATGTTAGGCAGAATGATGGTATCACTTTCATTGTATGGGAAAAATAATGCCTTGAAATGAAAGTAAATTGGTTATGAATGCCATTTTATGTTGACCAAGAGAGAGGGAAAATTAAATCTAAATATCAGATGCACCATATTCTTAATAAAGATTACAATGTCTCTCCATGTGAATAGCTGAGAAGATTTCAATTGAGAGCTTTGAAATTCTGAAATGCCACATAATGTACTTATTTAAAAATACCTCAATTATGGATGTGTAAACTGTGTCAATTGTTGTACTGTTTAGCTATCGTTACACTTTATACAGTTCCCTAAAAGTGTCGTACATTGACTGCTTTGATGTGCAATCTAAGCACAAAGAAAACAAGTTTGGTACAATTTCAAGAGGAAACAACTGAGATGAAGCAATATTGATTTTATTGCTGTTATTATTGTGTTACAGTTTGTTGGATAACAGCTCTCTGCAGTCTGAAACTCGGCGGTACTTTTTCCGTTTTGTTCTCCACTGTGGGAGATTGGGAGACAAGATTACATCAATAACGACAACAACAGCGTCATTTAGACTTTTCCAAACAAAGTCCAATTTAATTTGGGGTCTTCGGGTGAAGGGAGACAACTGCTGCATCATTTTAAAGGGCGATGTGCAAATCAAGCCTTTTTGAGTGACATCGGCAGAGTAGATTTCTGCACTACAGCCATGGATACTGTAAATTCCCACTTCAATATTGGTCTACTTTGTTTTCATCCTGTATAAAGGCCTAGGTAAGCCACCAAGGGCTATAATTATTCATTCTAGTAGGTATTTATAGATGCTCTCCTGATCGGGGAGTAAACAGGAAGGGCTGAATGCTAATTAAAACATAGCTCAAACTTGGCTTGCTGCAGGTTTTTGAGGAAAGCGATAGAGCGTCTAAATCCAACCAATTGGAGTGAACATATATGAAATCGCATAAGTGATGTGCGGTGTGGGGAGCCAGAGGGCCTGGCAAGTGTTACGTGACTGGAATTGACCGATGCGTGAGTAAGCGCTCTTTGGCTGTCAACTTCAAAACTAAAATATTATTTTCAGAGACAGTTGAAGAAACCAGTTCTCTTCTGTAGAGCTCAGTGGACATTTGATTTGGTTGCTTTACTCATCTTTCACAATAATGTTATGTATTTATCCTATATTATATCTGAATTATTATAATGTATGTTGAATTATCGTTATTTGAGAGCCTTTCTGAGCAAATATAGATCAATTAAATTAACCATATAACGCTGTGTGTATCAAATATGATACACAATGTTTGACGGCTCCTGTTTAACTCTCTTTTCATGCTGATGAGCCAAACAACCTACAGTATGTAAGTTTCATATGTTTATAGCACCATCTAGTTGTTATTTGTAAAAAGAAAATGGTTTCAATGTTTATATTGATCTATTTAAAACGGTGGTGAAAATTGTTATGTTGGGATAAATGACAGCTTATTTTAATAAAGTAAAAGTGTCAGTAATGTTTATATTGTTACTGATTTTTTAAAATGAGTATTTGCTGAATATAAGCAACTTGTGCTTGGTTAAAATTTTGAATATTATTTTATTGAAATCCCCCCTTTGAAATCCACATATCAAATATGATACAACAGGCTTTTGAGGTATCTTTCAATTACCATTACATTCATGTCCAAAAAAATAAAAAATAACACAGAGCTTTGAAAATGCTGACATATACAAAATACAAAGAAACATTAGTTCACACTTCAAATATATCTTATAAATGTATATATATGCAGCCTGCTCTGTCATTATTGAGATCTGATTATTTTACATTACAAGCTATTATGATGTAATCTTACCATAAGTTCCTGAGACCTAGAGAAAACAAGTTTTTAAAATTCAACATAGTGTTTAGTGCATAAAATACATATGATAAAAACACTTTATTGAAAAAAATATATTTTATTAATATTGTATTTGATGTGCCTAATTGAACTGTGATACATTTAAATCTATATCTGTCCAATTAGAGGACATGGCCAAACTCTCAAATATTTGGTATTTGTGAAAAGCCTTATAATACCCCAATATTTATCAATAATAATGAATGGCTGGGCCTCAAGAGGATGCTGACCTTTAAAGTCTAATGTATTAAATATGATAAATAAATATTAAAAAACATAAAGTTTTTACTTTCTTTTAACTATTTATTTTTATAGTTTGTAAAATGGTACTAAAAACAGTTAAATGTTGAAAAATGTGAATTTTCGGACAATTCTTTCATATGTCAGGCTTTACGGGGTTAATTGCGATTCTACATTTTTAATCAATTGACTTCATGTCCCAGGGGTTGATTTTTATTCAAACTAACAGATTCAACAGATCAACTTTTCATTTTCTTTTTTGATACATTTAAAATACCATTTGTGTACAGATTTGACTGTTCTAGCCATTCTGTTTCCAGACGTTCAATATTAAACTGTTAAAATACCTTATAAAATACAAATTATTACATGTTTTAAACTTGATAAATTAAAAGCAAAAAATGTCAATATTTGTGTGAAATCTATTTCTATACATTTTCAAAAATGATGATTGTCCCGCAGTTGCTCCGTCATTTCCACAACACTAAACATTTAGCCACTAACACATTTTCAGGTTACTGTACCAAGTCAACAAAGGTTAGTAACCTGCATGTTTGAGATTACATATGAGACAAGTGATGTTTGAAGAAAACAAATAAAATTAAATGTAAACATCAATTGAGAGCAGAATATTTTTATTGGGTGTCATTTACAAAAAACTCTAATTTTGCAAATTATGCAGAAAAAGTTTAGAATATTATTTAATTATGAGTATTGTGGATGCATTCAAAATATTTGCTGTAAAATAAGCCTTAGCAACCGTTACATAAAACTCCTGTGATGCACATACAGTACAAATACTGTTGGGCATTGTTAGAAGACAAATAAAAAAAAAAAAATGTATGTGAGATTTTTTTTTAATGAGACATTCTAGAAACCCACAGTGTTAAAATTGACAAAAGTTAGCCCTAGCGCATTTTGGGTGTCAACTTTGTTACCACCTTCAAACTGAAATCAGTCCAAAGATAGGTTTTCATTTCAGAGACAGTTATAAAAACCACTTCTCTTCATAAGCACCACATGGACATTCAGTTTGGTTGCTCTCCACTCGGCGCAATATCACGGCAGACTAGGTTTCGATTGGTTTGACGAACAAGCCGCGAGAACTTCTCTAAAACACAGATGTCATATTTGTCTTCAAGAATTATAACTCTATTTGAGAAAGTAAATTATCTGGTAGGAGTGTTCAAGGGAAGAGATATGGGGTAAAAATAAAGGAAAAATATGGCAGTGAAAATGATGTATTTAATCTAGGAGCCATGCTATACATCACTCTCAAGCTGTGCTCCTCAAAGCTGTTTTAATGAAGTACACAGAGGAATCACAGCCAGATCTAATATATTCGGGAGGAGTTAAGTCTTGCTTGTCTTCACAAATATGAGGAAGCACAAAGCTGTTTTGTTGCTTAGTATTAGTTCTTAAAAGATCTATTAATACGACAGCAGCAAGCGGCCATCGAGCACAGTTTTAACATAGCAGATGCGTTGAATATGCTAGAGTTGATTGATGCCATGTCATAGTAGTTTGCTCAAGGTTAACTTCTCATTCCCTATAGGAATATAAATGCATTACACCCAAAAATAAATAGATGCAATCTTATCAATTCTAAGAGATGCATCACTATTGAACACAATAGTCTGGTTTCAATGGTAAAAACACATTCATTTGGGGAATTTATTTTTTAACGACAACTGATAAACCTTTAAAGACTGACCTACCATGAGCTCTGAGGTCTTTAATACATGGTGTATGTTTCTATTGAAGCCATTACTCCATATTATTTTATCTTTATTGTCAAAAAATAGAGGCCTGGATTGCTCAGCGAGTATTGATGCTGACTACCACCCCTGGAGTCACGAGTTTGAATCCAGGGTGTGCTGAGTGACTCCAGCCCGGTTCCTAAGCAACCAAATTGGCCCGGTTGCTAGGGAAGGTAGAGTCACATGGGGTAACCTCCTCGTGGTCACAATTAAGTGGTTCAATGGGGCACATGGTAAGTTGTGTGAGGATCGCGGAAAGTAGTATGAGCCTCCACATGATGCGAGTCTCCACGATGTCATGCACAGCGAGATAAGTGATAAGATGTGATAAGATGCGCTGATTGTGGAGACTCAGAAGCAGAGGCAACTGAGACTTGTCCTTCATCACCTGGATTTAGGTGAGCAACTGCACCACCATGAGGACCTAGTAACTAGTGGGAATTGGGCATTCCAAAAATTGGGGAGAAAAGAGGAAAGCAATCAGGTCAGATTTCCACCTGGCGAATTATAAAATTATTTTAAGTCACATAGACTATCATCTCCATATCTAGAGATCAGAATATCGTAGAGAGTCGGGGCATCCCTTTCTTTGGGAAAATAAACAATTGCTTGTTAACCTCCCAGAATGCCCTCCCAACCACATAGCAACATGCTAAAATCCACTTGAAACCACTTAGCAACCACACAGCAATGCCGTGGAAACCACCCTCGCATTGTGGCAGCGAGTTGTGCACAACCTAGCCATTTTATTTTTATTTTGGCCACTTTCATTCATGGAAAATAATGGGGAGAAATGGAATTGGCAAAATGTTGTAAGCTAGACTAAATATCACATTGCCCGCATGAACACCACATCACAATGTATCTGAGCAAGTGTGGTAAAAAAGATGGGTTTTTCTGTTTGTTTGTTTTTTTATTACTTAAAATGTTACAGACATTCTCTTTCTGAACATCACAGCGACATTGTCTGAAATCTGTTTGCCTTGCAATTCCATGTGCTATTTTCAACTTTTATGCATCAAAGATTCTACACTCAAGCTCGGAATTATTTGCGAACACTTTCAAGAAGGGCAAACATCACTCACACTCTGATGTGACAACATCTCACTCATTTAAATTTAGATCCCACACATCAACATCAAATTGAGTAACTGTCTGTGATATCTGTTTTAATTGCTGTGAATTAGCATCTGGCTGGAGCACACATGTGCGGGGGCCGTTTGAAAACATGCCCGGTTCGGTGGCACACAAGGACTGATGGAATGACAGCAAGGGGCTCTCTGAAATGCAAATGTGTGTGGGGTAAAGATGATGGCCATCCGACACGGATTCATATTTTGACATTTAAATGGCAGACGCTGTGACAGAGGTTATTGGCTTGCTGACAGTGACATTACATGACCCTAATCACCCTTTTGTATCCAATACTCTGCTCATCTCTTGCCTGTTAAATTGAAAATGTAAGTATATCACTGCTTATACTGGCGGATTAGTTATCGCTTGAGTGGGAAACAACAACAAGGCAATTAAAAGACCTATAAAGGTACCACCTTTATTGAGACAAGTGTGAAAAATTGTAGGAGGCTATTTTCACCCCAATGTATAATAAATACTACCATACACTGCATTTGTAAAGTAACATATTCTATTATGAAATAGTGTATAATAACATGTATAGCATATATATTTATTATAATTACTAGGGGCGAATAAGTGCACCAGAAGTTTATAATATTTATATGTTCTTCAAGAGCTGCCCAAAGTGTGGTTCACTTACAATCTGGCATAATTTGTGAGCAAATATTGTACGAAAAATTAGACATGAATTTCATTTCATGGCCATAATTTGCATGCACAAATAATGCAAGTCATAGGAAATGGGGGAAAATGGATCCTTCAATAATTGCATACTTTTTTTTTTTTTTTTTAAAGTCATCATTAATTACAGAAATTAAAGCATTCATTTTCCAGCCCTACTTGTTATATATGGTTTAATTAGGGATGCACCGATACCACTTTTTCTCTTCTGATCCATTTCCGATATCGGAAATCTCAGTATTGGCCGATACCTACCCCAGCTGATACCAGTGTTGTTTTTTGCATAATCAGTTTAGAATATCTTTACATTATTGTGTAGAGCTAATTGGGAGTACTCTTTAATATGTAAGGAAACACAAACCTGTAACTAAGCATTATTTCAATATAAATGTATAGTTTATTAAGAAACACTTTATTATTAACTAGTATACTGGATAATGTAACAGCAAAATTAACAGTAATTCCAGTCTTCAAGTCTTCAGTAGAAAATAAACCAGTTTTTTATTTTTGTCTTTTATATTAATTGAAATATTTTTTTCCAAAAATATTTCAACTTGCATCTGGACTTAAAAGGATTCAAATCTCTTTATATAAATCTCTTAATAATAATAAAAATAATTAGAATAAATTGGTATTAATAGTATTATTATTGACTTTTAACTTTAATTTTAAAAACAACAGTTATATATTGAAATCATGCACATTTTAAACCCTCACGCTTTTATTTTGACATTCTAAACTCTCCAAGAAGTCCTGTATGTGTATGTTTGTAGGGAAGTTCACAGTATTTTAATTCGCTTCTTATCCTAATTCTGGTAAATGTACCTCCGGTGCCATTCTAAATGCATATTATAAGTGAACCGAACTATTGAGCATCTACATCTGAGATATTGTTCATGAGCAGCGCTCAAATATTGCGCACTGTGTGAAGGCAAAAATAGCCGCGAGTGTATCAACCAGGGCTGCGTGTGCTTATGTGTGTCAACAGAGCAGCACCACTCACTAACCAACACATTCTCACACCCCAACTCGTCACATATGGACGCTTGGCCAGGACCCCTTGGCGTCACTTATTGACGCACTGGGTATACCTTTGGCGTCATTTTTCAACGTGCAGGGTAGTCCGATAGACTTCTATATTGTTAAACCCACCGATGAATGCGGTTAAACTCACCGATGAATGCGGTTGCCTATGAACGCGCTAAACCTTTGCTGAGAGGGCACTTATCAGATTGTGAGGGTTTTTAAACATAAAAAAACAGTTGGAGGGCCAGATAAAGATGATCTGGGGGCCACCATTATACTAGCCCTGGCATAGATCATTTATTGTAGCCTATTCCTTTTTATTTTTATTTATTGCAGTCTCGACTCTCGACCCATTTGCAGCCCAAGACGTCAAATTTCAACGCTACAGGCTCCGGTTCTATCGGACTACCCTGCACGTTGAAAAATGACGCCAAAGGTATACCCAGTGCGTCAATAAGTGATGCCAAGGGGTCCTGGACGCTTCGTCCATATGTGACGAGTTGGGGTGTGAGAATGTGTTGCACTAACGTGCTAGCACTGCGCATGCATACTATATTACTATAAAATATAAAATACTATTTGCTTATTAAACACAGCTTATTGCGATTCACAGAGCTATCACACGTCTTCAAGTGGCTTTGAATACTTTAATGGTGTTTTAATGGTTCTTTTATGTCATTTTTGGAGTTTGACACTAACGAACATGACACACAGTATCGGATTTAGATTGGGCTTGTCAGACCGATCCCCGATCTGTTTAAAACCGTCAATATCGGAATGGATCTGTGCATCACTAGGTTGAATAACATATCATCTTTTGTTGGACAAGCAGTGATTCAAGAGTACTTATATTTTGTATAACAGCACAGGGACGCTTGACCATTTGTATCACGCTGCTTGTCAGGATGTCAGATGACAGTCTGTGTCTTTGGACTTTTATTGTATGGACTTTTATTTTGGAATTTTCTTGTCTCCATTTTCTGTGTTCCCCTTGATTATTCACAGGTGTGTCTTGTTTACCTAATTAGTCTTTGTTTATATAATGCCTTCATGTTCTTGTCTTTGTCGGTTTTTGTTTATGACTATTTATGACTATGTTGTTTGCTTTCTTTTTCATAGTCTTTCTTGTTTCCCGTGTTTACTGTATCTTGTGTGTATTTAGAGTTATTTTATTAAAAGCTGCTTCTACAAGCACATTTCTCATCTCTCCACATCATTACAGAAGAACCAATCCTAACATGGATCTAGCAGCCATGTAAATGTAAGCGCAGCGTAGTTCTAGTGGGAAGACTAACAGCTGCACATCATCGCACCATTCGCTAGGTAACTCCTAGCCAAACACATCTAAGTCAATGCCATATAAGTCTGCTCACAATCTATCACATTGCTGTTTCAATGTGCTAACAAGGCAACCTCCACAACCCCATTGCCACCAGTTGAGTCCAGTACTGCATGGGGGTAGGCTCCTCGCCCCTGCCTCCTATCTCTGGCAGGATCTGATGGTTCTGAGTACAACAACTTCTGACCGCCAGACGGGGCTTACGCCAAAGAAAGACATTACATTCCTGTTTTATCTTCATTAAATAAATGTAATCTAAAACTTTACCCAAATCAGTGAGTCTTCCTGATAGATCTCCTGTCCCTCCAGGAAGCAATGAATTCCAATAAGTGTACAGAGCTGTTTTGAGCTTTGGCCAATGGTCTAAATTGGGGGGACATAGAGCTTAAGGACTGTTTTCGCATTGGACTCGAAATGCCCGTCCAGTCATGTCTGCCAGGAGGCAGATGTGAACTCTCCATGGTGGATTACGCAGACTATGCGCTATGTTTGAGTATTTCCCCCTACAAAGTGGAGTACATCAGTTCTTCCACTGTGACACCCAGCACTCTCTCGCCAGAGGTGCTTAGCAGTAAGAGGAGAAGGAGCAGAAAGACATCAGCATCGGATATGCTGGCGGAGATGCCTTCCCCATTGCCCCCTCCAGTGTTCCCAGCTTTGGTGTTCCCAGTGGTGACATCTTCGGGGGTCCCAGTGGTCTCAGCTTCGGTGGTCCCAGAGATCCCAGCTCTGGTTGTCACAGCTTCGGTGGACCCAGTGGTCCCATCTTCGGGTGGTCCCAACTTCTGTGGCCCCAGAGGTCTCATTTCTGGTGGTCCAAGAGGTCACATCTTCTCTGATCCCAGCTACGGTGGTCCCAGTGTTGGAATTTTGTTGTATGAACTTTTATTTTAGTTTTGTATTCTTGTCTTTTCTCCATTCTGTGTGCTCTCCTTGATTGTTCCCAGGTGTGTCTTGATTACCTAATTTGTATTTGTGTATATAATGCCCTCATGTTCTCCTTGTCTTTGTCGATTCTTGTCAATTTACGGCTTTAGTGTTTGCTTTCCTGTATATAATCTTTCTTGTTTCCAGTGTTTCCTGTTTCTTGCGTGTGTTTTTGAGTTCTTTTATTAAAAACTGCATCTAGATCCACATCTCCCATCTCTCCACATCATTACAGTGTGTTGCTCAGCAATATGTGAGTGTTATTCGCATAAAGTGTTGGCAATACGCGTAGAGTGTTTCTTATAAGGTTGGTTATTGGTTATAAGGATAAAAATGCTGATATAAAAGAATGGTTTACTTATAATTATTTAGTAACACATGCTTTCAAAAGTCTTTGAATTCAAATGCACAATCCAGAAATGATAATAGCTTTAATATGTAGAATACTTTGACTTTTGAGACATCAGCATGATGTCCATTAATGCTCCATGATTGATTGAATTAAGATTGAAATAGCAATGTGGCCTTGCATGATTACTAAACCCTAAAAGCCTGCATTTTAAAATGTCAGTCAGTATTATATGAGCAAGCAACACTCTCTAGCATTCTGGGTGGCTTTATCCTTTATCTATTATACCACTATAATACAGAATTTAAAAGGGTGATTTGGTTCCTTTGGTTAAAACTTTTTATTTTTCCATGATGTGGTTGATATTTCCATGGAATTGCCCATTATTTACATAGTCTATGTCTATATATGCATGAATTTGAAATGATTTCTGTTTTAATATTATGTTTTATTAAACTGCAAAAACAGAAGTTAACATATTTTGTTATTTATTGAGTATTTTGTATCTTTTTATCTTCTATTTATCTTTCATTGTCACTCACTTTAAAATATTTGCATGTCATGTGTTCAACAGATCCAATCCATGTTCAATGGAAATTATTTATTATTTAACAGGAAAAAAAAGCTTTTGTACCTCTTTGTAAATTTTTAAAGCATTATTTCAAACTTCCTACTGTAACGTATGACCTTGTCTTGTTTTACTGTTTCCCCTTTGTTTTCCATTTGTGTCACTTTTGTTACTCCATAGTCTTCACTTTTGACCCGTCTGTAACTCCACAGTCTTGTTAGCCCTCGTGTTCATTGTTCATTGTTTTCACCTGTCCTCGTTAGTTTCCCATTGGTTTCTGTTCATCACCTTATTATGTTATTTTGAGTTCTGTTTGTTCATTGGTCCTTTCTTGTATTTATACCCTGCCTGTTTGTTCAGTCACTGTCGATCGTTGTTTTGTTAGTGAATGTTTGTATGTCGTTAAGCCTGCTCTGTATTCCCTTCCCGAGTTCTCTATTTCTGTTTATTTCCCCATTGTGGGATTTCCTTTGTGTTTGTTTATTTAATAAAGTTACTGCGTTTGGATCCTCAACCTTGTCTCCTTTGTCTGCCCTCGTCCTCATCCGTGACACCTACAATATTTCAAAATCTTATTACAAAATAAAATAAGTGGCAAAAAATATGTATTGGCATATAATTTTTTGTTCAAATCAGAATCAGCCAAATATGTTTAAAGCATCCCTCCTTAATATCATATGCCATTTTGCTTGTTATCCTTTTAAGGTGTGTGGGCATGTTTATGTGGTTTACGAGGACAATTTTTTTAGGTTACAAACTGGTAATTACAAGGGTATTATGCTATAAATGTGGTTTATGAGGATATTTCTAGTGTCCCCATAATTTAAATAGCTTAAAAAACATTAAACAATGTTTTATTGAAAATGTAAAAATGCAGAAAGTTGTTTGTTAAGTTTAGGGGTAGGGTTAGGTTTAGGGTTAGGGGATAGAATCTATAGTTTGTACAGTATAAAAATCATTATGTCTATGGAAAGTCATAATGATAGGTAGACCAACGTGTGTGTGTGTGTGTGTGTGTGTGTGTGTGTGTGTGTGTGTGTGTGTGTGTGTGTGTGTGTGTGTGTGTGTGTTTGTGTGTGGGTGTGTTGTTCTGGTGTGTATATATATATATATATATATATATATATAAGAAAAATATGTTTTCTTATGGCTACTTTTCCAACATCCAATTTAAAAATGTTCATAGTTTCAACTGGTTCATCCAGAATATTGGAGTGCAAATAGCAGTACTTTATGGCCAGTGCTACTAATACCAAATGGGGTTTTTGTTCCTCCTCAATAAACCACTTGACATAATCTAATTAATCCAAGAATTAATATTTACAGAGATTAGCAGTGACCAAATGGCACATTAAAATGCATGTTGTCAGCATATTACACATGGTTAATTTCCATTTGTTTTAATAGTCTCTCAAGTGGGGCTGAAAGATTAAACAAAATAAAAAGAAAATCGGGATAAGACCCATTGCGATTTTCAAACCGCGAGGGCTGTGATTTAATTAAATAAATAAATAATCTCACTGCGCTGGCCCCTATGCTGCGTCTATGTGCATGGCTGTTTTGTCTGTAGTGTGTAGTGCTTTCTTAAATACAACGTGATCATTGTATTACACATGTGGATTCAGAGAGGTTCTGTGCTCCATACACACAAAATCAGGTGACCTGAGTCACAGATGTGCCCTAAGTTCAGTTAGGTGTGCTATCGTGATCTGAGCACAATATTTAAAGTGCCCCAGATTTACATTAATTGCACTTTTGTGTAAATTCACATACCTCTATTTTTGACCACTACAATTTACTATAAGCAATTAAAATAATCCCATGAGAGCAGGGGTGTTTTGACAGCAAGGCAGATGAGAGCATTTCACTGAATCAAAAGGCTGTTGTCAACTCATCTTCCAACAACATAAACTTCCATCCCTTTTTTTGCTGACTTTTAACAAATCCCTGACTGACTAGTTGAATTTCTGCCTTATTTAAAGTGAGAAAAAAGAAAGCAATTAATTGAGAAGAGGAGTGACACTACTTGCGCTGAAATTGTTTATTTATCTGGAGACGGCTGACGGAGCTCAACATGTAACTGGAGTGTCTTGGTTAATCCGTCACTCTCATTCGTTCACTTTTTCTCAATTGACGTGCACTTTAACCCTGACCTAGATGGGCAGAAACCTCCCTTGGAGGCCAGTAGTGCAGGACTATTAGATTTGATGGTGGAAACCATTTATAATTGGAGACTTTCAGGACATTTATTCAAGGTAATCCTAGTTAGTCAGTGTGATGACTGAAGAATTATTAATGGCCATTATACAAAGAGATACTGTCATATTCAGAGTAATTACTACTGACACAGATTGGTTTCTATCTATCTATCTATCTATCTATCTATCTATCTATCTATCTATCTATCTATCTATCTATCTATCTATCTATCTATCTATCTATCTATCTATCTATCTAGCTATCTAATTGCAAACAGTACCTTCCATGATAACGAAGTACATCCTATTGAAAATTAACTAGCCTATTTAACTGACTATTTTAACATGTATTTTATTTGTTTGTTTGCTATGTGATGCTGAAATGTTACATTACAACTATTTTACACCTTCATTTCCCCAACACAAGTAAAGCAACAATCAATGCTTTAGTTTTTCATGCGTCGTGCCCTCTGATCCTCTCAGCTCTCACCATGCTGCGAGTGAAGATCGTAGCCCAGCTGTGATTGAAACGTGTTATAGATCCAAGGCAGCGCACAAAGAGCGATCAATACAGACAGTAAGAGGCTACACCTCTGTCTGCCGATCTGACAAAGAGCTCGTGCTCGCAATCCATACTCTACAATCCAGAAAAACTTCAAGGTCGAAAAACACATGTTCCATTTCTTTGGAAGGACAGACAAAAACGGACAAAAATGTACAAAGGAGACAGAATTGTTTCAGGCAGATGAAGAAAGTTGCATTAACTAAGTTGACAAAAAAGTCAGCTAGAGATGAAATATACTGTAAGACATGTAATGTTTGAAGAAAATGAAGAAAAATCTAAAAATTATTTCCAAGCAAGTAATTTTACCAAATTATGCAAGACGTGTAAAAATATTAGCTATGAAATTAGCCTAAGCAAGACAAAGGAGTCGGTCATTTTATAACAAAAATAATAAAGGTGCACTCTTTGTGTCATCTTGGACTTACACTGACACCTAGTGGCTTGGATGCAGCAAAATTGTAAATCAATAGTTTTCAGTTTCAATGATTGTCATTGTAGTCAAATGTCAAATGTAGTATTCACAGTCAGCCATGATTAATTTAAATCAATGAGTGAAAGTGTCAAATAACAGGATGGTTACTGAGATTAAGTGAGTAGTATTCGTCTGGACATGTGATTGAAACATGGCACCCCCCATGTACGGACACCCTCCATGTAGAATAAAACTGCTTTTATAAGTTACTGATATGACTGGAGTCTTCATTTTAATGTAAGTGGTTATAATTTCCTACATACACTGCAATAATATAACTTGCACTAAACTTTGGATTGACTTCACACTCAAGCAAACAGCCACTTTTAACTGTGCACAAGACAGCTGTGTCTGACAAATTGACAGATGTTTTTCGTGAGCTGGAGAGCAAGACCATCAACTTTGGAGTCTTAGCCAGGGTCGTGAAGTTTGTTTTATGCCTGCCTGGGACATCTGCATCTGTGGAGCATGTGTTCTCATTAATGAACGCAGCATGGACACCGGGTAAATCTCAGCTCAGTGTAACTGTCATGAAGGCAATGCTTTTCGTACGTCTACATTTTGGACTGGACTACTCTGTATTTTATGTTAAACTCTTGAAAGTCAAGTGCACACTGAGAAAAACTGCTGCCAGCGAAAAGCACAAGGTGACAACCGTTACAGATACAGATGCACCCTCTACTTCGCATTGATCTCCGCCTAGGTAAGGATGTGTCAATTAAATTTTTGCTGGGAGGAGGCTGTGCCGTTTTCCTCAAGAAGGAATCTGGTCACCCTTGTTAAGCAATACAGAATTTGAGATGTGCTTCACCCTCATGCCATCTAAGATGTGTATGACTTTCTTTCTTAAGCAGAACAAAAAAAAAATTTTTTAAAGAAGAATATCTCAGCTCTGTATGCCAGTACAATTCAAGTGATTGGTGACCAAATCAAGCTCCAAAAAGCACATAAATGCAGTATACATGTAATCCATAAAACTCTAGTGATTTAATCCATGTCTTCTGAAGCAATCCAATCGGTGTAACAGTGTAACATTTTTCACTGTACATCTTGCTATTCTAGTCTCTAGGCACGATTATGATTTCAAGCTTGATTACACTTCCCAGTGCTTAATATGTGCAGTGTTAGATGGCGCTTGTATGTGTAATTGCTGATGTCAAGATTTATAGTGAAAAAAGAGGTTAAATTTAACATGGTGGGAGACTCACTAAAAGCTATTTGAGCAGCCTGTTCTTCCTCTGAACTTTAACATTGGAAGTACTTTTTCACAACCCTTTGTTTTTCTTTAATAACACCAATCACAAAATCAAGGGACAAACATTATTTTTTAAATTATTAAAATGATAAATTTCTCATTTTGTTTTGCTTTTTGCACACTTGTTAGGTCTTGCACTGATGCTTGATCAAGAAAAAACAATGAGTACAAAATAAACATAAATAACTGTAAATGTCATAGTATTGGTGTACCAGACAAAAAAAAAAAAAAAGGACTTAAATATTGATCTATATTGATCACCCACATCTATCATATCACTTCTGAAGATGGGTTTAACCACTGGAGTCATGTGGATTACTTTTATGCTGCCTTTATGTGACTTTTGGAGATACAGTCTGATCACTATTCACTTGCATTGTATGGACCTACAGAGCTATTCTTCTAAAAGTCTTAATTTGTGTTCTGCAGAAGAAAGAAATGAATACAATACACATCTGGGATGGCATGAGGGTGAGTAAATAATGAAATGATTTTTGGGTGAACTATCCCTTTAAGTACTTTTAACTAAGAAAACAAAATAGCCTCTTAAAACAAAGCATTTGTGATTCTGTTAGCCAATACCATGGATGCTATAAAGAATGATGGCAAACCTTGAGCAAGAGTGCAGGAAATTTTATTTTAATGTGTTCCCCATCAAATTCATCCTTGAATTCATAGCTTGAGCTGAAGTCAATATGAAACCAGAACTCCAGTGTCTACAGCGACCTCTGCTGGAGGAGAAAGCAATAACACAGCATTAAAACTGTCAAAAACTTAACATCTCTATCATCTCAATCAGACAGAGAAAGATAGAGAGAGTTAGAGAGGTTAAGCAAAACAAAGCAAGTGCTGCAGTGGGTTTCGTTTGTGCCTGACCGTAGGCGGCATTAAGGGCACAAAGCTGTGCTGATGAAAACCAGTTTGCAAACAGTCCATCCATCCATCCATCCTGTGTACAGGGTCGCGGGGAGTTTGCAAACAGTGTAATAGATAAATAACTGGGTGGGGTGGAGTGGGGGTTTTGTGATCTTTGCTAACTCTGACGGGCATCACAGTTTTTTTTATCCCAGATTAACACATGGACGCCCTATGGCAAATACAGAGATGTCCTCTGGTCAAACGATCTTTGACAAGACTGTTGGTTTTGCATTGAGACCACGCTAACAGGTTAGTAACATAAAATACTGAAAATGGTGGTGCATTTCATTAACTTACAAAAAAACAAAACTTGCCACAAGTTTGGCACTTGTTATTTTCACATGCAAATGAGCTTGTGATACATCGTAAATGTTTGCCAGAAGTTTGCAGCTCTTCACCGCTAGTGGTGAACCTCCGGCAAACTTTTGGCAACAATGGACAATTTGCCGCAAGTTTACCGCAAAGCTAATTTGCATGTGGAAATTATCGGTGGCGAATTTGCGGCAATTTTGCTGCAAATTTGCCATGAACTCTCAAATTTTGTACGCGTGAGGATTTGGGTAAAGACCAAACAAGCCCAATTCTCATGGTAGTGTCTTATTATTTGATCAACGGCGATGACAACATCTGGATCAAATCTATAAAAGTTATAGTTGAGTGGGATGCAAAATCTTGCATGAACATGTGATCCACCGTGAATGAGCTTCTCTCATAGTGCTCATGTATGCGCAGTTAAAAATTTGAAGCACAGCATGAGCACCCCTGAGCTAGAGTTTTTTAGGGGTCTTAAAAACAGCAGCACTTCTGTGGTATCGTTCCGAGCTCATTAAATTTCAGCTGTGTCTGTGTACGTGTCTGAACCGCAACTCAAAATTCTGCGCAAGCAATGATTATTTAATCAAAAGAAGTCTGTTTCTAAATCAGAGAAAAGACACGGAAGCACGCCGCTCGAACCCAAATCCTCTTTTATTCATCGATATTCTTTTTCATCGTATGGTTTGAAGTTTGATTTCTTAATTGAATATGTTTACAGAGAAGCAGACTCCCTTTCAATCTGGGTTACCCTGTTTAGCTGGAGAGGCAGTGTCCTCTACTTCACCCCAAAATCTCTGTCTCTTTTCTCTCTCTTGCTGGCTTTGATCCTCCTCTGCAGACACCAGAAGAGATGACAGCTTCTCAGCATGTATGTGGCACTGGGTGAGTGGGTGAGGGGAGGGGAGATGCTTTTTTAAATTTTTATCACCAGGTCAGATGTATGTGTAGGACCCGAGCCTATGCAGTTTTAATTAACCAGTTCAAAAAACTATTCACATGGTTCTTTATACACCTAATGTAATGTTTTCACAATTCCTCACATCACGGCGATGTGGCATACATGCTCAAAAATAAAAGCCATATGTAGGCACATTTTGCGGTTTCAAGTCATATTAAATATTGTAAATTGTCATCAGTGTTTTATTCATTGATTTTCACACTTTGAATATGACTGACAAATATTGATTAGGTCTTGAACCTACAAAGGAAGTTACCTACATAAAATGTTTTGCACCTCCAACAGGGCAATACACTGATGAGTCAAAACATTATGACCACTCACAGGTGAATCGAATAACGTTGATCGTCATCTAACAACGCTACATGTTAAGGTCTGGGTAGATTAAATGGAAAACAAACAATTTGTTCTTGCAGTCAACGTGATGAATGCAGGAGAAATGGGCAGGAGAAAAGTCCTGAGCGACTTTGACTAGGGCCAAATTGTATGGCCAGACGACTGGATCAGAGCATCTCTGAAACAGCAAGGCTTGTGGGGTGCACCCGGTCAGCAGTGGTGAGTACCTACCAACTTGTTCAAGGAGGGACAAACCACAAACCAGAAACAGGGTGTTTGGCGCCAAAGGCTCATCGATGCAAGAGGTCAACAAAGGCTAACCAGTCTGGACAATTCGACAGTTGTTAGAAAATGTTAATAATGGTTATGGGAGGAATGCGTCATAACACACAGTGCATCGCACCCCACTGCGTACTTGAGCAGTGGAAGAAAGTCGGCTGGTCCAATGAGTCCTGTTTTCTTTTGCATCACTTGGATGGACGTGTAGTTATGAAGCGTTTACCTGGGGAAGTGATGGCATCAGGATGCACTGTGGGAAGACAACAAGCCTGTGGAGGAGTGTGATAGTCTGGGCAATGATCCAGCTCATAACAACATTTATTAAGAACCTAAATATAATTTGCATTTAAAATAAACAATAATAAAAACAATTTACATCCCTTAGCTGAAAAGTTTAGCATGTTTTTATAAAATGCTATTTATTAAAAACCAACTGTTTCACATGGGTGCTAAAAAATACAATAAATTCATAAACATATTTTCAGTAAGTTTTATTAGCTATGACCAGATCAGTGTACCAATGACTTGAGAACTGTTGCGACCTGATTATTCAGTTCAATTTGCGAACTGTTTGGAGCAGTTCCTGGAAGCATTAGCAAAAGTGGAAATCACAAATTCTAGGATCAAATGATTGAGTCACTTGTCACTTAATTATGAGGCTCATTTGAGATAAGCAAATCTCAAATGAGCCTCAAATTCTGCTCATCACAAAGCAAATTCATCATATAGGTGTGTTCAACTTCATGCAGCACTGCGCAGACCGATCGGCACCTGACTTGAGGCAGTGCATATCAGTTTGAAATTTTGTCTGATTTAATTTGGCGCCGGTTGTGCTTGCTACTCTTGATTATTGGGGGGGTTACCTCCCCCAGAACCTATGCCCCTGATCCACTTTATTAGCAATGAACGCGAATCACGTGATTCTGCATCTGCCTTTGATCTCGTGGTGGCTGATTTACTATACGAGGTGAGAACTGTCCGACTTCAGCACTTATTTCACTCCTCGCCTGACTGCAGTTTACTACTCTCATTTACTTTCAAACAAGCCAAGTGACTCGAGATGCTAACTATTCCAATCCATTCAGTCCAATTTGGTTGACTGGTTCAACCAGTTCACTGAAATGAACAGGTTCAGAAGAATGATTCTTTTATGGTTACGTTTCCTTTCTAGAGCGGTTTTTCACTGCATAGAAGTACTATTTAAACAAAGACAGCACCAACTTATTTATATACATTTACGATCGTCTGAAACAGAGGGACACTTGTGAATGTGACATTTTTGGCAAAGCACCAAAGCATTCAATTCTGGTAACTTTGGGAGTTGCATTTTGTCTTTTCTTTTTTTTTTTTTTTTTTAATGTATAGCATTAATGTAATATTGTCTGCTTTCACTAGTAATTTTACAGCTGAATTTACAATAAAGGGCTTTGTAACAATTGTAAACATAAGCTTTGTATATTATTAATCAAAACTGGTTACTTTGTGGTTGATGGCAATGAGAAACTCCTAATTGGCTAAAATTTACTCCAAGCAATTTAAAGGTGCACTCAGTATCTTTTGTCTTTGTGTCATCTTGGACTTACACTGACACCAAGGGGCTTGGGTGCTGCATCATTTAAAATCAATAGTTTTCATTTTCAGATGTCATTGTAGAAATGTAGTATTCACAGTCAGCCATGATTGTGCTTTTGCCCTAGTAAAAAATGGTCTAGCGACGCCCCTGCCTTGTCCAACAGATTGCAAACCCTTGGTTGGTAGAAAGAAATATAAGCTGTCAACTTAATACATAGTAAATGTTTACCAGATAATATTTTGGCTTTTGTACACTGACAACCTTTAATGACAACACTAGGGCATAACGCTCGACTGCTTTCCTGTGATCTGAAGGAAAGATTTTAGAGCTCCAATCTAGAAACATTGCTTACTGTTTACTTCAGAATTTAAAGTCGACACTTCACTCACACATATATATGTAAACACACACCTGTCACATTCTGGTGACAAAACCTGATGTGTCACAATATCATTTTGAGTCGAGAAGAGCAGATTTTCCCAACAGGTGGCTGATGTTTATACAGACAAACAGTTATGACACAATTCACTTCTCTTGTTTACTTGTTCGAACATATGGAGAGAAATACTGCTCATTTGCCTTGCCAAGGAAATGGCTTAAAAATGAGCTGATTTACATTCTGTGTATTGCAAACCCTTGTAGTACATATCCTATTGCCTATGCTAAACCACATAGCCATTTGATGTATGACTTAAGGCATTTGAACAAACCCCTAACTCTGTGTGTTAAACTTTGGATGATGTGTCCAACATTTAACTTCATGGAAATGGGTTGTTTCAGATTGCTTAGCAGGTTCAGGTTGGGATGCAGGTTACATTTGAATGAGCAGGTGCTTTAAAACCCCCTCCTCTGCCCAGCGCTGGCAAGCATCTCCATTCTGAAAGCAGCAGAAATCCAGATGCAGCTCTGTCCTATCGCTGAACCTCTGATTGCTCTCTCCACTGAGAGCTGTGGGGAGTTTATTCAAATAGATTTCAACTCCCTGCAGTCTGCTTTACACACACAACACACACATTCACACACAAGCAGGGGATTTTGAATTTTAAGACATACTTATTTACTATCTCAGGCAGACTTTTCTTGTGTAAAAAGCCTGCAGAAAAAAATGAGGGTAGACTTACAGTGAGAGGACAGCGGGGAAAAGCAATAATGTCATTCTTATTATTTAAAATGTCTGACAAAGCATATCAGATTAAAATATAACATCAAACGGTTTAAAATAGAAACTCATATTGGTGAACCTCACGGCTCATTACTGTTTGTCTAAATGGTGGATTTCTCTTTTGACTTAAGCAACTTATTGACATGTGCTAATTTAGAAAAAACGCCAAAAAACATGTGCAGGTCATTTTTCACACCAAAATCAACAACAACATACACACGCACACACAAAAAACATACGGGAAGTCAGAACTTTGCCATTACATCGACCCCATTATGCCGAGTGACAGGTGCCATCTCCCATCAGATATTTTTGCAACAGTTCAAGTTTGTTTACCTTCTCCAGTGGCACGACAGGAAGCGTGTTGCATTTTAGGGTGAAATATAACATGGACATGTTCTTGACAAGTTTTGTGGCCCAGATATAGATACAGCTAATTTAACACAAATAATGGTTTTGGAATAATATAAAGAGTACTTATGCAACGGGAGACAGCTGGTAGATAGCTGTGCAGTGTGTAAACCTCACTCTCCTGACCTCAAGAGGTGCACTAGCGACTTACGCTAGAGGCTGTAGCCTTTAGCCTCCTTGTTAGCGCACCTGCCTCCCACGCCGGTTCGGGTCCTGTTGGAAGCGGGAAGATCAGGGCCGGTTACAATGGTGCCGTGACCCAGATGGGAGTGAGGTTTAGGGGGGTGAGTGTAACGGGAGCCAGCTGGTAGATAGCTGTGCAGTGTGTAAACCTCACTCTCCTGACCTCAAGAGGTGCACTAGCGACTTATGCTAGGGGCTGTAGCCTTTAGCCTCCTTGTTAGTGCTCCTGCCTCCCACACCGGTTCGGGTACCGTTGGGAGCAGGGAGACCACGGCCGGTTACAATGGTGCAGTGACCCGGATGGGAGTGAGATTTAGGGGGGGGAGTGTTACAGGATCCAGCTGGTAGCTAGCTGTGCAGTGTGTAAACCTCACTCTCCTGACCTCAAGAGGTGCACTAGCGACTTGTGCTTGGGGCTGTAGCCTATAGCCTCCTTGTTAGCACACCCTCCTCCCACGCCGGTTCGGGTTCCCATTCAGAGTGTGGGGACCAGGGCCGGTTACAATGGTGCCGTGACCTGGATGGGAGTGAGGTTTAGGGGGCTGAGTGTAACAGGAACCAGCTGGTAGATAGCTGTGCAGTGTGTAAACCTCACTCTCCTGACCTCAAGAGGTTTACTAGCGACTGATGCTAGAGGTTGTAGCATTTAGCCTCATTGTTAGTGCACCCGCCTCCCATGATGGAGACGCCAGTTCGAGTCCCGTTTGGAGTGGGGCGACCAGGGCCGGTTACACTTGGACTGAACATAAACATTAATTGCTAATTGCAAGTAGTTTCTGAAAATAATTTTTTTTTCTAAGATTTGTTCTTCACAGATTGCTTTAATCCTTCAAATAATTGCTTTCCGTGATCCTCCCCAAAAAAACTTTCTTTAACATTTATGCAAAGCAACGTTAGGTTTTAATTTGCAGTAAACTACAGATGGCTCACAGAAGGACTTTGAAACCAACAAGAAGAAATGGCTGAAAAATTAAGGAGTGCATAGCTTCAACACCCCATATAGCAAATTATTAAAATTAGAACTAAGACATTTCAGGATGAAATATTCCACTCAGCCAGAGGGCATTTTAATGCTGGAATATGCTCAGTGCTAATGCCTTAAAGAGAGAGGTTTTAAGTAACTGTATTGAAGGGTTTAAACATTTTCACACTTTAAGATAAAATCTTCAAACTATTAAATCTTCAAAAAAATTATTTCTAGCAGTCAACTGGAAAAAATGATGCAAGTTTGTATGATTTATTATATACTATGGCTAACAAATGAATTCCATTAAATCCATACAATTGGATATAAAAAATTAATCTTAAAGGTCCCAATGTCGAGTAGTGGCAAAGAGATGTTCTACAGGAGTGTAAACTTGATCTATAACTTTTATAAACTAGTTTGTCTTCAATTTTGCATAATTCAGACTGAGTAACCTTGGTGTGTACTTTAGGCTGGATCCATAGCTGTGCTTAGTTGACTAGTTTTCTTTCTGTTTATTCTCAAGTGGTTAAAAAAGTGTAAAATATTCACAATAAAATGACATTGGTACACTATGGACATACAACTTACTGCAATGGTATACAGTGTAAGGTAAGGAGTTCATGAGAAGTATGTAAAAGCAATGTCCCCTAAAAGTGTTTATAAGACACTTAAGGGGATATTCCGGGTTCAGTACGGCCATGTGCACACTGCTAAATTCAGTTCAGCTTTCAGTGCTTTCCTGTTTCAGTGGCATAGCCAGATTTAAAGGTTTATTACACAACAAAAATAAATAAATAAAACGAGGAGGGACGTTTTTGGTATCACTGTAAAGAAAACTTTTCACATTTTTTGATGATATAGAATATGATACATTCTGAGACTCTCAGCCTGAGAAACTGTTTTTTGTTTTTACTTTTTCTTATTTCTCTGATTTGGCATTATATATCTCTGAATGTAAATTTGGTAGCTCCAAAAACCTACTTTGATTTTGTTCCCAGTCGTGTCAAATGTATCTGAGAAAATGTTTGTGTTGATACGAGAAAGCAATCAAAAGTTATAGCATTGACAAAATAATGTATCCTAGTGTACAAAAAAGCCTCCATGTGTCCAAAAGCCTCTCCAAACAAATAAACATAATACTTGTACATAACAACTAATTACACATGCAAACACAACAATGACTAAATATTTGCATAGCATGCAGATATGACTTTAGTAATGAGATTTCACAGAATGATTGCCTTTTGACTCAATAAGTCTGCATCATTTGAGTATGCGTCATTTGCATGGCGCCATCACCTGGTGGCCATATGTAACATTGAGCTTCATGTGGATTTTCTAATGATCTATGCATTCGATTACATTGTGTGTGGGCTCGTTTGAAAGGTAATCACCTTCTGTAAGTAATGATCTGATATTTTATGTTTTGTTTATTTTTGTGAAGTTATAAGTGAAAATGCTGCATATCAGCAACACCAACATAATTGTCAAAGACATATACCTAGCTATTACTTGAAATATTTTTGTCTGTGAGTAAAGACTGGTTGTATTCTACTCTTTGAGAACTTTTCAACAACATATGATACATGGCTATTTGATGAGTTTGACATTTTTACTGATTGCAATAAAATGTACAGTAATTTATATATACTCATATATATATATATATATATATATATATATATATATATATATATATATATATATATATATATATATATATTTAAATGATCAAAACGGAACACTTCTGATTTGTCTTGTTCAGTTTTGGTAATAATGCCTACATGCGTTGGAAATTAGAGCTTATAAGCTTTCAAATGATACCTATTTTGTGTTTGTCAAGACTGTAGTTATTAATATCTAGACATTTATTTCTCACAGGCACACCGGCGGGCCCATCCGAGTGGGGTTAATCCTGTTCCGTACACACAAAGTTCGATAAATACGGGAGAGACAACCTAATTCTACAACCAAAGCAACTCCCAAAAAATTCAGGTAGTGACAACCGCATTTTCAAAAATGTCACGCAGTGTGTACAGAACCGAACTGAACAACTAGTTGTTAATGATGTGATTAATGGCGCATGTGAGATGTGTTCGTCTTCTAGTGTAAATCACACAAACAGAGGTATGTGTCTTCAATCATTCATATATTCCAGTCTGTCTCTCTCCACTGTAGGTTCTCTCATCAGCTCTGTGGTCTCAGGTTAACATGAACATACAGTCCAGAGAAAGCGTGCACACTGATTAACAACAGCGGTTTAGATAACCATAAACAAAACTCTGTGATTCTGTCAATGGCAGCAAATGAAACATTGCCGGATGATGATAAATTTGTGGTGAATAATCTATTTGTGGAGTGGTGGAGGTGTAGTTGTCTAAACCACATAACTGGTAAACTGGTAATCAGAAGGTTGCTGGTTCGATCCCCACAGCCACCACCATTGTGTCCTTGAGTAAGGCACTTAACTCCAGGTTGCTCCGGGGGGATTGTCCCTGTAAGTCGCTTTGGATAAAAGCGTCTGCCAAATGCATAAATGTAAATGTAAATTTGCTCAAAAACATGAAACATGAAACACAAAACGGGTTAAACTAGTGTCGATTTTGTTTCACAGGCATGAGACGCTGCAGCGTTGCTATGGTTATCACTTGTCAATCGTACCAATTATGGGAGTCAAAAAATAGCTCTTTGGCTGAACTTGATACAAAAGTGAACAGTGATTCCACATGATTGCGATGAGTTTTTTTATTTTACTTAAAATTACAATGTAATCTCAACACAAACACTTTGTGTAGAAAGAACCTGAACTGAATTGGGTAAACTCAACAAAATTGTAATTGCTCAACGAATCAAGCAACAATTATGTGCTACAGCAACCTGTCCTCAATGTTAGCTCAAGCTCCACTCTTCACCATAATGGTACCCCCAAAAGTCCAACATAACAGAAACTTTTTTATTAACTTTTTTAAAAAACTGATGTAAGTGCAATGGCACATTCACGCGAGAAGACGGAAGCATGTGCTTTGTTTACAATGGAGGAAGGAACATCAAGGGAGTGTTCATTTCAACTCAGTTTAACTAATTTCAAACAGCAATACAGAGATGACAGGAAGTAAAGTTTTTTAGTTAAAAAAAAATGGCTTATAGGTTTTTTTCTTACACAAACATATCGATTTGCTTCAGAAGACATTCATTGATCGAGTGGAGTCGTGTGGATTACATTTATGCTGCCTAAATATGACCTTTGGACCATCAAACAGCCAGCAGCCTCACGGCACCTGTTAACTTTCATTGTATGGACAAACAGAGCTGAAATGTGCTTATAAAAATCTTAATTTCGGTTCTGCTGAAGAAGGAAAGACATACACATCTGGGACTCATAAAGGTGAGTAAATCATGAGATAATTGTAATTTTTGGGTGAACTAATCATTTAAACTCAATCGACAGCATTTGTGGCATAATGTTTATTGCCTCAAAAATGTATTTTGACTTGTCTCTCCTTTCTTCAAAAAAGCAAAAATCGAGTTTACAGTGGAGGTTACAGGTTACTTAAGTAAATGGGGCTAATTTTTGAATGGTTTAAAGGCAGAAATGTGAAGCTTATAATTTTATAAAAAAGCACTTACATTAATTCTTCTGTTAAAACTCGTGTATTATTTGAGCTGTAAAGTTGTATAAATTTTATATTTTTTTACAGTCATTTTAGGGTTTGTTGACATTAAATCTTCATGGCAACGAAGTTGTATAGTTGCCTGTGACTTTACAAAGAAAAGGTTAGAAAGCAATTTTATCACAATAAAATAATGTTAACACACATATTGTATATGTTTGTGGCTATACTTTTGAAATAGTGAGTATTTGTATATTTACGGATTGGCCCCCATTGACTTCCATTGTAAGTGCGAGCTTGTATTGAACCCGGAATATTTCATTAAGTGTCCAAAAAGAAACATTGGGGGGCCACTGTAGACTTGTTGCAAATGTGCCCAGGTAAATGGATACTGACTAAAGCACAAAAAAGCCCACATAGAAGTTATATACAGTCAGTCAACCCCAACATAATCAAAGTGAGGTCCGTTTGCACAGGAACACCTACAGTTTTGGATGCAGTGCATGTTCCATTTGAAACATGAACAATGCATGCGGACTAAAGTATCCTTAAAGGACACAAACAAATATATAAATAAACATACTCTAATTGCTGTATTATTAAGTGATCAAAGTAGCCTTATAGGACTGGATTAACATACTGTACCATGCAGTGTCGTACTGCCCTCTTGTGTCCCTTTACTACCTTTGCTACTACTAATAGTGTTCTGTTCTAAAGCATTGCAAAGACCACAACATGTTGCAGACAGTGTCTGCCCTACTATGGCACTTGATGCCTACCGATGTGAATCTCACAAAACATATTTAGGTCATATTCCGATTCCACTATTAAATAAATAAATAAGAAATGATATGTTTCAGAATGAAAATTAAGATTATTTTTATGACCAATAAGACTGTTTGCATTATGATATTATTTTCATGACAATTGAACACATTTTCCTACCACATTGTTATGACTGTAAATGTATCCAGGTGTCTTGCTTTTGAGTTTTTTGGTAATTCCCATGATTTTTAATGGTTATTCTCATTATATCTTAAGTAATATTTTTAACATATTACACAAATAATACTGTAATACAGTGATTTTTTTTTTTTTATGATTACATGATTTTAATTAGCATAAACTAATAGCAGTACAACAAATACTACCATGATGTATAATTTCTTTAGAATACAAATAATAAGAATGATATGTTTTGCATTATACTTTAATATAATACAATTTCTTTAAGCAAATACAATTTCTACTCTATTTATTTTTAATAAATTAACATGTCCTTGCCAGGTTTCATGAGAATCACCCACCGTACTATTTAGATTTCTAATAATTTCTGAGAAAGGTTCTAACAATATCACGTAACAGCAACTAGTGCACAAATTGCACTATTTTAAACTTTGTTCATGTTTAACTGTGGGCTCTTATGCATGTGGCCCAATATATTCTCTGAGAGCTTTTTTCACATGTCCTACTTTTTTGCATCAGCATTTTACCTTCGAATTTAAGATGTGATTTCTGTGTGCACTTACAGAGAGAGACGTAAGTGGTTGTTGTGGCAACAGATGACATTCATTCAAATAAACACAAGTAATATGATATGACTGACATTTAATAGTAGCAGACTTCTATTGCAGAAACTCATACAGTGCTGATTTTGAAGATTATAGAATGTTAAAGCCATGCAAACACTGATGGATGGGCAAATAAATAAATAAAATGGATGAGAACCTTACCTGGTTGCCATGGAGACATACCTTCTCCTCACTTCAATAACTGCTGAGCTGAGAGGATTTCAGAGTCTGCTGTGAAAGACTGGGGGAATAAAGAGAAAGAAATCAGTTTTCCAAGATCTAGAATAAAGGAAAATGCCTACACAGTCACATAATGTGTGCTTAAAAATTATTTCAAGAGGTTGTAAGTGATTTATCTTCTCGACAACATTGCTTGTGATAGAATAAAAGATGCTTTCCATTCATGTTATTCTGGAGACTGAATGTCAAGTAGTCTGTACAGTTATAGGCCTACACATTATTTTACAACACAATAGAAATGATTAATGTGATTATGATAACATCATTGGCATATAAACATATAAATATTGCATAACTGTAAATACTACTGAAAATATTGTGAATACTTTTAATATTGTAATAGTAAGGATTAAATGAATGTATTATCACTTTGCAATACTCTGGCTATTTACACAATTCCTGTGTAAATAGCCAGCTAAAATGTGGCTGGGGGGTGTGTATTTTCTATGCCTTTTCCATTATCTCGTTTATATAAGCTGTATGTTCATCTATATATACCTGATTTCAAAAGAAACAACAACAAATATGTTTTCTGCTCTCAAACAAGGACATCTTACATATCGTAAGGGCCTCTTTTTGTTTCCGAGCCATGCTGTTCAACCTATCCGCAAACGAGGGGGAGGGTGATTGATTTGGATATACTAGTTTTGATAGACAACAACAACGACCAATCCTGGATAACATTATCTTTCAAACTGACCAATAGCGTCGCTCACTGGGCAAATTTAGCCTTCCGAGACAAAAAAGTGGGAGGAGTTTTGACCTCAATTCCCGCCCACTGCCCAATCGTTAGGTTGCGCAAAAGCTGCAGTTTCAGTTTGTTTTATTCACCATTTTGAGTAGCTGAAGGTAATATTTAAACTAAATACACTCGTAGAGCAGGGATATTTCCCGTATTTTTTCATTCCTAAGACTTGGGGAGGACGTTGGTTTCGCGACGTCAGCTTTATCTTGCCTTGTGTTTTAAAATTACCCAATTTGATTCGCATTTTCCCTGCTTTTTCTTTTGCTCTCTTACCATTTTAACCTCTACAGTATTCCTGCAAAATGGCAAGACCAGTGAGGTACGTGGGTTTACATTCGTCCTGCTTTTGGGCTGCGTTGCATGCACACTTGAGCTACTAGGCTTCACGCATGTGCTGTGCATGCTTAGATTAGGGACAAAATATCTTTATTTCTTAGCATTGTAGTAGCATATGTGCATGCATATTGCTTTCGTTGTCTTTTCCAGTGGCGAGGGCTACGGATGTCCTTCTATTTTATATATATGGCTGTAATTTGCACGTGTCCAATATGCATCAAGCGTGTGATCTTTCTCATGCATCACACACATTTGTTACTGATTCTATATTGGTTGTATGAGAATAACGAAAAGGCTTCATATGTTTCCTTGTAAACCCCTGATAATATGGCCTCCCATTTATCCAATGCTTTAGGAGGGGGTAATAAAATCCCACACTGGCGGCGCTCATTGGCTCATTCAAGTGATTTTGCACCGTTGAATGCCCCTCCAGACAGGTTAATAAATGCGCAAATTCCACAACAATCTTCTGATAATGCAGAAACTAAAGATTGTGAAATTTGTGTGTTTTTGAGAAAAACGCGTATAATTAGCACAACGCGTGTGATGTCAGAAGGGGGCGGGGTAAGGTGAAGCTACCACACCCCCCGTTTTGTGTGCTGAGAAAAATGTGGATGGTTTGTATCAAATTTGGCGCACATTTTGACACATAATTAAATTATCAGACCCGTATGTGATATTTGAGTTGTTTGTGGCTACAAAAATGACTGAGAGCCTAACACAAAGCGCTAAAATGTATCGATATTTTCGCGTTTTTTCGTCACGTAACGACTTTACAGAGAAATGTTGCACGCGGGCTGCGGTCCTTATGAACATTCACCATGGTAACCGTAGTGTTCGTCAAAATGTACTACAGTTATTTGTTACTTTATTTAAACTGTTAGTTTGGTAGCAGTGTTTAATGTTACATTATTATTTAAAAATAGGCAAATGAAAGCAAGCTTATGACAGCTTACACTGTTAGAGGAGATCCCAAATAAAACTGGCTACACAAGGGACGTGGCCTTTGTTCCAACCCATAACTATGCCATTTTATTATTTAGCTAACATTCTATTTTTAGACCATTAGTTACCATTGAAATACTGTGATTATCATTGTATTCTAACTATCATTGTTGGTTAACCAAAAAGTATCATGGTATCTGATACCATCACATTACTGTTTTTGTAAAGGTTAACTGTAGTTACCATTCTTACACCCATATATATATATATATATATATATATGGATGTGCTTAATTATAATGCATACCCTAAAAAATTCCAACATTGCAGTAGCATCTCAACCCAACACACTCTCATGGCGAATTCATCAGGATTCGTATGACTTTTCTAAATTTGTCTAATTCATATGATATGGTGCAACCGCAATTGTTTGAATTGCTACGACTTGCACTACAGCCAATGATGTTGCTGGACATCGTTTCCATTGAATACATGACATTTACTTCCTTCTGTAACACACAACAGCTTCCTTTCATGTTTACACATTCTATCAACTGGTTAAGTTTAAATAAGGGGTTTGGGTTAGGGCATAATGTTAATAATAAATATGTCCTTAACACCTCGTGTGCAGAACTCATGCTTAATTCCACAGTAGACATCAGAGAATATGTACATGTTTATGCGAACAACATCGTGCAAGACCATATAAAATTGCCAACTCGTGAATTATATACGACTTTTCATGAGATCGGTTTGTCTAAACCCAGTATCTGGCCTGAGTGGTAAAATGGGACAAGTCTGCATTATTAAGGAAACCCTCAATGAAATGCTAATTGACAAACTATTTAACAGCCATTAATTCAAGTAAACATAATGAAGCGTGGCATGTTAAATGAGCTTTCGTTTCCTGAAGAAACGCTGACCGTCTTCTGATGGTCATTAACCTCTGAGAACATGAATTAATGTCACACGCACCTCTGCATTACAAATGTATGGTTTGAAACTCGTTACAGTGTTTTGTCTCTTTTACAGGAACAGAAAGGTGGTGAATTACTCCCAGTTTAACGAATCTGATGATGGAGGTAATCACTCAGCAGTTCGAAACATTTAAATATGTGTTGAGAATGCGTCTTTCAAGTTCATTCGACTTTCACAAACGTTTCCATTTGCTCAAGTTGGGCTTTATTCATGTAACACCATTTTTAAATTGCTTACAAATCAATTCTTATGGTTGTGGAAAAAGTCATGGAAATTAATCAAATCTCAAAAGTCATTATAAAATGTTCTACAAAATATTAAACCAATATACAGTGGCTTAATATTGCTCTTTTATGATGTTGTGATGTCCAATAGTGAGTGAATTATCCATTAGATTCAGTTCTATTCATTCAATAAATTTGTCAACATTTATCAAATGGGTCTAAATTATTCATTTGCAAATCATTCAGAATTTTATGCAATAAAATGTTATGCAATTTTACGTCAATTAAAAGCCCCAATTAAGTATCCTACAGAAACTTATTGTTCTGTGATAAAATCATATTCTCATTACTGTAATGCAAAAAATAAACAGACCAAGTATAACTGAAGGTATGCATCATGGAAGTATCTGTTGTACTGATTTTAATTGATGCTAATTTTCATAAAAATATTTTGTGTGAATTAAACCGTAATGAGAATATTGTGATTTCACAATGCAAAAAATCAGATTAGTCCTAATTTGGCTTCATTATGCAAAGATTAAAGCCATTAATCAAGTGTGCAGCAGGCCAACTTGGTGACTTTTTATAGACTGTTTGGTTAAGAGTCACAGATTGTGCAGTTGTGCATTTCATTGTTTGATCCATCTAGTTTCTGTTTCCAGATGAGGGCTATGGCAAAGACAAGGAAACTGTAAAGAAGGTTCGTGCTCCCCCTCGTGAAGTCAAGCACAAGAAGCCTAAGATCTCGAAGGATGACAGGCAAGAATCTCCAATTTCAGAACTATGGTGTAAAACTGTACTTGACAAACATATTGGAAGTAATGTATTTAATATGATTTCATGTAGATTAAATAGTGTGTGTAAATCTCAAGAAAACACGTCAAAGTCATATTTCTACCCAAAAGGAAAGAAAAAAATTAAGACCACCATTAGGACAATTGTCATTATAGTAATTGTTATTTATTTTACTTTTGTAATTCCCATTTGTCAAATATGATTCTCATTAGAATCCTCATAACTTAAAATACTTCTTATTTAAATAAATACTACACCAAATACTACCATTTTGTGTAACTATTTTAAATGATAATATTTTGCATTATGATCTGATTCTCATTACCATAATGCAAAAAAAATACTATGATGTGAATTTCTTTTAAATAAATAATTATGTAGATTTAAATATTTAATTGCAGATTTTGAAAGTGTTGAAATTTGACACTATATACGCAATTTTGGTGTAGAAATACATTGTTCCTATTTGAAAAGAAAATGCAACAATGTTTTAGTAACATTTTCTTAAAGTATTCAACAGTATAAAAGTAACATCAAATTTTTCCCAAAGTCTAAGTAGGAGAATGACTAATTGAAAGTGAAATGGGCCGCCATCTTGGTTGTTTTGGGTTGAATGTATCACATGACCGCATCATAGGACAACAAATATAGTTTTCAGATATCTCCGTCTTCCCCGTCCACACTACAACGTGAAGACGCCATTTTCAAATATATCCACTTGGCAATGCGTTTTCAAAAAGCTCAGTTTTCGCTGACAAAAAACGCTGTCTCTGGGTGGACGGAAAGACATAACGTAAAGAAAAAGATGAATTTTCAAACGAAAACATAAGTGTGGACGTAGCATTAAATTCAGTTGCAGCTTTATTTTGAGAAAATACTGTAATAGTGGCTATCCGCTTTAATACAACAAATGTGAAACCACAATTCAATTATTTGCGACACTTTCAGCTCCACATAAAAGCACTAGCAATGAACGTCCTGTTTTGCTTTAAGCAACTGGCATTGATGGGGAAATGCTGATGCTTCTCTCCAGCGGGTCATGTGTTTGTGTCTATCATAAGTCCCACCAGGGTTTGTTTTGTACCAAAAATTACAGTTAAGAGTTAATTTGGTAATTGACATGGAATTGTGTAGTGACTGCTGACACATCACAAAGGTTCTGACTTTGCTGTCAGTCGATTATTTTTTTTTGTAGTTAATCACGTTTAATACCAGATTTAGAAAGTGCTGAAATTTGACACTATAGATCTGACACTATAAGTCTCGTAAACTCTCATCCTCCACAATATTAATCTGCCAGTAGACTGTGACTATTCACTTTGCTACAATCGTGAAGCCACGTTCATGATTCGTAGAAGGGCAGCAACATTACAAATGTCCCACCCTTCAAACCAGTGTTTATGCTGTATTAATGGTAAATGTGTAAATCACGATTAAGAAAAATGTTCAATGGTATGTTCTTACAGGTTTAATGAGATTCACCAGTTTGGTTTGTTGATCTCCAGGGATAGTGAATCTTTTTGAGATAATTTCCTTCTAATGACCCACATAAGTGGCGGTTAATTATAACTAGCAAATAAATCCCATGTACAAGGGTGTTCTTTTGACAAAATCAATCTGACGTTTCTGATAACCTACAATTGAGTCTTTCTCTGTTGTTTTGCAGTGAGGATTCAGATGACAAACTCTCCAAATCCAAAAATGATTCTGCGGGTAAATTGCTATTGTTTCATTGAAATTTAATCCATAAAGATTTGTAAAAAATTATTCAGTTCTAAAGTTATGTTGTCTGTTAGATGACTTGGGTAGTGATGAAGACAACAACTTTGGAGAGGAGGAAGATGGAGGAAGTGACTATGATGATAAAAAGGCCAAAAAGGCAAAGAAAGCAAAGGTGGAGAAGCCTGGCAAACGGTCACTGAAGAGGAAACGAGGTGGAGGTAAGCAACAACTAAAATTATGACCATAACTTTTTGCTATTAGCTATAAAGGAATGGTTCACCCATAAAGTCACCATTCACTTTCATTATATGGAAAAAGGATGTAGTGATGGTTACTTAGGATATCATTCTTGCTAACATCTTTTGTATTCCACTGAGGAAGAAAGTTACATAGGTTTAGAACTATCCCTATTAAGTTCCAACTGTTGGGGTGCATGTTGTTGATGTGCATGTTTATTTCTCTGCAGATGACAGTGATGATGATGATGATAAAGAAGTCAGCAGGAAACCCAGACAGGTGAGGCAGGCTGCGTCGAAGGCTGTGTCTAAACAGAGAGAAATCCTGCTGGGAGACGGAGGCAGTGAGGATGAGGATAAAGAAGAGGAAGAACAGCAGTTTGTGGACCGTGAGTGTCTAGCTTTAACTGTAACCTCGCAAATAAAAACCCTAGCAACTAGGGCTGGGTATTGATACAGATCTTTGGGTGTATTTTGGTTATAATGTCAGTTTTGCTTGCATGGAATATAAATTCTCCCTCAGCTAATGTTTTTAATGGTACAGGAGACAACTTTGTCCATTACAAAAATATGAATCTTCCCATTCTTATTTTATCATTAGTTTTTCATTTGTCACATTTTAGCTTTCTAAAATGTATATATTCCATGTGTGCCATCAATAAATATGATGTCTTAAAAGTTTCATATACAGTATTATATTGCATACATATAATATATATTACATGTTTATTGTACACATGCATAATTTGTACCATTTACAAGTATTTACATTGATTTGTAGAACAAGGTGTGTGAAATCTGAATATTTACCAGCCAATGTCTCATGACAGACATTTTTTGTCGCATAGATCAGAATTTGGTCCCATATAAGTCAATTAACTTGCATTGTAGAGGGTTAAGTAAAAAATCATTCTTGGAGTTTAGGAATCAATACAAATATTGTGATGCATCATTAAATCAAAATTTTTAACCCAGCCCTTCTACCAACACCCGAACAAGCATCTTCTCATCAACAAATTTTGCATGGTCAGACTACCGCTCCCTTATTTTCTACAGGAAAAGTAAATGTTTTCTTCACATTCACTATTTTCTCTGTTGCAGAAGAGTCAGGCAGCGACGAAGACTTCATGGTTGATGACGATGATGACAGTGACTACGGACGTTCCAAAAAGAAAGGCAAAAAAGTGATTCAAAGAGGAAGGAAAGTGGAGAAGAAAGAAAAGAAGTCTCCTAAACCCCGTCTTAAGGCCACAGGTAGCTACTGGCACTTTAAAGATAAAGGAGTTACAGTGTCCCCAAAACAAAGTATTTGAACACTTAAGTTACACTTAAAATGTCTGAATGTCATTGCATTCGATAACAAAATACTGAACCAAGTGACATCTGCAAACAAAGGACTCAAGCTTTTCTCAACTAGCTTCACTTTCCTGTGCCATTTTTGCATTAACTTTTAATCGACTGTTGTCAAGGTGATTTTTAGTGTGTCCTTTGTGTCCAAATACTTTTTTGGCCACTGCGCATGCATTGAGTAAAGAGAGTGTAATCTTTATGTACTTAGTTTGTTGGTTGACTCACATTGCATGTTTAAAAAAAGTTTGGTTGTTCTGGGAATACTTGAGTACTATCAGTGACATCTGTGGCATGCTGACGTTTACACACAGAAAACTAGGACTTGGTTGAAATATAGATTTTCCAAAGAATCCCGATCTTCATAACTTATTTTTTTATTAATATTTTTATCAAAAGCTAAAATGCAAGATGTATAACTAATGAAAATATATTCAGTAATTATTTTGTATTATATGTAACCAAAATATACACACAAGTCGATATCCAATCGAGAGCTTGTGAATTGGAATAGCAATACCCAGCCCTACAGAATTTTTTTAAATATATATATATATATATCGGCCACCCTGCTCTCTAGATATCAGAATTGAAGATTTCAATTCGATTATTGGTCGACCACTAATTATGTTTGAGCGTGATTTGTAATTATTAATTAGCATTAATTATGTGACTCAAATTAAATTAGAGAGCATTGGTGGAAGGAAAGATTTTCAGTGAATAACTTCTATTTCAGTCTGTTGCTTTCACAAAACTATAGTATGGCTTCAGAATATTTAATTGGAAAATATAATATAAAAAAACATCAGTTTTCATTCTATGGAAAAGAGTGGCTTGGAAATTATTAGGGGTGTAAATCGGACGTTTCATCACGATACGATCTTATATTGATTCTCTTGGCTTGCGATCCGATATTTGCAGATACTGCAAAGTCTGTCACAATTTCGGCAATCAATGTTCTGATATTATGTGCCTATTTTGCACATTCAATTAAAAAATATAAATTTGAATATTTTATTGAGCTCTCTGAAATGTGTATCCTGATGGGATACTCATTTTTTTAATGTGGGACATCTTCAACAAACCAAAGGACTTCAGATGTTGAAAAATAAAAATCTCACAAGTGATCATCAGTCATTTGATTACAGTTGAATCCAGTTAAAAGTACTTAACCATGACTTGTTTCCAACTTCCACAGTTGTAGTAAATAATTCTGTTACAGTTAACTGGGATAAATGTTAGTAAGGGTGTTGATGTGTAGATGTATAAACTCTTATAACTGGAAATAACTTATATGCTGGAGCATAGAAGTTGTAGTTTAATACTCAATCTTTAAACACATCTTGAGATCCTTTAGTTCCCATTTGTGCTCCTTCAAGTGTTTTGAACTTAACATGTCTGTTGTGGGTTGTTTTCTTCACTGTATAAACTGTGCGTTGCTCATACAGCTGAAATTTCACTTACTGCCCTCAGGAGTAAACGGGTGGTATTTAGCTTGCCGTTCTTATTATGGTGCGATTTAATTGCGTAAATTTTTTAACGTGTTATTTTTTTTTTGTCAAATTAATCGCACTGAATTAAGGCGTTAAATCGACAGCCCTAATAAATATATATATATATGCGCGCGCTGTAGTTCTATTTTGGAGAATATAATTATGACAGTCCAGTGTGAGATAATAGATTAATAAAGTGCAGTGCTGGTGTGTATTGATCATGAGAGATGAAGTGTTCAAAAGTCTGATTGCTTGGGGGAAGAAGCTGTCATGTAGTCGGCTGGTACGGGTCCTGATGCTGCGATACCATCTGCCTGATGGTAGCAGTAAGAGCAGCCCATGATTCGGGTGGCTGTCATCTCTGATGATTCTCTGAGCTTTTTTTCACACCACCTGTTATAGATGTCCTGGAGGGAGTGAAGCTCACCTCCGATGATGTTACTGGCAGTTCGCACCACCCTTTGCGGTTGTTGGCGGTGCTATTGCCGTACCATCAATAGCATGATGCTCTACAGTACTAGTGTAGAACCGTGTGAGGATGTGGTGGTTCATTCCAAACTTCCTCAGCCGTCTGATGAAGAAGAGGTGCTGGTGAGCCTTCTTCACAATGGCCTCAGTGTGGACTGTCCATGTGAGTTCCTCAGTGATGTGGACACCGAGGAACTTGAAGCTGTTGATTCACTCCACCGGTGATCCATTAATGGTGATGGGGCCGAATTAATCACACATGTGAGCTCACATTTTAAGGAGCATACAGTTGATGTGCTCGCACAGATCTTGTCACTGGTCTGGAGCTCGAGTTTCATGGGAAGCATGGTTAACGCGCGTGCATGTATAGCATCGCGCAATTTGGCTTCAAAGACCCGCGTTCATCCGTGTCCCACATGAAAAGCGTATTTAGCACTCGTAAAATTAAATGAATGTAATATGGTTGCTTCATCGCCTGATGGAAATGCGTACGGACATGGCTGACCGAGTATTAAAATAAAGGTGCATCTTAAAAGAAATGTATATCGAAATTTACCTGTTGTATCAATAACATTGTAATGTTGGTTATTGGATTGATGCATCGATCACAATCGATGGATCATTACACCCCTTTTGTGTTCCACGATAGAAAGTCATACATATTTTAAAACAACTTTTAAGGATAAGTAACTAATTAACAAATGTAAAAAAAAATCTGACCTGTATCTACATTTCATTTGTTTAAATTATCAACCATATGAACGAAACCCCCCCTTTTTGCTCTTTGTTTGTCCTTCAGTGAACCCCAGCCCTGCAAAAGGTAAAGGGAAGGGTCGCCCCAGCGCAGCTAAAGCACTGGAGAAATCCTCGCCTAAAGACGATGAAGAACCTGAAAGCCCTCTGGAAGACGAGGAAGATGATGAGGTGGAGAAGAAAGAATCTCTGCCCAAAAAGACAAAGGAAGATGCCCATGAGGATGATGATGATGAAGAGGAAGAAGATGGTTCAGAGGAGGCTCCATCCGGGGAAGATTAGCCATGTTATTAACAACTTCCCCTTCTCTTTCTCTTAACACTTTTTTTCCTTTTTTTTTTTTTTTCTAGTTATATTCTTTTGTGTGTGTTTCTTGTGGCCTGGCTCAATAGTTTGAACTTTTTTTTTTTTTTTTCTCACATTGCCTATGATTTCCATATCACAAAGGACATTTCCCCAGAACTTGTGATCATATATATCTATATATATTATTGAGTAAAATGTGTCCGAATGTATTGATGGGTAGCATATATAATCTCATGGGAAACCCATTTTCCAACTAGTAGGGTTGGTGCTCGCCCAGGGAAATAACGATGATCTGCTCCCAAAAACTTGGTCAGCCTTTGCGCAAAAGCTCATATATTTGTTTTCATAACATTTTTAAAACTTATCGTCCACTGTCATTGTTGTGACCAATCATTAGGCCTTATTCATGACAAAGTCAATTTGTGCTGTCAGTTCAATGTGGCAATTTAAGTAATGCACCTCTTTCATGAAAATCTGTATGTAAATCTTTCATAATACCATTCTTACGTGAATTGCGTAAAATCATTTGTAATACGATTTCTGTGTGAGTTGTAGGTAAAACAGACAATTTTGCATAACTGTGGTTTATGAACAATTTACACAGAGATTTTTGTTACATTTCATGAACAGGCCCATTGTTACATAAATTGTCTTATTTGATTTGTTAGTTGCATTCTTTATGTAAAGTTTCTTTTATTTTTATGTTGGAACCTTATTCTGAACTATTTCTACAGGAATTTTCATGCATGAGGCCCAATTAGTTTGCTGTGTCGTGACATCTCTAGAAAGGCATTTGTTACACAATTTCACAATTTAATTTTTTTTGTTCGAATTTGAGGTGTTTTTTTCTGTTACTGTTGGCCAGGGTTCTCCCTTATCCCAGGACTTAAGTCGTTTTGTATTTATTCAATGTGCGCTACTAGCTCCTTTTTTAACCTCGATCAACCGCTGAAGATGGAGAAACGCATCTACACCGAGAACTAATGCTCATGGTTTGAGAATAACTTGTACCATATTACCCTATCGATCCCCAGTTTGAACTATACCATTATGCATTTTGATATTTCAAAGGAATATTCCAGGTTCAGATCAAGATTTTGGTATGCTGTTGATTACCACAGAAATTATTCGAAACTCATTCATAGTTAGCACTTATAATGGAAGTCAATGGGGCAAGTGCACAATGGTTGCCCCATAGACTTCCATTGTAAGTGTTTCGACACTTGTTTTGTTTGTTTTTACAAACTGAGCTACGAATCCAATTTTCAGTGGTAATCAACACTTTGCTGCAAAAAGAGCTTAACTTTAAGGAATTGCATTAATTTAGCTCTGTCCTCCTATAATGTGGGTTTGTTTGCCCCTTTTTTTCTTCTTCTTCTCCTTTCTTTGTCCACTGTCATCTCGTATAAAGGCTGCAGTACGAATGCTATCATCTCTTTTGTCAAAGGAGGCATGCATGAGCGTGGTGAGACCGGTCCTGAAAAGCAGTTAATTGTACGGAATGTGAATTTGAGGTCGCACGCACTGTTGCCACCTTACGAAGCCTTTTTTAATTTTTTTATATATATATACATATATATATATATATATATATATATTAGTGCACCGCAAAGTTAAGCATTACAAATCAGTGCTAGCTATGACACATACCTGATTTGTCCGGAGATTGTATTGCCGAATGTTGGGGGGGGCTCTTCAATTAAGCAAATTACGTTTCAAGTCAAATATTGTTGCTATTGGATCGCCCTGGAACAAATACATTTGTAATGTCATGACAGAGATTGGCATATTTGCGCTGTGATGATGGAGAAGAATTGTACCATTCATACCTTATGTGTGTTTGCTCGTAAAATATATATCTGTTGCTGCTTGTTTTTAATTTTCAGACACACATGATGTGTATCCTGTGATGCATTTTAAGGGGCTTTTCCGTCTGCAGTGCATAAATGGCATCCTGACATGGGTCGATCCTTCTGCCAGGCATCTCTGAATATTTTCCATTTATGCTGTCTAAATTGGTTTTTAACCTTGCAGTCCAAAAACACGTATGAATGTTTTGTTTTGTGCTTTTAAATTTTTTTTTTTTTTTTTTCTCCAGATTTTTTTTTTGTAATGTTTGTTTTTTTAAGAAAAGAAATAAAATGTATCTTCATTTTAATGACAAACTTTGTGTGTCTTTTACTGGGATAGACTGCCTTTCTTCTGGACTACATTTTTATATATTAAAATATTTACATTTTAAATTATTATTATTATTTAAGCACTTATTGTGAGTTGGCATTTCACTGCTCACAATTTCAAAAAGAAATCCGTTATCATATATGATACAATAACCATTAGTTCTTAATCAAAATGTGTGTTCATTGCAAAGGTCACTACTATTAGTTCCTTTAGTGGTTATACTGTAATTCCTGTTTCCACATTGTTAAATGATAACATTATTGAATCACTGATTTAGCCAGTTTTAGGAGGTTCTTGATGCTTCTGTATGCTTGTCTGACTCCTATCTGTTCACTGGAAAACACTTTTGAGAGGAACTTTTTTCATCATGAAATGCACTTTGAAAAATCTGTAGAATGCTGTCACTGGCAGGCTCTGCATGCAATGACACCAGATAACACTAAAAATAGGGTCTCTATTCAATGCAGGAAAATGCCAGTCACTAAGTAAAGCAACAACATTTTTACACCATTCTACCTGATTGGTTGTGATTCACATTTATTTTTATCACTCATTTCATCATATATGAACAGTTGTTACTGTATGCCTAACATTCATACACATGGTGTCACTGTTTTCACAGTTTAAAACCAGATTGCCTTGAGCACATTTTTTGTTGTTGTCTGGAAGTCAGTGATTTAATGCAAAGATATGTTAAGCATATTTTATTAAAAATTTCTAAAGATTAAGCATCTTTTGAAAATTCACTATTGTAACTAGTTTCTGTAAAATACCATTACAAAAGTTCTTGCTACTACAGTAAAACTAGTAGGACCGAGTTAGACTAGAGTTGTGCATTTTGAGTGAGTTTTTGGGTATTTAGACCTTTTTACCAATCCTCATAAATCATATACGTTTGAAATCATAAAGTCTCAAGAATCAAACTTAGGTGTGCATTTTTTAAAATATATGAAAACCAGATGAAATTACAATTATAAACTCTAGGTGGCTGCAAAGAGCTTCTTATTCATCCCTGGTTGAAGAAATTATTTCTAGGTTTTGTCAAGTTCTGCATTTAGATTTATATGCAGAACTAGGGCTGTCGATTTAACATAAACATTAATTCAGTGTGATTAATTTGATTAAAAATAACGCGCTAAAAAAATGTACGCAATTAATCGCAATGCCCCAGACCCTAAAAAAAGGATTCCTGAGAAATGCAAGCTTGTAGTTCCACCTGTTTACTCCAGAGGTCAGTAAGTGAAACTTCAGCTGTATGGGCAACATGCAGTTTATACAGTGAACAAAACAATCATCCAGCAGCAGCACAACACAAACATGTGTTATGTTCTTGTGTTCAAAACACTTGATGGAACCACTGATCTATCTATATAATATATATAGATAGATCAGTGGATGGAACAGAAATTCGAACTAAGGGATTTCAAGATGTGTTCTAAGTATTAAACTATATTTAACTTGACACAGTGACCTAAAAACTTTTATGTTTATGACGCAACACTTTACGGGAAGCTACACAAGCATGTCTGACACAGGTGTAAATTAACAGGTCCTTAAACAAGCCCTCATAATAAATCTCAAACTGATTGACAAATTCACTTGTGAAATGGATTGCTTTGAACTGTATACCAATGACTGACTTATGATCAATAATATGGTAGTAAACAATACATTGTATTCTAAAGCCGCTTTTTGTATTGTCTTATCAATGATTAACTCTTCTGCCACAATAATGTAATGCATTTTAATTACCTGAATATTTTTTATTTTATATATATATATACGTTTTAAATATTTAAAGATAACTACGTATAATTATTTCATCATTATCTATTGAATTATTGTTAAATGAGGGGCTTTCTCAGCAAATATTTGTATATGCGATTAAATGCGATTAATTAATCGGGACAAAATGTAATTAATTTGATTACAAATTTTAATCGGTTGACAGCCCTAATTTAAACATTATCAAATAGTACTTTTGTCAAAGTTTAGCATTTTGTTTGGTTTGTTTGAGGTTATTATTTCAGTTTTTGCAATAATGCCATATTATTATTACTGTCAACCCTGAATAAGGACCAAATGTCTCCACAAGGATAGTAAAACCTGAGATCACCTACCTTGTGGGCCCCAGCCAGCGGTCCCCACAAGGGAAATGGGTTATTAAACATACTAAACAATGTCTTTTTGAAAATGCAAAAAGGTTTCTGTGAGGGTTTAGGGTTGAGGGGATAGAAATTATCGTTGGATCTATATAAAGTCCAAAAAAAGCATGGAAGTCTATGGAGAGTCCCCACAATGATATAAAAACAAGTTTGTTTGTGTGTGTGTGTGTGTGTGTGTGTGTGTGTGTGTGTTTTGCACTCTTGATGTTTGCTAGTCTCACCCCTTCATGTCTGTGTGTGCTTTGTGGCTGTTGTTTTAGATTATATATATAATTAATTATGCAAAAAATAAATTCCCATTCATTTCCATTCAAACTTTAGATTTTTTTCTTCTTCTACCACTTTGAATGATCAAATCACATGTTTTGTTTGTGTGTTCAGATATGAAATGGACGAAAGTTCTTGAAAGAAAATAAAATTGAACTGCCCACTTCATTTTTTGTGTCTATTTGTCTGTTCTTGTCCTTTGATTACCATCCTTTCACTTAAGACCTGTTGACATGTCGAGCAGACAGCGGTGTTCTGCAATGATTTTAAATATTTGTACTGAATAAATACAACTTTATTACACAATGATATACAACTATATTTCCACATTTATTGTCACAACCTTCACCTGTCACAGAAACACTATCAGACTTACATATTAATTAATATTTTAAATGTATTAAACATATTACTTTAGTGCAAATAATGTACTTAAAAGTAATTACTTTAATCAAAATTTTCAGTTACACTACTTTTTGATTCAAAGTATTTAGATTACAGTAACACATTACTTTGTAATCATATACAATCAACACTGGTAGAAACCATGTTTTTGTTTTTTGGTGGAAACCATGGTTTTACTGCATCAACCCATGGTTAATTTTGTGGTCACTATGGTTTTACTGCATCAACCCAAGTTAATTTTGTGGTCACTATGGTTTTACTGCATCAACCAATGGTTAATTTTGTGGTCACTATGGTTTTACGGCATCAACCCATGGTTAATTTTGTGGTCACTATGGTTTTACTGCATCAACCAATGGTTAATTTTGTGGTCACTATGGTTTTACGGCATCAACCCATGGTTAATTTTGTGGTCACTATGGTTTTACTGCATCAACCAATGGTTAATTTTGTGGTCACTATGGTTTTACGACATCAACCCATGGTTAATTTTGTGGTCACTATGGTTTTACTACATCAACCCATGGTTAATTTTGTGGTCACTATGGTTTTACTGCATCAACCCATGGTTAATTTTGTGGTCACTATGGTTTTACTGCATCAACCCATGGTTAATTTTGTGGTCACTATGGTTTTACTGCATCAACCAATGGTTAATTTTGTGGTCACTATGGTTTTACTACATCAACCCATGGTTAATTTTGTGGTCACTATGGTTTTACGGCATCAACCCATGGTTAATTTTGTGGTCACTATGGTTTTACTGCATCAACCAATGGTTAATTTTGTGGTCACTATGGTTTTACGACATCAACCCATGGTTAATTTTGTGGTCACTATGGTTTTACTGCATCAACCCATGGTTAATTTTGTGGTCTCTATGGTTTTAGGACATCAACCCATGGTTAATTTTGTGGTCACTATGGTTTTAGGACATCAACCCATGGTTAATTTTGTGGTCACTATGGTTTTACGACATCAACCCATGGTTAATTTTGTGGTCTCTATGGTTTTAGGACATCAACCCATGGTTAATTTTTGGTACGGCATCTACCATGTTATTGGGTCTTTGTAGGACATCAACCCATGGTTAATTTTGTGGTCACTATGGTTTTACGACATCAACCCATGGTTAATTTTGTGGTCTCTATGGTTTTAGGACATCAACCCATGGTTAATTTTGTGGTCACTATGGTTTTACTACAAATACCATGGTTAAACTAAGGTTACTGTTGTAAAACCATTGTTAATTTTTGTAAGGTTGTTATATATCTAAAAAATATTTTCTTCTTAGCTTCAATGTAGTTCGCTACTTTTTGTTAGTACCTAGAGTGTAGTTACTTTTATTAAAGTGGAGCTTGACTGTAGTTTACCCACTTTAAGTTATGAGTAGCTTGAAGTTTGGGAAGCTACAGTTTCAAAGTCACTTCCCCATCACTGCTGAAATAAACGATTTCTTTCTTAAATTTAGGGTTAGGTTAAATACGACCCAGACATGTTCTTGGAAGGTTTGGCTATAAAATGTACACATTCTCTTATACATATAGGCTATTTAATAGAATATTTGTATTGGGTATATACTGTAAGCTATTTAATATACATATCATTTTAACATAATTTATTATTGTTGAATTTTGATTTAATAAAAGTTAATCTATGGATAATTTTAGAAACTTGTTGATGTAGCAACATAATTATGGACCTATTATTGGTACCATTAAAATACCTTAGCTTATATAATATATATAGCCCATACGTGATATATATACATAAAAGGAAATATTGTATTAAAAAGGAGACACACCTTTTGTGACGTACTCAAGTACACCAACTCATTATTAATATGGAAAAAACTCTTTAAGAATGTGGAATGGCAAGCAATGTCTTTACGATGAGGCTTTCCAGTCGCATGTGTGTTCACACTGTTTACCCTCCCACTTCCTGCTACACAATTGGAAACTGCTCCTCAACACCGTAATGATGTCAGTACTGTGTTGCACATGTTCACATGGGAACCAAGACAGACAATAAATTACCACAAAAGAGGAATATTGAGATTTGACTTTACACTGTATTTACAGAAGGAAGAAAAACGTATGTATTTCAACTTTTGTATACTGTTAACTTTTACGACAGATTATTTCATGACATAAGACTCAGTGCACCTGTGGTTGTCAAACAAAAAAATTATTTATTGATATTGGTAACTGATGTTGGTGCAGTACATACCATGTATTTCTGAGAGCTAAAATAGTTGACAAATAGTTGTGACTATTTCTGTTCCTTTACAACAACAAAATAGAGAGATAGAGAAATAGGTATTTATAACTTAACTGTAAAAGTAAATTAATAAATAACTGTTAAAACTGGTTAATTTGCATATATTAATTGGGGATTCTTTAAATAATAAAACTAAACAAAAGGTTCAATGAGACTAATTCAGTTTATCTTAGGTGTATTCGTACAATTACCAGTGCTCTCAGTACCTGAAGTGACAAACGTCGTGTCAGGTAAGATGTGGCTTGCGTGAGTGCTTTTACCTGCCTTAAACATGTTTTATACAACACAGGTTATCCTAACGACTTTTTTACTTTCAAGCAAGGCATGTGTCAAATGTATTGAGTTAACAGGAAAATAAAAGGGAGTACCTAAATTCAAATGTATTTGTGCATGTTGCATCTAAAGATATGACTGCTTCCTTCCCGTTAATCTCTCAACGTGCTGTTAGAAGAGGAATTTAGCGGTTAGTCATCTTAAAAGTTCACAAGAAAACATTGTGAACTTAAGTGACCTCACAGTATATCTATACAAAATCAAGATTTTAGGATTATAAATTAACTGAGCTCTGCAACATATGCAAATAGTGTAATAGTGTCTTAAAAAGACAAAACTTTTCTATTAGAGGGAATCTCACAAAAACATGCATAATTAAGCACATCTGCCACCAAATTATCATTACTGTAATGCGTGTACGGTCGGACATTTTACTTTTGAGTTCTTTGTCATTTCCATTAGTTTTAGTGGTGATAAGCAACTAACTCATTTTCAGAGGTTCCATTTTGGCGTGAAAAACAAACCTGCCATTTTCTTGATGGGTTTTGTGAGATTCACCTGTTAAGTGAAATGTGAGACTTACTGTATGGTTTACTAAATGGACTACATTTAAATGGGCGTCAATTCCAATGTATCTGTAGTTCATGCCAATGTGAAGTTTATGGGGATCTCACATTTCTCCAACCAATGGAGAACGAAAATATCACTTAAGATCACCAGTCACTTAAACTGGAAATGACTAAAGAGAACAACGTACATTGTCTTCCACAAACGGATGACTTGATTGTTGTAGGCTACTTGAAATCAAAAGCAATGCAAAAAGTGAAACTGGCAAAGTGAAGAAATTGCACACACCATGGGAAAATCATGTCACATATGGTGTTTGATGATATTAATGTCTATTAAAATTTTTATAACAATCAAGATGATATTGTTATCGGTAATATTGGATCGTTTTGAATAAATGCAAATTGTGTTCCTGTAGCCAAGGTTATGGGTTTGATTTCCAGGGTATGCACATACAAGTCAAATGTATAGCTTAAATGCATTTTAAGTCACTTTGGATAAAAACAACTGCCAAATGTATAAATGGAAATGTGGTACATCCACCATAATCTATGAAAAACCTGCTTTAATAAGATTTGCCGTGATTAGCAAATAGACCCACGTAAAATAAAATGCATGATCTCTCTTTAAAGTCAAAGATGATCGGTTGTAGAGTGTTAAGAAAGTCATTATTACTTTATATGTACAGAACAAACACAGAGTATGTGTTTATGCCATCTGCTCTGTGTTGACTAAAGGGGTGTCATATTATGTACTCACACATCCTGGTACTCAGTGGACACAATCACATGCTTGAAAATCAGCATCAGCAAGTTTAGTTGTTTTATATCCCACTAAAATGTAGTTATGGTCAAGCATAAACCTAGCAATGCAAGGTCATGGGTTCAATTCCAGAAAACACACATACTGTATAGACATAATGTTGGATATATGCATTAATGCTGAGAGTATTTAGGGAGGTCAGATGGCTAAACAACTTGTTTCACCATTGAAGAGGAAAGAAAAAAAGAGATAAAAGAGTGGAAAATCTGGACATGCATGGCAGGATCTCGCAGTTGTTCTTGATTAATGCATTAACGTTTGGCCTGGAGGTATGCCTGGCTGCTGGGACCATCTACATCCCTCCAATGCTGCTGGAGGCAGGAGTAGAGGAGCACTTCATGACCATGGTTCTGGGTAAGTGACTCAACAGGTGGGCTGATATAATGAACATTTATTAGTGGTGTTTATGCAAAAAAGTAAAAAGGAAAGCACTGCAATTATTATAACAGCCAATATCTAAGTGATTATATCACAAAAACAGTTTAAAGCGGAAACATAACTAAAGAAGGAAAAGTTTGTTAAGACAAACTTTGATGTTGGCTTGACAACGCTTTGTCTAAAGGTTAAAGTTTGATGTTTATGCAGTCATTACAATAAAATAAAAAGCCAGAAAAGCTAGCTTGCAAGAAAGATAGTGAGACAGACTGATCTTGATAGATAGACAGACATATAGCAGTGTTGTAGTCAAGACCACCTTAACTGAGACCAAGTCAAGACCAAGACCAGAGTGTATCGAGACCGAGACAAGACCAAGACTTTGAGGGGTTGAGACCAAGTCGAGACCAAGGCAGGGTGAGACCGAGACAAGACCAAGACTTTGAGGGGTTGAGACAAAGTCAAGACCAAGAGTCCCACACTGCATGACACACTTACGATATTATGTGGAACACACGCAAAACATAGGCACTCCTCAAATTGATCTTAAAGATCCACATTCTGTAAAATCACCCACAGAAAAAAAATTAAGTTTCCTCTTCATTCACCTCTTTTATTGTCATGTGTGTGTATCAGTGTACCATGAGAAATGTCTTGATAAAATAATCAAAACGTATTGAAGAGATGAATTTTCCTTAGTTTTCTATGAGCAAACAAATACAAACAAACACTAAAGAGCTAAAATCAACTTAACCATCTTTATTCAACACTCCTTTTCCAAGTTTTACCATCCACCTAAAACAATAACATTTTTGGGCAAGCATCACATCAGGTTTTCTGGACGACTCTTACCCTAGAAACCAACATTAAGTACAGAATATATCAAACAATTATTCAATACTCAAGTCTTCACTTTTCTCTGTCTTTTCTTATACAATATAGTAAGTTTTTGTAAGCCTTGTATAAATGTGTGCAATTTGCTAACCACATAGCTAAATCTAGAAAATAGAACAAAGAATACTAAACATTAGCAAAGCAGCTTATTTCAAATAATAATATATAAATAAGTCATATTTTCATAAAAGTGGAGGCATATTACTTGATCTCCACTCTCTGCTGTCCCATCTCTAGCTCTCTCACCCAAGTGAGGGAGTGTTACCCCGGCGTGTAGCGTTTATGTCGGAGCTGATATTAGCTAACGCTGGTGTAACATAACTTTATATACATTAGCTACATAGCTTTATGTGGACTGTCTTGTCATTGCTTGTCAAAGGTCATTTGGGAACAACAATTTATCACTACATGCCGTGTCCCCTCAATCTGTCATAAAGTTAACATTCCAGTGTCAGATGCTCGGAAGATGACGTTAAAAGAAACAAAACTGCAATGCTCCCGATAGCTTAGCGGGTGTTTGACTGTCACCAGAGATGTGTTTAAATTTCCACACGACTTTCCAAGTTGTAATTACGACTTCATGTGGCATTCCATTGCACTTTTACCAGTAGGAATTTGGAAAATCCCACTTTCAGAATTGAATGGAATGGAGCAAGAGGCAGATTGCTAACGTTAGCTAGCTAGCTTTGCTAACATCGCTTACACTTAGCTTACCTTTATCATGCTTTACTATGTTTGATGTGGTCCCAGCCATCTCTTTAAGCATTGCATTGCATAATTTACATACTGATGTGTGTTTTAATTTGGACACTTTTTGACAGATGAATTCTCCATGTTTTCTGTCTGTCTTAGTAGTGTGAACTCGTAGTGTTTGAAATTCGGCTATGCAAAAACGCAAAAAACATAGTATGAGGTCACAGATGCCAGCGCTAATTGGATAATGAAAGAAACAGCAAAGTTGTGTCTTTTCCGATTTGTAGATTTGTTCTTGCAAATTAATTCTTTCAACAACACAGCAAATCCATTTTTTATCATTTATTTATTTACTGCATTTTCCGGAAATAAAGTCACACCGGGTCAAAATCGTGTTGTTGATAGAGAAAATAAAAGCATGTTGCATTGACAGAGGTTGGATCCAGCAGGCACTATGACCCGAGAGCAGCCGCCCGGCCGGTTCAGATGTCAAACATGCTCCTTGAAGATTACAGTACCTTAGAATCTACACATCGAATCACAGAGTTTTTGGACATATTTAAAACAGTTTTAGTAATCGGGTGTAACAATTTCTCATATTCGGTTTCATGAGATAAACATGACAAGTAAACCACATTTGTTCATAACATCTGTAACTCTATGCTGTGCACCAATACACAACTTTTAGTCTTTGAGTAAAACAATAGACCTGTTGTATTCTATACATGCATTCGGTTCACTGACTGAATGTTTTTACTACAAGTGTGATGATGAAGCATAATTTTGTGAGCATGTGAGGAGTTGCTTTTGACAGCGGACTAGTTTGTTAGAACAATAATGTTTTCATAAAATACTTTATAATGGAAAATATACTGAATTGGTAACTTTAAAACTCTTCTACCGTCTCTATCCCTTCACTAAATTCCATGGCACACCTGACAATCTTTCATGGCACACTAGTGGGCACATTGGTTGGGAAACACTGGTTTAGGTATGCCAAATTGTATTACAGAAGATTTGTCTGACATCTCTCAGACAGCCACAGTTTCTACTCCCTTTCTTGGAGTGCGTGTGAATGCGGGCGGTGGAGTGACAGCCTTTAACAGTAACAAAAATAGTCTAATAATATAAAAAATGAGTCACGTTATTGTTCGCATTTGAAGCAGGAAGTAATGATGTTAACAAATAAATCAGACAATGCACAGGCAATTTAGTGATATCCCTGCAGTTGTGGTCTTGAAATAAAATCCTGAGTCCTCTTTGCTAAGACCGAGACAAGACAGGGTAAAAATGGTCTCGAGACCAAGACCGATCTCGAGTACTGCAACACTGATGGATGGATGGATGGATGGATGGATGGATGGATGGATGGATGGATGGATAGATAGATAGATAGATAGATAGATAGATAGATAGATAGATAGATAGATAGATAGATAGATAGATAGAGCAACTTAAAGCAGATCAAAGGCCTTGTGTAGGTTTTTAATAGAGAGTGTTCTCAAAAGTCTCCATTTTTAAAGGAGGAATACGCTGTTCTAGTGTGGATGAGAGGCGTAAATGTAGCCAAATTAATGCATTTTCAAATGAAAATATATAAGTGTGGACATGACCTAAGTCAGAAAAGTCTGAAGCAGGTCTATGCCAAGCTTGGTGGATGGAGCTTGTAAGCTCTAGAAGAAGTTACAGTTGATCTAGGTTTAGGGATTTTGGAAAAACCTGAAGAATAACAGTATATTGGCTTAATTATATAATTAGAAAGTCGAGACTTTCCCTTTTGCTTTATTGGATGAAACTCAAAATATGTTTCTTGGTTAAACTGACTCAAAATGATGGTCAGGTCACATTCTATTCCAGTATATTCTTGTTATATAGGTAACATAAGCAAAGTTGATGATCACTGAGGAATTAGATTTCTAACCCTATTTATGTATGCATATTTATAAATGTTCTACGATTTCATTTTATTTGTTACATTTTTCAGGTTTGGGGCCTGTGCTGGGGTTGATCTTTGTTCCATTGATTGGCTCGTCAAGTGATAGTTTGAGAAGTAAATATGGTCGTCGACGACCCTTCATCTGGGCATTGTGCATGGGTGTCCTTCTTGGACTCTTGATCATCCCTCAGACGTCCACCCTCGTTACCCTGTTTACAACACAAGAAAGCCATTGGCTGGAGGTCCCACTACTGGTTCTTGCCATCTGTTTGATGGAATTCTGCGGCCAGGCCTGCTTCACTCCTTTGGAGGCCCTGGTATCAGATCTCTTTCCTGGTGAAGATGAGAGCCACAAGGCCTTCTCTGTGTACTCCCTAATGCTCAGCCTGGGTGGATGTGTGGGCTACCTGCTACCCGCAGTTGACTGGACCACTTCGGATACTGTGGTCTACCTGGGTGGTCAAGAAGCCTTCATTTACGTTGTGCTTACCTTTATCTTTCTTGGTTGTTTGATGGGTACAACCTTTATCTCTGAAGAGCACACTGATAGAAAAACGGTCGGAGAAGTGGAGGTATCAAGAAAGCCTGCAAAAACTAAAAATTGTTGGAACCCCTGTGCAGGATTCCACAGGGTTCTTTTCTGCCGAAGAACTCTCTCTAGTGTCCTATCTGTGTTTCCGCGACTCTACACGCTCTGCAGTCATATGCCAAAAGTCATTGCAAGGCTGTTTGTTGCTGAGCTGTTCAGTTGGATGGCCCTTATGTCCTTTATGATGTTTTACACAGACTTCATCGGAGAAGGACTGTATGATGGGGTGCCCAGTGCAGAGCCTGGTTCCCCTGGAAGGATACGCTATGACGAAGGTGCAGTTATACCTATAATATTTACACTTACATATATTTTAGCCTTTTCTTTTAGACTTAGACTAAATTTAGATGTCTATTGACCCGCTCCCCCATTCAGATACCAAACATCCCGTATAGAAGGCACTGTGTCCCTCAATGAAGCGGCAAAAAGCTCAAGCATTGCATATTCACATGATGAAAAGTTGTCAACCTTACAGTGAATACAAATGCTGATAAAATATAGCTGGAATGCACTGTAAGTGATTTAGACATAAACAACAGCGAAACGAATAAATATAAATGTATTGCTATTTTTTATGGAAAATTATTTGTGTTACATTGCATTACCTTATCTCGCCATCATGCTCTCTCTCTTAAAATTGGTAGTGCCCGTTATATTTTTTTTACCGTAGACAACTGTTTGTTCGCATAGTTTCCTTGCAAAGTCTACACCCCTGTATAGACATCATGCCACTTGCCGTGTGCTTAAAGGTCCTGTAAGCAATTTTAGCTTTTCTGGAACTTCCACGAGACTGAGCTGTAAAATTAGACATGCCCACTTTTTCCAAAACACCACCCTCCAAAGATAGTGTTGAGACCGTCACTGAACAGTAGAGCAGTGCATCTCCTCAAGGTTGTCAAACACAACAGAAGCAAAATTGTAAAACATTACATTAAACACTTCTGATGATCATTTGATTAAGTTATTTACAGAATTGTGTGCCTCTTTGCCACTCCAGGTGTACGAATGGCGAGTCTGGGACTTTTTCTGCAATGTGTGACGTCTGTGGTCTTTTCGGTGGTTATGGAGCATATGGTGTTGCAGTTTGGTGCTAGGAAGCTGTATCTGAGCAGCGTGGTGATCCTGGCAGTGAGTACAGCTATCATGACCGTCTCTCGCAACATTACATTAGTCACCATTATGGCTGCTGCAACAGGATACACCTTCTGCACCCTGCAGATTCTGCCCTACACGCTAACATGCCTTTACCACTCTAACACACAGGTAAGGGGTTTAATTACAAGTGATAGTTTCTTCCATGTTTAGGGATGATGATCATAAGGATTTCATACACATGCGTTTGCAAAGATGCAAACGTTAAGTACAGGGAGATGTACGTTTTTTAGCCTCTCTAGTCCTAAGCAATGTGTTTATAGGAGTACATTAGTTAAACATAGTTTGAAACTTTGAAAACCGTGTATTGAGATCCTAGCATGGTCTAGATGTTTTTAAGCACAAATGCGCATCTGCTGCATGCTCATTCATTTGACAAGGTGTGTTGCCTTTTCAGCTAGGGTGCTGAATGCCCCCTACTGCATCAAGGTGGTACATCAAACTTGATTGCTCCGACAGTCTGACAATTCTTTATTACAGAATTACGTACAGGTCGGGGACATGATTAATTGCGTACATTTTCTAACACATTATTTTTCATATAATTAATCACACTAAATTAATGTATTAAGTCGTCAGCCCTAGTAACAACACAACTCTGTTCCGTGATGCCGGCTGGTCCATAGGGGGGTGCTGTATCGCAAACTAAGTTAACGCTTAAAACTTTAAATTCCTCAGAGTCAGGCATATGTGGTATCATTTGAAATCTTAGAATCTGAACTTTTCATAGAACAACAACATTTATGCAATTTTGTTACATTAAATAACAAAATTAGAGCTGAAATAATTCGCATTGCAAATAAGCAGCATCTAAAGATAATGTGGTAGAAATATTAATCTAATATATTCTTTCACGTAGCACTTACTTGGACAAGTCATACATCAAATGAAAGCTCTCATTCTCAGAAATGTTAAAATATTTTGTTATCCTTATTCCACAGTTCAAATTGTTTCACAAGAATCACAAAATGAAATATGATTTTTGTAAGACGTCAAATAAAATCGTCTCTTTTATTTGCCAATAACTGCTGCTTTCAAACCCAAGTAGCCACAAACTTCATATCTGCTCTTACGTAAGGCAGTTTTCAAAATTATTATTTTTTTCATGCTATTTCTAAGATGTTCAGAACAATATATGCAGTCCAGCATGAAAAGCATGCTAAACAAATCATCTGGAAAATATGTTATTGACTATTGGTGATAAAACCATCTAGTCCAGCTTCTGAGCTTATAGTCCACTCAGAGGACGAGATATTCGACGAAACAATGGGGGTGATGAATTAACTGAAAATTAGACTGAATATCTATGGACGAGCACATCTGTGAAGGCTGAGATCCGTTAGAGCAGTGGTTCTCAACCTTTTTTTTGATGAACACCTCCTTCATTCCCTTCATCTACAGAGCCATACAGGTGCATTAGCGGAGGTTGTGGATCTTGCCTGTGTATTTGATGCTGCTAAACCAGATACTTCAGATGCGTCGCTAGACTTCAGATGAACCAACCCGTATAATTGAGAACCAACTGATATACACCAAATCTAGATAAACTTTTTAATGCAAAGAGGAACTTGATGATAGATTTGATTATTATAACTGATAAACGCCCCCCATTTGTAACCTAACGCACCACTTTCTTCTTTGAAAGTCCCCATTGAGAACCCCTGCATTAGAGCACCACCTACATTTCAGATCTGCATATCGTGATGGAAGTTGATAGAGGGAAAAAAAAAAAATCCTAGTACTTGCTGCCATTTAGTGGAAAGAAATAACACTTTTTGCATGAAGATAGAGTGAACTGAATTAGAATTACATGCTTACAAAATTAGTACAACACATTTTCTGTTAATCAAAAGATTGTAAATATAAAATATTATTTCTGAATAATTGAAGGGTTTTTTGTGTTGGGTTGCAATATACCACAGTATGTGTGAATAAAGAGCTTTTAAATTTGAATGTGAAAAATTGCAGGCAGCAGCAGAAAAATGCACCAGAGTTTAAGGTAAATGACTAAAAAATATGTTAGTGGAAACTTGTTCCATTGAGTGATAAGGACACAGTATTTGAATCAGAAATATTTCATAAACCAACCATATTTTGTTTAATCATTTCTTTGCTTCAACAACTCTAAAACAAATATTTGCACTTATTTTTCAGGTGTATTTTTCCAGTGACATACGCAAACATTATCTCAGTAAAGATGATCTGCGTTTGATCAAGTCTGCAGGCATACAGTCCTTGACCAAGCAGAAAAGGAACATCAACGGCTACCACAGTGACACGCCCAATATGATACCCTTCCAAAGCAATGTAGCAACCTCAAAACCACTTGATCTGCATGTGTCTGTCTCCATGGAGTCACAACCCACACCCCTAGCCCTCAGAGGCATGGGTACAGACATAGCCATATTGGACAGTGCCTACCTGCTCTCTCAGGTAGTGCCATCTCTTTTCATGGGCTCCATTGTGCAGCTCTTTAACAGTGTAACTGCCTACATGGCCTGTGCGTCTTTGATGAGTATGGTGGCTGTGTACTTCTCCACTAAGATTGTCTTCGAAAAGGCTGATTTAGACACAAGATGACAGTGATTTCACCTATAGAGACAAGGACTCTGGATTGTGACAGGAAGCTTAAAAGGCCACGTAAGGCTTCAGAAATGTACAAGGCATCTGGTTCTGTTTTCACTGATATATACATTTATATGTGTCTAAAAAAAAATGATAAAGAACTTAAAATGTAAATGCAAGCACTTTATTTTAAAAGCATTGCTTGTCAAATATTTGGGGAAAAAATTTGGCCTTTAATTTCAAATGGCGTTGGCCTAAATTATATTATCATTCTTATTATTAATAGTGCACAATTAATTTGACAAAATGATAATTATTTAACCACTAGTGTCTTGTTTCATTATGCTTCTGACATTGTAATTGCAATTTTGCACAATTTTATACCCTTAAAGGAGAGCAATTACAAAATTTACGATGAAGGTATTAATAGATGTGTGTGTGTTGAACTCTGCAAGGGGTTAAAAGAGTAAAACATTTTGCTCTTTATCATGATTTGTGCTAAGTTTAGTGGAAAAACAGGTGTCTATTATGTCTCAATAATTTATCTATGCATTTCATTTCATGTGTCTTAAACAAGTTATTCTATTGTTTTATTATATATTAAGTACATTTACTATTTGTTTCAATTGAGATAAAGTTGCTATCTCTCAAAATAGCAATGTTATCTAAAAGATAAAAACTATCTACAACACAAATATTGTGTCTTTGAAGTTGGTTAGTTTGAAGTTGCGGATTATTGTTGATTTTATTAAACACTATGTTGACTACGGTATGTTAATAATGTGTTCTCCAATGATTTTGGAGGTAATCCAAATATGTTTAATAAAAGTTTCTCACTGCACTGAAGAAATCCTCTGCTCGCATGTCACCAGCTTCAACCAGGGCGTCCAACTGCTTTTTAATGTCAGAGGCAGGCACGGATTTAGAAAGCAGAGGCCCCTGGGCACCAAACCTTGGAGCGGCTTCCGAAGCGCCTGCTTCGGGTTTGGTCTCAAGCGGAGTCGGAGACTGTGGTGGTGGGGGGGCACTTGAACAGGAGCCGACTTTTGAAAAAAGTGAAGATGGTTGGAATATTTCTCCTAATGAAATCCTCTCTGCTATCCTTCTCCCTTTTAGCTTTCCGTTTTGTGGTTCCACTGCTCCACTGTTTTTTATCCATGTTGTTTGTTTTTTCGATGTCCTCAATTCTCTTTTTTCTCACTATCTTCTACCGCTGGTCTTGCCGCTATCAACAGTTTCCGCGGTAACCTGACTCATTGTCATCATCAGACACAGCCGACACAGCCAAAAAAACTGATCATGATACTTTTTTGTGAGCAAATAAATTATTGTTAACACACATACACACAAACATTAATTAATTTTATTTTAATTTAATTAAAAAAAAAAAAAAAAAAGGTCTTGCAGGCCCCCTACAGGTCGGAGGCCCCTGGGCACTGGTCCAATCGGCCCGGTGGTAAATCCGACCATTTGTCAGAAGGTATGAATTATTCCTCCAGCATGGCCTGCAAGACTTCTCTCAGGTCATGAATGTGCAAAGCTAGGGCCGTGCACAACAGAATGATAAGTAAAAAGTCTTGTCAGATTCGGAGCTTTGCTTCACAAAAAAAATCGCTAACACTTGGTGTGGCACACTTACTTTTAGCAGCATCCACATGCTTTTTTGTACGAACATGCTTTGTGATGTCGGTGCGGCCTCCATGAGTGATGGAAAAGCAAGCTCCACAAATCTCACAACTCACTTTTACTAGGCTCTATCTATCACTCCTTTTTGAGAAATGTAAACTCTTTTTGGAGATCCTCATAAAAAAAAAAGTACATGCAAACTTCCTTGACATTTTCCAGCCGCAATTTCATCTGTGTGCTCTTTCAGACTGACTCTTCAATCAGTTCACTAACTGGACATCTATTGATAGGGGATTTTATTGGCTTTACAATCCGTATCCATGGCTACCTTTGATTAGAATACTTACGTGACTGAGAAAGCTGCATAGTCGACAGAGACATTTTAGGAGAGGGGAAATACGGGACAAAACATGTTTTTTTCCAGAATTAGCTGGGACACAAGAAAAGTGCTTAAATACAAGACTGTCCCAGAAAAAACGGGATCTCTGCCCACCCTAATACTACCATAGCTATGCAGTATTTTGCACATGCAGTTTGCAAATGTTCTTTTAAACATTTGCCAAAATGCCATACTCTCGATTTGAACTTCTGAATGGAATACTAATACTAGTTTACTATCTTGTCAATATTGTGCAGAATATTCTGTGTACTAACCTATTTTTTTTTATATCATAATAATGTCATTATGCAACTATAAATGTTTAACCAGTTATATTTGATATTGTTGTCACATGACCATCACATCGCATATGAGCAGTTTTCTTGCAAACTACAACAGATATTTAAATGTAAAGTCTCTTTACTTTTTGGTAGTCTGATAGAATAATGAATAAAAAAATTAAGTTAAAACATATTTTACAGCAGATGTATGTTCAATAGGCTGCAGAAATAGAAATAGTATGAGTAGTAGGTTGTTTGCTATTCTGAAAATAGGCAAGTTTTCCACTGTCTTGGAGGATTACTAGGTTCTTTTTTTAAGCTACTGCCATCTTGTGGTATTATAACAGCAGTTTTCATTTATGCAGCTATTGCCAAAACTGATAGATTTACACTCACATAAGCTTATCGTTGCTATTATCTATTTAAAGCATGGCTACTTTGAGGAAGCTAAAATATAAGATAAAATATTTATGTATTTAAAAAATATAAATATAAGTGTAATACCCATACTACCATTTGTGCTATTTCAAAGTTTTGAAGACTTTACTATTACTCTAAAATGTGGAAAATAGTAATAATAAAGAATGAGTTGGTGTGTCTTATATAACTTTTATAAATTTTGATTGGTAGTGTAAGTTCTAAGACTTGTTATTCGTGCATTCAAAGATAAAATGTAAAAAAATGAATAATTCAAATTATAAAATGGTCAAAACACCATATGCTTGTTCAAAACACAGCAACATGTTAGGCCTACTTTTAGAAATCTGTAGAGACTAGAAAAGAAAAACAAATTACAATTAATGTCTTTAGGAGTTACACTTTTTTAATGAGAATGTTCACCTTTAAATATGTATATTTACACTTTTTAAATATTAAAAGTATAATAATGAAGAAACGCCTGTATTTAAATATGCACTGCAGAAATGCATAGTATCGGGGTATTGTTTTTAATTTTTTTTTTACATATCTTGCTCTCTTTTGGATGTTTTTCGAGTGCTCATAAATAATTCATGATTCGTTTACTCCAACCACGTACTTAGTTTCGGAGCGAGCCCCCGTCCGCGCCACCAATCAGAGGCGAGGAATCGGATCCGTGCCCTCGAGTGCATTTCGATGCGTGTCATGTGACAGGCCTCGCTGAAAAATGCCAACATGGATCCGTGGCAAGGACGATGTTCTTTCCAGCAATAATAGCGAAAGGGACATCGGGACTCATCCTATGTCGCATATCCACAGTTTGGTCGTTTCAATCCATATTAACTCAAGGTAATGTTCTAGAAATATACAAATGTAATTGTTGGCAGGCCTGTTTTCCTGCCCCGCTGACGCACTTATCTCAAACACATGTCTTGTGCCTCGTGTATATGCACGGTATAGTTGAGAATTGGTGTAATATACAGTCAGTTTCTTTTTGGGTATTTGCTTGTGCAGTTTTCCCGTTGCGTACTGTACTAGTGTGCACGGAAATCCTGAGTGTTTTTGTGTTGTGATGGTTTTTTAAGCAGCCCCTCCCCTTTTAGCGATTAAACCTCTGTGGTTTAATCTCTGAAAGCATGGCAATGTTTCTAATAGGTACTGGGATTGTGTATGCAAATGCTGGCCCCAAAAAGTATTTGGATACTTATGACACACTTTTGAATATGCATTTTCATTGCATTAGTTATATACACAAAATTTAAAATCAAGTGGCACATGCAAAAAAAAGTGATCCTTATATTAATTTTAATAAAAGGATCACAACTTGGTTTGATAATTAGTTATGCTATTTTGAAACCTTCATATTTCACCACGTAATTAAAATAAATATGTTGTGGTATTATGTTCATGACAATTTAAAGCATTTATAAGTCATGCTGTTTAAATAATAAAAAAACCCATTGTATTACAGTATTGTTTTCTGTAATGCAGTGTAAAAAATACTGAATTACAGTTATGAGAATCATTATTGAAAATAATTGTAATTACAAGAAAACGTTTAAAACAAGAAACGTCATAAATTTTGTATGAAAAATATAATTTCGTAGTTTTATTCTTTTGAGTTTGGGGTGAAACTACTGTGGAGAAAATGTTTTTTGTGAGATGAACTTTAAAGTGTGGGTAAAATGTAGACACATTTTGGTTCCACTGTATATGAATACATTTTCCCATTTCTTACTGTCATTTTGTTGTAGTGTTTACAAACGTGGCGCTCGTTGGTGACCCCTTCACCCTTCTTCTGAGCTGCACACCAACAAATGGTCTCCATAAGCGACAAAGCGGTGGCTACTGCTAATGAATTGTTTGCGGACCATGTCTTGGCCACCATACCCTTCATAGAGGTGGGTGGCAGCGACAGCAGTGAGCAGGGCAGTTCCTTCTCTTGCTCCAGTCCCGAAACCATAGATGCTGCAGCTCAGCTCAGCTTCAGCCCCGTTGAGGAGTATGAGGAAGGGCCGCTGCAAATCTTTTTTGACTCCACTGAGGACTGGTTGGTCCAGCCACCCAAGCTGCCTGATTTTATATCGCAGCTCCCCAGCACCTTCTCTCCAACCCTGGAGGACATTGAGGAGTTCCTATTGGAGAAGATGGAGCCGGTGAAAGATGCTCCTCCAAGTCCAGAAGAAGGGGCGAAGGACAAAGTCCCTCCAGTGCAACTGTCTTTCACTAGTGACCACAGCGATGCAGGTCCGAAATCTTCTACACCAACGCCACCTGCGACTCAGAGTGTTACCGCCACATCGAGTGCTGCTCCAGTGCTTGTTGGGGCTCCATTGGTGCTGCAGTTGCAACCTCTCCAGCTAAGCCACGCCCTTCCGCAGCCAGACACTCAAAGTGGCGTCTCTAATGGGATCCGATTGGCCCACCTGGTGCTTGGTTTCCATGGGGCACAGAACATTACCCTACTTTCACCACAGGTGCACTCTACTACTTTCTTCCCCATCATGGGTGAGGTTGTGAACCAAGACCAAAAGTATGTGAAGATCGCCCCCCTGCCGATCACAGTAAGGGCGGTTGGAATTGCGGGCACAAGCCTGGTCAAAGCCATCACACCGCGTCCATCCAGGTCCTCCACAGAAACCCTGAGGGTACATAAGTGCTCTCACCCAGGGTGTGAGAAGATGTACACCAAGAGCAGCCACCTGAAAGCTCATTTCCGTAGGCATACGGGTGAGAAGCCCTACCTGTGCAGCTGGCCAGACTGTGGGTGGAGGTAAGTATTGTTGATACTTTAATTTTGTCATAAAATGTAACTACTTGAAAGTCAAAAGTGAGTCATTTACTTGATGTGAACTCTAAATGTGTTATTTTTCAGCTTCTGTGTCATACTTTTATGATTATGTATCCCTTCGCTAAGATTTACCCATCTTGTTTACTTTTACTTGCTCTGAAAAGTTTTATAGAATGTCTCAAGGAAATAAATTGGAGATTTCCATAAAAGCGTTAATTTTCGATTAAATGTGCTGAAAATGTTAAAAATTTAATGTATATTACTTATATGTGGGCTGGAAGGAAGTGTGACATTGTGCAGCATTTTATATCTGCTCTTTTTCTTTAAACAAATTACGCAGAAAAAAATACTTCATACATTCTCTCTGAGTGTCTTCGGTGAGTTCGGTGGCAGGTGGCAACAATATTTTACCATATTTTGGGGTAGTTTCTGTAAAATTCAGTTTCAAACATTCCAAAAACACAGGACTTTCATAGTCTTCACGTCATGTCGTAATTACGAGATTCTGACTTGTAAAAGCAGTTCACGTCATTTCGGAATTATCGCAATTGCAAAATTCCGACTTGTAAAAAACATTCAAATCATGTCGATTACTGTAATTACGAGATGTTTAGTTGTAAAAACCATTCATGTTATGTCAGAGTTACTGTAAGTATGAGATTCCATATTATAAAAACATTTATGTTTTTGTAGAAATTATGATTACAAGTTGTAAACTCACAATTCTATGAAAGTTGCAACTTGACCATTGTGACGTCATATAAAGAACCTCAACATTAAAGGTAGTTTAGATTTCTGTTTGATGTACAAAAAAAAAATAGCAACTGTTACTTAAACACTTTGCGAAAACATATAGAGGTGAATTCATGTTGTGATTTAAATATTTTGCTGTAATCAACAACAAAGCCACACATGGATAAGTTTTGGGGATACAGTGCATCCGGCAAGTATTCACAGCACTTTTCCCACATTTTGTTATGTTACAGCCTTATTCCAAAATTGATTAAATTGATATAAAAACAATACCCCATGACGACAACGTGAAAGAAGTTTGTTTGAAATCTTTGCAAATTTATTAAAAATAAAAAACAAAAAAAATCACATGTACATAAGTATTCACAGCCTTTGCCATAACTCTCAAAATTGAGCTCAGGTGCATCCTGTTTCCACTGATCATCTTTGAGATGTTTCTACAACTTGATTGGAGTCCACCTGTGGTAAATTCAGTTGATTGGACATGATTTGGAAAGGCACACACCTGTCTATATAAGGTCTCACAGTTAACAGTGCATGTCAGAGCAGAAACCAAGCCATGAAGTCCAAAGAATTGTCTGTAGACCTCCGAGACAGGATTGTATCGAGGCACAGATCAGGGGAAGGGTACAGAAAAAATTCTGCAGCATTGAAGGTCCCAATGAGCAAAGTGGCCTCCATCATCCGTAAATGGAAGAAGTTTGGAGGCACCAGGACTCTTCCTAGAGCTGGCCGCCCGGCTAAACTGATCCTGGGCCTTAGACAGGGAGGTGACCAAGAACCTGATGGTCACTCTGACAGAGCTCCAGCATTTCTCTGTAGAGAGAGGAGAACCTTCCAGAAGAACAACCATCTCTACAGCACTCCACCAATCAGGCCTGTATTGTTGAGTGGCCAGACGGAATCCACTCCTCAGTAAAATGCACATGATAGCCCGCCTGGAGTTTGCCAAAAGGCTCCTGAAGGACTTTCAGACCATGAGAAACAAAATTCTCTGGTCTGATGAATCAAATATTGAACTCTTTGGCCGCAATGGCAAGCGTCATGTTTGGAGGAAACCAGGCACCGCTCATCACCTGGCCAATACCATCCCTACAGTGAAGCATGGTGGTGGTCACATCATGCTTTGGGGATTTTTTTCAGCGGCAGGAACTGGGAGACTAGTCAGGATCGAGGGAAAGATGAATGCAACAATGTACAGAGACATCCTTGATGAAAACCTGCTCCAGAGCGCTCTGGACCTCAGATTGGGGTGAAGGTTCATCTTCCAACAGGACAGCGACCCTAAGCACACAGCCAAGATAACAAAGGAGTGGCTACGGGACAACTCTGTGAATGTCCTTGAGTGGCCCAGCCAGAGACCAGACTTAAACCCGATTGAACATCTCTGGAGAGATCTGAAAATGGCTGTGCATCGATGCTCCCCATCCAACCTGATGGAGCTTGAGAGGTCCTGCAAAGGAGAAACTGCCCAAAAATAGGTGTGCCAAGCTTGTAGCATCATACTCAAAAAGACTTGAGGCTGTAATTGGTGCCAAAGGTGCTTCGACAAAGTATTGAGCGTTCAAACAAACTTTCACAATGTCATTATTGAGTATTGTTTGTAGAGGAAAATAATTAATTTAATACATTTTGGAATAAGGCTGTAACATAACAATATGTGGAAAAAGTGAAGCGCTGTGAATACTTTCTGGATGCACTGTGTGAGTGCTGCCATAGAAACAAATGTCAGTGGACATGAATCCACCGTGAACACGTAAACGCTTCACGATTTTACTGTTTTCAATTTCCAGTCTCCGGTGTTTTCACTTGCATCGTTGTATATATTTAGTTGGTTGTGAAAAGTTTAAGGTGTTATATTTGTAAAAAGGGTCAAAAAACAGAGTCGAGATGACCATTTCTTTAAAGACAGTGCCTCACCTGAGTGTGTGTATTACATGAAGGGATGGTCCGAGTTTATTTATATTGATATCATTAATTATTCTGAATATGTCAGCCAACAACTGCAAAAGTTGAGTTTGAAGTAACTCTTAAATGGTGGTTGTTCTCCTCTGGATTGCTCGTTTTAGCTGTTTTTTCATGGTGTCTCAAGAACAGAAATAGAAAACAGGCAATTAGAATCATCATGGCGCTGCCCAGTGCTTAGGAAAACTGTGGATAGCTCTTGAGTTGAATCTCAGAGTTGGCATTTCGTATTTACTGTAATTCCGACACGACACGAACGCAGCATAACATTAGAAAAAGAGAATAAGTTTTTAATGCTGGCTTAGTGAAGGGTCAGTTTAATATACGTAGTGCACAAATTAACATCAAAGACTGTAATTGCGCCCTTAATTAATTAAACAAACAAGCAAGAGTATCTTCCAGCATGAGCTGATGTTTGTGTTTTCCACTTCAAAGGTTCTCTCGCTCTGATGAGCTGTCTCGCCATCGGCGCTCTCACTCGGGAGTCAAGCCTTACGAGTGCACAATGTGCGACAAAAAGTTTGCCAGGAGCGACCACCTATCCAAACACACCAAGGTGCACCGGGGTCCATGTGCCGGCAGACTGGTTCGGGCAAACATCTGACCCTCGGATCAACTGACAAACCTGGAGTCTCTCAATCGTTCAAGTTCTAGACGGAAAGCTATGGTATCGAAACGGGCTCACAAGCTGTAACCCTTCGCCTTCATTTTTGTCTCTCTTTCCTCCACCACTTTTTATAGTTTATCCAGATGTTTGTTTTTCTTGGTGCTGCAGTCAGCTAACTTGAAACTCAGGGATGTGATTGTTAAGCTCAAAGCGGATATCTGGCTTTAGCGGTGGGCTAAAGTCAGGCTCACGTCCAATTTCATCACATTTTCGTCCATTATTTGTGGAAAGCTACAGGTTTAGCTACAGCAGATTTTGGGATTTGCCTTTAAATAGATGTTACAGAAATTGTGGAAATGTAAAGGACAAAATGGAAAATTATTGGAGAATGTCTTTTAGTGTATATTTTGTGAATATTGTGTTATAGCCTAGGTCTAACCAGGTGGAAATCTAAACAGTTCAGTATTTTGGTTGGCTTTAGTGTGTTAACTAAAGACAAAACGCTGCAGAATTTCCCTTACTTTTCAATTAAATTGAGAAAATATGCACTTTGATTTAGGCTATGATAATATTCATTGTCATGCATAATATTGGTGTCATTATGCGCTGAATCTCTTGAAAATGGTCAAAACATGCTCGGGTCATATTTCACCCCAAAATCGAATGAAGTTAAATTTTTCTTTAAGAAAATTAATCCTGTTTTAGGACCATTAGATTATTATTATTTTATTTATTTGTTTGCATTGATTTCATAAAAATTCAGTATATGTTAGGGTTAGATAAAATAGAGAATTCTCATTACTGTATTGTGAAAAACAATATTCTGTAATGGTTTTTTCTATTAAATAATTTTTTCAAATTAAAGTACATTTTTAAAGTAGAAATATACGTGTAAATCATCATAGTATTTGTTTTACTGAATTTAATTTAGCTGATCTTAAAAAAACACAAAATTGTGTCCTGACAGTATGATTTTTATTACTGTATTACAGTAACGAGAATGAGATTTTAATCCACATTGCGGTAATGAGTTTGAGCAAAATGTGCTTAAAGAAATGAAGCCTTGTGATGATATGCAAAATATGTTATTATTTTATTCTATTGTTTAAAGAAAATGCAGCCTTTTTTTTAGCACTGCGAAGATTTTTTTGCTTTCGTAAAACTTAGCATATGTAAGGGTTATGCAGAAAAAAATATCGTAAAAAAATTCTCATTACTGGAATGCGAAAAACTAATTCTGTCAATTCTTTTTATTTTTGGATTATTTCATTTGTAAAGTAGATTTGTAAATTACAGTTATTAAAATATTCAGACAAGATGATTTATGACTTTATTACGGTAATGAGAATATTTATTAGCATTAATAACAATGAAAATCAGATTTCGTTAATGAGAATTTTGATGGAAATGTACTTAATTTCACAATGCATTTTTTTTTTAATGGTTCTAAAAATAAGCTCTTAAAATATTTATATGAATATTTGGGGTTATCTATAACCTGGACATTTTTTCATTTGATTCATTATAGGTCCTTCTCAAAAAATTAGCATATTGTGATAAAGGTCATTATTTTCCATAATGTAATGATAAAAATTAAACTTTCATATATTTTAGATTCATTGCACACCAACTGAAATATTTCAGGTCTTTTATTGTTTTAATACTGATGATTTTGGCATACAACTCATGAAAACCCAAAATTCCTATCTCAAAAAATTAGCATATTTCATCCGACCAATAAAAGAAGTGTTTTTAATACCAAAAAAAAAGTCAACCTTCAAATAATTATGTTCAGTTATGCACTCAGTACTTGGTCGGGAATCCTTTTGCAGAAATGACTGCTTCAATGCGGCGTGGCATGGAGGCAATCAGCCTGTGGCACTGCTGAGGTGTTATGGAGGCCCAGGATGCTTCGATAGCGGCCTTAAGCTCATCCAGAGTGTTGGGTCTTGCGTCTCTCAACTTTCTCTTCACAATATCCCACAGATTCTCTATGGGGTTCAGGTCAGGAGAGTTGGCAGGCCAGTTGAGCACAGTAATACCATGGTCAGTAAACCATTTATCAGTGGTTTTGGCACTGTGAGCAGGTGCCAGGTCGTGCTGAAAAATGAAATCTTCATCTCCATAAAGCTTTTCAGCAGATGGAAGCATGAAGTGCTCCAAAATCTCCTGATAGCTAGCTGCATTGACCCTGCCCTTGATAAAACACAGTGGACCAACACCAGCAGCTGACATGGCACCCCAGACCATCACTGACTGTGGGTACTTGACACTGGACTTCAGGCATTTTGGTATTTCCTTCTCCCCAGTCTTCCTCCAGACTCTGGCACCTTGATTTCGAATGACATGCAAAATTTGCTTTCATCCGAAAAAGTACTTTGGACCACTGAGCAACAGTCCAGTGCTGCTTCTCTGTAGCCCAGGTCAGGCGCTCTGCAGCTGTTTCTGGTTCAAAAGTGGCTTGACCTGGGGAATGCGGGGATGTTTCTACTCCAGACTCAGTCCACTGCTTCCGCGAGGTCCCCAAGGTCTGGAATCGGGTCCTTCTCCACAATCTTCCTCAGGGTCCGGTCACCTCTTCTCGTTGTGCAGCGTTTTTGCCACACTTTTTCCTTCCCACAGACTTCCCACTGAGGTGCCTTGATACAGCACTCTGGGAACAGACTATTTGTTCAGAAATTTCTTTCTGTGTCTTACCCTCTTGCTTGAGGGTGTCAATGATGGCCTTCTGGACAGCAGTCAGGTCGGCAGTCTTACCCATGATTGCGGTTTTGAGTATTGAAACAGGCTGGGAGTTTTTAAAAGCCTCAGGAATCTTTTGCAGGTGTTTAGAGTTAATTAGTTGATTCAGATGATTAGGTTAATAGCTCGTTTAGAGACCCTTTTCATGATATGCTAATTTTTTGAGGAATTTTGGGTTTTCATGAGCTGTATGCCAAAATCATCAGTATTAAAACAATAAAAGACCTGAAATATTTCAGTTGGTGTGCAATGAATCTAAAATATATGAAAGTTTAATTTTTATCATTACATTATGGAAAATAATGACCTTTATCACAATATGCACATTTTTTGAGAAGGACCTGTATATAGCCTAACACTATTAAATGACTTTTGTGGAATATAGCTCTTATAATTCTTACTTATTGCAAGAATAGGTCCAAGGCAATTGTTTGTGAGACGTCACAATATTTAAAAATATATTTAAGGTTTTTATGCTCTTTATAATATTTTTTTAGTCCCCGCCCCCTACCCTGCGCAAATCCAATCACAATCAGAAATGTTCTTGGCTCAATCACATCCCTGCACCAGCTGAAAAGTATTTGTGCATCAAGTTGCTTTCCACATTTACTTGTGCCTCATCTCTCTCATTGTATTGAGAGTAAATGCCAAACCAGAATCCTGCCTGTTTATGGGACTATGGAATACTTATGGATATAGACATGGATGGATATTGTGGATAACAATGTAATGGATAAAATCACTACATGTAAGAACGAACTGATGTTCTGTAAAACATAAGCTAGAAACAATTTTCTCTAAGATTTGTAATCACGCAAAGAAAATTGTTTCCTTTATGACTTCGTAATATGCTTTGCATAAGATCAATGCATTTTCTACTTAGTGCCGTCACAGTTGATAAGCTAAATCACTGGGGACATGTGAACTGGTCGCAAAAAAACTGGCATCTTATCGCTTCCTGATGAAATGCAGCTATCTGGACATCATATAACCGATACGTCATTGAAGACTTCATCCTTGGAACAATGCTCTAGTGTCCAATTTGAGAAGTTTCAAATTAATCTACCACATGGAGGTGAATTTCCTTTTTCCTGTCAAACTCTTGACATTTTGCCTTTTAACATCTGGTCTTAAAGAGAGAGTTTACCCAAAGATGAAAATTCTGTCATCATTTACACACACTCATGTTGTTTCAAACCTTGTGCCACTATTTTAATTGCCTCAGTAAGAGTGTTTTACTGTATTTTTGGACCATTTCTGAAAAAGACTTCGATAGTACATCCGTAGGATTACCGTAATTACGAGATTCTGACTTGTGCAAACCATTAACATTATGTGTCAGATTTACTGTAATTCTGATATTCTGACATGTAAAAACCGGTCAAGTTTTGTCGGAATTATCATAATTGCGAGATTCCGATTGGTAAAAACTGCTCACAATATGTTGGAATTATCATAATTACGAGATTCCGACTTGTAAAAACCATTCACATCATATCGAAATTATGAGATTCCGACATGTAAAATCCATTTACGTAATGTTGGAACTACCATAATTACAAGCGGGGTGGACTGGGAAGAGAAATCGTCCTGGGATTTTACATAGAAACTGGCCCAAAAGTTGTTGGGTGGCGGGGTGGGGTCTCTTTTCTGCATATCGCTGTCCCCTTAGGCATATAGCGGTGCCGTTTTGTGGCCCATTCTGCATAACACGGCGGCCCATTCCGCGGATGGCCCACTGGCCCTCCCGGTTCTCCCGATGGCCAGTCCGCCCCTGATCGGCCCCAAAGTGGGCCGGCCCAGCGGAAAAATGCCCAGTATGCCAGATTACCAATCCAGCCCTGATTACAAGATTCAAAACTGATCATCGAAATTACTGTATTTACGAGATTCCGACTTGTAAAAACCGATCACATAATATCGTAATTATGAGATTTTGACTTGTAAAGACCGTTCACGTCATGTCAGAATAATTGTAATTACAAGATTCTGACATGTAAAAAACATCCATCTCTTCATAGAACTCATAATTACAAACTCAGAATTCTATGGAATCTTTGACGTGGTCATCTGGACATCATGTAAAAAGAACCAAAATGGCAGCGGCCTCAACTCCTGTTGTTCCAAACCTGAACATAAAAGTTTCCATGGAACATAAAAGGTGCATTTTTTTTCAAGTACTGTATAATTAATAAAAAAAAAGAAAATGTACCACTTCTATACCACAGAAAGTCATACAGGTTTGGAACAGGTGAGTAAATGATGACGGTATGTTCATTTTTGCATGAACTATTGCTTTAAGTTCAACTACTATATGCATTTTATGTTCTGTTTCCGCAGATAACTGGGTGCTCTACACTCTACTTAGTATCTGGAATCAATAATACTCTAACATTTGTAGCTGTTGTAAGATTTCTGAATGATCAAGTAGGAACATCATCCTTTTCACACCAAGAAAACTAGTGTTTCAACTAGTATTATCACGCACTCCTGTTTTTATATGATATTTTCCTTGTTCTCTTCTTTTTTTAAGAAATCTGTCTGTTTTGGGAATTATGACAAGGGCTCATCCTTGATTCTCTGCTGTCACCCTCATCTCAATAAAAACTTTAAATTATTTCCTTTACATGCAACATCATGTTAATGCATTAACAGGTTTTATTTACCAGCCCATCCAACTATAGCTGCTCTCATACCATATAGTTGGTCAAATTTAGGCTATATATTGGAATGAAAAATGCTATTTTCCTATGTAAGAAAATAAAGTAAAAAAAAAAAAAAGCAATCTTTTGAATAAGCTGTGACATGTTGCTTTTAAGGTCTGGATAATTCTAATCAGAAATATTAAATTCATATTCAAGATGTGTGACATGCTATTTTTACCCATCTCTCAATTTGTAAAAACATGCAAAAATCGAATTTGCTGAAATCTACTTACAATGGAGAACTGAAATAAATGTTATAATGTTTTGGTTTGTAGCCACAATATTTTAACCTTATCCATGTTTACATGAGACTAACGTAAAAAAAATAATCGCTTACTAACTTTGTGTAAAGTTATGTATAATTTCCCTGTCATGACCATGTAAGTACAGTAATTTGGGATTAAGTAAGGGATGTGCAGTATGATACCAGACAAAAACCTCTCTGCAGGAAAAGAGCGTAACACTCGGGTTCCTGAAGTAAATATCCCATTCCATTTTGCCATAGGCGATTCATTCTTAACAGTAACTTATAAACCTTTCAAGATGGACTTGCTATGAGCTCAGAGGTCGTTGCTTCTATTGGTATATGCTTCTATTATAAAGTGAATTGTTCCAGTGCTGGATGCTGATTAGTCAACAGCTGTGCTTTATTCACGATAAAGCATCTCTCTAAATAGTTTCTGAAAAAACCTACAAAATCTATATTTTTTTAATGAATATTTATGAACCCTTAATATTTTGTTTGACGTGAAGTGGAGCACGACCTCTCATGCCTTATTGCTTAATTAAAGCCATCTGTCCATGTTATTTCAACTTCAACTTTTAGAAATTGTGTTTAATAGCAGAATTTCTGGTGAAGAACTATACTAGCTATGATCCTGAAGAGAGTGATACACCAATCAGAGAATTGCAGCTAAACAAAGCTCAGTAAAGATGCTGAGACTACCACACCTGGAGTCACAAGTTCGAATCCCGGGCATGCTGAGTGACTCGTTAGGCTTCCTAAGCAACCAGTTGGCCTGGTTGCTAGGGTGGGAAGAGTCACATTGGTTTAACATCCTCGTGGTCGCTATAATGTGAGGATCTCGCTCTCGGTGGGACGCGTGGTGAGTTGTGCTTAGATGCCGCAGAGAATAGTGTGAAGCCTCCACATACGCTAGGTCTCCGCGGTAACGTGCTCAACAAGCCACGTTATAAGATGCACAGATTGACTGTCTCAGACGTGGAGCAACTGAGATTCGTCCTCCGTCACCAGGATTGAGGCGAGTCACCAAAGCGAATTGGGCATACCAAAATTGGGGAGAAAAGGGGAGAGAGAAAAAAATTACAATTTAAGTGATATTTTTAAGTAGTCAAGTTTGAATGTACAATGCAGTTATTTCCTTACAAATGCATATTGTTAATGTTAGAACACATTTTTGGCCGATAAACACACAAGAATGTTCCAGAAAATGTTACGAAAGCATCCATCACAAATTTTGTAAGGCAGGAATGTTGGCTTTTTTCTGTATGTTTTTTTTCTTCCCCCCCAGTGTTGGAATCTGTTTGGAAGGCGTGGTCACAGAAGACTGAATTAATTTACACTTTTATACTGCCACTTTTTCCTATGCACTTGACAAGAGTGTATCAATGAGATCGTTATAAATGAATGGATGTGTAAATGGAAATGGTGCCCTGAGGGTTCTTCTGCATATGTCTGTCTATATGTCTGTCTGACTGTGTGTCTGTCTGAATGTCTGTCTGTCTGTCTTTCTGTTCACTGCACTTCACTGGTACCAGTTAGTCGCTCATGAGCTGCAGAACCTTCATTTAGAAGATACTAACGCTTTAACCATCTCATACTGCTTGGACCTAATTTATGAACCCTCAGCCATTATTATTCAGTGTGTCTATGCTCTGTCGGAATGAAAGTGTTCTAATCTGGTGGTCTTGATTCTTGTTGCTTCCTGTTTTTGAGGCTGCAGCTAAAAATAAGAGTACGTGAGATGGAGAGACAGTTACTTTAGCGTTTCCTTTGTCTCTTTCTTTGCCTCCTTTTTGCGTTTTCGTTTGTAAATACACCAAATAACGTTTTAAACGCGATTGAAATCAACTCGTTCAATGCGTCTGAACTTTGATAAGACTACGTTAGATAGCAGGCTAGCACGCTAAGCTAGCTGACCACTACATATCTTTACACGATGTAAACATACGGTTTTCGGCTTCTTATATGAATGTATATATTTTTTCTTTCTTTTTTGCTTTGATTTGTCGGAAAACTGCCTATGAAGAAAACAAAGCCTCTCAGGTGAGTTTGACAAACATCAGCTCGATGCTATTGTGCTAAGTTCTAGCAGGTTGCAGTTTACTTTTTTTGTGTGGGTGTGTGGTACATTCAGGCTTGTTTTTTATCATTTTGTGGTTTATTTGAATTTGGAAGTATAGTTCAGGATTTGCGGACTACTAATATTCGTAGATTTTGTACTTTGACCCGCCTGCACGATTAAAATTTGACTGAATTGACGTGGAGGTCTTGTATTAGCAGCTCAAAATGATTTTACTGCATGATATTAATTTTTACAGATAAACCTTACCCTTGGACTTTAGAAAGACATACTGGTCTGAAAGTCATAAATAGTCAGATTTTTACTGTTCTGCCAGCCTCTGATTTTACAATGCTTGTTTGCATATACTTATTTAGGATGATAGATCTGGAGTATAGGCTATGTAATTGTAGACTAAATGTGGTCTTAAACTTGGTTTAATCCTTATGCATCAATACACATTTTTACTCAGAGGTCCTTAGAGGAAAAAAATGTTCACGTTAAAAAAATGCTATCATAATATTATGTATTAATATTATTTTCTACTTTCAATGAGAATTTTTTTTAACCAACATCAGTCCTGATAATAATGACCAATATTCATTCATTTTCAGGATTTTAACCCTTTGAATTCCAGTTTGTTTACATAATGCGACTGTTGTACACACACACACACACACACACACACACAGCAAACAGAAAATATGAATAAAGCTTGTATTTGCGGCGTAGGTTAAACAGGAGAAAAATGGCGCTATCTGGTGGAAAATATAACATTTTTAAGTTTGGGCTCCAGAAAGAAAGTATAATAGAATAGAATTCATGATATTATTCTTTATGGCACTGGGATCAACTATTGTAGTTTCAGTGGGGACAGTTTTGTCCTTAAGGTCCTGAGTGTAACTATTTTGTGTACACAGGAGATGTATTACCTAACCTTTGGCAAAATGTATGCCGTTGGCATTAACACAGCCAAAATTATTGAAAATAAATAAATGTCCCGAAGGTCACACAAGGATTAAGAGATAAATGCAAAAAAGTGAGTTTGAGAGGTCTATAACTAGTGTCATAGATTATGGATTATGCAATGAATATCAGCATGCAACATTCCATAGTTTTGAACTGCAAGAGAAATGATAATACAGTCAAGATGATAATTCAAGGCCAAGAACATTCAGGTTTATCTGTAATTTCATTTTTTTAAATGAAAGATTTAGATGGTAAATGAAAAAAGTTGCCTACATTACCCAGAGGTGAAAAGACCAGTGTGATTTGTTTTGTAATTGAATGACATATTTAAGTGGTAAATTAACTAAGGTTTAGATACATGTTTAACTACAGTATAAAATGGGTAACGCTTTGGATGTTTTTGTTAACATTAGGTAACAACTACATTAGTTAATACTTGTACAGCACTTAATGATGTTGGTTTTTGTAAATTTAAACACTAATAGTTGTATTAATTACAATTTGTGTATGTTAACATTAGTTAATGTATTATAAGCTAACATTAACTAGTAATGAGCAGTTGTATTTTCATAAATTAACATTAACTGAGATAATTAAATGCTGTGAAAATATATTGTTAATTATTCATTTATGGAATGTAATGCATATGTTAATGTTAACAAAAATCACCTTGTTGTAAAGTATTACCATAAAATGTGATAATATTTATTGCAATGGTTCTGAGCATGCAGCAAGCCAGAATATTGAACTTAAAGAAAAATCTAGGATCAATTTTGAATACTAAAGTATACTATAAAATGTGACAATTGTTACTACATGCATTATATAACTCACTTCATACATTTTGTACCACCTTTACACTGTTTGTAAAGACTAAAAATACATAAAGTACATTTAAGTGTAAAGAAATGACTCTTGAATGGTTTTCAGCCTGAATTCAATGACTGTAGGCATGCAACATCCCACTGTTTTTAACTTAAAATATAATTATTGTGACGATATATATAGGGTAACTTTGCCCTAAACTCGTATATTTTAAAATTCCCAAACCCTACAGTCTGAAAGTAGCTTTCATGTCTCGCCTCTGTATTTCTATATTTGTTCTGTTAGATTGTATGTGGGAGAATGTTTTTTTTTTTTCACTCTCACAACTCCCAGCTGGATATTGGATGAGTCAAGGCAGATTTATATTTTATTTAAGCTGCTCTCACACACACACACACACACACACACACACACACAAACTACAGTCAGTAGTACTCATCAACATGTCAATACCATTTGCTATTGAATATGGTGTCAATATTTGACATGTTTTTATGGACTCAGGCACTCTGTATTTGGTCTGTTAAGCCCAAATGTAGTAAAAGCCCATGTCTTTGATGACACATTTGGCCTTCGCAACAATAATTTTCATAAAGTCAGTAATGGTTGTTTGCGTATTCTCCATGAATGCGTTGACATGCACATCAACACACTACTAAAAATCAGCATATTTCAAAAAATTAGATAATGCAATAAAAGTGTTTACATGAGATTTAAAATCATCGAGTTGTTCTCTGCTATTGATGTCAAACCATATGTCTTGCACACATTGGATGAGCTGGTCAGAATGGTGGTAAACCCAACTAACAATTTTAGGTTGCCAGAACGTTCTGGGAACGTAAGGTTTTCTAACATTAACTTTACTGTAACTCCTTATGTCCCAGAACCTTTCTGCAACCATGCTGCGACGTCAATAAACAGAGGAGCCATCGATAGATAATTAGTTATTGTAATCATCAATAATGATTATATAATCAACTATAATTGCTTATAGCAAATCAACATCAAGTATGATAGGAAGATAGAAGGCACAAATTATATGATTCTTGTATGATTTTCAGAAAATTTACATTCAAATGCATTAAGAACTGTGATCTTTATTTCTACATTTAATTAAATGTTTAAATGATCAAATATACAGTATTATAATGTTTTGTAAAAATGTAAATGAAAAATAAAAACTTAATAACCATTAGAGAACAATTCTGTATAAGTTTGTCTTGGTTGTCTCACAAAAAACTCCCTGCAATGTTCTGGGAAGGTTAGTTTATGGTTATATAAAAAAAAAGAACGTAAAGAGAACGTTCATAGAACATTAGGAATTGGTTCCCAAAAAAATAACCAAAGGGAACCATATGCTAATGTTTGTTAAAAAATTTTTGTTTGCTGGGAAGGTGTTTAAATTCAACGCAAAATCGTGATAAAGGACAAAAATATAAATGACCTTGATCTACATGATCTAGATGACAAATTGTCGGCTTATTAGCCTAATTTATGTAAACATGCTTGGAGCAGCACAGCATTTTGAGTGACCGCTTAATAAACCAATAACATGTAAGGTCATATAAACCCCTTAAACTGTTTTCCTTTATCAGGGTTGGGTCAAAACGGTTTAAGCAAAAAACAATCGGCACATAGTTTTGCCCTTTGCTCTGATTTCGTGGTGCATGTAAAAGCCTTTATCGTGATCTTACCAGCTTATCAATGTGCACATGACTCTTTATGCTTTGACATCAAAAGCAGAGAATAATGTAAACACAAGTTAATACAATGTCAGGTTTTTTAAGCTGATCAGCATATTGCTGTGCAAGAAAATGCACTGATAATAGCTCCTGAATATAATGCCTCTCCTTTGCTAGCATTATCTGTTTATTTGGTGAGTTTTTAATGCAGTAAATAGAGATACACTGGTGGACAAAAGTTTGGAATAATGTATAGATTTTGCTGTTTCGGAAGGAAATTGGTACTTTGTGATCAGCTGAATGCCACTTTGCTGAATTAAAGTATAGTCAGGATATTAGTGATGTAACAAACAGCACCATTACTATTTGAAATAGTGGGTTTCACAATCATTTTTGATCTAACCTAGACAGGCCCCATTTTCAGCTGCCATCACTCCAACACCTTATCCTTGAGTATTCATGCTAAATTGCTAATTATGTACTAGAAAATCACTTTCCATTATATCAAACAGTTGAAAGCTATTTGTTTCGTTAAATGAAGCTTAATATCGTCTTTGTTTTTTTTGTTTTTTTAGTTTATGACTTTACAGTATGCAATAGACTAGCATGTCTTAAGATCAATATTAGGTAAAAAATTGAAAAAAAACTTCTTTCTCTAGAAACTCGTCAGTCAATCATTGTTTTGAGAAATGAAGGCTATACAATGCTTGAAAATTCCAAAAAACGGAAGATTTCTTGCAGAGGTGTACACTACAGTCTTCAAAAACAAAGGACAACAAGCTCTAACAAGGACAGAAAGAGATGTGGAATACCTGATATACAACTTAACGAGAGGATAAGTACATCAGAGTCTCTAGTTCGAGAAATAGATGCCTCACATGTCCTCAGCTGACAGCTTCATTGAATTCTACCCACTCAACACCAGTTTCATGTACAACAGTAAAGAGAAGACTCAGGGGTGCAGGCAATATGGGAAGAATTGCAAAGAGAAAGCAACTTTTGTAACAAAAAATCAAAAAGTAAAGGTTAGAGTGGACAAAGAAACACAGACATTGGACAACAGATCATTGGAAAAGAGTGTTATGGATCTTAACCCCATTGAGCATCCCACACCTTGTGGGATCAGCTAGACTGTAAGGTGTATGAGAAGTGACAGACAAGACAGCCACATCTATGGCAAGTGCTACAGGAAGCGTGGGGTGAAATGAGTATCTGGAACAACTGACAGCTAGAATGCCAAAGATCTGCAGAACTGTCATTGTGGAGTATTTTTTTTGAAGAGAACTCTTTGAAGTGGTTTAAGAAGTTCTGATTTTTTTTTTTAATTAATGTAATAGTACATTTTCACGTTAATAATGTCCTGACTATACATTTTGATCAGTTGAATGCCACTTTTATGAATAAAAGTTCCCATTTCTTTCAATAAGAGTAAAATCTACATTATTCCAAACTATTGGCCGACAGTGTATTTTAATATAATATCTATAAAGTAAGTTGACCTATATAAACCTGTTACAATTTACTTTTAGCAAGTAAGATGCACACATCATTGCTGAATTAAAATGGCTCAAACTCAAAATTCAGAAAAAGAAATGTGCTTTGTTCTGTTGAATATCCAATGCGTTATATGGCATAGTTATCAGCTGTTGACTCTCATTCTAAATGGCCAAATCAGGCCGATTAACTGGACAAAATTTGACCATTTTGAGATTATCATTCACATATTGCTCTAACCTTGATCATTTTATCTTTCAGACTTTGTCAGGAAATTTGCTGCAATATGACGTGACGTGTGTTCCTGGCTGTGAGCATAAAAAGAATCGTGCAACATTTCCCACATCTCTCAGTCACGGAGAACATGGACAGCTCGGTGACCTTGTGGCAGTTCCTACTGGAGCTGCTGTTGGACTCCAGCAATGACCACCTCATCTGCTGGACAAATGAGGATGGAGAGTTCAAACTGCTGCAGGCAGAAGAGGTGGCCAGATTGTGGGGTGCCCGCAAGAATAAACCCAGCATGAACTATGACAAGCTCAGCCGGGCTCTGCGTTACTACTACGACAAGGTGCGTAATATCATCTAGCACAGATTTCTGAAAAGACTCGTTAGGGAAAACGTCACAGTTCAAGGAATAGTGTACACAAAATTAAATTCAGTCATCATTTACTCATCTGTATGAAGTCTTCTGATGATACGATAGTCTTGTGTGAGAAAGTTGTTATTTACTGAAATGTTTCTCACCCTCCACCTTAGCTCTCAAATCTCATTTGCACTTCTGTTTACTCAAACTTGGTGCTTTATATTCAAGACAAGACACCTAACAAACAATTCCAAACTTGGTGGGATGTATGATTTTTGTTAAAACTAACACTTTTATTTTTTGTTATATGAATATCACAGTCAAACTGACTGAAACGTATTTAAAGCTTTAATTGTTTAGCCTGGTCCCGGACCCAGACTTTCAATATTAAACTTTGAAAATTCATTATATTAGAGGTCAACCGATAGTGGATTTTGCCGATACCAGTAATTAAGGTAGTGGGAAAGGCAGATGACCAATTAATTGGCCCTTAGTTTTTAAAATCGATTTATTGAATCGAAAGCTACAATGTGCTGTATTAGAACACTAACATTAGCCCAAGGCTAATTTAAATAATTTTTATAGCTTAATTTTGAAACATATCGTCAGCATTCTCTGGGTTTGATCAATTAAATAAATTGCTAGATGCAAAAAAACCCACAACATTAAATAAAAAATATAAATTAACAAACAAAAGAATTATATAAATTACCAAAACAAAACTTAAAATTAATATATGTCTAATGTAGGGCTGCACGATTTGGGGAAAATGTCATATTGCAATTATTGAGGTTAATATTGCGATATGCGATTGCGATATAATAAACAAATAGTATCATGAGTCACCTTGCTTGGTTATCAAGGAAAATGCAGAAATAGATTACTCATAATGCTGAAATGTGTATTTTTCCAACTCAAACATACAAACTAGCAAAAACAACAACTATAAATGCACAGTGTTTTCAAACTAAAATATTTTTACAAAATTAAATAATATCTTTGCATTACTGCAAACTTGTTATTTTCTCAATATTACACCTAAATAAAATAGAACAATAAATAAGAACATACAAATTTTCACTAAAATAAAATTGTCTAAAACAAACAGGGACATTTAAGCAGGATGTAACATGTACTTTGTATAAACTCTTTTGAAAAGGAAACTGGATATAAAAGTGTGGTTCACTCAATCAAACCACTAAAATTGTTGTTGTTGTGTGTGTGTATATATACACTCACCTAAAGGATTATTAGGAACACCATACTAATACTGTGTTTGACCCCCTTTCGCCTTCAGAACTGCCTTAATTCTACGTGGCATTGATTCAACAAGGTGCTGAAAGCATTCTTTAGAAATGTTGGCCCATATTGATAGGATAGCATCTTGCAGTTGATGGAGATTTGTGAGATGCACATCCAGGGCACGAAGCTCCCGTTCCACCACATCCCAAAGATGCTCTATTGGGTTGAGATCTGGTGACTGTGGGGGCCATTTTAGTACAGTGAACTCATTGTCATGTTCAAGAAACCGATTTGAAATGATTCAAGCTTTGTGACATGGTGCATTATCCTGCTGGAAGTAGCCATCAGAGGATGGGTACATGGTGGCCATAAAGGGATGGACATGGTCAGAAACAATGCTCAGGTAGGCCGTGGCATTTAAACGATGCCCAATTGGCACTATGGGGCCTAAAGTGTGCCAAGAAAACATCCCCCACACCATTACACCACCACCACCAGCCTGCACAGTGGTAACAAGGCATGATGGATCCATGTTCTCATTCTGTTTACGCCAAATTCTGACTCTACCATCTGAATGTCTCAACAGAAATCGAGACTCATCAGACCAGGCAACATTTTTCCAGTCTTCAACTGTCCAATTTTGGTGAGCCCTTGCAAATTGTAGCCTCTTTTTCCTATTTGTAGTGGAGATGCGTGGTACCCGGTGGGGTCTTCTGCTGTTGTAGCCCATCCGCCTCAAGGTTGTGCGTGTTGTGGCTTCACAAATGCTTTGCTGCATACCTCGGTTGTAACGAGTGGTTATTTCAGGCAAAGTTGCTCTTCTGTCAGCTTGAATCAGTCGGCCCATTCTCCTCTGTCCTCTAGCATCAACAAGGCATTTTAAGCCCACAGGACTGCCGCATACTGGATTTTTTCCCTTTTCACACCATTCTTTGTAAACCCTAGAAATGGTTGTGCGTGAAAATCCCAGTAACTGAGCAGATTGTGAAATACTCAGACCGGCCCGTCTGGCACCAACAACCATGCCACGCTCAAAATTGCTTAAATCACCTTTCTTTCCCATTCTGACATTCAGTTTGGAGTTCAGGAGATTGTCTTGACCAGGACCACACCCCTAAATGCATTGAAGCAACTGCCATGTGATTGGTTGATTAGATAATTGCATTAATGAGAAATTGAACAGGTGTTCCTAATAATCCTTTAAGTGAGTGTATATATATATACAGGTGAAACTCGAAAAATTAGAATATCGTGCAAAAGTTCATTAATTTCAGTAATTCAACTTAAAAGGTGAAACTAATATATTATATAGACTCATTACAAGCAAAGTAAGATATTTCAAGCCTTTATTTGATATAATTTGGATGATTATGGCTTACAGCTTATGAAAACCCCAAATTCAGAATCTCAGAAAATTAGAATATTACATGAAATCAATAAAAAAAAGGATTTTAAATACAGAAATGTCGGCCCTCTGAAAAGTATAATCATGCATATGTACTCAGTACTTGGTTTGGGCCCCTTTTGCATTAATTACTGCCTCAATGCGGCGTGGCATGGATGCTATCAGCCTGTGGCACTGCTGAGGTGTTATGGAAGACCAAGATGCTTCAATAGCGGCCTTCAGCTCTTCTGCATTGTTTGGTCTCATGTCTCTCATCTTTCTCTTAGCAATGCCCCATAGATTCTCTATGGGGTTCAGGTCAGGCGAGTTTGCTGGCCAATCAAGCACAGTAATACCATGGTCATTGAACCAGGTTTTGGTACTTTTGGCAGTCTGGGCAGGTGCCAAGTCCTGCTGGAAAATGAAGTCAGCATCTCCATAAAGCTTGTCTGCTGAAGGAAGCATGAAGTGCTCTAAAATGTCCCGGTAGACAGCTGCGTTGACTCTGGACTTAATAAAGCACAGTGGACCAACACCAGCCGATGACATGGCTCCCCAAACCAACACAGACTGTGGAAACTTCACACTGGACTTCAAGCATCTTGGATTGTGTGCCTCTCCATTCTTCCTCCAGACTGTGGGACCTTGGTTTCCAAATGAGATGCAAAATTTGCTCTCATCAGAAAAGAGGACTTTGGACCACTGAGCAACAGACCAGTTCTTTTTTTCTTTAGCCCAGGTAAGGCGTTTGACATTTGAAGCCCATTTCCAGGACCCGTCTGTGTGTGGTGGCTCTTGATGCAGTAACTCCAGCCTCAGTCCACTCCTTGTGAAGCTCCCCACACATTTGAATGGCCTTTTCCTGACAATCCTCTCCAGGCTACGGTCATCCCTGCTGCTTGTGCACCTTTTTCTTCCACACTTTTCCCTTCCACTTAACTTTCTATTAATGTGCTTTGATACAGCACTTTGAGAACATCCAACTTCTTTTGCAATTACCTTTTGAGGCTTTCCCTCCTTGTGGAGGGTGTCAATGATGGTTTTCTGCACAACTGTCAGGTCAGCAGTCTTCCCCATGATTGTGAATTCAACTGAACCAGACCGAGAGACCATTTAAAGGCTCAGGAACCCTTTGCAGGTGTTTAGCTGATTAGAGTGTGACACTTTGAGCCTACAATACTGAACCTTTTCACAATATTCAAATTTTCTGAGATTCTGAATTTGGGGTTTTCATAAGCTGTAAGCCATAATCATCAAAATTATATCAAATAAAGGCTTGAAATATCTTACTTTGCTTGTAATGAGTCTATATAATATATTAGTTTCACCTTTTAAGTTGAATTACTGAAATTAATGAACTTTTGCACGATATTCTAATTTTTCTAGAGTTTCACCTGTATATATATATAATATTTTCTGCCTTTTTTCTTCGAAATTTCGGTGCATCCCTAATATATCTATATATATATTAGGGATGCATCATATATGTATATATATTAGGGATGCACCAAAATTTCGGCCGCCGAAAATGGCACTTTCGGTTTTCGGCCGAAAGAGAAAAAAGGCAGAAAATATGAGCCGAAAATATATACCTCCTCGCCCCGCCCCTCAGTGCTCTGATTTCAATCTGGATCGATCTAGCCCTTATCACAGCGCTACCCAACAAAGGCCGATCATGTCAGCGGTGTGGAAATTCTTCAAAGTTTCTGATAAGGACATCAAATTTGCGATCTGCAGTGTTTGTTCAGCAGAACTTTCAAGATATATATACACAGAGCTCAGCAAGAGATTCTACAGGAAAGTGCCCCGATCCACAGCAGTGCCACACCTAGCGCTGCTACAACACAACTTGAGACGTATCTAGCTGAACTACGCCAGAAGCGGCAATCCCCTTGACTACGGTCGCATAAACAAAGACCACTTTCCTTTGCTTGCGCGGATTGCGCACAGGTATTTATCTGCCCAAGCACCAGCACAGAGAGTGAGAGACTGTTCAGTGCAGCATCTCATGTTCTTGATGAGCTTTCTGACAGGAGAGACTGTCAGAAAATTTAGCAACTTTTGTTCTTGAAGAGAAACCTGTCACTTGTAGTTAAATAGAAAGCGGTCCAATATGATGTGTATAGCAATTACATTACACTTGTTCTTCACTTGAGGATACATCTGTCGTTTACAGTTGCCTTTGGATTTAGTTCAATTACTGCTGTTTTGCACTGTTGTTTTGCACAATCATTTTCACTTAAAGTGTACATATGTTTACATAAACAGAATAGAGCACTGATCTATATATATAATTATATATTATAGTTATATATAGATCAGTGGAATAGAGGCCCTCTGCCATTCTGTGTTCTGCCTTTTGTTTTAATTAAAATTACGGTTGCATATTAAACTTTTTGAAAGATGCTAGCTAAGTTCATTACTTGACTGTTGTTTTTCATATAATAGTTTTCTAAAACTTTACATTATTTGGATAATTGTTAATAAAATCTGTAAAATTAGATTTTTACAGAACTGAAAGAAGAATAATATTTAATATAGATTTAATATGTTTTGTCCAATTTTGGTGTTACTTTCAATAAAAGTGTGATTTATTTTATTGGTTTGTAGTTTTTCAATTCAGATTCATTAAATTCATGAAATTAATGAAAAAGTATCAAATTAATACAATTATACACAAATGTTTTTTTTTTTTTTAAATAGGTAAAAATTTCGGTTTCGGTTTTCGGCCAAGTGCATCCTGGATTTTCGGTTTCGGCCCAGAATTTTCATTTCGGTGCATCCCTAATATATATATATACACACACACACACACACACACACACACACACATTTTATTATTTATTATTTTTCACATAAGATTGATCTTATGATGATATCATCAATGATGCAACACGTTGCGAGCTGCAGACAGCGGGAGTGAGAGACGAGCGTCTTGTGTTAGAGTGTGCATCAGCTGGCGGAACTTTAAATCGAATCGGTTACCTAACGTAACCTCGGTTCTCTCTAGATGAGGGAACGAGTATTGCGTAAGCTAGCTTACGCTACGGGAAAGATTCATCTTTTCTGAGATATTGAAGCCAAAATATTATCCTTAATTTTGTATCATTTGTCAACGCAGTGCAGCAACTGCAGACCTTGAGCGGGCTAGCTAGCGAGCTCATTGGTTGCTCTGCGGCAACTGCTGCAGCCTATAGAGCGAACTTGAGCGAACTCGCGTCCAATGAGAGGTGTCAGCGCTTACTGCATCAAAGCCCGCCAAAATGGCCGTGGCTAGAGTGCATATAAGCGTGGTTAAGTAAGCTGGAACCCTGGTTTTCATTGAATGAAGCGAAAGTAAGCTGGTAGGCGCGAAGCACGGCGGCTACGCAATACTCGTTCCCTCATCTAGAGAGAACCGAGGTTACGTTAGGTAACCGATTCGTTCTCTTACGAGAGGTTCTCTCGTATTGCGTAAGCTAGCTTACGCTACGAGAACCCATTGTCAGCGCCGTCGCGCCAAGCATCCACTGCATGAGCCCGGGGTGGGGGGACCGGGGAGCCCTTGTGAGTGGGGAAATAATATTTGGCGGCCAGAGTGCGGGCCAGTGTGTGTGTAATACATAAGCACATAGTGGGAAGGAGCGACAGAGCGGCGGTGCGGTCTGTGTGGAATGAGTCCCATCAGTGCAGCTCACCAGGGGAGCTGTAGCGTATTAAACCGCTAATAGTTTTGCCTGCAGGGCGGGCACTTCCAGATTGTAAAATCTGACAAAGGTGGAGGAAGCCCAGCCCGCTGCCACACATATGTCGTGAATGGAAATCCCGCTGGACCATGCCCACGATGAGGCCATGCCTCTAGTGGAGTGAGCCCTAATGCTCAACAGGCATGGCAGGTCTTTTGGCGCGTATCGCGGCAGCAATAGCGTCCACTATCCATCTAGACAGTGTCTGTTTCGAGGCGAGACCTTTGAGTGCGCCCTCGAGCGAAGCAAAAGCTGCTCAGAGCGTCTGAAAGAAGCGGGCGCGCAGTGTACAATCTCAGTGCTCTGACTGGGCAAAGGAGATTGGCGTCGCGTTCAGCTATCGGATGCTGGCAGCGCCGATAGGAAATGACCTGTGCTCTGAAAGGAGTACCGATCACCTTGAGAACATAGCCGTGTCTAGGCTTTAAAATGACCTTGGAGTCACTTGGTCCGAACTCAAGACGCATGGCGCTGACAGACAGCGCGTGAAGGTCTCCCACGCGTTTGACTGATGACAGGGCAGTCAGAAAAGCGGTTTTGAGTGAAAGGTATTTCAAATCCACGGATTGAAGCGGTTCGAAAGGGGGCTTTCATAGTTTCGAGAACTATAGAAAGATCCCAGATAGGAACCGATGGAAGCGCGGGGTTCATCCTTCTAGCTCCCTTGAGGAAGCGGATGACCAGCTCGTTTTTCCCAGTGACTGGCGTGCAGGGGTTCAGCGAGCGCCCGGCGGCCGCCACATACACTTTGGCGTGGATGGGGATCTGCCCTTATCCAGCAGCTCTTGTAAAAACACGAGCAGCGGCGACACCCCACATGTCCGTGGGTCCAGGTCTCTGTCGGTGCACCATTTTGAAAACACAGACCATTTTGGCGCATAGAGTCTTCTGGTGGAAGGGGCTCTAGCGTGTATGATGGTGTTTATTACCCCTTCTGGCAGAAGCGGCGGGTAGTCGTTGATCACCCAGCGTGCAGCCCAGCGCTCTGGGTGGGGATGCCAGATCGTGCCGAAGCTTGAGAGAGGAGATCTGCTCTCACTGGGATGGGCCGCGGCTGTCAGTGACAGCTGCGTAAGCTCCGGGAACCATGTCTGATTCTCCCAGCGGGGCTATGAGGAGCACCGGTGGCGCGTTCCCTGATCCTCTGCATTACCTGTGGCAATAGCGAGGCGGGAGGGAAGGCATAAAGCGGCGGTTGGGCCAGTCCTGGGCCAGCGGCGTCCTCGCTTCGAGAAAAATATTGGGCAGTGAGAGTTCTCTTCTGGCGCTAAAGAGGTCTATCTCTGCTCTGCGAATATGCGCCATAACTTCTGGACTGTTTGGCGTGCAGGGACCATTCCCCTGGAGGAATATTGTCTCTGGACAGTCTGTCTGGGCCGTCGTTCAGGTGGCCTGGCGCGTCGCGTCGCCCTCAGCGGCGCAGGTGGCACTGGGACCAACTCAGTATGCGTTTAGATCAGATGGAAGAGGTTCCTGGATCTGACACCGCCCTGGCGGTTTAGGTAGGATACCACAGATCTGTTGTCGAGCGGACCAGGGCGTGGTGACCCTGAATGACCGGGAGAAAGCGCTGGCGTGTACTCGACCGCTATCATTTCCAGACAATTTATGTGAAGGAGCTTTTCCTGAACTGACCATAGGCCAAAAACCGGAGAGCCCTCGCAGACCGCGCCCCAACCCGTGTTGGGCGCGTCTGTCGAGATGACTTTTGGCGAGATACAGCTCCCATCGTCACTCCCGCTGATACCATTCGGCCACTGTCAGGGCTGCAGAGCTGAAATACAGGTCTGAGTCACCTTGATCGGCTGGCGGCCTGTGGCCCAAGCCCGGCGAGATGCGCGGGTGTTTAGCCAATGCTGAAGCGAGCGCATGCGCAGTAAACCCAGCTGAAGTACTGCTGCGGCTGAGGCCATGTAACCTAGCACTCTCTGAAATTTTTTCAGAGCGTGAGGCTGTTCATCTGAAAGGGCGCGGCTAGTCAGCTGAACACGGCCGCGGCGCTGTGTAGATAAGCGAGCCGTCATTGCCACGGAGTCTGGTTCTATTCAAGGAAGGAAATTGCCTGACTGGGCTGTAGTGAGCTCTTGGTCCAATTGACTGCAAGACCCAAACTGTTCAGATGGCTGAGGAGAACTGTTCTGTGAGACAGAAGCTCCGTATGTGACTGTGCCATAATCAGCCAGTCGTCCAAATAGTTCAGAATTCGCAAGCCCTGACTCCGCGGGGAGTGCGGCGCCGCATCCATGCGCCGTGAAAGTACGAGGTGCTAAAGACAGGCGAGCGGAAGGGCGGTGTATTGATTAACCTGGCCGTCGAAGGCGAATCTCAAGAATGGCCTGTGGCGGGGATTTATCTGAATCTGAAAGTAGGCATCTTTCAGATCGAGAGAGATAAACCAGTCCCCTGGCGCGTATCTGTGAGGAGTTTCCTGATTGTAAGCATTTTGAGCGGTCTTTTTGCAAGCACCTTGTTCAAACCCTTGAGATCTAATATTGGTCTGAGGCCGCCGTCTTTCTTGGGAACAAGAAAATAGCGGCTGTAAAACCCTGACTAAGCTCAGTGAAGCGGCACTTTCTCTATGGCCCTTTTGCACAGAAGGTTTGCTATTTCTGAGCGAAGCATGCAGGCTGCTTCCGTGTTCACAATAGTTTCGAGCAGCGCTCTGAAGCGGGGAGGCGGCGATCGAACTGTAGCAAATAGCCCTGTTTTATTGTGCTTAACACCCATTTGGATATCCCTGGGATAGCTTCCCACGCTTTGAAGCGTAGCAGCTAGAGGGTGAATGGCCAAATCGCCCTGATTGCTGCACACAGCGCACTGAACAGAATGTGTGGCGGCTTACTGTGCTTATGCATGACTGCTTCGCAGACAGCAGGGACAGGCTGTTCTGTGAGTGACTTCCGATTGAGGTGAATGGGGAAAGAGTCACATCTGTTAAGTGATCTTGTGAGCATAGTCACGAAGCACGGGACTTACATACAGAGAAGTGTTTGCTGGCCCTGTGACAGAGCGGGCAGAGAATGGGTGCTGCCGCGTATTCGTGGCGCGTTTATTGACTCTAACACTCGGCGGGCTGTGTCCGCTTTATGTGAGTGGGCTCTGATCGGGACACGGGAAGTGTAATGCTTGTGTGTAGAGGTGAACACTGGATTGTGGGCACATTTTCTACACATAAGGCATGTTTGCTCTTTACAAGATTTCTTTGGGTCGCCGTGAAAGCGGCATTTGAGTGCAGAGCAAGCGGGCAGTATCACCCGGCTTGTTGGCTGCTGAATCCACCACTGTAGTAGCCTGAGAGAGGGGACTGACAGGGGCGAAGCTTTGGCGGTGGTCGGCGCGGCGGGACTGAGCCGTCGTTTTTTCAACAAGGCTAGGAGGACTTCGGTTGCTCAGGTTTCAGCGCAACCTTAGACCGAGGCCAGCGAGCGGCGGTCTGCGGCGGCTGTCTGAGCCTGATCGAGGCGGCCGCCCTGTCGGCGCTGAGAGTCTGACTTTGTTGAGCTGGAGCTGTGAAGAGGCTCGTGCAGGAGGCTGGTCACGTGGGCGGCCTGCAGAGGAGCTAGCGCGACGCGGCAGGAAGAGGTTCATGGCTTGGGTGGCTTTCTGGACTTCTGGCGGTCAACAATGCCACTCACCGCGAGCCGAAGAGACCGGTCAGAGAAGGCGGTGCGTTGAGAGCGTGGGCGCTCTGCTTCTCCCATGTCGGCTAGCGTTAGCCACAGGTGTCTCTCGGTCACAGTCAGCGAGGCCATGCACTTCCCTAGAGCTTGGGCTGCAGCTTTGGTGGCCTGAAGGCGAGGTCCGTCGCGCTTCTTAGATCTGTAACAGCCTCTGGGTGCCTGCCTTTCTCATCCCACTCCGAAGAAGGTCCGCTTGGAGGATCTGTAAGACGGCCATGGAGTGCAGAGCAGATGCGGCTTGGCGGCGGCGGAATAGGCGCGACCAACATAGGCGGAAGTCAGCTCTGCAGGCCTTAGGCGGGAGCACTGGCTTAGACCGCCATCTCGCGGAGGCGGGCAAAGGTGTGCTGCTACCGAATCCTCGACCGGGGGATGGAGGAGTAGCCCTTCTCGGTGGCGCCGTCCACCGAGCGAGAGAGGTGGAGGCGTGGGAGCGGATCCTGGCGAGAAGCGCGTTCCACGACTTTTCAAGCTCAGTGTGGAGTTCCGGCAGGAAGGGAGCGGCCGGGCCGCGGGTGTTCGTGGCGGCGGCTCTGAAGAAAGCAGCCGTCGAGTCTGTTGGGAGCCTGCTCAGGGGCGGTGACCACTCGAGCCCGAGGCGGTCGGCGGCCTGTGTGAGGCGTGTTAGTTCCCGCCGACTCTGGCGGGTCCTGCTGGATTCCTGGGCGAGGAGGGCGTGGGAGCCTGACCACTCCTCGCTGTCGAAGCCATGATGGAACAGCCCTTATCCTCCGCCTCGTCCTCCGAGATGGCGCGAGTCGCGGCCGCTGAGCGGCAACTGCGGCGTCCGGGGCGGGGAGGGTGAGGCGATGCTTTCGAGGGAGAGGCTCGGCGAGGCAGTCGCTTCTATCACCGGTTCTGGCAGCCTTTGGGGCGGCGCTTTTCCTCGCTGTGCGAGCGGAAGGTGGCGGCAGCTCGGTTCTGGCGCCGAGTCGAGCCCGCAGGGTCGTCATCGGAAGCTCCTCGCAGAGGTCGCATCCGCCTTCAGCGAGGGCGAGCTCTGCATGCCCCAGTCCCAGGCAGAGAGCGCAGATGATGTGGCGGTCCCCGGCGCTGAGAGTGGCGCGGCATCTTAAAAAAGACGCTCGTTACTCTTTTGTGAAGTTCGTTAAGAACTAGCTTGCTCTAAAAAACGATACGTCGCCGGATGGCGTAGCTCGCAGGATGGCTGAAGGTGGCGGAGACGGCCGGCTTCTTCGAGCACTGTCCAAGCTTGCTAGATGCCCCTCGAACGGCGACGCGGCTTCCAGTTCAGAGATGCGAAGAGCTTCGCTGAAGAGATGAAAATCAGGGTTCCAGCCTACGAACTACGCTTATATGCACTCTAGCCACGCCCATTTTGGCGGGCTTTGATGCAATAGCGCGGACGCCTCTCATTGGACGCGAGTTACGCCAAGTTCGATCTATAGGCTGCAGCAGTTGCCGCAGAGCAACCAATGAGCTCGCTAGCTAGCCCACTCAAGGTCTGCAGTTGCTGCACTGCGTTGACAAATGATACAAAATTAAGGATAATTTTTTGGCTTCAATATCTCAGAAAAGATGAATCTTTCCCGTAGCGTAAGCTAGCTTACGCAATACGAGAGAACCTCTCGTAAGAGAACTTCTGGTCTCGACTCCCGCTCAGATTTGGTCTCTTCCGCGACTGGTTGAAGCAGCTCTGACCGCACAGAGAATGACAGTTTTGGAGTTTGTGCTTATTTACATGTCACACTCCCGTATTATATTAACTTTAATTATTGATCAAATAAAGACATATCGCCAAGCTGTGATCTGTGTTTCTGTGTTATTTATTCTGACCACCAGTTCAGTGTCGGTCTCCTCGGCTTCCATCTTCACCTGATTTCCATGCTGAACACCGGAAACTCGCATGACCACACGTGCCACTCCCTAAACTGAGACTGACTGGTCATCTTTTTATTAGCGGTATAGAAAATGGGCAAACAGCTCTCGGAGAGAATGGGCTGTCACGTCCACACATGCACTTATTTATTTAATAAAATCGCAGCATTTGCCGTCATATAATCGCACAGGCTGAATTTGCAATTGCGATATGATTAATCGTGCAGCACTAGTCTGATGCATAGTTCAATTTTTGAAATAATTGCATTTAAGATTAATTAAGTTAAGATTTTAAATCTTCCTCTATTCCCATTTGCGGAGCAGCTTCATCAGCAAATATATAACGCATAAATGATCCTACTGCTCTAAAATATATTTAGGTGGCAATATTAACATGCGTCGTTAAAGGTTCAGTTCTATTTAATGCGGGACACAATAACCTACAGTTAAGATTGTGATGCATTCGATTAGAATGTTGATATGATTATTCAAAGTATTTAATAGTGGATATCTGTTTTACTGACCTTTTTAGATTTTTTTTCTCCACATGTGAACGGATAATCATCGTGTTTTTTTGGACACGTCTTATAGGATTTCACAACAAACATTTCATCTTGGCAATCACCTCACCACTCGTGTTCTCCTTCGCTGTCCCTTCATTCATTTTCACTATATGCCAGTTGATGTAAGAACAAAGAGACGAAACACAAGCATGTAGTTAAGTCAAGCTTTACCGCAATCTTAACTCAATAATAGGAAGCGTGAAAACAAAATGTGAAAGTAACCGTCGCATTGGAGATCGAACATTACTGCTAATGTGCTGCTAGATTTGAAATTAGTATATTCTTTCTGGTTATATCAGAAATTTCATCTTTCATTCATTCCAATAGTGTTTAACACTGCTTAACATGTGGTGAATCATTGCATTAAGGTCCGTTAACAGGTGTTTTGCCCTTGATGGAGCGTTAGTGGAGCACTTTTGGAGCGAGAGAAAACAATGACGCTCCGATTTTTTAAAAACACGCTCCTCGCTCCATGCAAACTCATGCTGCTCCATTCCTCGCTCCGCTCCCACTCTGCTCCGCTCACATACTCTGCTGTAAACACAGACACGAAGGACAGGCTGGGAAAGCTGCAGCAGTTTCAACAGCGGCAGGACATCAGTCTCTGGATAAATGTTTTACTGTTATCTCTTTGGCAAAGTTGTTTGCTTCCTATAATGCTTGAAAATGTTTTCTGGTAGGTTTGTTGAACCTTATATTGGTTATGTTTTAATGAATCAAACATTATTTACCAATTGTGATTTGATATGCTACATTTTCTGGTGAAGATACTGTAACATGTATACTAATATTATTGACTTCCGGGTATTTTATAACAGTGCTGTAATTTTGAGGTTCCATAAATGTGTGTAAGTGTGTGTGCGTGTGTGTGTGCTGCACACTTCATTGGATACGGCATCTTACAAATGTGAGTTGAATGCTTTAACATCACCCCAAGCTGTGTGAATATGTACGTTATTTGAGATACAGGGGTTGAACTGAGGTTTTCTAATGCGCTAAAGCTAACGGCAACATATCACATGCACTAGAAACATCACGTCCGTCAGCTGTTAAACGGCGAATGCTTCTGTGGCGTGTAGTAAAAAAAACTTTAAGTGTTCCATTTGGGAAAATACTACACTTTGAAAATTCATACACCACATGGCTGAGTGCATAGTATATTTTGTAATTGCGTAGAATATAGTGTGTCCAGGGGGTCTGAATACAGAGGAAAAACTCACCAGGGAGGCAAAGGGCTTCTGTGAGAACAGGGCACACAGATCCTATCACGCAATTAAAATCTACACCTGAAACAACACAACCAACAGTGAAAGGGCCATAAAATTAATTCATTATTGTTCCTTCACATCTGCATTTCTCTGTCCCTCTCTCCCTCCTCTACACTCCAGCTCAGAGTCACCTAAGACTCAACTAAACCCTGTATGTATAAAAATATCTCATTCTATGTAAACAAAGAATTTAACTAGAATGGTCTTCATACCACATCTGTAAAATGCATGATAGCACTGTTTTTAGAATTTAGAGGAATTCTGACCACTACTGGGGGGCGTCTCCCTCCTTGGTCTTTCATCAGTGTTATCTCCTTAATGCAGATAAAGTGTGACCCTGGGAATGTAAAACCTATACACACCCAAATCCTTATTGTTAAACCATTTGGTCTTTAATGTTTGGGTATTTAAGGAAGGTTGACAAAGACATCAGGGAATCTGTCATTCAGATCTCCCACACAATCGCTGTGTGTCGTTTTGCTGTCAGGTATGCTTTTGATTTTCTTACTTACATTTTTAGATGATTAGTATTTTATTGATGAAATTGATTTGATTTATTCTAATTGAATTGAAATGTATGTTTTACCTACCTGGCTAATAAATTGTTAAACTTGGTTTTATTTTGACTTATTCTGAAATTCCTGGCTTTAGTAGATTGTTAAATTACTGACACCGCAAATCTGTGATCAGGGTTAATACATAATAAGACACAGCATTTGATAGAGCATGTAGCACATCAACTGGGATTTTAAGCTTTCTGATTAACCATTTGGCTTTAGTTAAGTGTAATAGAGTGTGAAGGCTAAAGAAAGTACTATCTGGCACAATGTAATTTTGATCGACCAGTCCAGATAGCACTAGTCATGACCCCTGTTTAATGCTAATATTATTCTAGTCAGGTGTGATAGGAAACTATAGAACTAAAGAAAACTACTATTTGGGTAATGGTATGTTGGTCAGCCTTAACAAACTAGTATTATTCATTTACGTCTGTCTAGAGATATTACATTAAATGTATACAGATCTATAGAAACAAAGCAAAACTTCTCATTAGAAATAGATAATCTGCAATCATTAGTAATCATTCATTTTAGTATAAGCCATTTACCTCTGGCTAAAGATCAAACTGACAAGTTTGTGACCGTTGGATCCATATACACGGCCGGCATGAGACCCTAAGCGACAGCATTGCGAATAAACAAGTGTAATTTAAAAGTATAGAATTAACTAGAATAACCAAGTGTCTAATACTAAGTTCTACTAACAATGATCAACATAAATAAGATCTCTGTACAACAGCGAGATTTGTTCATAATTGGAGTCAGATGAAATTAGTAAGAGAATCAAACAAACTTTTATGAACTAATTGTAATACTTCAAAATGTTACTACAGCGTATCAGAAAAAACATTAACACGCAGAATCCCATTGGATACTGATGTTGGACTAGTGGGTGGTCTTTACAAGTGTGTCATTTGGGACACAGCTAAGGTCTTCTGGAAAGGTGGGAGAATGATCGCACATACAGTTGAAGTCAGAAGTTTACGTATACCTTAGCCAAATGCATTTAATCTCGGTTTTCACAATTCCTGACATTTAAATGTAGAAAACATTCCCTGTCTTAGATCAGTTAAGATCACTACTTAATTTTAAGAATGTGAAATGTCAGAATAATAGAAGAGATAATTATTTATTTCAGATTTTATTTCTTTTATCACATTCCCAGTGGGTCAGAAGTTACATACACTTTGTTAGTATTTGATAGCATTGCCTTTAAATTGTTAAACTTGTGTCAAACTTTTTGGGTATCCTTCTACAAGCTTCTCACAATAAATTGCTGGAATTTTGGCTCATTCCTTCAGAAAGATCTGGTGTAACTGATCAGGTTTGTAGACCTCCTTGCTCGCACACACTTTTTCAGTTCTGCCCTCAAATTTTCTATCGGATTGAAGACAGGGCTTTGTGATGGCCTCTCCAATACCCTGACTTTGTTGTCCTTAAGCCATTTTGCCACAACCTTGGACTTGTGCTTGGGGTCATTGTCCATTTGAAAGACCCATTTGTGACCAAGCTTTAACTTCCTGGCTGATATCTTGAGATGTTGCTTCAAAATATCCACATAATTTTCCTTCCTCATGATGCCATCTATTTTGTGAAGTGCACCAGTCCTTCCTGCAGCAAATCACCCCTACAACATGATGCTGCCACCCCCATGCTTCATGGTTGGGATGGTGTTCTTCGAATTGCAAGCCTCACCCTTTTTCCTCCAAACATAACGATGGTCATTATGGCCAAACTGTTAAATTTTTTGTTTCTTCAGACCAGAGGACATTTCTCCAAAAAGTAAGATCTTTGTCCCCATGTGAACTTGCAAACTGTAGTCTGGCTTTTTTATGGTGGTTTTGGAACAGTGGATTCTTCCTGGCTGAGCAGTCTTTCAGGTTGTGTCGATAAAGGACTCGTTTTACTGAGGGTATAGATACTTGTCTACCATTTTCCTCAAGCATCTTCACAAGGTCCTTTGCTGTTGTTATGGGATCGATTTTCACTTTTACACCAAACTACGTTCATCTCTAGGAGACGGAATGATGGATGACTGGTCCCATGGTGTTTGTACTTGCGTACTATTGTTTGTACAGATGAGCGTGGTACCTTCAGGCATTTGGAAATTGCTCCCATGGATGAACCAGACTTGTGGAGGTCCACAGTTCTTTTTCCTGAGGCTGATTTCTTTTTGATTTTCCCATTATGTCAATTAAAGAGGCACTGAGTTTGAAGGTAGTCCTTAAAATACATCCACAGGTACACCTCAAATTGACGCCAATTAGCCAATCAGAATCTAATTGACTAATGGCCTAATGGCTTGACATCATTTTCTGGAATTTTTCAAGCTGCTTAAAGGCACAGTTAACTTAGTTTATGTAAATTTCTGACCCACTGGAATTGTGATATAGTCAGTTAAAAGTGAAACTGTCTGTCTGTAAACAATTGTTGGAAAAATGACTTCAGGTCATGTCATGCACAAAGGAGATGTCCTAAACGACTTGCCAAAACTAGAGTTTGCTAATGAAATCTGTGGAGTGGTTAAAGAAATTTGTTTCAATGACCTGTATGTAAACTTCTGAATTCAACTGTAACTTCGTTATTCCAGCGTATGAAATGTATTCAAAGTCAAACCAGATTAAAACATACACGAGCATCATCTTCTCTTCCCTGTTGTTCAACGTGCTTCTTTGGGGTTTTGATTTGCAGAACAAATCATTCACACTACTTTTTGAATCTGTTTGACCTATTCCAGGGAATCAAATTTAAAAGAAAGGACTCAAAAAAATTTTTCACAAATCAGACATCACTGTCACCAGTCTGCATGCAATTTACACATACAACAATGTTATTTTTTTTTTGCATTCTTTAGTTGCAAAAATAATATAAGCGTCTGGAAATATTTATCAAAGTATTAATTTTCTTTTAAAAATGTTGTGAAGTAAATGTGAAGTCAACAGAAATATTAACAGTATACTCAAGTAAAGTACAAACTGTACTTAAGTTCAGGAAGAAAGCATTTGTAATTCGTTTATACACACCTCGGATTCCACGGAAGACAGAAAGTCATGACAATAGGGAGAGTTTACTGTACATTTTTAGGTGAAATAGTCCTTTCAAGCTTTTCTGATTGATCAGATGAATAGTTTTATGTCCTGTTGTCCTATATTTAAATCAGTGTTTATTATAATTGTTAGCTTTCGGCCCTCTCACCTCTCACCACCTACACACACTCTCCTCTGGTTTCGATGTTGTTGTAAACACACCGCAATCAAGTGTTCGCCGCCAGAACTAAAACAAAAGGGTCAGGTGCATCTGTTACCGCAGTGGGCAGTGTTAAGGAAGTCAGTAGGGGTTTATTCCTGAGTGGGAGCCGCATGTTTATGGGTTTTGAAGAGCTAATGCCGTCTTTAAGCCTCTTCTTGGCACCCCAGGCAAGGGCTATCTTTTTTTCACATTCCTCCTGTTCTCTTAAATCGGGCCTATTTACTTAATTGCATGTTATTTTGTTTAGTCAAAAAGGAGAACACCACTGATTGGCTGTTAAAAATGAACATGTGTGGGTGTGCAATGAGGGTTTTTTTTTTCAGTTGATTTGTACAATTGTTTGTTTTTTAAGTAGATATATCATATATTTATAATGTATTTTGTGCAATACATTTATTTTAATTGTGTTTTTTCTAATTCCTCCCACAGAATATCATCAAAAAAGTGAACGGTCAGAAGTTTGTGTATCGATTTGTGTCGTACCCTGATATCTTAAAGGGGGACATCCTTTTTAGAACAGAGACTGTAGATGGGGGCTCTGGTGGGCCTCTGCCCCATTCCGACAAACCTGCAAACATCTCCAGAGATAAAGAAAGCAAACTAGCCCCGGACCGGATCAACGGACTACAAGGCCAGTATAAACCATCCAATCGGAATGACTACATCCACTCCGGCTTGTACACATCCTTCACTCTGAACTCTCTGCAGTCAGGAACACAGCTCTTTAAATCCATCAAGATCGAAAACCCAGGAGAAAAGCTCTCAGAGAAAAAGCCAGCCCAGGATTTGCCCCAGCCGCACTCAGTCATCAAGTTTGGGACCATGAATATGAGCAGACCAACCATACAGTCCACAGCAGAGAAGTCTGAACTTCCAGGTCACCCTGCTCAAGCCCAGCTGCCCACTCCAACAGACTCCGAGATAAAACAGACAGGTGTGCCGCAAGTAGTGTGTGCGTTTGTTGATGCTCCGTCCACAGAGAATGCCATGATCGACTTTCCGCTCTCAGGAATCTCATCTTCACTGCTCTCTCGTTCCGAATCACCCTCTTCTTCTCAGATGACGGATTCACAGGAGCTGGTGATCGACAGTGAAATTGATTCCATCTCTTCTCAGCCTTCAGATTTACAGCTGCAGGTATTACATACACACAGCGCTGATGCCAAAATGACAAAAAATATTTTCTTACTCCGTATTTTTGTCTTGTTGTCCAGTAAAATGTCTAAAGATCTTTAGATTAACTTGAGACAGAAAATGACGTTTAGTCTTGTTTCAGAGGAATCTTAACAAAATTTTGTGAGGTTTTTGCTTTAAACAAGAAAAAAATATTTTCCAATGGGGTTTTTAAAAATATTTAATTTTTTCCTTTTGAATTAATATATATTTTTTCACTCCGATGGCAAAAAGCACCAAGTGCACCAGTCCCTCCTGCAGCAACGCACCCACACAATATGATGCTGCCACCCCCATGCTTCACGGTTGTGTTCTTCAGCTTGTAAGCCTCACCCTTTTTCAGACCAGAGGAAATTTTTCCAAAAGTAAGATCTTTGTCCTCATGTGCACTTGCAAACTGTAGTCTGGCTTTTTTTTATGGTGGATTTTAACAGTGGTTTCTTCCTGGCCGAGCAGTCTTTCAGGTTATGTCTATATAGGACTCGTTTTATTGTGGATATAGATACTTGTCTACCTGTTTCCTCCAGTATTTTTACAAGCGTAGTCCCATCGTGTTTGTACTTCCGTACTATTGTTTGTACAGATGAACGTGTTACCTTCAGGCATTTGGAAATTGCTCCCAAGTATGAACCAGACTTGTGGAGGTCCACAATTATTTTGCTCTGGTCTTGGCTGATTTCTTTGGTTTTCCCATTATGTCAAGTAAAGAGGCACTGAGTTTGAAGGTAGTCCTTAAAATACATCCACAGGTACACCTCAAATTGACGCCAATTAGCCTGTCAGAAACGAATTGGCTAATTGCCTAATGGCTTGACATAATTTTCTGGAGTTTTCTGAGCTGCTTAAAGGCACAGTAACTTTAGACTTTGTGTGTCAATTAAATGTGAAGCAATCTGTCTGTAAACAATTGTTGGAAAAAATACTTATGTCATGCACAAAGTACAAAACTATAGTTTGCTAATATGAAATCTGTGGAGTGGTTAAAATGTGTATGTAAATGTCTGATTTCAAATTTATTTCACTAGATGAGGTTTATTGATAAGGAATAATAATAATATTGTTTTTTAGAAAAAACAAACAAACTATCGATATATTTTTGTTGATGACTGATAGTTCCAAAAAACAGCTATCGTCAATGATTAACATCATGCACTGTTTGGTAATTTTTGACCAAAATCAATTTTATTTCTTCAATAAAACTGGTTTCCTTTATCTGTCGGGAACGAGACTTGGTAACATTTCCTCCATTTGATATCCTAACACAGACTAAGAATTAGAGTTGATTCGATCAGACTAAGTGGTAATAAAAAAAGAATTTACACTTTTACGGTTCCTGGTCAAAAGTGACTGCCATAGGAAATGAATGGGAAACACTAAAATTACAGATTTGTTTTTTCATTATTTATTATACAAAATCTAAAAAACAGCCACAATGCTGAAAAAACACACACAGACACGAAGGGGTGAGATTACCAAACATCAAGAGTGCAAAACACACATACACACACACAAACAAACTTGTTTTTATATCATTGTGGGGACTCTCCATAGACTTCCATGCATTTTATGGATTTTATACAGATCTAATGATAATTTCTATCCCCTAACCCTATCCTTAAACCTAACCCTCACATAAACCTTTTTACATTTACATTTTACAAAAAGACATAGTTTAGTATGTTTAATAAGCCATTTCCCTCATGGGGACCGCTGGCTGTGCCACACAAGGTAGGAGATCTCAGGTTTTACTATCCTTGTGGAGACATTTGGTCCCCACAATGTAATATAAACATGCACTCACACACACACGCACACACATTTCAGGTATGCAAAAACTGACAAAACGTATCCTCAAACAAAATGCTAAACTTTGAGAAAAGTAGTCTTTGATAATGTTTAAATATATATCTAAATGGAGAACTTGTGTAAAAAATCTTGAAATCATCTCTTCAACCAGGGATGAATAAGTAGTTCTCTGCAGCCATCTAGTGTTTCTAATTGTAATTTCATCTGGTAAAATCATTCCATTTAATTCCCAAAATGCACTAGTGTTTTTACATAATTTAATTTAGAGTTGTTACATGTATTTCATAATAATTTAAATAATTACACGTTTATTGTTTGTTGTCACTTTTGAAGTCAAAAGATTTAACAAAAAGCTGTTTTGTTGCCATGAGACAAAAAAAAAAAAACAACATTACATAGGGTCTCAAAATTTCATGACTCTTTAAAAATATATATTTATTTTTTCCTTGAAAAAACATGTTTAAGTTAATTAAAGTAATTCAATATTTTTTCTTTCTTTCTTTTTTTTTTTTTGTAGAATATAAATAACACTAAAAAATATTCCAACATTTATGAAACCAACATGGACACACAGATTACATTTCTACAAACTTGACATGTGTTTTTAACAAATGTGTTTTATCACCTTGGACAAACTTGTTTGTGAATGATCCATGTATTCACCTGAGGATAATAATGTGTCTTCTACATTAAGATTCACCTATCTAGGTGTGTTAATCTGTCATCCACTTCAATTTCATTAAAATACTGCAGTGTATTAAAAGAAAACACTCTCTCTCTCTCTCTCTCTCTCTCTCTCTCTCTCTCTCTCTCTCTCTCTCTCTCTCTCTCTCTCGTGTGTGTGTGTGTGTGTGTGTGTGTGTGTGTGTGTGTGTGTGTCTCAGGTCCAGCCCACATCTGTTTTCAAGGACATAGTTTCATTTTCTGATATGTCACAGTCTTCACCCCACAAACATAGCGGGAAGTCTAAGAAACCCAAAGGCCTGGAGTTGATGCCTGCGCTGCTGGTGACTAGCTCTGACATGAGCCCTCTTAATCTGTCCAGCCCCTCCCTCCCTACAGCCTCTCTGACCCCAGCATTCCTGCAGGTCAGTGCTCTCCTGACCTCCCCACTCTCAACAATATGCTTGATTTTTTGCTATTGTAAGATTTTGATTTGTTAGAATCATAAACCATCATCAGTTTCTAGGTCACCTTTTCCATTTCATTTAAAGGGTAGCCAATCTTAGTTTGACTGTTCTTTTTTCTTTTTTTTTTTTTTTATATGGATATATGCATGGCACGTAAAACCAGGATATACAGTGGTCCCCAACATTATTTGGGCAGCAGCAAATACTACATTTGCATCCCCCATTTGCTCCAACAGAAAAAGTAAGAAAGAAAAACTGTTACGGTTCCATGAATTTAATGGAGAGATAAGGCATAAACGCACAATCACAGTCTGTGTGAAAGGTCCATTGAGTTATTTTGAGCGTTCTTACATTTTAAAAGCACTAGAGGACAGTAGTGCACCACTTTAACCAGATTTGCAGAGGATTTCAAGACATCCATTGGTTATTACATGAATGTGATCATATGGTGAGGTTTAGGTGGATGCTACTTTGATAGATCACCTCGTTAAGACTTCCCAATCTATGCATTTATTAGCACTCATTCAGCTCACCCCAGAGAATCACCCAGTGCCGTGTGTTCTGTGAGATGAAAGATGAAATATACTTTAATTTAAATCTATTATTTATAGTTTTCATGAATTACAGAACCCTTGCCCTGTGATTAGTTCTTATGGCTTTTAAAAGTCTCGTTAAGACACTTTTAATTAAACATTTATATATTGAGGTTATGCCTCTTGCTGATGCTTTGTAGTATGATGCTGATGAGCGAATAGAGAGTCACTCTTAATGAATGCGGACTGGAGACAAATTCTGTTTGTGTAAAAGTCTGTTAAAATTGTGTGTTTGTTGCAGACACCCCTGCTGCTCACCCCTAGTCCACTTCTATCCAATATCCATTTCTGGAGCACACTTAGTCCTGTTGCACCCCTCAGCCCTGCCCGAAGACATGGCACGCACACCCTTTTTCAGGTGAGTCGCTCAAATTCAAATTATCCACTGCCATGAGGATTTAATCTCATCAAACCATTCTGGGTGTTTTCACACTTCAATTGCTTGGAACAATGAAACAGAGTTTGTTTTACCTCCCTTATTTTTGGGCTTCGAATCTCCAAACGAGGGCGTGCTAATGCGTGCCAGGGCCAGTTGCATTCTCACTGTCACTTCGCACTGGCCGTTAGTGGAAAAGCGGCTAATGTGTACTTGCGCACAGGTGTTTTTTTAGGGCTGACAAGAGAAAAATGTAAATTGTTCTCAAAAGACATTGTTTCAGTTAATGGTAAAAAGCTATGAGACATTAGTTACCACCAGATTTTAAATCAACGTTGTCTCCAAATCCACAAGAGAGCATGAATAAATTAATAAATATAAACTGAACAGCACCATTTTATATTGCTTTTTGCAAAGAACATACCAGGCTGTGAACAAAAGTGCATTCCATTTTAAACTAACGTGCATAAAATGATAAAATCATAAGATTTAGCAAGATCATATTTTCAAATCTTAAGTAAAAAGTAAAATGAGAAAAGAAACACTTCAATAGACAGTTCTAAGTTAAAACAAGATGCAACCGTTCAAGACCTCCACCTACGACTTTGTCAGTGCATGGCACACATCCAAAATTTTAATGCACATTTTTAGCATTCGAATGTGCATATTTGTCTTAAATTCTATGAATATTCCTATTTTGGCACAGCTCTAGTCCAGATGAATCGTAACCTGGGGCCGGTTGCATAAAACTGTTTTAGACTTAGTCATCTAAAATTTCTAATTATTTCAGTCAGTTGCATAAAACTTTATATCGGCCAACAGACCCCTCGGCTAACTTTCTATGTTGCCATGGAAAATAACTGTCAGCTGAGCCAATGGGGGCTTCAGTTGAGGGCTGATATGGGCTTCAGTTGAGACTTTGTAGAAGACTTTGACTTAACGATGTAACAAAATGTTGTGATTTTAACCCAAATCATTCAAAAGCACAATTTTTTTTAATTACAATCAAATTTGAAGCACTGTAGCCCTCTAAGCAAATATTTTCAGCAAATGAAAACTGTAAAAACTGTAGTTCAGTGTCTTACTTTTCCCACAATGCAATGCCAATTAGACTTACTAACGTTACCCACGTTACTAAAGACAACTGTGAGCTTGTTTTATGCAACAGGCTTTCTATGGCGTCTTTAGCTAGTCAGACATATTATTAGATGCAGTCTTAAGTTAATGGCTATGTTAATGCAACCGGCCCCTGGACCATTTTCAAGTCGACTTTCATGTGCGGTTCCTTGGTGCACACCAACGTTCAGAAAACAGCTTTCACTCAAACCATATGAATTAAACTCTGAAGTCAAACAGACTTCAGTCTGCGCCAAATGCTATAGTGTGAAAACGCCCTCAGACAGACCATTTACAAATCGACTCGTGTGATTTCTTAATGCACACCACAATTTGGAAAATAGCTTTCACACAAACCAAATGAAGCAAACTCTGAAGTCAAACGTACAGTGACCGGGAGGGGACATGTTCGGTTCACCTAGTTTTGTCGTGGCCACGACATATTAACTCATGGGAACGTCATATTAACTCGTGTGAATGTGAAAATAAGTCGTGAGATCTTATGTTGAGGGAACGACATCCTTATGTCGTGGCTACCCGATGTTAAGTCGTGGCCTCGAGATCTCATGTTGAGGGAATGACATCCGTCACTGTAACCGTTGGAAATTTGTTGGCTTGAATTAAATATTCGGATTCATCATTGACCAGTTGAACGTCCCGGACGCCTCCACGGATACCGCACTGCGGTTGAGTATATAGCACAAGACTTGTTTTGGGGAGTAAATATTCAGTACTTTTTATACAGATTAAATTATCCCTATAAATATATTAAACTCAATGGTTTGACCTAGAAACATTAAACAATTGACATTAGACAACTGTGCTATATAAAGAATAATATTCTGAGTGTGTTAAAGTTGGTTTAATGTCTCTAGGTCAAACGGTCATTGAGTTTAATGGAATTAGATTATTTTAAACATTTACACCACTATATTTATTTGAAAACATATAGAATGTAAATTTCACAAACAAAGCCTTGTGTCATGAAAGAACATTTTATATTTGTTGTGATTTCATTATATCAAATGGTTAAATAGTTTAATTGATTTATAGAGCTAATACATTTATATATATAAAAAAAAATTTATTCAGCTTTGTGCTAGGCAAAGAAAACCCATTCATGCATGTTTAAGTTGGTTTGGCTTGAAAATGTGATTAGCACGGAGAGTTTAATGAGTATTGTCGCGAATGTAAAATATAAAACTAGCTCAACCGCATTGCGGTATCCGTGGAGGCATCCGGGACCATTCAACTGGTCAATGATGAATCCGAATATTTAATTCAAGCCAACAAATTTCCAACGGCAAAGCCCATTAAACTTAAGAATGCGCTTCAGGTGTCTTTCACTTATAACGTACCCATGTATTAATGCCAGAGGCCGCACTATATCTTTATATGACAGTCCTAATTCAAAGTAAAATGTTATTTCATTAGCCATCTCCATCTCATGCCGACTGCTGTAGCATATGGTTACAGTGACGGATGTCGTTCCCTCAACATGAGATCTCGAGGCCACGACTTCACATCACATGGCCACGACATAAGGATGTCGTTACCTCAACAAAATGATATTGTGGCCACGACTTATTATCACGTTCACACGAGTTAAAATGACGTTCCCACTAATTAATATCTCATGGCCACAACATATTATCACGTTCCCATGAGTTAATATGTCATAGCCACGACAAAACTAAGTGAACCAAACATGTCCCCTCTTGGTCACCGTACAAACGGTCTTGAGTCCATGCCAAAAACTATAGTGTGAAAACTCCCTCAGACACATGCCAAAAGTCTGACAATAAAATACCAATATTTCAGTAAAACTGCTTCCAATTTTTTATTCTCTCTTTTATTTTTCCATGTATCAGTTTCCTTCTGTTCTGAGTTCCACCCAGTTCTCTGTACCGGTGCATACTTTCGATGGCACCAACACGCCTGGCCCCATCTCCCCCGACCCACAGAAGACATAAAGAGGAAGAACAATTGCCACACTTCATCTTTGCCTCTTAGTCAATCAGATCAACCTCATTCTGTTAACCTGATCTGCCCCTGTTCAGGTCAAGAAGATTTATGACCATTGATTGAGCATCAAGAGTATCCGTTTGACTCTTGAACTTCTATTATGTTACAGATCCATTTGGATACTGTTAATTTGTATGTTCAATAAGCCATCGCATTATGTATTCGCATCCTGCAGGACAAAGTATTTATATTTTTTCTCTTTGTAAATATGCTAATCTTCAGGGATTGGCTTTAAGGGAATTACATTGTTGAATAATGGAAGATGGCTGTCGATTTAAACAGCTGTTAATAAGCTGCCAATATGGGAATCATGTATTTTTTTATGGCAAAACAACCAGAAATTGGTATGCTAATGGAATTTTCTTGTGTTTTGTTTCTCGTTGATCTTTTTTGGAAGGATTCGTTCAGACACGGAAGAAACTCTCGAATGACATTTGAACCATGTGTTTGTACGATAATATCCCTGTTTAACGGTGGATAAAGTGTGGTCATTTTGTACATAATCCAGCAAGTTCAACTAGCCTCAACCCATGTTTGCCTTTAGTTTGGGAAAGCACTCAAACCAACCTGCCTTGCCAAGCCAAACCGCCCCTTTTTGCCTTGTGATTTTGATAATTGTGTTTTATCTCGTACCTTTCCTCATGCTGCACTTATTGCCATGTACTAAACGTGTTTGTCACTTTAACCTCCACTTAAAATACAACCTGTACTAGGTCTTGTTAAGGACACTCCCCTCTTGTAAGGTAAAACCTTCAGTCAAGAGCCACATAACCACAATCACTGCATCCGAGATGGTTATGTATATGCCCTCCTGTTTTAATATGGAAGATCATTTAGGCCAGAAACATACTTTAATGGTATATTCTGGGTTCAGTTAAGCTCAATCGACAGCATTTGTGGCAAAATGCTGATTACCATTCAAATATTTTCAACTTGTCACTTCTTTACTTGGAGAAAAAAAAAAGCAAAAATCATGGGTACAGCAAGACACATAGAAGTCAATGGGGCCAATCTATAAATGCTAAAATACACATCATTTCATAAGTATATCCACAAGATGTAATCATGCTTTTAGTAGGTGATTTTATCACACTAAAACTGTTTACACAATGTTTAGATATTGTTGCTATACTTTTGAAACAGCGTTTATTTCAATGTTTATGGACTGGCCCCACTTCCCTTGTAAATGCCTTTTTGTAACTGCAATTTTTTTTAATAAATGAGGAACAAGTCAAAAATATTTTCTGTGGTAATCAACAATTTGCAACAAATGCTGTCCACTGAGCTTAACTTATATTAAACCTGGAATATTTCTTTAAGAATTAGTTTACAATATTGGAAAACAGACTTCTGCATCATCATAATGTGTAAGTTTTATGTTAACACCAATGTTTTTGGTGTTCTAACTAAGACACATTTTTTAGAGGGCCATTTAGTAGGCCAAATTGTCGCCATCATTGCTGCAACGCTTGATGGCAACTGTTTAATGAAGCGTGTTTCCAATCACGCCCCTAATGCCATCAAACCATAATACTGCCATATATGGAGCTGCAGCGATGCTTATCATGCAAATCTTTTCGTAGAAACCATTTACCTTCTCTGAAGACTGGAACCCATTAGGAACGATTTCAGTTGTGTGAAAATCAGAAGAGTTGCTTTACTCCTTTAGACTGCTGATTCACCATTAAGCTAATGGAGTGTACACGGCATAAAATAGATTGGAACGGCATCAGCTCAGTGCTTAAAGCAGTTCGGCCTCATTCCACCAGTAGGACAGTTCATTTGGTGGAGATTGGTTGTAAGTGTTTTCGGAACTGTACAGCTGCCTGTAGAACCCAAGCCAAATGCTTCAAACCATTCCTGCACTTATCTTGCTAAATGTCTGTACCAAATCTGTATAGAGCCATTGGATCTGATCTCAGTGCAGTATCGGTTTGTTCTATCATGGAGAGTTTCTTTTGTGCAGTGTTACATCTCCACTGATAAACCAATATAGAAAATAATTTCACAATTATTGCACAATTTATAACCCTACCTCTAAGAGTACCTATCTCTTAAACAAACACAAGGCATGATCTATAACTGACAAACATTAGATGCAAAACTGGAACAAAGCTAAAATGCTGACTCTCTTTAACAAAGCAGAAACTGAGCTCCCTGTAGGACCACTTAAAGTGCAATGATGATTATAAAAAGGGAAATAATAATAAAAACAAACAAAAAAAAAGTGTTGATATCATCAAAACAGGAATTGCATCTCATATCCAGGTCTCAGGTATTGTAAATGATTACCCACAGTCTTTTCACAAAGCGTTATGTGCACAGACTTCTCAATAACAGCAAACTCCCTATATGTGTCATATTGTGAGGTGAAATCCAGTAGAAGTGTTTACGTGAATGGAGAATTCACACACATGCTAACATGGTGCCTTGTCCTGTTTTCTATTGTTAATAAAGTGAAATTAGGCAACAGTGTAGTTATTTGTTTCACTATGCTGAAAGGCTAGCTTATTGCCCTCTGGTGCTGAAAAGAGCTATGAACTAAATGTAACTTCAGATATTTGAATAAATGTTCAGGGCTAAATAGCCTACAACTTCGGCTCGCAGTTTAAAAAACAAAACGTGCTAGTACACCCTTTCAATGGAATTCTTGTAGGTTGATTTCTCTCAACACTAAATTATTTTGGGCATGCTGTCGATAGTCCAAGTTGTATTTAAAGGCTAGGGCATACTTTGTTTTTCCATGTGCGGTTCTCTCTCTCGCACAGCCTTTCATGGTAGGCCTATACTCATTTTACCGCAAGCCCATGCGGACGTGTTTAATGCATGCAGACTGCGTTACTTTTTGCGATACTATTTTAGTACTGACAACGTTAGGTGAAAAGACACAGACTGCATGTGTCTAGAGAACCTCGGCTGCATGTGGACAGTTCGCGATTACTGTGCTGATGACGAAATTTGCATTGCGTTCAATGTGCGCGAGGTTTAGCGGCACGCGGAAACTTGAACAATGCTTCGGCTTTAACGTGGAACAATTCTTCATCTCTTTCTTTTTTTTTATAGTACTTTTTAATAATATAAGATTAGTATTTTCAGGCTGTACTCGTGGATCATATCAAGCATAGACACCTTTACAACAATGTTAAAGCCACTCGTGATGCAAAGCGTGCAAATACCTTTCCAACTGCAGCACTCATATTTAAATTAATTAGTAATTTTGCGAGATGTCAGAATTAGCTGGAATTAAATGTTTTTTGATTTGCATTCCTTTTAGCGTTTAGAATTGTGAGCTCTGCACATGCAATTGTTTTCTAATTGAGGGCATATCTAGTTGCTTAATGCCTTTAACATTTTTAATAATGGATTTTGTGCAGTATGCAATGTTGTTTTTAACCTGTTTTTTCACTCCCTTACTCGCTGTGTGTCTTTGTGTTTGGGGATCTTTTTACTTTAAATAGTCGTTTGTTTAAATTGTTCTTGTAATGGATAAAAATGGATGTGTTTTATGTGTTTAGCTTACAAGCAATGATGTTTTGTTTTATTCCTACTCAGTTTTTTTTTTCCCAACTTGAGTGTATTTAACTATTATAGCCATACCGAACATATGTTGTACCTAATGTGAGTCTAAAGCACTTACATTTTTTTTTCTTCCTATTTCCTCTTACTGGCACTTTGTATTTTGTAGAATCGTTGAAAAATTAATATCATTTTAGTAGTGATTTTCCTTACCCCAAACACACACAACTTTATTTTCTGGATAAAACTTTAGAAAACTATGCATTCAATAATTTTGCTGCACATAGTGAGACTTAAAAATCATTTCCAGACCAATTTTAAACTCTTTTGTGGTCATTTTAGCTTTGTTAATCAGTTTTTTGTTTTCATTAAAGATTCTTACACCAAAATCAAGTCAGAAAGCCCTATATTTTACATTTACAGACACTGCCCTATAACTGTATTATTTTTATTTTTTTTGCCAAGTGTAGACACAAATCAAGACTGCACTGTATTTGGAACACAATGTTTGTTTCTCATTAGCAAAAATAGTATAGTATTTTGTAAAAGAAAAACAATTCTAAAATCAATTGTGTGAAAAAAGTGTTACTTTTATGGTACAAGATTTACACCAAATGTTTTATTCAATATTTTTGTGCAAAATGTATTTTTGTCTTTAGCAGCTCAAATGTTTACAAATGTTTATTGGCATACCTGTTGTACTAATCTTTGGATGTTTATAGGTATGGAAGATTTCTAAAAAAAAATAAAATAAAAAAATTATAGTTTGGCTTGTGTTTCCTTAAGCAAACGGACCAAATGTATGCTGCAATTGTGTTAACATTAATGTGCTAGATACCTGCATAAATTAGAAAAACAAAATTAGCTGACAGCAAACCTCCAACAATCAGGTTTGCCCACCTGTACATTAAGGTCAACATGCAAGAAAACTTTTAGAGGATGACAGTAGGATGTCCATTTGACTTCAGTTTATCCACCACAAAAGTGTTGTGGATGTTACTGAATTTGGCAACTGATGTATGAACAAGACAAATAGTCAGGCGAATTTGAACGAGAATAGAAAGGAGAGTATGAGCCCAGTAAAATTCCAAACTCTTAGATTTACTTTAGAATAAAAAGAAAAATACAATATTAAAAATTCTGCCTTCTTAGTATTGACAATTTGATCTAATGAGAAACCATTTTTTCAACTGATATTAAAGTGATGATTCTTGGAAAAATGCTGACCAATGAGCACAAAACAATTTCCATTTACTTCAAGTTACTGTATTGCGCATATTCAGTGACATTGGATCCATTAAACATGATTAAATTGCGATGTTTGTGCAATAACAAATGTAATTGTTCATTTATCAAAAATAAATCTTTTTAACATTCTGATATGCTGTCCTTGGTGGCCAAAAAAGCTGTACATTCAAAATTGTCATTGATTTGTATCATTGTCCAAGAATATATTTGGTTGCTGCTGTTAGTTTAGCAATGGGAATGTCTCAAGTGCCCTGAGTCAACGACTCCATCCCTTTACTGCAGTCCTCTCTGCATCCATGTTCTCTCTGGATACCCTCAGACTGTCATTGCTCTGGATCGATTGATGCTTTCCACTCTGAGATATCCCATGAGTTCAGTACTGCACTAGAGCAGGTCTTGATCCCATTCTCCTCAAGCCTTTCTACAGGGGGATTATTGGGTAAAACTGCACAAAGAAAATTCCAGAAGATACATTAGAAATTGACCTCTGCATCTTTTCGAGTGTTATTTGTGTCTAAACTGTATTAGTTTTAGATGAGAGACGAGAGTTAGCTAATATTACAGTCAATGTCAGAAATGTACTTTTTCATTAAGGAGCAATATTTTCCCCTTGGTTTGATTTTCAGGTGAATTTCTTTACCTTTATTTGACCTTTTTTCCCCTAACCACTTAAAACAAACAGTGTCTCATCCATTGACTTCAATATAATCAATGAATTAATACAGATTTTCAAGAATAAGAATTTATTACCTTTTATCTCAAAAATAAAGAAAATCTGCTATAATATGCATATCTTGGACTATAATGGACTGCCAGGCAAAAAAACCTGCATACTCTAATATTTCGTTGGACCATCTTTAGCTTTGAATATGCCGCACATTCGTCGTGGCGTTGTTTCGACAACCTTTTGCAAAGTCACAACATTTATTCCTGTCCATTCATTTTTAGTCGAACCACTCCACCACATCCCAAAAACTTTCAATGGGGTTAAGATCAGGACTCTGTGGTGGCCAGTTCATATGTAAAAATGATTCCTCATGCTCCCTGAACCACTCTTTCACTCAGTTTGAGCCCGATGAATCTTGGCATTGTCATCCTGGAATATGTCCATGCTGTCAGGGAAGAAAGAATCCATTGATGGGATAGCCTGGTCATTCATTACATTCAGGTAGTCAGCTGACTTCATTTTATTGCTGCATAACGTTGCTGAACAACTGACCAACTGAAGCGACCCCAGATCATAACACTGCCTCCAGAGGCTTGTACAGTGAGCACGATGAATGGCGGGTGCATCGGTTCCCTTCTTACCATGACACGCCCATCGCTTTGGTATAGGGTAAATCTGGACTCATCAAATCACATGTCCTTTTTCCTTTGCTCTACAGTCCAATCTTTATGCTCCCTAGCAAACAAAGTAATTTTTTTCCGATTCGTCTCACTAACAAGTGACATTCTTGTGGCCACACAGCGGTTTAATCCCAATCCTGTAAGTTCTCGATGCATTGTGCGTGTGAAAATGCTCTTACTTTCACTAATAAACACAGCCGTGAGTTCTACTGTTGATTTTTTACGACATGACCAAGCATTTTAGTGATCCAATCATGTTTTTTTTCAACCACATTTCTTCCGCGAAGCTGACGGTTCAACACTATCCTAGGTTTTAATAATGCGTCTCACAGTTCTTAACCCAATTCTAGTGATTTCAGCAATCTCCACATTTTCTTTGCTGGATGCAGACCAATAATTTGCCCCTTCTGAAACACAGTAACATATTTTCCACGACCACGGGATTTGTCTTCCGACATGGTTGTTTAAGAAATTAGAGTAAAGACGCTGACTACCACCACTGGAGTCTTAAGTTCGAGTCCAGGGCGTGCGGAGTGTCTCCATCCAGGCCTCCTAAGCAACCAAATTGGCCCGGTTGCTAGGGAGGGTACACTCACATGGGGTAACCTCTTCGAGGTCGCGATTTGTGGTTCTCGTTTTCAATGGGGTGCGTGATAAGTTGTGCATGGATCACGGAGGATAGCATGAGCCTCCACATGCTGTGAGTCTCCGCGGTGTCATGCACAGCGAGCCACGTGATAAGATGTGCGGATTGAATGTCTCAGAAGCGGAGGCAACTGAGACTTGACCTCTGCCACACGGATTGAGGTGAGTAACCGTGCCACCACGAGGACCTACTAAGTAGTGGGAATTGGGCATTTGGGGAAAAAAGGGGATTCAAAAAAGAAAGAAAAGAAATGAGAAGCTACACACTGTATTATTTAGGGTTTCAATCATAGGCTCTTAAATATCTGCTTATTTAAATCCAAACAGAGAGTTTGTTTTGGCCAGGCAGTGTAGAATTAAGTATGATTATAATAGAATATTAAGGACTATATCAGATTAATTACAAGGGCAACTTTGGCCCCCATACTTCGAATTTCTGTAGCATATTTATCAATATTAGTGGCATTGTTTTTAGCGGGTTTGTTTTTAGAGTTTTATTTAATATTATGTGTCCACACAGACTAGCATATTTTTCTTACACTTTCTCTGCTGCACTACAAAAAAATCATTGTTTAAATCAGTATTTTTGTCTGTTTTCCAGTAAAATTGTTGAAAAATCATTAAAACTGCATAAGATATTAAAACATGAGATAATTTTTCTTAAATAAAGATATATAATATTTTCTTGTTTTTAGCATAACTCTAACTAAATGTATTTAAGCTTTGTGCAATTAAATATCTTTATTCAAGATATAGTCTTTGAAAGCAAGTCATATCTTATAAAGTATACCGTTTATTATTTATTTGAATAAATGAAAAACAAGACAAGATTAAGAAAATATTTTTGCCAAGTGTTTGTGGGGGGAATCTGTAGAATGGATGGCCTGATTATATGAATTCAAAGTCAACAAACCTTCAGTGAAGTTTTTGTGATTTTGCTGGACAAAGAACAGCAAAATGAAGAAAATGAATGCCATGCAGCCAAAGACCATTCCACACAACAGGAAGCTGAAACTGCCATGAATGTACATCACCTGTGACAGGAAAGAATCTCAAATTAACATGGTTATAAAAACAAAGCACTGCCAGAGCAAGCAAAGCATCGATAAGCAGAGCCTTACCGATCCTACAAGCACCTGTAGTAACATCTCTCCCATCCCAGCACTGGTCACCAGGACTGTAGTGGCACAACCTATGAGACGACACAAAACGCAACAAGCTTAAGATGTGTATGATCACCCTTTAAGGCTTGTGAGTTCACCCAGAAGCCATCATGACAACTCTAAAGAGAGCTATTTTTATCTACACAACAAGCAAGTACAGCTCCGAAATGGCCAAACCTGCCTGTCAAGATTACGTTTCAAACAGGGCTGTTGATTTTACATGTTAATTTATTGTGTTAAAATAAATGAGAAATAACGTGAAACAATCATGCCCCCGGACTGTGCGTTAATTCCGTAATAGGGAATGTTCATACTATGAGAGCAATTCAAGCTTGATATACTAACATTGTGTGGCAGTAGGGGGCAGTCAACACAACTACAGCTGTACAGCCTTCCACAGATGACACGCGCAAAGAGAGCTGGACCGAACACAACAGAACGCAGGTCTCTCAAGATGCATTTTTTCATTTCTAAACTACCGGTACCTGATGAGCCAAAAACGTTATGACAACTTACAGGTGAAACAAGTAACATTGATCATTTACTAACAAGGCCACATTTCAAGGTCTGGGTAGATTAGATGTACAATGTACAATGAGTACAATCAGTTCTCATAGTCAATGAGAAATGGGCAAAAGTGACAACCTGAGTGATTTTGACAAAGGCCAAATTGTTGTGCCATATGACTGGGTCAGAGCATCTCTGAAACGGTGATTGGTGAGTACCTACTGACAGTGGTCCGAGGAGGGACAAGCCTGACAACAGGGTTTTGAACAGACAAGGCACATCGATGCATGAGGGCACTGAAGGCTATCCTGTCTGGTCCGAACCGACAGAAAGTCTACTGTGGCACAAGTCACCGAAAATTCGAATGATGGTTATGGGAGGAATGTCACAACACAGTGCATCGGACCCTGCTGCATATGGGGCTTCATAGACGCAGACCGGTCAAAGTGCCCATGATGACCCCTGTCCACAATCAAAAGTGCCAACAATGGGCACATGAGCATCAGAACTGGACCTTGGAGCAGTGGAAGAAGGTTGCATGGTCCAATGAGGCCCGTTTTCTTTTACTTCATGTGGGTGGCCTTGTACGTGTGCGCCGTTTAACTGGGAAAGTGATGGCACCAGGATGCACTCTGGGAAGACATCAAGTCAGTGGAGGGAGTGTGACGTTCTGGGCAATGTCCTGTTGGGAAACCCTAGGTCTGGCCATTCATGTGGACGTCAATTTGACACATGCCACCTACCTAAACATAGTTGCAGGCCAGGTACACCCCTTCATGGCAATGGTATTCCCTGATGGCAGGGGCCTCTTTCAGCAGTATAATGCGCCCTGCCACACTGCACACATTGTTCGGGAATGGTGTGAGGAACATGAGAAGATTTCAAGGCGGCTCCACCTTGCAGCTAACAGGACTTGAAGGATCTCCTGCTAATATCTTGGTGCTAGATACCACAGGACACCTTCAGGTGTCTTGTATAGTCCATGCCTCGGCGGTTATGCGCTGTTTTGGCAGCACACAGAGGACCAACTTATTAGGCATGTTTTGGCTCTTCAGTATGTATATATACATACAAAGCCTTTGTCTATATATATATTTTATTAATAAATAATAATATATGAGTTTAATTGCGATTAATACAATTCAATTGTCAATGTAATTCATTTGATTCAATTTAGTCAATTGTCCTAGTTTAAATACCATGTCAATAAATTCTGAGAACAATGGTATCATAAATGTAGCATCTTTAAGCGAAATCTAAGCAAAATCACTGTAAAAAAAATAAAATAAAAATGCAATCCAGACTACATTAAATACAGGTTAACTTTATGCCGATTGCAATGCCTTTTGTGTTGTGAATTATTGGCTGCTGAGAACACATGATCATCAAAATTTAAGACATATAAAATGCTAAATTGTCCATTTCTAGTCAGCCTATGTCATGGTAATTATTTTGCATATTGTTGGGCCTTTGCAGTTCAAGGTAATATTAATACATGTCTATTTTCTTTTTTTTTATAATACAGTTTGGTGCTGTGTTGGGTCACCACTTGATGTCCAAAGTCAAATCTGTGTCCTGAGGCTAAACCAGCTGAGATGCACTATTCTAGAGTACATAAAGGTGATTGGCGATTTCAGTCAGAACTTCCATTCCTAGCCGTCATATTGAGTGTTGCGAATTCTCTCATTAATTTTTCAACAAGTGGGCCGTCTCCTCATTATACCATCTCTCTGTGTGCGTTTTCCCACATGATTTAACAACTACAACCAGTTGTTTATTCAAACTCCAAACCCACAGGCACTGGTGGGACTGCTGACATTCATTCATTACTGATATTTTTATTGCTTTACCCTATCAAATCCCACAGAGCTGTAGTGTACAGAGGGCAAATAGTAATTAGCCATTTATTTCGCAATGATTCCTCCCAGTGGCTTTCACTACCGAGTTTGAAAGGATTGTCTTTGCTGCAAGATGCAAGACCTGTCAAGCAGAACGTGTAAAAGGCCAACAATGGAAAGAATTAAGGGTGCAGATGGGAGTGCCGACAGTAACAGAGGTGAGCTCAGCAATAAACTTTGAGTAAATACTGATCTGCAAAAGCATCAATGGTTACTGACGTATTGATGAAACCCACAAATAAAAAGCAAATGATTTAAAGGATTGGTAACAACAATAAATGGACATTCTGTCATCTTTATGTCTCCAAGCCTGTTTGACGTTGTTCATCCTTGGAACATTAGTGGAATTCAAGCTTCAAAAAGGATGCAAATGCTCCAGATTTATTATGTTATTCAAAAATACATTGATAATGCAATTCACACAAAACAATAACTTGAATACATATCTACAATGATGAACACGTTATACATTTATAAATGTTGGTGTAAGTAGTTTTGAATAATAAAATTTACTACTGTTTCATAGAAAGATAATCAGTGAACAATTTTTGTTAATAATAATAATAATATTTATATATTATTTATATTTTTATAACTTTTATTCGATTAATATTTAGTTAATAATTGATAATACTGTTGTTTAAAATGTTTTATCCAGAAAAAAAAAAGTCAGGTTGTGTTACCAAGAAGCAGGTAGCATTTTATTGTCATGTGACAAAAAAGCCATAAAACAGTACCTCTTTAGACCCTCATAACCAGGGCTGGACTGGGAAGAAAAAAATCATGGCAAGTGGCCCAAAAAGGGGGTGGGGGTGTGTTCTCTGTCCCTTTCTGCATATCGCAGGCGCCGTTTTGTGGTACGTTCTGCATAACGCGCCAGCTCAGTTTTGCTTATCGCGGTCCATTCGGTACGTTGCGTGGCCCGCTAGGTTCTCCCGATGGCCAGTCAGCCCCTGAATGGCCCCAAAGTGTGTCGGCCCACCAGGAAAATGCCTGGTGTGCCAGATTATCAGTCCAGTCCTGCTCGTAACTGTTTGTTTTAAAAAAAATATCAAATATTTTTTTATTTGTATGAAAAGTTGCATTTTGTTTGGGTCAAACGGAGTAACCATAACTGTGCGTTCAGACCAAAGGCGGCGAGAGCATCAAAATTCGCTCTGGCTGCCCTGCCAATAATGCTATGGAAGATTCGTGGACGCTCTGACGTAGTTTAAAAAAGAGGCAATGTTCATTCATAATGCTTGGTTTTGTGAACTCTAAAGGGGCCGCAAAACATCCAGACATGTCGACTGGTATCTTTTTGGCAGACATATCACAAGTAGCGTATGTCCTCATGAAATATTTTAATATATTATTATATAAACCATAATATCCACTTCATCAACTCACCTGTCACACCAACAATTTCAGACACCTTTGTCCACGCATCGTTTTTTAAAATTATCTATATACCTGTAAGCAAACAGGGACAGATCATATATTATAGGAAAACCCGCACGCAATAATCAGTTTCTCCTCCATTTTGTCTTCAGAACTAATGTTTGGTGGGAACCAAAGTTTCACTGTTGTGTTCTCTAGACTTCGCTAGAGCGGAGCACTTCTATACACCAATAGGTTTCCGCCGAACCACGTCAAAGCCTTAGCTGTGCCAACCGCTGGCTGCCATAGAAAATGAATGACTTCTGGTCGATTTGACTCTCTTGACGCCTTTGGTCTGAACGCACCATAAGAAAACGTTTTGACATTCGTGACTCAAACATTCAACACATTTGTATAAAAAAATATTTTTTTTACCTCAAAATATATTTACTTATAATAAAGCTGTGTACACATGTATTCAAGGAGCATGGAAAGTATTTTAATACCTTTTACTTGATGGTTAAATCACTTGAAATTTTAAAGTATCTACATTATTTGGTTGAAAATGCAATTAAAAAAAAATTCAAAAATTTATGAAACCAACATGGACACAATAATTACATTTCTACAAACTTAGCCATTGTTTAAATCTAGATTTTTAAAAGATTTCAAAAACGTATTTATCCAATGACCCATATTCCAAGTCTCCAGAATCCATACAATAGAGCTTTGTGTGAGGAACAGACCATAATTTAAGTCAATATTTTATAATTTAGGTCACCTTAGCTCTCCTCAGTACATTCAAGAGACTTCTTTAGAGAAGAAACAATATCAGAAGTGTAAATGAATCATTCTTTGGAGTCTTTTTAATGAATCAGTTGATTCGGTTGACAAAACCGATCAGAAAGATTCATTCATGAATCAAACTTATCTGCATCTCAAGTTTAATTGATTCAATGCTTCAGTTGCAGAAGTTCTCGAGTTAACAGCTCACTAAAGGAATGTAACCAGTAAATATCGGCTTAAATTTCAGTCTGTACCTAACACAAAACTATCGTATGACTTGGGAATAATACACACAAGTCATATAGACCTGCTTTCATGATACTTTTATGGTGGTTTTGATTTCTTTTAAAAAAGGTTGAAAGCTCCAGTCTTCATTCGTTCTAATCGCATGGAAAAAATGACCAGTATACTCTTGAAAATTTATTTAATTGTGTTCCACGTAAGAAACAAAGTCATATAGGTTTGGAATGACATGAGGATCCATAAATGATGACATACATTTTTGGGCAAACAATTCCTTGTACAATGCAAGAAACAATGACATTTTGTTGTTGTACTGTACCTTTGTATTCTAGGATGTCTTCGGTGAGTGCAAGCATGCAGGGGAAGACACTGCTTATGAACAGACCAAGACAGCAGGTGCCAATGAAGAGGAACACACTACTGTTAGAAAAAAACAGTAGGAGAAGTAGTGTGACTATCACACCCACCTACAAGAGAGAACAGAATGGAAAAGATTAGCAATTGGACACGCTTCACCAATGAAGCATTTGTTATTTGAGGTGAACACCCTGCTTTTTCTCCTGAGCAACGGAAATTAAGAGTCATGCTGTCATAAACTTTGAGCAAATAAAACTGTGAACTGAAAAAAAGAGCCTCAGCTACAATTTAGGCATGTCAGATAAACAAATCTGCCAACTGGCAAATGGACAGGGCAGAGCAGGATAAGGGACGAGGATGTTTGTTCCTGTCCAAAGTTTCCCTTAGTGCACTTTAATGGGTGGCACACCTTTACGGCCATGGTGACATTGCAGGTTTTGCATAGCCCATTTTTAAAGTCTAACTGAACACAAATCTGTCAAGTGTATTTGAGGTTTTCTGAGTCAGAATGGACAAAATATGTTGTTTTGCAGTGTAAATCCAGTACATAATTTTGTGTTTGTGTGTGTGTACATTAAGAACATTAATCTTTGGGTTATATTGCTCTGGCATTAAAAAAAAAAATAAACACAAAGATATCAACTTTCTTTTTGAAATTTGTGGAAACACTTTTTTGCTGTTGGAGCAAAACTAATATTTGCTGTGACCACAATAGAAATGGATCCCGCTACATTTTACTTCTGAGTTCCAAACCTGTAAATGCGAAAAGGAGTCGATTGAAAGCAAAAAATATTCAGATGAAGGACTGTTGCTTCATTCATACTTTGAAAATCAGACAGATTAGTCTAATATGTTTTCATTTAAAATTGCATTGATTCGCTATGTTTACACCTTTCATCCACACTGGAACACTCTCCATTAATGCATACTTTGGAAAACGAAGATGTTAAGAAACTTAAAACAGAGTTTTCAAATGAGAACAGACTAATATGTTTTCGTTTGAAAATGCATTAATTTAGCTAGATTTACAGCTCTCAACCACACTGGAAAGGCACTGAAAACGGCACAGAGACTTTCGAAAAAGCTGTCCATTAATGCATACTTTAGAAAACGATGACCTTAGGAAACTGAAAACTGAATTTTCAAACGAGACAGACTAGTAGGCTACGTTTTCGTTTGAAAACATTCATTTTGCTACGTTTACAGCACTCAACCACACTGGATCAGCACTGAAAACATTTTCAAACACTCTCCTTAACCAGATACTTCGGAAAACCTTGACGTTAGCAAACTGAAAAGAGTTTTCAGAGATTAAAGAATTAGTGTGGATGCGGCATGAAACATTTTTACAAATGAATACGCTTTTTATTACTGCATACTTTGGAAAAATATTAAGTTAGGAAACTGAAAATGGAGTTTTCAATCTTAAAATGTAGTTGTGGCCTAAAAACTGTTTCACGAAATTGAAAACACTCTTCATTATCGCACAGTTTTAAAATCGCGAGTTTTAAAATGAGACAGACTAGTAGGCTACGTTTTCGTTTGAAAACACATTCATTTTGCTATGTTCGTGGCAGAAATTATTAAACTACACCTGGATTAATTATTGACTAAATCCCAAAGTAATGTGCAAAGAAATGTGTGATGGAGAGGCTTGCTTCAGAATCAATCATTTTGAACAATTAAGCTTCTTCATTATTTTCTTTCTTTTTCGGTTTGGATGAAAAATAACGATGCAGATAAAATAAAATTAAGAATTGGTTTTAAATAACTAAACAGGTTATAGCCAGTGTTGAGGGTAAAGCGTTAAAAGTAATGTATATTACATAATCAAATAGCTTTTTTGAGTAACGAGTAAAATAATACAAAATTTGTTTTATTTTAGACCATAACATCAGTGTTACTCTTTAAATAAAGTAATGCATTGCTTTTGTACACCTCTACTTTCCCTGTAATGTGAGGAATCAGGAGTAAAATTGTGCAAACTTCGGGGAGACGTAGTGCATGATGGGCATTGTAGTTCTATAGAGTGTGAGGCCAAAGACTATTTAGCAGAGACGAGTCACTTTTATTTAAATGAATGGGAGAAATTGGAATGCCCTACCAAGAAGCTCTAGCACCCAACATTCAAATGCCAAAATGTATTTATAGAGCACTATTTATAAATCTGGTGTTGACCAATGTGCATTACAACAAAATCTATAAAAAACATAAAATTGTACAGTAGAATAAGACATAAAAAATAATAAAACTGTAAGCCATACACACATTAGACAACATTATAAGCCAGAGAAAATTAATATTTTTAGCAAACATTTAAAAACCAACAATTTCGGAGCAGATCTTATTTGTATTGCAAACTGTTCCAAAGCTTGGATCCAGCTATGGCAAAAGCACGTTCACCTCTTTGCTTCAGACTAGACCTAGGTATGATAAGCAGTCTTTGAGTCCTTGATCTAAGAGCTCTGGAGGGATTATATATATATAGTTGAGTTGTAAGTTGTTTAGGGACTTATAAACAAATAAGATAATTTTAAAATCAACTCTGAGTGGACTGGTGTAATGAGATTCAGATAGGTGTAATGTGTTCACGCTTCCAAAGACCTTTCAAGAGTCTTGGTCCGCATTCTGGACCATTTGTAGATAAGACTAGAGACGATGAGTTTATTCTGTAATACAGAGAATTACAGTAGTCTAAACAGGATGTAACAAACTCATGGATCGCTCATTCAATATCTCTTGTAAAAACTTAAGATAAAAGATGTAAATTAAAAAACTAGATCTAACAACTGAGGTTATCTGTTTGTCTAATTTAAGATCGCTGTCAAATAAAAATCCCAAATTCTTTTTTTGGGATTTTGTTTGGGAGGCAAGGTGGCTTAAATTATATTAGTGGGTAGCAGTACCGTCAAAGGGACCCCCCCCACTCACAGAAGATGTGCTACAGAGGACGTGAAGTTACTTGGGCTGATTGAAAACCTTCTATCTGTCAGATAAGAATGAAACCATTTGAGAACAGTTCCCTTAATACCCACACAGTGCTTGAGATGAGAAATGAGGATGTTATGGTTGACCATAATAAATGATGCACTGAGATCTAAAAAAACAAGGATTGCATTATCACCAGAGTCAACAGTTATTAAAATATCATATAAAACATTTAACAAAGCAGAGCTGTACTATGAACTGCTCTGAAATCTGACTGAAACGTCTCAAATATAGAATTTGCATTCAAGAAAGATTGTAATTGTAATAGAACTGCTTTTTCCAAAACTTTTGAGATGATGGGCAGATTCTAAATCGGTCTATAATTTGTTTAGTCAACAGGATCAATGTTCAGTCTCTTAAGGGATGTATCACTACAGCGTGCTTAAAGTGATTAGGTAGGGTACCCGTGTTAAGACATTTATTTATTATGGAAAGAAGTCTGGGCCCCACAGTGTCGAAGAGCTACTTGATAAGAAGTGAAGGGATAGTATCATGAAAACAAGACATAGGCAATAATTTCCTGAAGAGTGGATCGAGAGATGGACTCAAACTCACTCAACCAGCAGTACAAAAAGGGGGTTCAGATGGATCATAGGCAGCTGGCAGGATCTGTGATCTCCGACCAGCAATCTTATCAGTCAACAGCACCTGGTTGTCACCCACCCGTATAAATGAGGCCAAAGCCAATAGGAGTTCTGTCTTTAAGGAAAGCACCCACATCTCAACAGATGCCAATGGCACGAAAGGGGAGTTTGTGAATGCCTTCAGCACTAGATTGAAGTCCGAAGTCTGCACCATAGCAAGGCGAGGGGGGCTCAAACGCCTCCCTCCCATAAGGAACATTACGACTAGATTATGTTTGCCTATTAGAGCCAGCCTCCAGGGTGTGTTATGCTGAGATAGTCGCTATATAAACCTTAAGCATTGATGGGGTAATACCAGCATCCAGCCGCTCTTGAAGGAATGTCAAAATCTCACAGGCCTTTACCATGTGAAGAGCACTAATTTGCAAACATATGCCATTTAAGTATATTGAGGCATCTCATGGACTGTACTCTAGCCTGTAAAATAGTGTTAATCACCGACTGAGCCAATTCTGGCCCGTCCAATGTGCTCCGTTCAGGGGCCACATGTGTAGGTTCCACAGCTCTGGTTGGGGATGCCAAATTGTGCCTTATGCTTGAGAGAGCAGGTCTCGCCAAGGCCTTCTTTCCCATGGAGGGCTGTCTAGTATTTCTATCATCTCCTGAAACCAGGACTGATTGGGCCATTTTGGCGTAATTAACAGAATTGTTTCACAACAGAATGGTACCCATTGAATGTCCATTCGGACTTTGCTGATGACAGAATGGAGGCGCACTGGTATATGCATACTTGCATTTCGCCGGCCATTTGTGAGCCATCACATACACACACAGCGGGGCTTGGGACATGGAGTACCAAAGGGGACTGTGGCCATTCTCCGTGCAGGCGGATAGGTCGGCATATGCTTTGCTGAATATTTCCCTAATCCTCATCACTGTCTGAGGATGAAGTCTCGATTTCCCTGGTAATGCTCCCTGGCGTGACATAAGATCCGCTTTGAAATTCAGATGAACTGGGACATGTGTTGCATGCAATGAGAGGAGATGACGCCCACTCGATTGGAGGACGGATGCGAGATAAGATCTATTTCTGATTTAAAATTTTGAATGGGTGCTTCGCGAGCAAGCGATTCAAGCGTCTCAGATATAGAATTGGATGAAGCCCCAAGACAGCAGGCTTATTGATTCACTCTCTATAGAAGATAGAGCGCCGCTCAACATAGGGAAGCAGTTGAGCGTAATGTGTGGGGTGTATGATACATGAAGAGGAAATTTTCCAGAGAATGTGTAAGTGTTCCGTGTTTGTACATTGGGTACTTTTTTCTCTTTTGTGAGAACAATCTTTATTTGAGTAATTCACACAGAAGTGAGATTTTGAACAATGTCCCGTTACCGATGAACAGTTTTGAGGAAGAGGCGTGAAACACTGTGTGCCTCGAATCGACCCTTCTTCGGCAAGCTCTGGGCTCATATTCACGGGCTGGGCATATCAGGAACCTTTCTGCATGGTGTTCGCTTTAAGACAGCAGGTGCTTACGCTTGTGCCACAGTTTGCATGGCTTCACAGATGGCCTCAGTAGTAGCTTTCAGCTGTTCTGGGGCAGTGAGAGATGGATTCTTTGCCTGCCTTTGACTGTAATTAGATCGGTAGCATGCCGGGAAAGGAGAAGTGCTACTTCTATTTGGCAGAAAGTGTTTCATCACTTAAGACTGCTTTCGTGCCGCGATGAAGCGCTCTGAAAAGCCTTCCTTGGCGTTGCCAAAGAGACCGTTGTGCAACACCGGGGTGTCGAGATGGGCAGCTTTCTCTGAGTCATGCATCTCCATAAGCGTTAGCCAAATATGCCAGTCCAGAACCACCAGGTTGCTCATCACATTACCACTGTCCTGAGCGGTAGCTTTCGTGGCTCACAGCACCAAATCTGTACAGCTCTGGATCGGGGACTTGCTCATCCATTTGTTTGAGGAGCTTAGCTCGAAAAACCTGGAGCACTGACATGCTGTAAAGTGCTGAACAAGCTTGGCCCACTGCTGTATAAGCTCTTCCAGCCACTATGGACATCAGTCGACACAGCTTGGGATTTCCATCCCATGGAAGTATTATGGCAGAGGTACGCTGCAACTGCCTGTTCCTCCGGAGGAAGCTTTGAGCAGCCTTTTTCCTCAGCATGGTCCACTTTAGTGAGGACGGCAGCACCTCCGACCTGAGTGCGCAAAGAATAGGGAGCATGCCAGATCTTTGTGAGCTCCGTGCGGACCTCTGGAAAGAATGGTGCGCTCCTCCGACCATGGTCTGTTAATGATGGCCGGTTTGCAACCATTCATCCAGGTGAGACTTCTCTGGCTCTTCTGGAGGGGACCACTCAAGACCGAGCTCTTCAACCACCCTCGCAAGGACGTGAAGAAGCTTCTTGTCTGTGGCGTGTGCACGTTCTACAACCTCGCTGGGGGAAGGGGTGGCAACATCCTCCGTGGACCACTCGCCTGAAGCTGCAAGTGACATAGCATATCATCCCCATCGTCAGAACCGCCAAACGTAATCTGGCTGTTGATGTTGGGAAACTAAAAACAGTAAGGAAACTAAAAACAGAGTTTTCAGAGATAAAAGGATTAGTGTGGTTTTGGCCTGAAATCAGTTTCCAAACGAAATTGAAAATACTCTCCATTATCGCTTACTTTACTTAAAATGATGACTTTTCAAACAAAAATTAATTAGTGTAATGGTTTTCATTGGAAAATTGATTTATTTTGAGATGTTTACGCCACTCATCCACACTAGAGTGGCACTGAAAACAGAAACTTTAGAAAACGCTCTCAACAAACGCATACTTCGGAAAACACTGATGTTAGGAAACTAAGTTTCGGTGATAAAAGGATTAGTGTTTATGTGGCCTGAAAACTGAGTTTAAAAATAAAAACGCTCTTTATTACCGAATTATTGTATTGGTTCTCATTTGAAAATTTATTGATTTGCCAATGTTTATGCCTCTCATTCACACTGGAACAACATTCTTCTATACAGAATGTTTTTTTTTTTCTAAAAAAAAACAGCCTAACACCTTGTCTACATTAGATGCGAATAGCGCAACACGGCAACAGTAAATAGCCATTTTGTGCAACAATTGCTCCCTCTACTCCTACCAACAAGATTTTTTTTTTTTAGAAAGTTCAACATCTTTTGTGTCTGGTGTAGACAGGAAGACATTGTTTGACTGACAGTAGTTTGAAGTTTAGGTTGGTCTACTGTCTATGAAATACCACAAAAGTAAGCTAGTGTGGTAAAAACACATTTAAATAATTCCATTTAATTTAAATGAAATGCTTGACCACATTCAATTACAGGTGTAAAGACACTCAACTATGTTAGTAATTAATTATGTGATGATGTTGCGCTATAGTTATCCATTGTTATTGCGCTGTGTTGTCTGTTCTTGCCTTTTTCTGTTAATTCAGACATCACAATGTGAAGAACACAGCAGACACAAGTTTGCAATCTTGTCACTCGAACAATAAATAATATCCCATGAATATTCCATTGGTTTACACTTGTAATATCTCATCTCTCTCCTGAAATCCTCACTCGCTCACATCTCTGTCCTGTTGTCTAATCACCTGCGACACTCACGTGAAACCAGTCTTCACTCACGCATTTCAGAAGAGAAGTATATAAAAAGTGCCGAACATGAGATGAATATCAATAGCTTTGCTTTGGCTACCCAAAATGTAATGAAAAATCAATGCAGGAAAAACCCTGACTATTAAAGTGATAGAAAGCATTTAAATTATCCATTAATGTTTTTAAATTGAGCTAAAAGACAGTAATCATAGCCACTGATGTAATACAGAATTAGTGTTTTAGATTTTGTGCAGGTAAAAATCGGAGCTTCATCCGATTTGACTGCAACATTTAAATGCAATCCAGCTAAAGAATATCCAGATACTATCCGGATATGATACGCATGTTAATGCAAGGTCTAAATGGGGCCTAAGTGCTTCAAAGAAAATTGCCCATCTTTTAAAATGTTGCTCTCTAAGGCAGAGTCAAACTGCTCATTGGCTGGTTGATTATAGGGAGAGGGGAGTAACATACCTGATTGATGATTAGGAGTTTTACAGGTTTCAAGCGGTAAGACAGAGGTATGGCAGATAAGCGTCCCACGGTAATGGCCGCCCAGAAGATGCACGTCAAGTAGCCGGCTGTCTTATGAGGTAGACTCAAAGGGGGCGCCACTGCGTAGGTGTAGACGAAGCCTGTGTATGAGCCCTAAGGTATGTAAAATTAAGGTATTCATGAATTCAAGTAATTAAGCTAATACTCTTTAATTACAAAGCTTGATACAGCTGTGAAGTGATAATCCTACTTACCACTAAACCATCGTAAAAAAAGAGCACCAGACCCCCAAGGATATGGATACCAAAGAAAGACAACGGAAGACTGTGCATGTTGCCAAGGAGACAGCAGCTGAACAGTTCTATATGGCCTGCAGAGACAGCATAGTAAGTCTCGGATATACGGGGGGAAGATTACAAGAACATCCTTTTAGGCTGCTTCTCACATCTTGAATACAGACATAGTATGTACAAAGAGACTACTATGTATGCTTGCAATTTTAACATTATTTGGCATATATTACTTTCATGTCAGATCCAAAGCAGTAATTGTTTCGTCAATGTCATTGGTATAGAAGTGAGGTGGGTGTACAAGCTGAGTGGAAAGAGCTTCACATGCTCTTGCCTTAAAGGAGCAGTGTTTAATCTCTGCATCAACTGTGGCACCAAATGGAATTGCAATCTGTTTGTTTGAGCAGCTCGATTTAACGACACTGGCTCTACCAATGGCATGAAATTTGGGTGGCACTACATGCTGGGGGAGTGTTCAGGAAACCTGTTTGCAAACAATTATTAGGGGTTCCAGCAACGAAGGTCAAGTCATTTAGAAGCCAGATAATGTTTTGGCTGTGGCCCAAATCAACATATTTCTTCCAAATCTTCATCATGAAGACTTTTTTCAAGGGTGCAAGCCAAATTTCGTACAGTTCTACAACTAAAAACCAGTTATTATAACTCCACAACAGTTTGGTTGAGGATGTTAGAATCTGGCATTCATCTTCTTTGGGTCAAGTGCCAACATATCCTTAAAATACTGATTGGCCAACTCAACCAAAATGGCTGCCAGCAGTCAATAACATTTTAGCAGCCAATAACTTGCGTTGTGAATGGCTGATAATTATGAAATATGGCATCTACTTACAGGTTGCCAAAATTAGGCTGTATACCAAATTTTGTAAGAATCGGCCACAATATCTCACTATAATAAGCTAATATATATATATTTTTTTGGCATTAACTCCAAAACTGCAATACCTAGCATATTGTTTCTTCTTCTTTTCTTTCAAATTCAGCAATTTTGGTCATTTTCTCCACTTTTCCAAACTGCTTGAACCCTTATAATTGCCAAAGTATGTAATTTCTGTGCCACTAATAGCAATAAATGGAATTCCAAAATTAAATGCAGTCGTAAACGGTGCAGAAATTACATACTTCAGCTTTAATTCTTACTTTTAGGATCCTCTTTCTGATTCCCATTGTCTTCTGACTGTCCTGTGGTTCCCCAGTTTTTTTTTGCCAGAACGTCTCCATTTAGCAAACGGTGACTGGGGGAACCACATGCAAACAAACGCTCCCGATACATAAGAATGAATATTCCGATGGGTACAGGCAGCTACACACACAGAGAAGAGAAAGTTACACATGCATTTAGACATGGATGAACACACACCACCAGTAACAATTAATTATGTCCACAAAGGAATAATTTATTTGAACTGATTCTTTTTCTATTTGCAAAGCGGTTTTACATAACTGAAATGTGAAGGGTATACTTTGTTTTTCCGCGTGCTGATCTTTCTCACGTACGTTTGAGCGCTCTAGCCTTTTTAAGTATTCTTTTGATCGCATGCCATATGGATGCATTCACAGCATGCGCAGACCACGAATACATTTGTAGATTGTCTGCGTGTCTACAAAAACTGTACAGTACACACGTACTGTGCTGATGAAAAGATTTATGTCATGCACACTGTGTGTGAGACATAGTGGTACGCGGAAAACCAAAGTAGGCTTTGGACAAAAGGTACAACTTGAACCATAAACTGTACAAAATTTTATGCAATATATTTAACCTAATCAAATCACAATGATAAAAAGTAGTATTTAACTAAAATATATTTTTAATGAAATTTTATTTATTAATTTAATTTATTAAATGGAAATCGTTGAGTGATGAATCAAACAAATCGTTTTTGAATTAATTCATCAAAAATATAGTTTCAAATGGAATGTAAAGTTTTTGTACCAAATTATCAAGATGTGTGCAAAAAGTTATATATTGTAATTGTGTGTCCATTATTATGACAGTATGCTATTACTATTTATTTAATTCAGGCCAAACACAGCCATAAGACATTATACCCAATTTGTATGCAAATACTATTGGATGGAAGATGGTTGCCAAGGAGACAATCTCGATTAGTTTCTCGTATTCAAATACCCTCCCAGCTGGCCCTTAGTCTGACATTAGAGCTGACAGAACATTTAGTATGCAGACTAACTGCACACTACTTTAATATTATGTTGGCATTAGTACTGAAATCCATTGGTTACTCTACTAATGGCTCAATCAAAAATGTTTGAATATGGATTTAATAAACAGTTTAAAGGGAAAGTTCACCCAGAAATCAAAATTGCGTCAAAAAGGACACAAGAAAGACCAGCCCTACGTTGATGAGAGCCATGATCCAGAAAGCGTAGGAGACGTTGGTCACCACTTCGCCCTCGGTGTGGAGGTGGACATTGGACACATTTTGTATTTGTCTGCCTGCGAGTGTGTTCCTCAGATGACTTAATGATGTTGTATTGATGCTGCTGTTTCCTATTACACAATTGGTATCAGACAGGAAGGGGTCAGCTATAAGGGGGCTCATTAATGCCCCGAGACCGACAAAGAAGTGTAGAGCCTGTGAAGAGATCAGAGAGAACCAAGACAGTTAGGAGAATCAGTAATCCTGCTATGATACTGCTTTAAAAGTTTAAAAGCAGCGTTATAAAACTGATGGTACTGACTCTATAATATGCATATTTTATTAACTTTATCCCCAAAACCCAACCCTAAAAATTAGGGCTGTCAATAGTTTTTTTTTTTTTTAAACTGATTAATTAATGGAATTAATAACAATTAATCATAAACCAACATTTACTGAGAAAGGCCCCCAAATAAAGGTAATTTCGAATAGTTAAAATAATTATAAATATAATATGTATGCCTCAAATGTATTAATTCAGATACTTAATACAAATTCTTTACATAATATTGTGGCAACAGACAAGTGAACCAATTAGACAAAACAAAAATAGGCTTTAAAAGTGAAAATAATGTTTGTTGGATTTCCATGTCATTGAACATAACCCTATTGTTGACCTACTATCCTCTGCTCTATTTTAATTGTTGGTCTATCCACTCATGCATCAGATGGACAATTTTGGAGCATCTCACTTTTGTTGCATTGCATCTCAATAGTTTTCAGTGCCTCTTATTATAAACACTATACTTTTAAAATGCTGTGTCAAGATAAATGCAAAAGCCTATCTCAAGATCCCTGCATTCTGTTGTGCTTGGTCCAGATGTCATTGAGTGCAAGAACGTGTCATCTGTGGAAGGCTGTGCTGCCTGCTCGCTGGTTTGCGAAGGAGTGTTGCCTGTACAGCTGGAGTGCTGACTGCCCTCTACTGCATCAAGGTGGTACATCAAGCTTGAATTGCTCCGATGCAAGGAACATTCCTTCTTACAGAATTAATGTACAGGACCAGTACGGCCACTCCCTATACGCATATAACACAGTCTGTATATGGCACCAACTCCCTATATATAACACAATATTACACCCTCTCTACACTGTATGTGGGCGGCACCTTGCATTGCGTCAAAAGCAATAGAACCCTATTATAATCAATGATGCTGTTTACACTGGAATCGTCCAGTGCAGTGCGTCTGTCGCACCAACATTAAACGGGTGTTCCATTCCATTTTGCGTTGCATGTGCTGGCGCCACTACTACCAACGACACCAATAAACGGTTTAGAATGTTTGCATTGACGCATCCAGTGTAGACAGCCTCTAGCAATTACGGCACATTGTGAATCATCAACAGACAGGCCCAGCGTAAACAGGGTATAAATCTCCAATTTCAAACAACCCTCCTCTTTTTGTTTTTGTCGATTTGCATTCTTCATCACCAACTCGGCAGGGAGGAGAATTTATGGTCAAAAAGGACTTAAATATTGATCTGTTTCTCACCCACATCTATCCTATTGCATCTGAAGACATAGATTTAACCACTGGAGTCGTATGTATTACTTTTATGCTACCTTTATGTGCTTTTAAGAACGTAAAGTTTTGGTCACCATTCACTTGCATTGTATGGACCTAAAGAGCTGAGATATTCTTCTAAAAATCTTTGCTTGTGTTCAGCAGAAGAAAGTAAGTCATACACTTCTGGGAAGGCAAATGATGAGTAAAACATTTAAATTTGTGGGTGAACTACCCCTTTAAGCCTTGAATTATCCTTAACCAGTGTCGAGAAACCATCCCGCTGACCACGTAGTGAGCCAGTGCCCACCTGCAGGAAAACTGTAGAGTCTTTCTGGTAGATCTTCACCAACTGCAGGTTAGATATGGTGTCAATGATGCCCATGGCAAGACCAGACACCGCCATGGCGAACGCCAGCAAGAGTAACTTATGGCATAGTGGGATGATGGCAAAAACCACAGAGATGATGAGGGTGGACACAGCCAGAGCTGACAAAGAGCTCACAAGCCTACGACAAAGGAGAACAAGTCATTATCCTTTAACAATGATGCGTTTCACAAAACTGCATCAAAGCAAGAGCACAAAGTCATTTTATGTTTATGTTTCACTTTTATTAGGCTACTGATATGACTGGATTCGTCACTTCATGTTCAGTGTGAACATCATTTTAAACACATTTGTCAAAAGCACAATTCATATCCTTGGGGGGGAAAACTTAATTACAGTGGAAGTTATTTGCACCTTTAATTTGCTGTGGTGTACAATATACTGGTAAAGAATAGTTACAAACAGATCACACCTAAAATGGCCTCTGGTGAGTCTTTTGAAATAAACTGGTTTCTGTGAGGCATTTATCTGTGCCGCCCAAGGCATCAATATCACTGACTTCATTTTCACCTTGGCCCAGTAAAATTCTGTTTACATGGCTTATCAAATATTGGTAATACAGCCACATGATAGTGCGTATGTAATGCACCTACACTGGAAAAAGGGAAAGCAGCTCTATTTAAAATACTAAACCAGAACACTTAAAATCAACTCAATACATTCACGTGTGAGATGAGTACATAATTATATTGTGTAAAGTCCAAGTGATATGTAATAGTCATCAAAAAGTAATATGGATCACATTGCTATGCGATTATTTTTTTTTTTCATGGATTCAGATATCTAATGGATGTTGTTCACTCAACTGAACTTTTACTGCTTGCTCAATTAATTTATTTAAAATTAGTTAATGCAACACAATTCTTTAGCATTTGGTCTCAACTTAATTTAATTGTGTATAATCCATCTATGTTCACTACATTAAATTGTGTTAGGACTATGTGAATATTTGCTGCATCAATGTATTGTTGAAACCAGGCAGGGGAGTTCCAGTTCCCAGCATGCTTTGCTTTGCATTGGACTGGAGTGGGAGAGTACATTTTAAAATAAAGTGTTATTTAATAAAAATAATATATATATATTTATTATTATTTATTTTTTTGCTACCTAGCAATAATCTGCAAAGTTCAATAGTTATTTCAGATAAAATTTAAGTTAACTCAATTAATTTAGGTTTTCGCTACAAAGATTTTCATTGTGTGGAACCAATGCCCACAATTTAAGTTAAATCACAAGTTAAACCAACATTATATAATAAATTTCAGTGTTTCAGTTTTCTTTTTATTAAGAGATAACATCTGCCCCTGGAATTGATTTTGAGGGGATTGCAGAGGGCATTTATTTTTTCTAACCATATATATATATATATATATATATATATATATATATATATATATATATATATATATATATATAACCACACAGCATGCAACATATAAAAAAAGAGAATGCACAATGGAGGCATTTATTGCCACCCACATTTTTAATAAAAATAGCATTTTTGCCATGAGCAAAATTTCTTGCATTTTTGCCTGGCAAATTTCTTACCCTGTAATGCACTATTACTTTCATGCCAGCTTCCTCCTCGCATAGTGCATTGGTAGGGAATGCAAATATGTTATTTTTATGTTGTTACAACTTGTAATTTGCATGTATCCCCACACACACACACACACACACACACACACACACACACACACACGTTGTGTTTCCATGTTTTATGGGGACTTTCCACAGACATAATGGTTTTTATACTGTACACACTTTATATTCTATCCCCTAACCTTAACCCTACCCCTAAACCTAACCCTCACAGAAAACTTTCTGCATTTTTACATCTTCAAAAACATTCAATTTTCCTCATGGGAACCAACAATTTTCTCCCAAAACGTCAAACATTTTGGGTTTTACTTTCCTTGTGGGGACATTTGGTAAACACACACACACAGACACACATAGACACACGCATAATCAGAAATATTCAAATCCCCAAAGTAAGGAAGAATTTATAACTTTAAATATTTCTGCAGAGCTAGATTTTGCTTTAAATTAAGTCTTTATCAGTTGAATGATAGATCATATGAACAAATACAATGAATGATGTAGTATTTTAGAGTAGCAGGACATTTTGTTAATACTGCCTTGTCACAATTATTCAACCCCTAAATAATATTGCTGATTTGAAAACCTACTGCTAGTCTGTATGACCTAAAGTTTAGTTAAAACATGATTAACCCACTGGGAACTGAATAACGACTCTTAATTTGCTATAGCTGAGAGGTGTTTAAATAAACACGACCCAGGGATGTGTTCAAGGCGTGTTGCAATCATGGTGAAGACTAAGGAGCCATCACAAAAGCTGAGAGCGGAGATCATTTCATTGCACCAAAAGGGCTATGGGTAAAAGAAGACTTCTAAGACCTTGAACATTCCTAGAGACAATACTGGGAGCATTGTACGGAAGTTCAAATCCTATGGCACAGCAGCAAACCTGCCTGGCCATGGGAGAAAGCCCAAAACTTCGTAAAGAGGCCTTAGCCATCTCATCGGGACAATGAAGAAAAACCCCTGTGTTCCTGCAAAAGACAGGATGACCTGATGAAGGCTGGGAAAATGTGTCAATGGCAACCAAAAGAAACTCACTTAACATCCAAGGACTTCCTGGCTTGACTCCACAACCACGGCACTCTTGACTAAGAAGCACAAGAAGGGTCGACTGGAATATGCCAGAAGGAATTTGGACTCTCCAGCAATGCAGTGGCTGTGTCTGATTTCGAAGGCTAGGTAGGATGCGTCCTTTGAAGGCTGCAGTATACCGGGCGTCCTCTTTTAAACAAATCTCATTTAAACGAGACGGCCTTCGTAGGACAAACGGAAACGGAATGTAACATGGTTGCTATGACAGCACGCCACTCTTTAACAAGTGCGAGCGCTTTGAGTGAGACTGTAACAAAGTTCCTTTAGAAGGGAATGTAGGCCTATGAGGTACATTTTAGGAGAGATATAAAGATGTAAAAAGAAAATAGATTTTACAGGTGTACTTTTAGTCTAATACTTTAATTATATATTAATATAATAATGCATATTATATACTTTGCACTCATCTACTGAGGTACTTCAACTTAGGAATTAAAAATACTTGCGTTTGAACATCATATTTACTAGCAAATTGGCATTTTTTTTTAGACATTTCCATTGAAGCAAAGAATTGTGGGTTGTGAGTGCCCACAAAGGATACACCTCATGCATCCTCTGAATTCCTGTAAAAGAAGGTCGCATTCTAAGGCTGCATTCAAAGTGTGCTACTCGCTGTTATGAAATGAGACAGCCTCGATGACGTATGCGGCCGACAAATGCAGCCCCCGGAGGATGCAGCATTCCAAATGAGGCACAGCCCGTGATCCCAAGCACACTTCCAAGTCAACCAAAGCTTGGTTAAGGAATAAGTCCTGGAGTGGCCTTCTCAGTCTCCAGATTTAAATCCCATAGAAAATCTTTGGTGGGATTTAAAGAAAGCAGTTGCAGCACGGAAGCCATCAAACCTCAATGAGCTGGAAGATTTTGCATGAGAAAAATGGGCAAAGAATGTCAGCAATTACTGAAATTAGAGTTTATCAAGACAAAAGGATGTTCCACCAAGTACTGAGGTTGGGGGTTGAATAACAGTGCACAAGTACATTTGTCAAGAGAACTAGATGTTTTTCATTTAAACTCAATATTATCTTAACTTCTGTATCAAAATTGCTTGTATGCATCAAATACTCTTTATGTGTTTACCGAGACTTGTTGTATATATCATAAAATTATATTCACATCAGCATAACACTTTTTAAGGTGAGGGGGGTTGAATATTTTCGATTGCAAGTGTATATTTCTACACACAACACAGTGGAAGTATCAGTCATACAAAACAAACCGTACACTAAATAAGATACTGATTATCAGTAGAAGTAACTATGTCAGGGACGTATTTCCTCCTAAAGATAACCATAAAATTCTAAGCAAATTAAAACAGTCATTGAAACATTTTTAAAGTTCCTGTCCTGGAATTTTTGATCTCTAAGAAAATAAGCACAGATGCCAAAAAAGAAAATGTTTAATTTGTTTATCATATTTTCCATGCAAAAGAACAACCAGCATGTGTTTATATGGCTTGAGGACCAGACTAACTGAATAAGACTTGAATTACTTTAATGAGCACATGACCACAACAGGGGTTTCCAAACAAAAACAGTGGCCATGGATGGGTCAGATCTTCTTTTACTTAGAAACTCTACAAATTACGTCTTTTTTGATTGGTTAGCAGTTATATTTAAATTTCAGGAGGAAACATTAAGATGCCAAAACAAAATGCTTCATGAAAAGACAAAAAATTAACAACTCTACAGGATAAAAGACAGTATCAAACAAAAACAAGTTTGAAAAGTATTTGTTTTCAGTTGTCATACTTTTTTTTGGCATTAAGATTACTGTAAATGCCACAAGCACCAATAACACTGAAGGGGACAAATCTTTCCCAATGCTGAATATTTGGTTACATAATTGTATGCTTGTATAAATATCTATGTATTTTTCTCTAAAGTTGTCTGAGAGAGGGAAACAAATACAGATAATTCAACTTTTAAATGTATTTGAAATTTTATTAATAATTTAATTGTATTTCGTAATAAAAATAACGTCTCTTATCATCAATGGAATCACATTAAAAGCTTAATACACTGAATTTAACTAAATATAGAAAACACTGAAATACTGTAAACAACATTAGTATTAAAGGGAAGTATTTATTTTGAATGACAATTGGCTACTTTTTAAAGAAGTAACTGAATAGTTCACAAATGTAAACAAAAGCTGTAAAGTCAAATATAAAACCTAATCAACAACATAAATAATATAATGTTATAATTAAAGGCTAAATATAGTTTTTGTATAATCTTTTCAAAAGTACTCACGTTTTACTGAAGAATCCTCCAATGGTGCTTCCAATAAAGAGGAAAAACTGCTGGGAGAAGAAGACCAGTGTGATCTCCTGTAGGGTGGACTGGGTCTGACATCTCAGGTCCAGGATGGTCGGACCCAGAAAAGCGACACACAGTCCAAAACTGAAGAACACACTCCAGTATGTTAAAGTATGCTGCCAGTTACTGCGGAATAAAGAGCAGGTCCGTTCATTCAGCAGCGGCTTCATGCTGGAAAAGTTTCGCGACGCAGTTTTCGACCTGTTTCTTCAGCATTCCACAGTTGGATTCATACCAAACGTGAAAAAACTCACTCACGGAAAGACAAGCATGTGTGTGAGTCCAATGAGTTGAAAGTGTGATGATGTTTGTCTGGTTCGCGAATGAATTATTCCGTCGAATCGGTTCTTTTTAATGATTCGGCCGAATCGATTCTCACAGCGTTTGTGAATCACTCGAATGTTTGGTCATAGAAAGTTACTTCTTTCTCTCTTGTACACTTCTCAGCAAAACATTATAAGCTTTGAAGTGTTACTGAACAGTAAATAGTTTAGTTATTGTATGAAGTGTGTCTTATTAATTGATAAAAAATATAAATACTTTTTAAAAAATCCCATTTGTGGCATTCACGTGCCTAAGGACAATTCCGAAATTACTTATGTATTTCTGAATACATGAAATATTAAAAATGTTATCGAAAACAAAGCCGTAGTGGTAATCGGTAGTTTTAACTAAAATGTACATCGAAAAAGACAAGTAGCGGTTTTAACCACCACGCAAACCACGCAATTGCGTGGGGCCCCGGACGTCGGGGTGGCCCCTGCCCCAGTAGGAAAGCTCCGCAAAAAATGCTTGAGGGGTGACGTGGTTCTGGGTTCATGTGCGAATACGCTGTTGTCAGCACTCATGGAGCGATTCACGTTAGAAGCCGCTGGGGTCGGGACAGCTGAGTTTTTTAAGTAGGGTTTGAGTTAGTAATTTATTAAAAATATATAAAGGCCATACAATGACTAAATAACAACTGAATTCAAAATTTAAATTTATTTTTTTTTTTTAATTCATTAATTATCTTTAACTAGATTTTTATTTCATTAAACATTTCTGAATGTACTTGGCTACAAATGGTGATAGGATGAATTTATAATGATTATTTAAAATACATTTTGTGTAATTTTTAGGGCAACATTTTCAAAATGGGGCCCCAGCCTGGTCGTTTGCTTGGGGCCTCAGAAATCGTAAACCCGCCCTGTAAAAGACGGAAACTGCCATATGAGCATACTGAGTGACTCAAAGTGGTGAGTCGTTTTTAGATTCAATTCTTTGAAACGAACCGATTCGCTAAACATTGTCGAAAGGAGATTAGTGTTTCACAGGTGTGTTTGCAACGGGTTAATCCTCCCACAGAATGCATTAAAGCAAAATTACACTTGAGGGTAAGAAATCACGTGCGTGTGCCTGGGATGACTACATATTTGGAGTCGTTTTGTTATATATTTCATTTGCAGTCTACCGTTGCAATTTACAGGTCTAACTAGTTCTCGTATAGCTTATCCTTTATAGACATGTTGACATTGCGTTTTAATCACAGATAGACACCTTTAAACGCACTTAAACACGTTTTTCTGGCTGTGTTATCGACATATCAGAGGACCAAGGCTATGTTCGAAATTGCATACAACCATCTCTATTGACTCATGTGATCTGACTGCCAAAATGAAAAACATTTGTACACAAAGTTGGATAAAATTTTTTATCTTTTTATTTCCAAGTTCATCGCACTTGCTGAATCAAACATACAACATAATGAGGTCATGTATCAAACTTGTGTTTGGAACATGTTTAATAAAATATAAAGTATACATACTGCACTTTAGCCTATATACTGCGTAGTATTTAGTAGTAGCCTAAGCTAGTATTAATTTTCGAACAAAGCTCTCGAGACTACATCATTTAAAATGTACTTTGAAGTGTACTAATGACAGACATCTCCATGCAAGACAGTAAGACTATTGTTTGAGATGAGGGAATTATTCTCATGATGAGAAACACTGCATTGGCCACCATGGTCCACCCCATTGCCAAAGAATAAACAAACTCTTTGCAATTTGTGTAACTTTACAATTTATTTAGTTGAATTACTGTTTAATTACTTTTGGCATTTTCCCAGTCACAATACATTCAGCTTCGGAATATCGTAATAGAATAGACAAATCACACAAAATATTTAATGTCACATTTCATACAAAAATCTAAATCTTTTATAAAACATTTAGATGTCATCTAAGATCATGTAATACAGTAGTCTCTTTTTTTCTGGCATAAACACACTGAGAATAAAGAAAACACTTGTCAAAATACATATATTTATATATTAATTATTTTCAATAGAGTATTTAATATATTTTAATTTACCACAAACCACATAAATTAGTGCCACTGCTGCAGTCAAGTGCGTAGATTGGGGAAGTGGGGGGTTACAGTGTGAACAATTTATATGTTTCCATTAATCATGGTATACATAGTATGTTGTTCTTGCTTGTTTTTTTATTTGTATTATTTACCCCATTCCCCCTGGAGTCTACACCCCTGGCTGCAGTCATGTCAAATAATGTATTACAGAATTGGCTCTGACCTCTCATTCTCTCCATCAGTCATTCTAGCCTAGAAAATATCGGACTTTTATTTTCGTCAACTGCAAAACTAGTATATTTTGCTGCACAGCGTCATTAACAATAAAAATTCATAGTGCTTTATTTTTTAAACTACAAGGTACAGTAGGAGAACAATATAAAGTCTAAATTCAAGAGGACACTTGCATGCCATGTGCAAATACAGTTTAGCAATTAATATGTGCAATTATACTTGAAAGGAACAAAATAATTGAAGTAGATTGTATTTTCCGAAAGTCTAATATTTATCTCATATGGTCTTCAAAAGGCACCTTTTGATGATTTCGTAAAATAGTAACTAGAATGTTAAAGATGCCGTAAGCAATTTTAAATACGAAACATAAAATGTCACTATTACCTGACAAATATCAGTGAAATGGGTGTGAAAAACACAAGGAAAACATAACCAATCAGAATCACTCTCTGCCTGTCTATCATTTTGGATGCTTGGATTTGCAGACATGAGGTCTATGCTAAAATCGCATACAGCACCTTTAATATCTGAAGTTCAATGGCAACATGGCAGAATTCAAGTAATTCTCAAGAAGGGTTCTCTACTCAATGGCTCAAATGTTTATGATGGAATTTAAATTTGTAATACATCTCAACCCTTCCAAATATTATAGTATTGAGCAAATGCTTGCGAAATAAACTGTTATATGAGCTTGTGCAATGACTCTTTAAACACATATGGCAAAACAAGTTCAAACAAAAAGGAAATGAATGAAATTTCAAGCAATGGGAAAAGTGAGACATGTAGCTACCATGTTTCTTATACATATACTGCACACACGCACACACACTTAAAAATACTAAATATATAATTCTGAACACCTGAAAGTACTACAGATCCAGTTGAACTTGAGTTCAACTCAAGTCTCTCTTATGGATAAATCTCATGGCAAGTTCGAAAATAGCGTACTACCATACTACTCTAAATATTTCTGGTGTATCTTCTGTATATACTGCAGAAATAGTAAGTGTAGAATGCTATTTCAAACATAGCACCAGTCAGTACTGTCTTGGGCCATTTTAAATATCAATTTGATCAGATTTTGTGTTTTGTGGCCTTCACTTATAAAATATAACTGAGGCTGATTCAGATTTATTCAGTCAGTTGTCCGAGCTACAGCCAACAGTACTCCATGTTTTTGGAGTGTATAGGAACTGATGCATGTATGCACATTTTGGGGTGATAAATAAATCATTCTGTAACACAATAGGCATGTACAGCTGTTTGCTTCAAAGTGATTTTGTTCTGGTGATGTGATCTTCATATACACCACTATGATTCTTTCCTCAGAATATGCTTTGTCTGCGGTTCTTCCCTCGACCTGGAGAAAACAACCCATTGTTAGACAGATCCACGGGTTAACGGGTAGGTATGTAATGTGTGGTTATTAGAGACTATGCATGACTACACAGGATCAAATTGCGGTCTGCAAATAAAGAGACTGACTGAGTCATGTCAAAGCAATGGAACCGAATACCTGGAGGCTGGAATACTGAACTCCTATGTCCTGGATCTTTCTGTAACTGGATCTCCCTCAGTGAAAACACTGTCGAAGCTAGAGAATTAAAGACAGGGAGGTTAAAAGACAAATGGGTGAGGAATAAAGCTAAACTATTGTCCACGTTGTCTCTTACAGTGACCTACAACCTTGACTGTGTTTTACAGGTAAAAGGTAAAAAACAGATAAGACTCGTGTAGAGCTGATATTATACGAGAAGACTTTCTATACATGTAAAAACTGTATTTAGCGATGAACTCACTGTCAGGTATAGAGTGGATGTTCTCGCCCAGACTTAAGAAGTAAGAGTGTCTCAGAGACAACTCGGCTGAAATCCTTTGTCTGGTGTCGAACTGAAGAGAAACAAAACAAAAGAGGAAGGGAAAACACATCCTTAAAATATGCTTATAACATAAAGTAGCCCATCCGCCTCAAGATCCGACGTGTTGTGCATTCTGAGATGCTATTCTGCAATTGTACAGAGTGTTTATCTGAGTTAATGTAGCCTTTCTGTCAGCTTGAACCAGTCTAGACATTCTCTGTTGACCCCTCTCATCAACAACGTTTCTGTCCACAGAAATGCCGCTCACTGGATGTTTTTGCAGCATTCTGAGTTAACCCTAGAGGCTGTTGTTTATTAAAATCCCAGGAGATCAGCATGTACAAAAGTACTCAAACCAGCCCGTCTGGCACCAACAATCATGCTACAGTCAAAATCACTGAGATCACTATTTTTCCCCATTTTGATGGTTGATGTGAATATTATCTGGAATTTCCGACCTATATCTGCATGATTATATGCCACACGATTGGCTGATTAGATAATCACATTGAAGTACTACTTGTTTTTCAGCAGGGGGCAGTAAGCGGAACTCCAGTTGTATAGGCAACGCACAGTGGTACAGACAACAAAAACTACTCAGGCTTGAGCGCAGTTCCAAATGCGGTGACCTCTAGATGTGTTTTTCAGTTTCAAACCACATTTAACTTGACATAGCAACCTGAAACCGATTTATGACATGACGCGACCAAAGTGAGACGCTCCAAAAGCGTCCGTCAAATGCATGTGTCCTTGGAAAAGCCCTTGACTTACTGTGGACTATAGGCCAATGATATATTCATATTTCCAATAATATGAAAATAATATATTATTTTCATATTATTGGAAATATATTGCTTTCTCAATAAAAAAAACAATATATTGCTTTCTCAAGCCACTTTTTGTGTTGTCTTAGAAATGCTTTATCCGTTTGCCATAATGTAATGCATTTTAATTATAGGAATTATTCTATTTATAATATACTTACTATAATACTATAATTATTTTAATAATTATATTGAATAATTCTATTTAAATGATTGTTATTTGAGGGCCTTTATCAGCAAACATTTATATATGTGATTAATTTGATAATAATAATAATGTAACATTTAAAAATAATATAACATTTAAGATTTATGTTCAGATATAATTAAGAATTAATACAATTGTCATTTCAGAACAATAGAAGAAAAATTCAGTGGTGAGTTCAGGGTTAGAAACGTGTGTTCACTTAAATAGTTCACCCAAAAATGAAAGATTTGTCATTTTTGGGTGAACTATTCCTAAAAATCCCTACGCGTTTGCTCATGCGTAACGCATCACTCGCTCGATTTTGCGCAATACAACAAATACAACTTGCTTCCGATATTTCTTGTCGTGTATGCTCTTCACTATTGTGTCGATTTCAGCATTACTCCTCTGACTTGTTGATCCCTGAGCTATACAATCTTTTAAATAATGAAGCACCCATCATCCTGCTGTTGTCATCTCACACAAAGTTATAAAATTGTCTCCGGCAAAGTTTGGCACAGTTTCATGCAGGCGGAGCGTTGAGAGTGAATTGTGTGCCTCTGACAGCGCGATCAGTCAGCGGGGTTTGATGAGAAACAGGTGTGCGGTTCGGACTCATTAAGGGCGCTGTCACCATTAACGAATCCAGTGCTCTGCGGCGCGCCTCGGTCTTTCATCATAATGACAGGTCAGCGCACTCACGCTGCGTGCGCGCCATCAGAACGCACAGAGAGTAGAGAAATGCGCTCACATTTCATATCTGCACACAAAAATCTATTTTCTCAACATGCACGCAAACCTATATATCTCCATCTGACTTCCTTTGTTCTTAATTTAAGCTTGGTAACTACACCCAAAGACATCTTTTGGTATTTTCACATTTACAAAAATTTGTTTTGGGGCATGTATCATGGCATTATGTAAATTAACTTCATTTATAAAAAAGATAATATAAAAATACTATCATATATGTATATGGTAATTATTCAGTAGCTTCCTGTGATACTGTATATCAAAGAACCATAGTATTAACATCTGATTCCACCAGGCCTATTTTAAATAGGACAATATGATATCATAATTTGATCATAAGACGTTTCAGGTGGTTTTATTGTATTTCTGAGGAAATTCTCATATGTTTTGCTCTCACAAGTAGCCTACAGTTTAGTGAAAAAATACACCCATATACATTTACCTATCAAACTGGAGACTTTATGTGGACCTTATTGCTCTTAAATTAAATTAATTAGAAGTAGACTACACAAACAAAAAGAATCATGATGCTACTACCAATGTTTCTGGACATGGTAATACCATGGTATACGATTATTAGTACCATGTTGTATAGTTTATCAAGTACTATCTGATCACTGTACCATATCACCACTGTACTTTTGTAAGAGTAACTCTACCACATACAGACACTTTTGGGCACTTTTAGATTTTAATAAATGTTGAATAATTATTTATTTATTTATTTTACAAACGAGGACCATCCAAACTGAATAAATAAATATATGTTGTGGTGAAGTAAATATAGCAGAAAATATTAAGTACTTTCTACGTTGAACAACTCAGTTGAAGCGTGAACTTGAAAATATTAAATAAATTCTACAATTTTACAATATATACTTATAAGTAAATAATATTTATGATTGTTTGTCATCTTTACAATGCATCACCATGTATCAATCTTAAAGTAGAAAACCTTGTCATATTTATTCACTAATTTGAGGATATTTCACACGTAAGTAAAATAAGTAAATTGTACCAGGCTTTAATCATTAATGAGCTTGCACTGTTTGCAAGTTTATATACACAGTTTTTATTGTTTTATTTTCCTGTTATGTTTGAGGACTTCTTGCGTCGTGAAGTTCATTTTGCATTTAAAATTACCTGTTCACAATAAAAAAAGAAAATCTGTTGATTGTTACCATTATCATGTTTTGCGCATGTTTTGTTGTACATTGTTTAAACATTTCATTGATTAAAATTACATGATTAAACATGTGTTTATAAGGAAAGTTAAAAATGTGAAGTGTTCCAGTAAAATGTTCATTTAAATTTTACTAAATGTACATCAGATTTGTAAGTAAAAGCTATCATTTAACTTAAATGTTTAAGTAAAATTTACTCACTTTAATCAATATTATGTTATGAAGTTGAGTAGATTTTACTTAATTTTATAACATAAAAATGTTATTAGAAAAACTATGTGACTTAATTTTATAACATAAAAATGTTATTAGAAAAACTATGTGTAAAAACTTTTAAGTAAATCTTACTTGTAATATTTTTAAGTGCACAAGTAGGTTTTATTGTATTTCTGTGGACATTCTCAGACATTTAGCCCACACAAGTATTGTAAAAAATAATATTAGCATAGATGCCGTTCAATTTTGTGCAGATTTATAGATCATGATAGATGTTTCTGTTCTTTGCTGTAGAAGATGACATAACAGTACATCCATCGAGAGTCAAATAATATTTTAGCGGCTTATTTTTAGAGGTTTTTGGTCCATTAATTAGTACCTCTGTTTTGTCGGAATTGAGCAGAAGGACATTTCAATCTTCAATCAGGCCATCCAATCTTTGATTCCATTGATACTTTCTGCTAATTTGGAGAATTGTGAATTTTCTTTGGGTTTAGAAGAAATATAAAGTTGGGTATCATCGGCATAACAGTGGAAACTTATTCCATGATACCTGATAACATCTCCCAGGGAAATTATGTATAAAAAGAAAAGAAGAGGCCCTAAAACTGATTCCTGTGGCACTCTTTTTTGATTTAACAATTCCTCATTTACACATACAACGTGGTAGCGGTCTGATAAATATGACCTAAACCATGCTAATACAAGTCCACTTATGCCAGCATAATTATTCAGCCTATTCAAGAGAATGTCCTGATCAATCGTGTTGAAGGCAGCACTAGGATCTAAAAGCACAAGAAGAGAAATGCAGTCGTGATCAAATGATAAGAGCAAGTCATTTGTAACTCTAATAAGTGCAGTCTCTGTACTGTGATGGGGCCTAAATCCTGACTGAAATGGCTCATATAAACAATTTCTCTGTAGAAATAACATAGTTGGGAGGACACAACCTTTTCTAGTATTTTCAACATAAATAGTAGTTTTGAAATCGGTCTGTAACTAGCCAATTTTCCAGGATAAAGCTGTATAACTACCATTTAAAAGTTTCTTGGGACATGTCCTAAGGATAGCGAGAAGTTAATAATATTAAGAAGTTGTTCTGAGATTACAGGGAATACCTCTTTTAAGAGGTTAGTTGGTATTGGATCAAACATACATGTTGTGGCTTTTGATTTTTTGATAAGATTTGTTAGCTCGTCATGACCTATGACAGCAAAGGATTTAAGTTGCTCGTGAGGAAAATTATGATACTGTTTTCTGCAGTGCTGTGACAGTTGATTGCATAGTTCCAATTTAATTTCTGATTAGTAGATGCTTTATTCCTAACCAATTTAGCCACAGTACTGAATAAACACCTAGGATTGTTATGGTTATTTTCTGAGTTTGCTAAAATATGTTGACCTGGCAGCTTTTTGTGCCTGTCTGTAGCTACAGTCACTGTCCTTCCATGCACCGCAAAATACATCTAATTTTGTATTCATCCACTTGTACTTCATTTTCTGAGCTGCTCCCTTGAGAGCATGAGTGTGATAATTTTATCATGGTGTGGGGCTTTTTTCTTGAATTTTCTTTAATCGAAGGGGTGCACCACTATCAAGAGTGATAGAGAAGACTGTATTTATATTTTCTGTTTCATCAAGTTCTTCTGGACTTTTTGCTTACCGAATATGTGAGAAAATTCTGGAAGATTATTAGTGGTTGAAGTGGTCAAAAGAATTGTGGCTTTATTGGTCGAAAGAATAGTTCTACCTGAACGTTTGCGTGACATTTGAGTGACATTTGCTGATCACAGCAAACAAGAGACAAGGTAATGATCTAAGATGTCATCACTCTACAGTAGAATTTCTATATTATCAACATCAACTCAATATAACAGAATTAAATATTGTGTATGATTATAGCGATGAGTTGGTCCAGTCACATTTTGTCTGACTACAAGAGAGTTGAGAATATCGCTAAATGCTAATCCCATTGTGTCATTTTCATTATCTATGTGAATGTTGAAGTCACCAACAATTAAAGCTCTATCTACATTTACTACTAGATCTGATTGAAAATTAGCAAATTCACCAAGGAAACCAGAGTACGGCCCGGGTGATCTATACTCTGTAGCATGGGCAAAATATGACAGAGATTTTTTATTTGTATCTGATGGTGTCACATTAAGCATTTTTAGTTCAAAAGACCTAAACCTATTTTCTGTCCTCTGAGAAACACCAAAAACATCACTGTAAATTGTAGTAACACCTCCTCATCTACCCTCCAGACAAGGGTCATATTTATAACAATAACCTGGGGCAGTAGATTCATTTAAACTAATATATTCATCCAGTTTAAGCCATGTTTAATGTTTCAACAGAGAACATCCAAACTATGATCTGTAATAATTTCATTTACAATTAGTGTTTTGGTAGAAATAGATCTAATGTTTAGTAGACCTACCTTTATATGATTTTTATCTTAATTCTTTTTTTTTTAATAAAACATTTTAAAAATTATTTAGTGAGAGTTTTGTGTTTGGTAGTTCGGGGAACAGACACAGTCTCTATATGATATCTAGGTAATACAGTCTCTATGTGTTATAGTTTATGTGACCTGTGTGAAGTCTCAAGGCAGCTAGCTGACGTTCGGATTAACCAGTTTGTCTGCTTCCTGACCTGGGCCCCAGTTAGTCAAATAATATAACTTTTAAGTCTATGAGCCAAATTAATAAAGAGGAGAGCGGCACCTTCCCTGGAGGGATGGAGTCTGTCTCTCTATAGTAGGTCAGGTCTACACCAAAAATTCTTCCAATTGTCTATAAATCCTATGCTATTCTCCGGAAGCCACTCAGACATCCAGCGACACTAATCTACTATAAACCAAAAGTACAAATCTATATTTAGCATTAGCCAGCACTAGGGCTGGGCATCCTTCAAAGAAATTAGATATCAATACCAATACCGATACCTTGACTTCGATACCGGTTCCTAAACGATACTTTCTTTGATACCAATTTTATGAAATCCATTTGAACAAGATTACAAACATTACACATTACCTCAAAAAACTTTGGTTTATTTTTTTTACAGCCTTCTGGTCTCCTCATGCCAGAGTCGGCAGGGGCAGAGGCTATAACTTAAATGTGAAGAGGAAAAAAAACAAGAAAGCTAAACTGTTAATTCAGCCAACCCTAAGGATAAGTACGATTTAACAAGATAACTAGTTTAATGTGAGTTAAACTTGACCAGTTACTGTCAACCTTAAAGCATTTTTAGCATCGATTTAGCTGTTTATAGCCATACATCCAAACAATATCTAACGTTAAGTAGGTTCTAGTTTATAGGACTATGTCACCGCACACAGAAACTTTAATTTACAAGTACACAAGCATGGCTACCACTACAAGTTAGCCGATTTTGTTTGTTGGTTTGTTTACTAAACGTTAACATTACCTGTTTGAGTCCCAGTCATAGCGCTGCTTCATTCATCAGTAGTTTTGGAGGAGGACTTGTGTGGTGGGCATGTTAAAAGCTCTGTGACAGGACACTGAGAGGATGACTGCACCGGCTCGGTCTTCTTGCAGTTGAAGACGGAGAAAACTTTTTTATGGCGTTAAATGTTGGACAAAACAGCGCAAGTGCATAAACACAGCGCACAAGTGAATTACAACAGTGTGAGCACCTTGACAAAGCTTGCACGTAAAATTTAAACCTGCAGAACTTCGAGCTCGAGCACAAAAAATAAGATTGTGCATACAAATTTTGGTTCCTAATTAGCAGATGTTTGAGATTGATGCAATAATCCATATAAAACACAGTGGAGGAAATGAATGCACGCAGTCAAGACGCGAGATGTAGACCAACGGAGAAAAAAGAGAGAAAACTGATGTGTGCGGTAAAACACACACAGTTGAAACAGTAGAAAAGTGGAAAAACCCGAAGCATAAGGTATCTTTCATTTTCATTTAATTTTTCATTTATTTATTTTACACATCCCATTAAACATTAACAGTTCTGTGGAAAAGTGAACCCTTGGATTATGCTGCCTTCACATGCTATCAGAATTATCGTAAATATCGTTTCGCACTATGAAGTTGCACATGAATGACCACTCAAATCGTAATTACGACTTGCTAATTGTTAGCACTTGCCATTTTGGTCATATTCATTTATGTATATAAGCAACCATTCTATGCATGTTGTATGTTTTTACACTGTGAAAATAGCTTGTATTACACCAAAATTCCATTATCGTCAGCAAGCTAATGAGTAATATGTATTATGGTGTCAAATAAAAGTTGCTTAAGAATTATGTATGAATGAACCTGGCATCTTCCATGTTTCCTGTTCTTTCCGACAACAAAGCATGTGAACACAACATACTAGTAATTACCACTTCAGAAGTGGGAAGTTGGATATATTATGATAGCACATGAAGGCATCATTAATATCCAAGCGCTTCTAGTAGCTGTGGATTAGACCTGAAATACATTCAGAAATCATTTTTGACCATTATTCCTTACAGAACTGTTTCAACTCAGCCACATTCTTAGGATGTCTGGTGTGAATGTCTATCTTGAGATCATTCCACAGCATCTCTATTGGGTTAAGGTCTGGGCTCTAACTGGGCCACTCCAAAAGATTGAATTTTCTTTTTTAATACCATGATATTATCCTGTAGGATATCTTGATAAACATGGAAATACATTTTTCCCTCGATGATGACAAGTGGTCCAGACAAAGCAGCCCTAAATTATGATCCTTCCTCCACTGCACTTCACAAACAATCCAACCTTAGTTTCATCAGTCCACTGAAAACTTTCCCAGTAGCATTGTTGAGTGTCAAGTTGGTCTTTGGCAAACTTCAGGCACATAGCAATGTTTTGTTGGAAAGCACCTGCTTCCTTCATGGTGTCCTGCCATGGACACTATGCCTATTTAAATGTTTTCCATGTAGTAGACACATGAACAGAGATGTTAACCAGTTCCACTGATTCCTTCAAATCTTTTGCTGTCACTCTAGGGTTCTTTTTTATCTAATTGAGCATTCTGTGGTGTGTCCTTTGAGTTATCTTGGCTGGAAGGCCACTTCCATGGAGAGTTGCCACAGTACTAAATAGTCTCCATCTGTGGACAGAAGAATATCTAAGCTCTTCGAGATAACTTTGTTACCCTTTCCGTCTTTATGCAAATCCTAGGTAATCTGTGATCTCTTTTTTGCAAGGAATGATCCACGTTAGCCGATGCTTATTGTGAATAGCAAAGTTAAAATGTTTGAGTGCTTTTTATAAGTCATAGTAGCTCTAACACACACCTCCAAACTAGTTTCATTAATTGGAAGCCAGGTTTGTGAACTCCTGACTCTAATTCGCTTTTGTTGATGTCATAAGCCTAGGGGTTCACATACTCTTTTCAACCTAACTGTGAATGTTTAAATGATGTATTCAACATGTACAAGAACAATACAATAATTTGTGTTATTAGTTAAAACAGATTGTGTTTGTAACTTAGATCAAACAGATTTTAAGACACATTTACACATAAATGCAGGTATTTGAAGGACATATTTGTCCAGTAGTTCCCCCAACATTATCTCGAGCAATATTCCTCTGAAAAGTTTTTACTCTTGTCTCTTCCTGAGTGAAGTGCTGTTGTGTCAGCCTGCATTTGTTTACCTGTGTTTTGATAACGCCATAATGCTCTGCGCCTGACACCTCTAGCTGTATCAAACTAATTGGACCTGGAGGAGAGCAGGCAGAGAGGAAGTCGACACCATAATTAGTTTCTGAGCTCACTCTGGCTTGGCAGTGGAACTCTTAACAAGGGCTTTTTTCACCTGGGGATTTCTGGGAGCCAAGATAGTTGTAGTTCCATGGTGTTATACCACACCTCACTGGCCTTTGCACATGTGGTGTGTGCTTGTTTGAAATTTTACAGATAAATGTGTGTTCATGCAGTTGTAAATGCAATTGCATTCATGGATGCATGCATGGCTTGCATCGTTGCATGTACTGAAGAGATGAGCAGTATGAACAAAATCTTATATCATGGTATGAGTAATTTATTTTTATCAATCATTTCTATAATCATTTAAATCATTTGATTATATTCTCTTTTCTGAAAGAATTTGAAAATTCTGGCATCAGTGCAAAAACAAGATTCTAAACAATAAAACGATGTAAAACAGGTAATTCTACCCAGAGACGGGCCACTTCTATTTAAATTAATGGGTGGAAATTGGAACGCCCAACCAAGAAGTGCCCAACGGTCAACAGATATAGATAGGAAGTCCCGCCTTACAGTTAAAAGTTCCAATCACCTTTTTGAAACAGACATATCAATCATCTTGATACTGTGAATGCGCATTAGTTATACAAGCAAAAAATATACTATTTTTTGTGTAATCTGAGGTAAGAAAGCACAATTTATGATTCCAGTATTATAAAATGTTATTGCTGATTTGAATGTTCTTTTGATGTTCTTTGATCGTAATCTTGACCAACCATTTTTGAGATTTCAGTCCTTCACCATTAGATAGGAGCTGAATGACTGTAAATAGCCTCCTGAGAGTGTTACAAAGATGGCCGACTGTGGACAGACTAGCTAGAAAGACTTTGTTCTAACACTAATTTAGGATTAAATGAGCCACATTTGAAGCCATTGTAAAATATAGGATGTACACAGCCGTTGAATCCTATTAATGCAAAGTTGCTCAACAACCATAAACACTTAAAGCCCGCTATGCATCATGCCTAACACAATTCATCTCACGCACAGTGCACATGGTTCGAACGCACCTGTATGGGCTCATGGTCAAAAGAGTATAATTTGAAAGGCTGAACATTCAACCGTGCATGAGATGGAAAAAAGTGTGTCCAATGGGAATGTAAATTTGCAATGTGTTGCCCAGACCACATCTGCGTTTGTGTACTTGCGTAGCATATGTTATTGCCCTGAGTCATAATGTTGCACCATTTCATGATGTTTCAAATGTTCACACTCACCAGTAATAGAGCTGTGAGAAGGTCTATCCCCTCTGTGTCAAGCCTTAAAATAAAAAAAAAACATACAAAAACGTATATTAATTATGACCGTTCCAGCATCAGAATTCTTCATATTTTTTAACTTTATTTTGCTTCTACTGTAAAGCTTGCTAGTGTTTTACAATATTCCCCATCAACAATTTACACTCATTCATTCTTTGTTGTTGTTTATAGATATAGGTGTGTTTTTGTTTGTACGGTTTATACACAGGAGCCAAAGGCTTTTCCATTTGCTTGTTGGTCAGTGTTTGTGTTGTTCTGGTACCTGGGCACATGATTAATGAGCGTTTGTGCTCGATACTGAGGAAATAGGTACGATTTGAACTCCTCATTAGCTGTGATTCCTGGCCAAGTCTCTTCAGTTGGGGTGCCTGGTTATAAAGAAACAAAAGATGTGTCCTAAAGTTAGATAATTAAAGGATTTATTCACCCCAAAATGACAATTATATAATCATTTACTCACCCTCTTGTCATTCTAAACCTTTTCAGATTTTTTCCCCTCAGAGAAACACAAAAAGTAGGCTTTTTTTAATTGCAACTTTAGAGCAACTTTTTCAGTAAATAAATCATTTTAATTTCAGCCTGTTTTTCAGACAAAGCTATTATATGGCTTTAGAAGATTTGGAATATTGCGCATGAGTCATATAGACTTCTTTATGGAGCTTGTCACTGGTCACCATTGGGTGATTCTCACAAAACCTGTCAAGAAAATGTTCTGGTGCTATTTTACTCCAAAATCAAGAGAATCACATAAGAAACACGTGCGCATGCACACACGCACGCACGCACGAACACACACACATATGTGTTGGTGCAGCTATCTCCATAGACATAATGATTTTTATACTGTACTAACTATAGATTCTATCCCCTAAACCTAACCGTCACAAAACATTTTCTGCATTTTTACATTTTCCAAAAAACATAATTTAGTATGTTTTTTAAGTGATTTGAATTATGAATTATTTAAAAAAGTCCTAGTAAACCACCTAAACATGCCAACCCCCCCCTCCCCCCCACACACACACGCAAATAATAATAATAGTTATTATATGTTATATTCATAAAAGATTTATGCATTTCAATTTCATAACGAAACTCCTTAAAATTTAATTTAGTAATCTTTCACAAAATAAAAATATATATATATACATATATATATATATATATATATATATATATATATATATATATATATATATATATATAAATAAACATTATTTTGTTAATAATAATTACTTAATTCAATTTGATGAAATTTTGTTATGATATTGAAATGCATAAATCTTAAAAATCTGCAAAAATATTTTTTGAATGTAGGTTTTGCCCATAAAAAAACCCCAAAATAAAATAATTAACCCTATTTGTAGGGCCTTTATGATATTGTGATTACCGCAACATAAATATATACACTCACCTAAAGAATTATTAGGAACACCATACTAATACTGTGTTTGACCCCCTTTCGCCTTCAGAACTGCCTTAATTCTACGTGGCATTGATTCAACAAGGTGCTGAAAGCATTCTTTAGAAATGTTGGCCCATATTGATAGGATAGCATCTTGCAGTTGATGGAGATTTGTGGGATGCACATCCAGGGCACGAAGCTCCCGTTCCACCACATCCCAAAGATGCTCTATTGGGTTGAGATCTGGTGACTGTGGGGGCCATTTTAGTACAGTGAACTCATTGTCATGTTCAAGAAACCGATTTGAAATGATTCGAGCTTTGTGACATGGTGCATTATCCTGCTGGAAGTAGCCATCAGAGGATGGGTACATGGTGGCCATAAAGGGATGGACATGGTCAGAAACAATGCTCAGGTAGGCCGTGGCATTTAAACGATGCCCAATTGGCACTAAGGGGCCTAAAGTGTGCCAAGAAAACATCCCCCACACCATTACACCACCACCACCAGCCTGCACAGTGGTAACAAGGCATGATGGATCCATGTTCTCATTCTGTTTACGCCAAATTCTGACTCTACCATCTGAATGTCTCAACAGAAATCGAGACTCATCAGACCAGGCAACATTTTTCCAGTCTTCAACTGTCCAGTTTTGGTGAGCTCTTGCAAATTGTAGCCTCTTTTTCCTATTTGTAGTGGAGATGAGTGGTACCCGGTGGGGTCTTCTGCTGTTGTAGCCCATCCGCCTCAAGGTTGTGCATGTTGTGGCTTCACAAATGCTTTGCTGCATACCTCGGTTGTAATGAGTGGTTATTTCAGGCAAAGTTGCTCTTCTATCAGCTTGAATCAGTCGGCCCATTCTCCTCTGACCTCTAGCATCAACAAGGCATTTTCAGCCCACAGGACTGCCGCGATACTGGATGTTTTTCCTTTTCACACCATTCTTTGTAAACCCTAGAAATGGTTGTGCGTGAAAATCCCAGTAACTGAGCAGATTGTGAAATACTCAGACCGGCCCGTCTGGCACCAACAACCATGCCACGCTCAAAATTGCTTAAATCACCTTTCTTTCCCATTCTGACATTCAGTTTGGAGTTCAGGAGATTGTCTTGACCAGGACCACACCCCTAAATGCATTGAGGCAACTGCCATGTGACTGGTTGATTAGATAATTGCATTAATGAGAAATTGAACAGGTGTTCCTAATAATCCTTTAGGTGAGTGTATATATATATATATATATATATATATATATATATATATATATATATATATATATAAAATTTACATTTTAATGGATTTATACATCAAAGTGGTACTCTCTTGTTATTCCCTTTCATTTTCGCAGATTTTATTTTAGAAATTAATTGTACAACATCATCTATTTAATGTTATATACAGTAAAATCATGACTGAGTTAAAGTAACTAGAATCAGCGTTGGAAACAATGGGAATAGTAAAAATACAAATGACCAGACGCGTTACGGTAATGAGAATTGGGGGCTAAAATTATTTAAGTGTCCTGAAAATAATGTCTCTGTCACGGAGCGCTCAGCTACGAGGCGCGCGTGGAGGCCTGCTGGTTTCATCCGCTCCCTCTCCCCGGAGTTTTAGAACTGCACTTCCCATCTTTCCCTCTGGCCATTATCTATCTCCATCCCTGCCTGGTTTACCTGATTATCCTCATCACCGTCACCTGTTCATCATTATCTCCCCTATATCTGGACTGCCCCGTTCATTGTCACTTTGCGAAGTGTTGTTTTGCTCAGCTAACATTACCAAGCGTTATTCCCTTATCCCTGTTACTGTCTGGACCTTAGATCTCTGCCTGGGCTCTCGACTCTGTGAACCCTTGCTGCCTGCCCTGACCCTTGCCTGTGTCTGATTACGAGTATTGGATTGTCCCTTCATCAGAGCCTGTTTCTGTTTATGTCTGCTTCTCTCTGTTTGATCGCTTGTGTTAATAAACTACTGCAAATGGATCCAAACGCCTCTGCCTCTGCACTACAGAACACTTCGTCACCACAGGATCCAGCAGATTTGTTCCGCCTAGCCCACAAGGTTTCTTCACAAGCATCGGAGTTGGTTACACATTGTCAGCAGCTGGTTAAACTGACTACTCTCACTGAGGAACTAGTGAAATCTGTACGAGCACTCATCCCAACGATCACGGCCGCCAATCAGGCTCCATCGCCCGCCGCACCTGCTTCTTCACAGCCTGTTGTGAGTACCCCTTCCAGCAATCCCAAAATGTCATTCCCCGAAAAGTTCACTGGATCACCCATCACGTGTAAAGGTTTTTTGATGCAGTGTGAGATCTATTTTAACCAGTCACGGGAGCATGCCACCGACGAAAGCCATATCTCCTTTGTGTGTTCGCTCCTCACTGGAAAGGCGCTGGAGTGGGCAACGGCGATGTGGTCAGGAGGTCAGCTCTCTACTCTCTCTTATGATATGTTTGTTACTCACTTCAGAGAGGTGTTCGAAAACCCAGCGGGCGGAAAGGATCCGGGGGAACTCCTGCTTTCATTACGCCAGGGAAGCTCCACAGCGGCCGATTACACTCTCGCCTTTCGGACGCTCGCTGCACAGACGGGCTGGGGTGAGGACCCTCTCAAGCTCTTATACCGAAAGGGAGAGCTAGCCTGCCGCGATGATGGAAAGACTTTAAACCAGATTATGGAGCTCGCCATTCGTCTCGATCATCTCATCCGGGCTCGCCGCTCATCGTACAAGACTAACTACTTTGTTAATCCCCCAGTAAGCACAGAACCCGAGCCTATGCAGATCGGCTTCACCCATATCACTACGGCCTAGCGTGAGAGAAGGCGGCATAATCTGTGCATGTATTGCGCCCAACCTGGTCATCTGAGAGCTGCCTGTCCAGTGAGACCTCCTGGGAGACCCACATCCACAGATTTGATTGCGGTGAGCCCTCCTGTTTCATCTCTAAACTCACTCATTTTGGAGATTTCGCTAAATTCTAATGGAGAGTGTGTCAAAACTGAAGCATTAATTGACTCAGGAGCGGCAGGGTGTTTTGTTGATCTTACTTTTGCCAAAAGTCATCATCTTCCTCTCGTCTCTTGTGATCCCCGGATGGCAGTTGCAGTGCTGGATGGGCGCCCCCTGGGGACCGGGAGAGTGCAGTACATCACACAACCCCTCACGCTTAACATCGGCTCTCAGCACACCGAAACTATACAGCTGTTTACCATTAATTCACCTCTTCATCCAGTAATACTAGGATTTCCCTGGTTGGAGAATCACAATCCCCAGATTTCCTGGTCAGAGAGGAGGATTTCCCAGTGGTCTTCCCGTTGTCAGACGAACTGCACACCCACTGTCCAAGGTCCTGAAGCATGCCTCGTTTCATCTACGGAGTCGAATCTTCATAAGGTACCGGCAGTTTATCATGATTTAAGCCGGGCATTCAGCGAGAGAGAGGCTGATCAACTACCACCACATCGAGCGGGCGACTGTACCATTGAACTCCTACCTGGGGCTGTACCACCATGCGGGAGAGTTTACCCGTTGTCTCAGCCTGAGACTGAGGCCATGCAAGCATACATCGACAAGCAACTATCCAAGGGCTTCATTACTACCTCTACATCCCCTGCTTCAGCTGGATTCTTTTTCGTGAGGAAGAGGGACGGTGGTCTCCGGCCGTGCATAGACTTTCGGGGCCTGAATGAGGTGACTGTGAAATATCGATATCCTCTGCCGTTAGTTCCTGCTGCCTTGGAGATGCTTCGCACAGCCCGGTACTTCACCAAGCTGGATCTACGGAATGCTTATAACCTGATACGCATACGCAAGGGTGACGAGTGGAAGACAGCATTTTCTACTACTTCCGGCCACTATGAATATCGGGTTATGCCGTTCGGACTTTCCAATAGTCCCTCCGTGTTCCAGGCTTTTGTCAACGAGATATTCCGAGACCTGCTTAACCGAAATGTCATAGTTTACATGGATGACATCTTGATCTGTTCTGAGACTCTCGAAGCGCACGTTAGGGATGTGCGAGCCGTCCTGAAATGCTTAATTGACAACCAGCTATACGCCAAGATTCAGAAATGTGAGTTCCATCAGACCCGAATCTCTTTCCTGGGCTACATCATCAGCGCCGAAGGGGTCCTTATGGATGATAGCAAGGTCCAAGCTGTGGTCAACTGGCCTCAACCCTCATCTGTGAAAGAGTTGCAACGCTTTCTGGGGTTTGCCAACTTTTACCGCAGATTCATACGGAATTTCAGCATTATCGTGGCTCCCCTCTCATCCCTTCTCCAGGGGGGAGGGAGGAAGTTCAGGTGGTCTCCCGAGTGCACTTCAGCGTTTGAACGGCTGAAAGAGAGATTCACCACAGCCCCATTCTTCACCACCCTAATCCTGAGAGTGATTTTATCGTGGAGGTGGATGCTTCTAACACAGGAGTGGGTGCGATTCTTTCACAACGCCATGGCAGCCCGGCCAAAATGTTCCCCTGTGCGTTTCATTCTCGCAAGCTCAATTCAGCAGAACGTAACTATGATGCTCTCTCTCATCTGTTTGATAGTCCCCATGAACCATCCAAACCCGAGTCTATTCTTCCCTCCACGCTAATTGTGGCACCCGTGCAATGGGATATAATTGCTGAGGTAACTGCTTCACAGCAAGATCACGCTGCCCCGCCAGAATGCCCTGCAGATCGCCTCTATGTTCCTCTCGAGCTTCACCATCGTGTCCTCCAATGGGTTCACTGCACTCCCAGTGCGGGACATCCTGGTATCACGGCTACCACTCAGCTTGTCTCCAACCATTTCTGGTGGCCCACTTTGCAAGCCGACGTCATCACTCTCATCCACCAATGCGTTATTTGCAACACCGTCAAATCCTCTCATCTCAAGCCTGCTGGTCTATTACAACCTCTGCCCGTTCCTCGGCGCCCCTGGTCCCACATTGCCATGGACTTCGTCACTGATCTGCCTCGGTCCCAGGGGTTCACTACCATTCTATCGGTAGTTGATCGCTTTTCCAAGTCATGCCGCTTTATTCCTATGGCTGGATTGCCTACCACCCTTCAGACAGCTGAGGCTCTCGTGAATCATGTGTTTCGTCTCTTCGGACTTCCTGATGACATTGTTTCTGACCGCGGTCCCCAGTTCACATCTAGAGTCTGGAAAGAGCTCTGCACCAAATTAAACATCAACGTAAGCCTCACATCGGGTTACCACCCTCAGGCCAACGGTCAGGTGGAGCGGCTCAACCAGGATCTCATCCGTTTTCTGTGCACCTATTGCCACCAGAATCAACACGACTGGAGTCGCTTCTTGGTCTGGGCAGAGTACGCACAGAATTCTCTGTTGAAACCAGCTACAGGATTAACCCCATTTCAATGTGTTCTAGGCTTTCAACCCCCGCTCTTCCCATGGGCTGGAGAACCATCCGATCTCCCCGCAGTGGACGCATGGCTACGGTGCAACGAGGCTACCTGGGACTCCACCCACGTCCACTTACAGCGCGCTATCCGCCACTATCAGCAGCACGCAGATCGGAGATGGCGCAGCGGACCTCAATACAGGCCTGGCCAGTGGGTGTGGCTCTCCACCAGGGATCTCCGTCTTAAGCTTCCCTGCAGAAAACTTTCTCCACGGTTCATCAGGCCATTCAAAATTCTCAGCCAGATCACTCCTGTCTCTTTTCGTTTGGCACTACCAGCTCATTACCGCATCTCACCCACTTTTCATGTGTCTCTTTTCAGACCCGCTACTACTCCCAGGAGAGCGGTGGTCCAGGAGGAGATCACCCCAGTGCAGGCTCCCCCCATTGAGGTCGGCGGCGCAGAGGCGTACCGGGTGCGAATGGTCCTGGATTCCAGATGCCGAGGCGGGGTACTACAGTATCTCATTGTATCCTCTCCCCGGAGTTTTAGAACTGCACTTCCCATCTTTCCCTTTGGCCATTATCTATCTCCATCCCTGCCTGGTTTACCTGATTATCCTCATCACCGTCACCTGTTCATCATTATCTCCCCTATATCTGGACTGCCCCGTTCATTGTCACTTTGCGAAGTGTTGTTTTGCTCAGCTAACATTACCAAGCGTTATTCCCTTATCCCTGTTACTATCTGGACCTTAGATCTCTGCCTGGACTCTCGACTCTGTGAACCCTTGCTGCCTGCCCTGACCCTTGCCTGTGTCTGATTATGAGTACTGGATTGTCCCTTCATCAGAGCCTGTTTCTGTTTATGTCTGCTTCTCTCTGTTTGATCGCTTGTGTTAATAAACTACTGCAAATGGATCCAAACGCCTCTGCCTCTGCACTACAGTCACAATGCAAAAAATCATAATGGTCATAGTTGTAGGCTTTATTTTCTTAATGCATTTTTTTTTTAATCGATTAGGGGTTAAATATGACAAGCACATTTTCACAGGTTTCGTGAGAATCACCCCATTAACTTTCATTGTATGGAAAAGAGCACCTGGGACATTCTGCTCAACTTCTCCTTTGAGGTTTAGAATGTCATGAGGGTGAGTAAAAGATGTCAGAATTGTAATTTTTGAGTGATTTATCCCTTTTAACCTCCATTCCATTAATGAAGAAACACTTGGAAACTAAACAAACACTAGGCTTGTAAATCACATAAAATATCCCAATAAAGTGATTCAAAGGACACTTTCTGATGTTAAAGATTTTTCCAAATGTTTCCATATGACAAAACTCTGACATTTAAATAATGACATGAAATGTATTCATACCCATAAGCCGAAATACCAGGTGTAATTCCTCCTTCACTGTTGATCCAGGAAACATGGGACGCCCTGTTGCCATTTCATACAGGATACAGCCAACACCCCTAGTCATAAACAATTATCCATCATTTTACTGCAGGGATATCACTCTCTGTTATGATCATAAAATATAAGTTTAATTTAATACTGTTATTTTATATGTCAAAACTTCTTAATGAAAACAGCGAGCATCATTTGAATACATCAGACTGGAACTGTCATAGATGTTTTGGATAAGCCATGTTTGAGAATATTTTCCTATCACAATCTGACATGTGCTTGACTCGAGGGTACACTCGGGAAGTCTGCAAGGTCGAGATATGGGAAAGACACATGTGGCGTCTGTCAAACACGGATTGATTAGCCCACTGGACTAATCCTGCAGATTTAAAGTGACTGTATTTTTATTGAGCAGTATGTCTTAACTTTAAAATTGTCAGAGTACATGTCAGCTATCAGAGGTTGCCTGAGGACTATGTCAGGGCATGCATGGTGTTAAAAGGTTGTGCCAGTAAAGACACAATTCAGAACTTAATGTTTTGTCTGGAGGACTGGCTGAGAGTCAAGAGCTCTTTGAAATGATCAGAAGGCAGTTTAATGTGTTTTATAAATTGGATTCATTTTTATAAAACAAAGTTAAATGAAGTCGTATGCATGCAAAATGATTTACTCTGATGTACAGCAGATTTTAAAAGTATCTGCTGATGTTGACTAAAATTCTACGAATTTAAAAAGCATATTACCAGTATGGGGTCAATATATCATTTGTCATATCATTTGGGTTGGTTGCCCATAATACTACTGAGTTAATTATTTTAAGTTTGTGAATTTCTTCTTCAAATGCAGTACATACTGTGAAAGTACACAATTTTGGATGCACGGTAGGTCAAATGATCTTTAGCTGAAATCTGTCTTTGCTTACTAAAATTCAAAGCAGTGTCTGTTAAGAGATAGGTCAGGTTTAGGTTAGGATTAGGTACTACTAACACTTACCCAAGCGATACCCCAGTGGCCGAAACTGGAAGTGTTATTAACGGATGTCCACATAGTGGCGCCAAAAGCAAGTTGTATTTTTAGTTGTAAATGATGAATTGCAGTCAACGGCATTGCATGTTTTATTAACTCTAACCCCTAACCTAAACCCCAATCCTAAACGGTCAATGGAGTAAAAATGTAATTTTAGAGCGAAAATGCAAACACCGATTTATGAAAACCTCAATGCGAACGTAATTACTTTCTTGTTCCCACGGGACCAGAACTCATATCTCAGAGATTGCGTGTGCAACAGTTGTTTCTAAGGAAATGGTAAGCAAATTTGAGTTGATGTAACAATGTCTGACAGTAGATGGAGATTTCAGGGTACTGGAACATTCAATAGCAACATGTCGCTTTCCAGTGTGATCATGTTGGTATTGTATAGCATATACTGATTTCAGGTTACTGGAACATTCGATAGCAACATGTCACTTTCCAGTGTGATCATATTGGTATTTTAAAGCAGCAGGTTTCTGTGAATATCTTACCACATGTCGATTGGTGTGGAGTACTCTGTGGAACCCAGTAAAACATCAGGAGGTCGATACCACAAGGTCACTACCTCGTTCGAATAGGTTTTTGTTGGGACTGATTTTGCTCTGGCCAAACCTTATCAAGCAAGATAAGACACATGCTTAAGTCAATGAATAAACTTTGCTGAGTAACTCAGAATCTGAGAAAAGAGCTGATTTAAAATAGAGTCGCATGGGAGACCACCACTGGGAAATGTTCTAAAAACAAGCCAAATATTCTTTGTGGATCACACTAAAGGAAATTAATATTTAGGTCTTTTGAGGGAGACTCACCAAAGTCTGCCAGCTTGAGTTCTCCCTTGTCATTTATGAGCAAATTCTGAGGCTTCAAGTCCCGGTGGAGAATCTTTCTTTTATGGCAATATGATAAACCACGAAGAAGCTGGAACATAAATATCTACAAAGAGGGAGAAATGGTGACTCATTTAAAGGGATAGTACACCCACAAATGAAAATTCTGCCAACAGTTACTCACCCTTATGTCGTTACAAACCTGTATGAATTTCTTTCTTTATCAAACACATAATAAGATATTTTGTAGAATCACCTTACAGCTCCAAAAAAGATTTATAAAAGTCTCCTGAAGCCATAAGATAGCTTTGTGTGAGGAACAGACTAAAATGATTAATGAAAGTTGTTAATCACTGAAACTTTTTGCCCTTTGTCGTAGATAATTTAATTTGCGTATGCACATTTTCAAACTTGGCGAATTAAGATGCATCGCTCCAGTTTTGCAGTCAGTACAACCAAATGCAATTGGTTCCCGAATGTCTTTTAACCGAATATGCGCGAATGAGACTTTGAGAGATACGACACTTAAATTTCAGTATGTTCCTCACACAAAGCAATTGTTTGGGTTCAAAAGAGTTGGAATATTGCGCATGAGTTCTATAGGGCAAATAATACTCTATGTTGCCTTTATATCCTTTTTGGGGACTGAAAATGCCTGGTAACAAAATAATATCACTGTTTGGTAAAGAGCAGCTTGGAGAGTTTTGAACGTTCCTATTTTGTGTTCCACAAAAAAAATAAAGAAAGTCATAAAGGTTTGGAATGACACGGGTGAGTAAATGATGACAGATTGTATTTTTCTGGTGAAATATTCCTTTAATTAGTAAGCTGGTGATGTTTTTGACTGACAGAATTGAAAAACTGTTACCTTCACATTGTGCATGCTCATTAGATTTCCACAGTTGTCGAGGTACTGCTTCAAGTCACTGTCCTGCAAAGACAGGAAGTTATATAGTCACAACACCACTTAAACTCAGAATGGTCCAGTCACTTTTTAAGGTTGCTTACATACTTGAAGTGTTTGGAAATGTAAGTTTCGGATGAATACTTTAAATCCCACCCCACCCAATATAACAATGAATCATGGAATGGACACTAGCCTTCTGACTATAGCAGACAACAGATTGGGGTAGGAGCTCGCCTAAAGCCTGCTTTTTTTCAAAGAGTTTCAAAAGAAAAGATGCTGTCAAATAGCTGTGCAATGTGGCTCACCAGATACTCAAAGACCAGGGTAAGGCATCGATCCGTATGGATGATGTCATGCAGTGTTACGATGTTGGCGTGTTTCAGGTTCTTAAGCAGGGACACTGTTGAAACACAACAAGAATACAACAATGAAGCCTTCCTCCGAATTACAAAATTGTAATTCAAATTAGTATTTAATGGTGCGCTCAGTCACTTTTGTCTTTGTGTCATCTTGGACTTACACTGACACCTAGCGGCTTGGATGCAGCATCATTTAAAATCAAAAGTTTTCAGTTACAGATGCCATTGTAGAAATGTAGTATTCACAGTCAGCCATGATTACTTTAATGAGTGAAAGTCTCAAGTAACTGGATGGTTACTGAGATTAAGCGAGTTGTATTCGACTGGTCATGTGATTGTATCATGGCAGCCCCCATGTGCGGACCCCCTCAATGTAGAATAAAACAGTTTTTATATGACTAGTGGTCAGGATTTCCAACATATATTGCACAATTACAATTAATGTCTTTAAGAGTTAAACTTTTTTAATGAGGAAAAAAATTACTGAGTGCACCTTTAAGGACGTAGAATTAAAATTGCATTGCATTGAAATAAAATCAGCGTTTCTAAATCTTTGGGCACGTTCATGTCCCAGGAGTTTTTATTCAAACAAACAGATTTCAAATGTATTTCTTTTTGTTTTATAAAGGTCACACTAAAACTGACTTGAAAACTTTTTACCAGACCGTCATCATTTATTTTTTGTACTTTTCAAATTTAAGAATAGATTTGACTATTTTAGCCTTATCTTATTCTCTGGGGCATGGCCAATTCAATTTAAACTCTTAAATTCTGCATTTCTCCAACCTACACCTCCTGTGATGTGTTTTGGAATGCAATACATCATGATATAATGTTATCTCAAGAGCCCACTGTTAGTATGAACTCCATCTTTTTGTGTTCATCAGCCACTGGGGGGCAGCCTTGCTTCATGCAGGCGTCTGTCATTAGCAACCCCGCTCACGTACTCAATCTCATTTAGATGGAGTGATTCAGGCTGGGTGAAGATGATGCCTGTTGCTCGCTAGTTTAGAATGTATACTCTTCGTGACAATCTGGGTTTTGAACAACTGGGGATCATAAGTAATTCAGGTGTTAGTTGTGTCTGAGAGAGAGGACGCTACCTTCCCGTATGGCTGTGCACGGGGCACCCTCCTCATGCTCGAGACGAATTTCTTTCAGGGCGACCAGGTTTTCTGTGAGTTTGCTGCGACCTTTAAATACAGTCGCATATGTACCCTGTATGACAGACAGAAGGAGAAAGAAAAAAGAAATCACTCTTTTGGGAAATGGTGAGGATTGTGGTGTGAAATATCAGACTGTTTTGAAACGTCAATCAATCTGGGGACAAAAGCGTTTTGGTCTATTTTTTATATAATTTTTTCTATAACCATGATGTCAGATAGGACAAGCTAGGAACTTAAAACTGTTCTATACACACACCCTTATAAGAAAAGTACTGTGGCGGTACCATGGTACAGAGATTGTATCAGATGGTTTTACATGGTATTCGTAGTTACAGTGGCCCCGAAATATTATTTGGACTGTAAAGTCACAAATAAAAATTTTGCAATGTCATTGCATTAGATAAAGAAATATCAAAACAAGTGGCATCTGCAAACAAATGATGCCATCTTCACATTCCTGAGCTATTTTTCCAATGACTTTCAACTGGTCTCAAGGTGATTTTTACTGGATGTGTCAAATCAGTCAGTTGACAAACACAGGGTGTCATGTTTGGAATGAAAAATGTTTTATCCCACTTATATTTTGTTATTTAATGCAAAGACATTCATACATATTTAAGTGTGAATTATCTACATTCATATAGCACTTTACATGGTCTTCTGCTGTTGTAGCCCATCCGTCTCAAGGTTTGACGTGTTGTGCACTCTGAGATACAATTCTGCACTGAACTACAGGTGTACTCAGAGTGGTTATCTGAGTTACCGTAGCCTTTCTGTCAGCTCGAACCAGTCTGGACATTCTTCGTTGACCTCTCTCATCAACACGGAATTTCCATCCACAGAACTGCCACACACTGGTTGTTTTTTTTGTTTGTTTTTGGCAGCATTCTGAGTAAACTCTAGAGACTGTTGTGTGTAAAAATCACAGGAGATCAGAAGTTACAGAAAAACCTAAACCAGCCTGTCTGGCACCAACAATCATGCCACTGCCGAAATCACTGAGATCACATTTTTTCATGATCATCTGCATGATTTTATGAATTGCACTACTGCCACACAATTAGCTGATAAGATAATTGCATGAATAAATAGGTGTACAGGTGTTCCTAATAAAGTGCTCAGTCTCAGTGAGTCTATATACAGTTGAAGTCAGAAGTTTACATACACCTTAGCCAAATACATTTAATCGCAGAAAACATTCCCTGTCTTAGGTCGGTTAGGATCGCTAATTTATTTTAAGCATGTGAAATATCAGAATAATAATAGAGAGAATGATTTATGTCAGCTTTTATTTCTTTCATCACATTCCCAGTGGGTCAGAAGTTTACATACAATTTGTTAGTATATTGTAGCATTGCCTTTAAATTCTTTAGCATGGGGCAAACGTTTCAGGCACAAGCTTTTCACAATAAGTTGCTGGAATTTTGGCCCATTCCTTCAGACAGAACTGGTGTAACTGTGTCAGATTTGTAGGCTTTGTGACGGCCACTCCAATACCTTGTTGTTTTGCCATAACTTTGGAGGTATGCTTGGGATCACTGTCCATTTGGAAGACCTTCATGGCTGACCTTCTTTCCTTCTTCATGATGCCATCTATTTTGTGAAGTGCACCAGTCCTTCCTGCAGCAAAGCACCCCTACAACATGATGCTGCCACCCCCATGCTTCACAGTTGGGATGGTGGTCTTCGGCTTGCAAGCCTCACCCTTTTTCCTCCAAACATAAGGATAGTCATTATGGCCAAACATAACATTTTTGTTTCAACAGACCAGAGGAAATTTCTGCAAAATGTAAGATCTTTGTCCCCATGTGCACTTGCAAACTGTAGTCTGGCTATATTATGGCAGTTTTGGAGTAGTGGCTTCTACCTTGCTGAGCAGTCTTTCAGGTTATGTTGATATAGGATTAATTTGACTGTGGATATAGATACTTGTCTACCTGTTTCCTCTAGCATCTTCACAAGGGCCTTTGCTGTGGTTCTGGGATTGATTTGCACTTTTCGCACCAAACTACATTAATCTATATGAGACAGAATGTGTCTCCTTCCTGAGCGGTATGATGGTAGCATGACCCCATGGTGTTTATACTTGTGTACTATTATTTTCACAGATGAATGTGGTACCTTCAGGTGTTTGGAAATTGCTCCCAAGGATGAACCAGACTTGCAGAGGTCCACACATTTTTTATGAGATCTTGGCTAATTTATTTGGATTTTCCCATGATGTCAAGAGTCACTGAGTTTGAAGGTAGACCTTAAAATACATCTACAGGTACACATCCAATTCAGTACAGCTTCTATCAGAAGCTAATTGCCTAAATGTTTGGCATCATTTTCTGTAATTTTCCAAGCTACTTAAAGGAACAGTTAACTTAGTGTATGTAAACTTCTGACATACTGGAATGTATGTGGAGTGAAATCGTCAATTAAATGTGAAACAATTTGTCTGTAAATAATTGTTGGAAAAATTACTTGTGTCATGCACAAAGTAGATGTCCTAAACGCCTGTTTATGTTCTTGTGTTTTTATGCCTGTTGCGAAAGCTGCTGATTTAATCAAGGTATCATTTTTTATTTGGCCAAGGAGAGGTTTTGTCGAAATTGTGAGAATGACCTGTAATAGTCCTAGAGGCATCACTATGAATGGGATTAAAATGATAAACAAATGTTTTATGCCATTGTTTCTAGCAAAAATATGTCATGGTTTTAAATATTAGCTGTATAATGCCCAGTTATTACGGCAAATTAAATTGTTTCAAAAATATTTTTGTGAAGACAACATAATATGTTTAATGAAATTAAATTATATACCTTATTTGGATATATAAAACAGCTTGCTTAAAACAAATTATATATTTTTTTTTGGGTTGTGGTGCCAGTGCAAATATTGGCAGATTTCTTTGGATCACAAACAGCAAGGCCTGTTTGCTAAATGCAAACACGTCTAAAAGTGTTATGAAAATTTTTATAAATGCTGATGCTAAAATATAAAATTAATTGGTAACCACAATAAGGTTAAATTTGTTAACATGAAAGTAATGTTCTGGGAGTTTAACATTTTAATCTCAATGACAGCATTGTAGCTCAATGTTGATTACCACTCTTCTTAAAAAAAATAAACTTAGATTACAGTGAGGCACTTATAATGGAAGTGAATGGGGCCAATTTTTGGAGAGTTTAAAGGCACAAATGTGAAGTTTATAATTTTATAAAAGCACTTACATGAACTATTCTGTTAAAAACTTGTGTATTACAGTATTTGAGCTGTAAATGGTGATTTTTACAGTAATTTGGGGGTTTTAAGTTTGGTTAACATCACATCATCCTGGCAACAATGTTGTAAAATTGGCTATAATTTAGCGATTTTATCACACTAAAATCATGTTAAAACTCATATTGTTTATTTCTTGTGGATATGCTTTTGAAACAGTGAGTATTTTATTGTTTATGGATGTGCCCCATTCACTTCCAGTAATGTGCCTCACTGGAACCCAGATTCTTGCTTTTTTATTTATTTTTTTAAAGAAATGTAGGAAAAATTCAAATGTATTACATTTTTTTGTGGTAATCAATATTATGCCACATATGCTGTTGATTGAGTTTAACTTGTATTAAACCCAGAATATTCTTTTAACATGAACTAACACAGAAAAATACTTCTTTATTTATCTTGGTTAATGTTCATTTCAACATGTAGTAATGCATATTTAAAATCAAAAGTTGTAAATGTTAACAGTTAATTCACTATTTATATTAACTAACATTAACATAGATTAATACATTCTACAAAAAAATATATTGTTCATTGTTAGTTCATGATGCCTAATGCATTAACTAATATTAACTAATAGAACCTTATTGTAAGGTGTTATCAATGAATTTGACTGTTGTGTGGTATCACTGTGCAAATTCACTACGGTTCAGTATTTTTTCCCCCAATACTTCAGATTTTGCTCACAGAGATATTAGATATGGTATTCCTCATGGTTGCATGTAGTCCATTATTTCTCATAATTTGCGATGTGAATGCTTTGCTGCACTTAATGGAAAATTGATGTGTTTTTCGTAGTACAGCTTTAAGCATATTGGAGACTGATGTCTCTTCATACCAAAGAGAAGTCTATTAAATCATAGTCTACATTCGACATACAAGTACATGTACTATAATCATCTGCAGGGAATCACATGTTGTAATGAACAGATTTGATTCTTGATTTTGAATGCTGTAGTTTTGTGGAGTAATTTGCGCCCTAGCCTGTAGCCTATTTATTTTGTTTATCTGAGCTCAAAGAAGAGAAAATATCTGACCTCTCCTAGTTTGCCCAACTTCACGTAGGTCTCCAGTTTCCCAAAGCCAATGTCCGACTGGAAGACAAAAGCATACTGTGTCAGACTGTTTCTTTTATTTACATATTTTATGCCATTTTATTTATGTGTGCATATACATTGCTGATTTTAAGAGGGTTTGGAAAAAAAACACGAGGGTGAGTGAATGATGAAATAGTTTGAATTTTTGGGTGAACTATCCCTATAACAACCGGTCACTCACCAGTGAAGCTCTTCTGGACACTCGGCTGAGAGGTTTGCATGGTGGAGGACTCTCCATCTGTAACTTCTTCAGAAATTCTGGAGGGAGACGAATATCCATGGGCAGAGACATCCTCTTAGATACGTCCTACACACAGAGAGAAGCACAAAACATCAAAGCGCTGTCAGCTATTAATGTACAGCTAGAAAATACATAAAAATACAGAATGTCAAGGTGAATATGACAGCTTTCTCGACTGTGGAACACAGCTCTACGCTTGTTGGCAGAGCTCACTATTCTTACCATGTAAGCCTGGCATGACAATAAGAAAAGATGTCACTTTTCTCAAGTGTGAAGATTCGCACTCAATAAAGGATTCTGGCAACAACAAGCTAAAGCAGCATAACACAATATACCTTTGTGTAATCTATTACAAGCTGGAAGACAAACAATATACAGTATATTCACATTGAAAGGAATCTTTCAACCAAAAATAGAAATGATGTCATTCTTTACTCAAACACGTGCAGTTATTTTTTTTCTATGGAAACCAAAAGTAGACATTTTTGAAGAATTGTTGCGCAGCTCTTGCCAAACAGTGACCATTTATATTCGCCTAAATTTAAATTATCTTAAAAAACACCATAAAAGCACCATAAATATAGCAGAAAAGATTAAATACTTTCTAAATTAAATATTATTATTTTAAGCGTGATCTTGAAATTATTAAGACAATATTTTTGACAATATTATGTCATGAAGTTAAGTTGAATTTACTTAATTTTATACATGACAATTTACTTGTAAAACTGTGTGAAAAATGTAAATTAAGTCAAATGCAAATTTTAAAAAAATTAACTAAATCTTACTAGTAATTTTTATCAGTGCACATAAAACTTGTGCACTATATTCCGATTCTTCTGAAGCCATATGGTAGCTTTATGTGAAGAACAGATTTAAAATCTGACTTTTAAAGAATTATTTACTGAAAATCTGCATAGCTCGCAGCTGGCTTACACGTCCATGTCCATATACGAAAAAGGGTTCTAAAATATCAGTCTGTTCTCACACACCTATTGTATGACTTCAGGATACTGAAAATATAGCATAAGTCATTTTGACTACTTTTACAATGCTTTTATGGTGTTTTTAAAATACGTCTAATAAGAAAAAAACAACAACAATTGTGTGCCTCAATGGAAAATGGTCTAAAAATACTTTTTCTTGGGGGGCCTTGGTAGCTCAGCGATTATTGACGCTGCCCACCACCCCTGGAGAGTAGAATCCAGCCAGGTCTCCTAATCAACCAAATTGGCCCGGCTAGGGAGGGTAGAGTCACATGGGGTAACCTCCTCGTTGTTGCGATTAGGGGTTCTCATGGTAAGTTGTGCATGGATCCAGGAGAGTATCATGAGCCTCCAAATGCTGTGAGTCTCCACGGTGTCATGCACAGCGAGTCACATGATAAGATTCGCTGATTGACTGTCTCAGAAGCGGAGGCAACTGAGACTTGTCCTAACCACGCCACCACGAGGACCTACTAAGTAGTGGGAATTGGGCATTCCAATTTGGGAGAAAAGGGGATACAATTATATCATGCATTTTTTAATATTGTCGAATATCACTGAATTTTCCTTTCTATAAAACATTGTCATGTTAATTTTTGTCTAAAAATAAGAAAGGCAAATCATGATTGTTTTATTTATGCATAAATGTAATTATATTATTTTAAACATACCCAAATAAATGAATAAAAGCAATAATATAATAGATGCACTTATCTATACAAATTCCTAATTGGAAAATGCATTGGTCCCTTTAAAGATAATAATGCAATAATGCATTAAGTTTCAGCTTTTTCTAAAGTGTGAGACAGTGAAAGAAAATAAATTGCTGCCATATGGCTACACTGTACCACACAGGGATAATTCAAGTAATTTGAATATAGTTAGGTGAGACACAAAAATAGCACAGAAATGAGAGGAATCGTATGTGCCTTAAAAAATAAGAACACTCCCTGTGAATTCTCTCGTTTTGCCTCGTGGCTGAGTTTGTACGGTTGTGCAATGAAACTAGCTAGCACTTAAGCTGGTGAATAAAAAGTCTTCGCCGCTCTCCTGTCAAGCCTGTGGTAATAAAATAAGGGTCCACGGTGCAGATAAAAGGTTTGCGAGCGCAGACAAAACTCGGATTTAAAAATGGGAGAGGGCATTCATTCCAATTTTCACCCTCTAGATTCATGCCCACTGAATATGAAGGCTGACAGGCGAGACAGAGAACATTGTGAATGTGGAGTCTTTTTTTTGTGGCGCTGGACTAACTTACGGGTAATACTTCCACTCCATTTAATGATGGACTCTTTCTATGGCATCTCCAACTGAGGCAAAAGGTTTTTTCCTGTTCACCCAATATAGAATCACATGGATTATTATGGAGGAAGAGCAGAGCAGCAAACAGAGGGAGATGATCAAAGCCGCAGCTTTGTGGGGGTTCTGAATAATCAATTGTTTTCATACAGGAGTCCAGTTGGCATGGTTTATTTTAAGCTTGATTTTCTAAGAGGTGAAATGCACCCAGCCTGGTCTCATGAAAATGATGCAACTGTGGTGGCATTTTTGAAAAGTGATATTATGTTGCTCGTTTCACGTATTGAGATACGAGGTGAAATGTCCACTGAGTGCCGCTAAAAACAAGTAAAATGTTCTTCCAAACAGGTAAAGTTTTTAAAGTTAATGCTCTGAGTTTTAAATCAACAAAACCTGCCTTCATACCCTAAACCTTAAACCTAACCGATAGTGTCATCAAACCAAATGTTACATAGAAAACGCAATTGCTCAAGCAACCTCTTCATTTAGTGGTGCTTCAATGCCGCTTTTGAATACCGTGTCGACTCTCGTGATTGTCAGGACTTGTATTTTGGTCCTTTGTATTGCTAGTACAATGCTCTATCTGTTGAGCTGTGATTATGGATATGTCCCTTACAAAAACTCACCATGGTAACCATAGTTTCTGCTGAAATTACCATAGTTACCACAGTAATATCGATACCACTGCCATCAGTAGATGAAGAGAAACAAAATAAAAGATTCTGAAAGCTTCTTAGGGGCTGTTCACAGCACGTTTTTGCCTCTGTCTGTGCAATGTTTTTTAAATGTTTTCTATGTTAACATGCTTTAGACGGACATCCTTGGTCATTGCACCACACATCTGTTTTTTCAGCATTGCGTGCAGAAGTGCCGCATTTTTAAGGCACAGTGTCAAGCTACAAATAACATAAACCTTTAAACCTTTAAAAATGCATCTCAAGACACCCGTATTCTATTCCATTCGTTGCAATGTGTCTACATTTTTTAAATACAAGTATGCATTCTGGCTGAACGACCCCTTGAACCACCTCCACATTAATCAGTTTTCACTTGTCTCCTAACGTTATCATTTACCTGAGTATGTGGTAATGGAGAGCATTTTCGAAATGCTGTTCCGTTGTGAATGGGAGGCATGATTGGAGCAAAATCAATGTGTTTTCAAACAAAAAGATATTAGTGTGGACATGGCCATAGACTATACCTATGACATTTTGATTACATTAGCTCAACTGGTAGATCATACTTCTAGCAATGCCACGATCATGGGTCCGATTCACAGAGAACACAGATTGATGTACACTTTGAATACAGGTGTACCTAAGGCATACAGTTCATGTAATTGTAACTATTGTATGCTTACTATTGTACAGTTTTGTAGGAAGTGTTTTACATACTGTGCAGTATGTTTATAACAGTCAGACTCAAATATCACATTGCTTTAGTCTTTGGTTTGAATTTACCTGCTCTCACCTTTAAGCTAAAAGAGATTTCGTTTATACTAAACAAAGCATTTGATAACAAGGCATTAACACCTCTGGCAAGGACATTATCAAGGTCTCGGATAAGACTTCCAAGCAGAGCTTTGGCACAGGCTATTCTGTAAAAAGTCACTACTAAGGTTCTGAAAAGACCTCTGTCTGGTGATTGTAAGAAAGAAAGAAAGAAACAAAGAAACATGAATAGTCCTAAATATAATTACGTAAGGAGTATTTTCCATTGATAGACCTTGAGCAATTGAGAGTTTTTTAGAATCCCTTTCAGAATAAATTTTAGATTTGCTTTGGATAAAAGTATCTGCTAAATTAACAAATGTAAATCAATCAAGGTAAGATTTTAATAACCTTAGGTTTCAAAATCAATCACAAGGACTCAACACCCTGGATTATGTAATCATGAGCGGCAAAATAACTTCCTTAAATTTACTTGCTTTTGGTTTGTTTTGGGAAGGAACATTGCCATGTTGATAACAGGCTCATGGCCAGTTGGTCATGGTTTATTTTTAAATTATTATTATTATTATGTTTATATTTACAATTGTATTTACTCTATAGGGGGCCTGGGTAGCTCAGTGATTAAAGACGCTGACTACCACCCCTGGAGTCATGAGTTTGAATCCAGGGTGTGCTGAATGACTACAGCCAGGTCTCCTAAGCAGCCAAATTGGCCTGGTTGTTAGGGTGGGTAGAGACACATGGGGTAACCTCCTTGTGGTCACTATAATGTAGTTCTCGTTCTCTGTGGGGCATGTGGTGAGTTGTGTGTGGATGCCACGAAGAATAGCGTGAAGTCTCCAAACGCACTATGTCTCTGCGGTAGCATGCTTAACAAGCCAAGTGATAAAATGCATGGATTGATGGTCTCAGATGCAGAGGCAACTGAGAGTCGTCCTTCGACACCTGGATTGGGGCGAGTCACTATACCACCACAAGGACTTAGTGCGCATTGTGAATTGGGCATTCCAAATTGGGGAGAAAAAAAAACAAATGTATAAAAGAAATACAATTTTTGATCTAATTTGTATTGTTTTTTTTCCACCTGTTGTTGTAGAGTTGTTTTTAAGTCACTACAAAAATAGCCCGGTGGAAGAAGTTGCAGAGGATAACGTTTATATTTAGTATGATTTTTTTGATGACTTCATTATTTTGATTATATTTTAATTTAGTTTGAAGTGTAATTTGAATTTAGAAATATTTTTGGTTGAATTTTTTGTGTTTCAATAAATGAATAAAAAAATTTCGAAATCAAAGTCGACAGGTAGAGGTGAAGTACGTGCCAATACAATCACCGTTAAAGGGTAACTAAACCCTAAACCAACTTTTTTTAGTTAATGATCTGTAAGCATGGGGCTTTATTAGTACTGGTCATTGATTCAAGTTGACCAAAGACATTTGTGTATAAAGTGTTTTAATTCTACAATATATGGTGTAAAAACGTCTGAGTGCTGCCCTCTTCAGGTTGAACGGTGGCTACTGCAGTTGAATTTTCCTATTGGCTGTTGCGGTACTCGTGGCGTAGCTGATGACAGCTGACGTAAGCAGGTTCCAGCTCACCACGCCAGATTCATGTACATGTCGTCTTGCGACCGTGTGAGGAATAATAATAACATAGAGTCTGACAGCAGCTGTCAATTAATCCGTCACTACGAGTCTCAGGTGCCCCCCCCCGCTCAGCCCCGCACTCGGTTCGTTCCCTCTATCCCCGCCGGGGTCTGCCCACTTTTCCAGCATTTTCAAATATTTCTAGTGGGTGGAGTCAGACTCTGAGCAGGTGTTTAGTTACCCTTTAATACAAGCCATGATTTGTGTGTCAGTAAATTTAAATTATTAATAAGACCTAGCCCATTAGCGCCTCCTCATTAATGCACGATTTCGCCTAACCCAGCTGGCGCCTAGACTTAGTCCATACTTGCACGAAAATACCAAAACTTCATGACCATGCCCATTGACTTTGTTCTTATGACTTATGGCATAGCACTGAGCTTAGCGCTAACTCTCTTAAAATATGGCCATAAATGTTACTCACCTCCATGGAGAACCGGCGATGTTGGACTTTGTTACAGTACTCCAGATGGGTAGGGGACTGGGCCTCACTGTCTGGTGCCACTGGACTTGGTTGCAGGCTGTGCAGACCAAGACTATTTGGCACCACACCTGTAGGGTAAAAAGCAGAATCCTTCTATTTTCTTTAATTGCACCTGGTTTAACACATTAGTTCTCAGTTCTAGGATCAAGTTATCATTGATTCTTGAGACATGGGACAAAACATACCCCACAACTTAGTTTTGAAAATAGCACATTTCCATTTTAAATGAACCAGAATGATCACTAAAATGTTCATAATACAAATGTATCATTTTGTTTTATTTTTACCATATTGTCCCTACATGTCGTTGACACTGTCAGATGTTTATAAAAACATGAATAAAAGTATGTTTCTACAGCTTAACTGAAAAAAGAAATGCTTTGGCAGATGAAACATACTGTAAATCCAATAAATATAAGATTACACTAAAAAAAAAAATCATTTTTGGATTTTCATATAATTTCCCTCATTTTAATTAGTTCATATTAATAGCTAGCAATAACAATAGAAAAACAAAATGGTCAATGCATTAATACACGCGTGATATTCAAAATATGGTATTAAGATATTCAAATATAATGGATTACTCAGTAAATATTGATCCACAGAATTTAATATTTTCACTTTCATCATCCTTTATGTTTTTTTATCTTTCTTCAGGAAATAATTAAATTTAAAAATGTAAAAATCACAGCCAGGAAAGTTTCAGAAATTTGGTTGATTAAGTACAATCATTTAGTACATATATTCATAGTCCTGCGGTGCCTTGTTTGGTTGTTGCCTCCATTACTTGAAACTTCAATGGTCACCATGGCCTTCATTAGTTTCTAAGTGTTGTTTTGAAGAGATTCAACCATCTCTTGTAGCTCTCTCAAGTGTGAATGAGCCATAAACTTCCCACCTCTTCTCTGATTAGCCTGCTAACTCAATAACTGTGAGGTCAGCGCTGACATATGCTTATGACGGGAGCCATCATTAATCAAGCCAACCACAGTAACAAGACTGATAGCAATTATCACACAGAGTTTCATGCATATATGATGTGGCCATCTTAGTGCGTGTCAATCCAACCTGCCCAATTAATAATGTCTGTGTCAACAGACTGTCAGCACAAATCCAATTACGCCCATATATGGCACATCTGATGGGGACCCACCGATGCTACGCCTGACCCCCTTTGGAAGCGCACGGCAGATGCCCACAGCAGCCTGGCATTATCGCTGCCAAACCATGTCTTCAGAGGTGAGAAGGAAAATCAAAATGGCTTTTCTGCTCCATCAGTTCAATTTGGATGAGGGGGCTTGAAGGCCCTCTGGAGGCATTGGGGTGGGAGCACTTGGTCCATTTCACAGCGCTGTAGCAGCATAATTGAGATCCACCTCATTACTGGGCCAAGCTCGTCGCTGAATGAGAATTGCCTGCCAGGCTCATTCGTTCTCATTTATGCTGGTCTCATCTTCTCCAGACCGCCAGAATGAAATCTTTATCTCGGGTATTTAGGGAGAGAATGCCGCAAAATGCCACATCTGGCAGAGACGGCCACTGACGTAGCTGAATTATCCACAGCTGTCTTTATCCTATCGTCGGAGATGATCGAGACAGCTGTTTTGTGCATCTCTGATATGACCCTGAAAGCTCAACAATCAAGCCAGAGATGGTCATAATATGAGCAAATCTGATTCACACTGTCATTCACACTGACAGCGATTTTATCTCTCAAGGTTGCCACCCAAGGTCCCCTAGACAGCAATGAAATGAAATCGAGATCAAATTTGGCCTGTTTCACTTTATCACTATTTGAATTCCTTCTGGTATATCCAGGTTAATATCGAGCCTTAACACGCAAGGTGGCGGCTCTAATCTTACTTGGCATTTCCTGTTGTCCTGAGTTTTGCAAGGATCAGACACCCTCCTTCCTGACAGACTGAGGGTATCCGAGGGATTGGAACCCGGACCTCTGAGCGTGTGGGTCAGAAATTGGATCTGAACTGCTTGAGTGACTCAGGCCCTCACCAAATATCAAAGACCATCTCATCTGATCCAGTCTGGCACACTAACTACCATCCAAAATCACAGTCTCACTATACCTCTCTGCAAGGGCTAACAGCGACATGATGAAAGGTAAAGATGACCACCTGCATCGACTCGAACAACCACGTGAGCCCAGGCTGTCATGACTGTGTGCAGTTGCTGTGTTCTGACTGTCGAAACACTGCAGGATAGATGTGAAGCTTTGAAAATCATCAAAGCTGAAGGGGTTGTTCAGACTGAATACGTTTTCGTGGATGTTTTTGTGTCCCTCTGCACTGTTTTTAAGTTGTTGTCCTATGTAAACTTACACTAAATCTACAAAATTTTGGATTGTTGTGTCTCGCTCTTTTCCAGCAGTTTGTGCAGGAGCCCTGCATTTTTTGCAGCATTTGTACACGTTCTTGTGCTAACCTAAGATCAGTGCAATGAATTGAACAGAAGCAAAGTGTTTCTAGTAAGTATGTCCACTGGCAGCCATCTTTGGAATGCTCTTGGGCATGTTGGACAGCTATTTTTCTAGGTAAACAAGTTGCATACAATAGCAGCTCCTATCTACTTGAATGGGGAAAGACTGAAAACTCCAAAACAGTTGGTCAAGATTACAATCAAAGAAAATATATCAAATCATTGTATAGCTAATGCACACATGCGTTGTCGAGTTGATTGACAGGCGATGTCTGTATCTTAAAGGTGATTGACTCTTTTACCTGAAAGGCGGGAATTACTTTTCTACATCCGTTGTACATAGGGCATTCTAATATCTCCCATTAATTTTAATAGAAGTGGCCCATCTCTGCTAAATAGTCTCTGAGAGAACTCGGGCATCTTGAGAAGTGTTAAAAATTACCGTTCTTTGTAACCTGACATGGCGGCTAAAATACACGCCGCTTCAGTTCAAGACACAGTGCAATGGTAAAAAATTACAATTTCACGCATGTTGACATAGAAAAACAATAAAAAACAGTGCAGATGGATGAAAAAACATCCTTAGGGGCCCATCAGACTAAACAATGCCCAAGCGCATTCTCTAAAAATTTTTTTATTTTTTATTACCTGACATGCCGTCTAAATTACATGCCACTGCTGTGTGAGACACTGAAAACATTAGATGCAGCACAATGGTAAAAACAAATGCCCAAACACTTTAAAAAACAGCGCATATGGACTCTAAACATCCTAAGAGGCCATTCAGACCAAATGCATTTTTGCACAAAAAAAAGGAATGGAACAGGATACAGGCGTCACCAGGTGCATTTTTTTTTTTTTATTAAGTTGTTTATGAGAACATATAAAATACAAATGTATATATTTTTTATTTTATAAAATACATGCCTCTCCTGAGTATGTTCATCACAGTACATGTTCACTTAGAAAAACGATCAAAAACCAGTGCAGACCAATGAAAAAAATGCCCTAAGGAGCCATTCAGACAGAACAAGTAATGGCACTAAAAAAAGCTTAGTGCAATAAATAGAAAATAACACAGGTGTCTTGTGATGTATTTTTGAAAATCACCTGTCTTTTTAACCTGGTATGGCATCTGAAATACATGCGGCTCCTGTGCAAGGCGCTTTAAAATTACTTAAAGGTGGGGTATGTGATTTTCTTTTTTGACCATTTTTTCAAAATAACTTGAAATCCTATTCCTAACCCACTTACTGGCTGTAAATTAGAAGCACTGAAATGAAAATTAAGCAATTTAATCATCTGTGGAACGGGCAGGACTCGAAAAACTCCAGCCAATCATTTTCAAGACCATCTAGAATCATTGGACAGAAAATGTGTCAATCAAGCGAGTCGTACCATGCCCCCTCCCCCACCACCCTGGCCTGGCGTGTCCCGTTCGATGCGCATACTCAAAGCTTCGTGACCCAGTAACAGGAAGCGATTGTATTTATGTATGGAGAATAGAGCTTTTATAGTGCTAGTGGGGTTGTTCCACATTTCTATGAATCCTGTTTTTAATAGAAGACAGCTGTACAGGCGCCAGGGCTGGCTATGTTCTTTTTTTTACAGTTATGAGAAAATCAGCTCTACACCTTTCAAGAGTGGTATCCGAACCCCTCCTCCTGCTGTGTCAACAATTTGCTCTGAAAAATTGTCTGACAGGTGAATGCACTGTTTGACTAGTGAGTCTAGAACACTGCTAGAACACTGCGCATCTGAGTTTTCGCTAGTGCATGATTCTGGCGTCCATGTTTTTCGAATGGGTGGAGTCAGGGCCAGCGTTGGAGGAGAGAAGGTAGGACCTTAGAGTTGTGTATTTTCAAAATCTGCCGGCCGTTTTGCAAATCACATACCCCACCTTTAAGTATGTTTTAAAAAAACTTATGTCTAGTGCTTGTTTACATAGAAAAACGTCTCGGTTACTATTGTAACCTCCATTCCCTGATGGAGGGAATGAGACATTGTTGATGTAGTGACACTAGGGGTCGCTCTTGGGAGCCCCAAACACCTCCAATCTTTGAGAAAAGGTCAATGAGAATTGGCGAGTGGAATTTGCATGCCACTCCCCCATACATACGGGTATAAAAGGAGCTGGTATATGGGCATGTGTTGTGCTGAGGAGCCGAGACAAGGTCCCATCCATTTCAGTGGATATTACAACGTTATGGCAAGAGGGACACAACGTCTTGTTCCGTCAATCAGGGAATGGAGGTTACAACAGTAACTGAGATGTTCCCCTTCTGTCAATCACTCGTCGTTGTGTCAATGTAGTGACACTAGGGGTCCCTATAGAAAAACGCCAAAACAGCTGAACCGTGTTACATTGCGTGCATAATAGCAGATGCATCAGTCTGCACATAACCTCCCCCAATGCCCCACAAAATGTCATGAAGTTCCCCTCACTCCTGAGGTGGGTGGGGGTGACGAAACTAGCATGGGAGCAGGACAGCCATGACAGCCGTGGCCTTTTCTCTCTGTTTTATCTCCACAGAGTATTACATTCGGCTAGGGCCATCTAACGCTATTATATGCATCAGGGAAGGTGTGCTTTTCCTCTACTATTCTTTCAGGGGGAAAAGACCCTGCGGAGACCACATTCTGTCCAAAGGGGAGGTAACATGTGGCAATATGACACGTGGGCTCATCCGCCACACATGGAAGAGGGGTGGTAGGTCCTGCCTCGAAGGGGAGGAGCTGTACAAACACAGCGACCGGGGCAGAGAAAGCTCTGCCCAAGGGAGATATGGGTCTGCCGACAGGGACACCGTACAGCAGAAAATACATCACAGAGGGTTACTGGAGTAGTCGGCACCTGTGGAACACCTATACCATTACAGGACTGTACAGAAGAAAATACATCACAGGGGGTTACTGGCGTAGTCGGCACCTGTGGAACACCTATACCAGTACAGGGCATATTAGTACCCGTAGTTGGTCTGGCTGCAAACTCCTCTGCCAAATTCGTGACCACAGGGCTAGGGAGAAAGGCATCCAAGGTTCACGGGTTCGTGAACTCATATGGGAAAGAAGTGCACTTCTTCGCCTCATGGAGGGGAAAGGAAATGTATGCAAGTGGTAAACCTGGCCAGCTGTCTGAGAAACCTAATGATCAGGTCGTGCTTCCTCAAGGACTTACCGCTATAGCGGCCACATACACCTTCCAGCCTCTCCAGCAGGAGGGAAAGCACTGACCGACTGAGCATCTCCCTCAGGAAGAACACCAATTTGACCCCAACAAACGCCACTTCAGGGCATATTGCTGCCTCATAGAGGGAGCTTTGGCCTGAGTGACGGTGTCTATCACGGCCAGTGGTAGGCCACTTAAATCTTCCACAGGCTGACGAGGGGCCAGACATGGAGATTCCAGAGGTCTGAGCACAGGTGATAAGAGGTCCTTCCTCAGGGGAATTTGCCAGGGAGGCGCTGTCACGAGGGGTGTGAGGTTCGAGAACCAAGTCTGGGTGGGCCAGTATGGGGGCCACGAGAGTGACTTGTTCCTTGTCCTCCCTGACTTTGCACAGGATCTGTGCAAGTAGGCTCACTGGGGGAATGTGTATTTGCACAGCCCCCGGGGCCAGCATGTCTGTCCTGAGGGGGGCTCCCATCAGGAAATACCAGAGCGGGCTGTGGGAGGATGCAGTGGGACCGCCGTACTATAATTTCTCGAGAAAAGAGATGCTCTGAACTGGGCAGAGCTTGCTCTTTTTCCAGTTGACCTGAATCCATCAGGTCCCTGTGTGCACACAACAACTCTCGAGAGTGTGCTAGAATAAGCCAGTCGTCGAGGTAGTTGAGTATGCGGACGTCCATTTCCCTTAACAGGGCAAGAACTTCCTATGCAACCTTCGTGAAAATGCGAGGGGATAGGCCAAAGGGGAGGACCTTTTACTGATACGCCTGGCCGTCGAAAGCAAACCGTACGAAGGGTCTGTGACGAGGTAAAACCGAGACGTGAAAGTACGCATCCTTCAGATCTACCACAGTGAACCAATCTTGATGCCGGACGCATTGCAAAATGCATTTCCGTGCACGGGAAGTCTGTTTGGCAGACTTCAAAATTGGCCGCAAAACACCGCCTTTCATTAGCATGATAGAGTTAGGGCTGTAGAACCCTTTCCACATTTCCAGGGACAGGCTCTATCGTGCTCTTGCGCAGAAGGGTCGTGATCACCACACGCAGGGTGACGCCATCTCACCCTGCACCGAGGTGAAGCGGATTACGCTGAACCAGGGTGACAAGGGAACACAAGATTTACCTCCTGGCCCTCCAGCAGGGGAAGGGGTGGTCTGGATACCAGCTGCAGGGTTCCAGCGGACGATTCGCTCCCTGGGTCGTCCGTCACAGGGGCGCTTAGGAACCTTCCTGGGGGTCCTAGTGCCAGCCTTCCTGTGGGGGAGCTCTACGCTGGGGCTGAGGACAGGACTTTTGCCACCGTAGGTGGATGCCCTCTGTGAGCAGATGGTGTACGGAATCTTGAGCCGTGCGGGGGCAAGGTGTGTTGTATCACCTCAGTCTGCTTCTTCGCCGCCAGGAACTGCTGGGCAAAGTCGCTCGATGGTGTTGCCGAATAGGTTGATCTGGGAGATGGGCGCGTTGAAAAAAGCGAACCTTGTCAGAGTCCCTCATGTCGAACAGATCCAGCCATATGTGGAAATCGCCTTCCCGAGTGCTCGCACCGTGACCTTCATGGCATTGAGAGCGAGGTCGTTCACCGAGCACAGCTCCTGCATCACATCGAGATCAGTACTACCCACGTGCAGCTCTTTCATTGCCTTGGCCTGGTGTATTTGGAGGAGGGCCATTGAAGTCTTTTTACTCAGTTTCATTTGTTTTGTAATCTTTCATGTCTCCTCCCTTTGCCTTTCTAAAACCTTTTTAGGTGCAAAAAAGATCACTAATGCTTCTTTATGTCAATAACACCCTTGCAGTAGGTTTTGTTGGGTGATCAAAAGCCCTGTCTTGCCCCTCCCTCTTCATACTTAATGAAACTAACACTTCAGTCTGTTCTGTTCTTTATTTGGCAAAAACTGTATATCCTCATTAACACGGCTAATTGTGCAGATGAATCACTGCGATACTTGAGGTTTCAGGTAATGGTCTCATAAGCTTCTGAGTTTTCTTCTCATTTTCTTTCAAACGTAATAGCAGATCCTTGTCCATTGGTAGGCATGACTCCAACAAGAACCGAATACCAATACAGTATAATTCAGTAAGAATCAAAATATTACATGTATTGCCACACTAAACACTTGTTCAAAGATGCCATCATAATTCCCTCTCAACCAACACCTTGACGGCACATCCAAAGCACCCCATTGGACTCGATTGTTACTGCATGATTTGGTAAGAGATTCATAGGGAAAGTACAAACAGAGATTATTTAGCAGAGATGGGTCAATTCTATTAAAATGAATGGGAGAAATTGATATGCCCAACCAAGGAGCTTTGTGCCCAATGGTCAACAGATGTAGAAAGAAGTCCCGCCTTACAGTTAAAAGAGCTGATCACCTTTTAGATAAATATATCACCTGTCAATCAACTTTAGAACATTTTATACATTAGCTATACAAGCCAGGAAAATTGTGTTTTTTTTTTTTTTTTATCGTAAAATGAGGTAAATCATCATAGTTTATTAATCTAGTATTGTCCGATTTTATTGCTGATATAAAATATGTTCTTTGAGCTTAATCTTGACCAACCATTTTTGGAATTTCGGTTTTCTCCCATTCAAGTAGATAGGAGCTGCACAAAGATGGCCGACAGTGGACTGACTTGCTAGAAAAACTTTGGTACAAAGTGATTAATAGTCCAAATTTGACAAAATCGACGAAGTTTACTAGCTGGTGCAGAACTTGATTACCCGTGCACATCCCTACCAGATACAACGCAGTTTTACATGATTTATAATGACTAATTAACTTTATTGGTAGGCTAACATTATGTTTATGCTTTCTGTCACACACAGCAAACTGATTTAAGTGCTAATATGCAATGTTATGATGGGCTGACTTGATTTTGATTGTTCATTTGTTGGCTAATATCAGCACAACAGTAGGCCTACAATGTGCTTAACCACATTTTTGGGCTGCCACCTGCAATTTTTCACACTCAAATGTAAAAGCTCACTATTAACACATAATGTGGACTAATTGCCAAAAATGTGTCTAATTTATTTAGACAATTTTATTTTTAGCCTTTGCAGATGTGCCCATCCATAGACATTCAGTCTTATTTTCAGTTCATGCACCACCCCCATTGTTTCATCGAATATCTTGGCCTCTGAGTGGACTAGAAGCTCAATGATGTATAACATTTTATCATCAATAGTCGATAATATATATTTCCATTGATTTGTTTAGCAAATATCGTATTTGTTATTCTTTTGAAATCTTTCAAACTGTAGTATTAGTGTAACAAAATAAACTGTACAGTCACATTCCTGAGAATTAAAGCTTTCATTTAATATATTATTAGTCTATTTAAGTGCTATTTTTAAGACTTTTATATTTAAATTAATATTTCTACCGCATGACCTCTAGATTTGCAACACAAATGTTTTCAGGACTTACTTTGTTATTTTATGTTATATAAATGCATAAGTGATGGTTATCTTTCAAAAGTTCCGATTCAAAGCTTTCAAATGATACCCCATATGCCTGACTAATGTATTTAGAGACCTTAATGTTTTAAGCATAATCTTTTTTTCACAACATTGCGCCCACCTTTTGGACCCGTTGGCATGTCCACAGAGCTCAAGAAATTATAATAATAACAAAGTTTTATTAGGTAAATACTAAATTTGGTTTACTAAGTGCTTTAGGCATAAAGGAAATAGAAAGTGATACTGAAAAAAAAGAGAGTACTGGAAAAAAATAAATGAATAATAATTTATTTTTCAGTAGGTATTGTTTAGAAACTCAAACTAAAACTTCTCTTCAAACTAAATTAAAAAACTGATTTTACTGATTCAGTTTTTTCTGATTCAAATGCATATTGGAACTGTTAACCTGTGCAGCAATCATTACAAATTATATATATATTTTTTCCAATTCAATTTCATAAATCTTAAAATAATAATTCAAAGATTATGTTTGACATTATGGCATACAATTAAATTGCGGTAGGGAACACATCTATTTTTAGTCTAAATTTAGATATAACTGAACATTAAACTGGATTTTATTATATAATCCCTCTGTAGATGCTTCCAGATGTTTCCAAATGTTTCCTAATGTGCTTTCAGTAGTGTGATTTCTGATTGGAGGATGACAAATACCTCAACCAATCATACACTGTATGTACTTCTAATTAACAGTTTTATAAACAAACATAGAACCATATCATCTCCTAAGACAAAGGCTGAGTTTGAAATGTCATATTACCGTAATACTCGTACTATATCTGCCGCATAAAGATATGGCCTGATTAAAGTGGTACAATGCAATAGAGCGCAAAAGTGCCTGCACACATTTTCAGCATTTTTTTTTTTTTCATAGGGATTTCATAAAAGCCGAGGTGAATCACAACATTACAAACTTTGATTTGAAGCAAAAAAGTATTTGTAAATCTGACAAAAAGACAAAGGTACAAGGCTGTGTTCTTAATGTTTTTAGAAAATTTGACTTTAAGCTCCATTATATTGTTACACATAGAGGTAAAGAGCATTTATAATCCTTTTCTGTACCCTCAATTCAGCTGTACCTCACAACTTTTCTCTCTCACTTTGAAATATTTTCCAATTCCCCTAGAAATCACACACAGTCTGCGTTTTTTCTACTCTATTGTTCGCCATAAAACTCAACTTGTCTCTGATGTTTAAATGCATGCTGCTATTTAATTGCTTGTTGCTATGGTGACAAGGGCTGTTAACAAAGGCAACGTTGGGATCTGGATAACAAGAGATTGCTATTCTGTCTCTCAGGTAGCCATCTGATTCATCAATATTTATAACACATCATGCTTTTCAGCAGACCTGAAATTCAATACCAGGTCCCCCACACAGCCTTAGATGTCTACCTCTCTCTCTTTCTCACATTGATTTAATTGCATTTTATGTTCACACCTGGCCTAGGAACACCTCAGGGCATTGTTTTTCTCAAAACAGACGTTTGCTTAATGTTTTGCTATCCTTGATTTGTTAGGAGAGAGGTAAATGTCCCCTTGTCCACATGTCCTTAATAAAGGGACAGTTCACCCAAAAATGAAAATGATTTCATTATTTACTCACCCTAATGTTGTTCCAAATGCGTATGACTTTCTTCTGCGGAGCTCAAAAGGATAATGTTTTAAGAATATCCTGGCTGCTTTTTTCCAAATGAAAGTGTGACAAAACAATGATAAAAATGCACCATTGAAATATCATATAAGGAGCTTATATCACTTGTGCATTGTAGTTCAAGTCTTCAGAAGCTATATGATAGATTTACGCGAGGAACAGACAGAAATTTAAGTCGTTATTCCCTGAAAATCTTCACTTCCGCTGTAGTTCTTGATCAAATATAGTGCCATTGATATCAATGACGTTTGGTCATGAGACATGCTAGCACCAACAGTATTTGGTGTCAATGAAATCAATGTGCCATTTCTGTAGTCCATACGACTTTTGTTGTTCATTTTTGGTGGAGGGGAAGATTATTACTGACTAACGACTTAGTCAATAATAATTGCAGTCCAAAATGCACTTTGACTTTGAAACTGTCCATTTCTAAGGTGTTTTCTCTTTCTAGCCAACTTCTGTTATGGTGGAGCAACAGTTTGAAAAGAATATTGCTGAGCATGTAAGTTAAAGTCAATATATTTATAGCAACTTACCTGACTATAATGCATCCAATTTATTGGCACAGACTTTTGAAGGTAACTCTATCGCCCCCTTGATTACTGGGGTTTGTTACCACCACAGTAACGCAAGAACACACGTTAAGAATGTTCAACCGGACCACGTGTTGGCAATGCGTTGGCCAAGTGTACGCATTTGCAGAAATGTATGTTTCTGGTGTTAAAATTCAGCTCTGTTCCTCACACAATTCCTCACATGCTATTGTATGAATGTTGTGCACAAGTTTTTTTTTAGTTTGGAACTAGACTGACCCAGTCCCCAATCACTTTCATTATATTAAACAGATTGGTTAGGATGATCTTTATAAAAAAATCACCTTTTTTGTTCTAATGAGGAGAAAAAGGTCAAAGCTTTGTAACAAGATGAGGGTAAGTAAATGAAGACAGAATTTTCATTTTTGGGTGAACTATTCCTTTAAAATCGGGGGTGACTGGCATTCTTTTTCATCAATATTCCAAGGTAGGCGAAAGCAATAACTGTATATTGCTTTCAAACACAGCACAAAGGCACAGTGAACGGGAGAGAGGGTGGCAATGGGCCTTGGTTTCCTTCATTGCAGATATGAAAAGCGAGGTTGTATCCAGGCTCATCATTTAAATATCACAGTGGCAGCGAGTGCTTTGATCTCCTCGGCGGTAATTGGGGTTGTAGCAGGCGAGTCATTTTCCCGCTCCAGTGCTCTATCGCACTCTATCGCAGAGACTGTCCTCTCCAGGATATCCTGTTGCGATCTGGACTCCCCACGTATCTTTCATATCCTGCCCAAGCCTTCATCTACCTACTGAATGTGTCAAATTACACCCACGCTTTCTCTAGAATTGAAATCCTGCAGTAAGAATAGACACCGCAGAAGGTACGAGCAAATAACTTGTGGGGTAATCATATAAAGTAGAGTCACTCAGTTGATTTGTCTTTCCACTTTATTTTTAGGTGTCTAGACTCTAGGGCAGGGCTACTCAACTTCGGAAAGGTCAGGGGCTGCAAAGCTGGATCCCTGTATCCACGAGGGCTGCACTCTTATTTAATTGTAATAATGTACATATTTTGCTCTTATGGTAAGAAATTGGTACTTTTATTCACCAAAGTAGCATTCATCTGATCACAATGAATAAACTAAAACTTAAAAATGTACTTAAACTACTTCAAAGAGTTCTCATAAAAAATCCTCCATGTGCAGTAATGACAGTTTTTGCAGATCCTTGGCATTCTAGCTGTTAGTTTGTCCAGATATTCAGGTGACATTTCAAACCACGCTTCCTGTAGCACTTGCCAATCTCAGTGTTGTACTCCAGACCACCTAAACCGAGAACAAGTCAAGACCAAGACCAGAGTGTATCGAGACCGAGACAAGACCAAGCCTTTGAGGGGTTGAGACCAAGTCGAGACCAAGGCAGGGTGAGACCGAGTCAAGACCAAGACCAGACCAGTGCGAGTCCCACACTGCATGACACACTTACGATAAAATGTGGAACACGCAAACCATAGGCACTCCTCTAGTTGATCTGAAAGATCCACATTTCCATAAAAACAGCAGCAGAAAACAAATTGATTCCTCATTTATTGCCATTTGTGTGTGTGTGTGTGTGTACCATGAGAAATGCCTTGATAAAATAATCAAAAGGCATTGCAGAGATGAATTTTATGTGTGAATTTTCCTTTGTTTCCTATGAGCAAACAAATACAAACAAACACTTTGAAGCTGAAATCAATTTAACCATCTTTATTCAATACTCCTTTTCCAAGTTTTACCATCCACCTAAAACAATACAATTTTTGGGCAAGCATCACATCATGTGTTTTGGATGACTCTTACCCTAGAAACCATCATTAAGTACAGAATATATCAAACAATTATTTAATACTGAAGTCTTCACTTTTCTAACAATTTTAGAAAAACAATATAGTACGTTCTCTTACGAGAGGTTCTCTCGTATTGCGTAAGCTAGCTTACGCTATGGGAAAGATTCATCTTTTCTGAGATATTGAAGCCAAAAAATTATCCTTAATTTTGTATCATTTGTCAACACAGTGCAGCAACTGCAGACCTTGAGCGGGCTAGCTAGCGAGCTCATTGGTTGCTCTGCGGCAACTGCTGCAGCCTATAGATCGAACTTGGCGAACTCGGCGTCCAATGAGAGGCGTCCGCGCTATTGCATCAAAGCCCGCCAAAATGGGCGTGGCTAGAGTGCATATAAGCGTAGTTCGTGAGGCTGGAACCCTGATTTTCATCTCTTCAGCGAAGCTCTTCGCATCTCTGAACTGGAAGCCGCGCGCCGCTCGAGGGGCATCTAGCAAGCTTGGACAGCGCCGAAGAAGCCGGCCGTCTCCGCCACCTTCAGCCATCCTGCGAGCTACGCCATCCGGCGACGTATCCTTTTTAGAGCAAGCTAGTTCTTAACGAACTTCACAAAAGAGTAACGAGCATCTTTTTAAGATGCCTCGCACCACTTGCGCTTCATGCCGTGCCCCTCTCAGCGCGGAGACCGCCACATCATCTGCGCTCTCTGCCTGGGACTGGGGCATGCAGAGCTCGCCTCGCTGAAGGCGGATGCGACCTCTGCGAGGAGCTTCGATGTCGACCCTGCGGGCTCGACTCGAGCGCTCAGAACCAGCCGCCGCGCGCCTTCCGTTCGCCAGCGCAGGAAAAAGCGCCGCTCTCAAAGGCTGCCAGAACCGGTGATAGAAGCGACTGCCTCGCCGGAGCCTCTCCCTCGAGCATCGCTCTCACCCTCCATCCAGCGGCCGCACTGCTGCCATCTCGGAGGACGAGGCGGAGGATAAGGGCTGTTCCATCATGGCTTCAGACAGCGAGGAGTGGTCACGCTCCCACGCCTCCTCCTTGGCCCAGGAATCCAGCAGGACCCGCGCCGGAGTCGAAGGGGAACTAACACGCCTCCTCACACAGGCCGTCGAGTCTGTTGGGAGCCTGCTCAGGGGGCGGTGACCACTCGAGCCCGAGCCCGGCTGCTTTCTTCAGAGCCGTCGCCGCGCAACACCCGCGGCCCGGGCCACTCCCTTCCTGCCGGAACTCCACACTGAGCTTGCAAAGTCGTGGAACGCGCCTTTCTCGGCCAGGATCTAAGAAGCGCGATGGACCTTGCCCTTCGCGCCACCAAAGCTGCAGCCCAAGCTCTAGGGAAGTGCATGGCCTCGCTGACTGTGACCGAGAGACACCTGTGGCTAACGCTAACCGACATGGGAGAAGCAGAGCGCTCCACGTTCCTCAACGCACTGCTCTCTCCAACCGGTCTCTTCGGCTCCACGGTGAGTGGCATTGTTGACCAGTTTTCAGAAGTCCAGAAAGCCACGTCGCTCGAGGGCTGCCGCCCTGTCGCGCTAGCTCCTTTGCAGGCCGCCCACGTGACCAGCCTCCTGCATGAGCCTCTTCACAGCGCCCAGCTCAACAAAGTCAGACTTCTCAGCGTCGACAGGGCGGCAGCCCTCGATCACGCTCAGACAGCCGCCGCAGACCGCCGCCCCCCCCCCGCGGGCCTCAGTCTAAGGTTGCGCTGAAACCTGAGCAACCGAAGTCCTCCTAGCCTTGTTGAAAAAAAAAAAAAAACGACGGCTCAGTCCGCCGCGGCGGACCACCGTCAAAGCTCGCCCCTGTCAGTCCCCTCTCTCAGGCTACTACAATGGTGGATTCAGCAGCCAACAAGCCGGTGATACTGCCCGCTTGCCTGCACTCAAACAGCGTTTTCACGGCGACCCAAAGAAATCTTGTAAAGAGCAAACATGCCTTATGTGTAGAAAATGTGCCCACAATCCAGTGTTCACCCCTACACACAAGCATTACACTTCCGTGTTCCTATCAGAGCCCACTCACATAAAGCAGACACAGCCCGCTCGAGTGTTAGAGTCAATAAACGCCCACCGAATCCATGCGCGCGCCCTTCTCTGGCCGCTCTGTCACACGACCAGCCTTATGTGTAGAAAATGTGCCCACAATCCAGTGTTCACCTCTACACACAAGCATTACACTTCCCGTGTCCCGATCAGAGCCCACTCACATAAAGCGGACACAAACCGCTCGAGTGTTAGAGTCAATAAACGCGCTCACGAATACGTGCGCGCAGCCATTCTCTGCCCGCTCTGTCACACGGCCAGCAAACACTTCTCTGTATTTAAGTCCCGTGCCCGTGACTATGCTCGCGCATCACTCAACAGATGTGACTCTTTCCCCATTCACCTCAATCGGGAAGTCACTCACAGAACAGCCTGTTCCTGCTGTCTGCGAGCAGTCATGCATAAGCACAGTAAGCGCGCTCACACATTCTGTTCAGCGCACTGTGTGCGGCAATCAGGGCGATTTGGCCATTCACCCTCTAGCGTTACGCTTCAAAGCGTGGGAAGCTATCCCAGGGATATCCAAATGGGTGTTAAGCACAATAAAACAGGGCTATTTGCTACAGTTCGATCGCTGCCCTCCCCGCTTCAGAGCGCGGCTCGAAACTATTGTGAACACGGAAGCAGCCTGCATGCTTCGTTCAGAAATAGCAAACCTTCTGTGCAAAAGGGCCATAGAGAAATTGCCGCCTTCGCTGAGCGAGTTGGGGTTTTACAGCCGTTATTTTCTTGTTCCCAAGAAAGACGGCGGCCTCAGACCAATATTAGATCTCAGGGGTTTGAACAAGGTGCTTGCAAAAAGACCGTTCAAAATGCTTACAATCAGGAAACTCCTCGCGCATACGCGCCAGGGGGACTGGTTTATCTCTCTCGATCTGAAAGTTGCCTACTTTCAGATTCAGATAAATCCCCATCACAGGCCATTCTTGAGATTCGCCTTCGACGGCCAGGTTTATCAATACACCGTCCTTCCGTTCGGCCTGTCTTTAGCACCCCGTACTTTCACGAAGTGCATGGATGCGGCGCTCGCACCCCTGCGGAGTCAGGGCTTGCGAATTCTGAACTATTTGGATGACTGGCTGATTATGGCACAGTCACATACGGAGCTTCTGTCTCACAGAACAGTACTCCTCAGCCATCTGAACAGTTTGGGTCTTGCAGTCAATTGGACCAAGAGCTCACTACAGCCCAGTCAGGCAATTTCCTTCCTTGGAATAGAACTAGACTCCGTGGCTATGACGGCTCGCTTATCTACACAGCGCACGCGCTGTGTTCAGCGACTAGCCGCGTCCTTTCAGATGAACAGCCTCACGCCTCTGAAAAAATTTCAGAGAGTGCTAGGTTACATGGCCTCAGCCGCAACAGTACTTCAGATGGGTTTACTGCGCATGTGCCCGCTTCAGCATTGGCTAAACACCCGCGCATCTCGCCAGGCTTGGGCCACAGGCCGCCAGCCGATCAAGGTGACTCAGACCTGTATTTCAGCTCTGCAGCCCTGGACAGTGGCCGAATGGTATCAGCGGGGAGTGACGATGGGAGCTGTATCTCGCCGAAAAGTCATCTCGACAGACGCGTCCAACACGGGTTGGGGCGCGGTCTGCGAGGGCTCTCCGGTTTTTGGCCTATGGTCAGTTCAGGAAAAGCTCCTTCACAGAAATTGTCTGGAAATGATAGCGGTCGATGCACGCGCATGCGCTTTCTCCCGGTCATTCAGGGTCACCACGTCCTGGTCCGTTCGGACAACAGATATGTGGTATCCTACATAAACCGTCAGGGCGGTGTCAGATCCAGGAACCTCTTCCATCTGACGAAACGCATACTGAGTTGGTCCCAGTGCCACCTGCGCTCGCTGAGGGTGACGCACGTGCCAGGCCACCTGAATGACGGCCCAGACAGACTGTCCAGAGACAATATTCCTCCAGGGGAATGGTCCCTGCACGCTCAAACAGTCCAGAAGTTATGGCGCATATTCGGCAGAGCAGAGATAGACCTCTTTGCGTCAGAAGAGAACTCTCACTGCCCAATATTTTTCTCGAAAAGCGAGGACGCGCTGGCCCAGGACTGGCCCAAACGCCCGCTTTACGCCTTCCCTCCCGTCTCGCTATTGCCACAGGTAATGCAGAGGATCAGGGAAACGCGTCAATCGGTGCTCCTCATAGCCCCGCGATGGGAGAATCAGACATGGTTCCCGGAGCTTACGCAGCTGTCACTGACAGCGCCGTGGCCCATCCCAGTGAGAGCAGATCTCCTCTCTCAAGCTCGCGGCACGATCTGGCATCCCCACCAAGAGTGCTGGGCGCTGCACGCGTGGGTGATCAACGACTACCCATCGCTCTGCCAGAAGGGGTAATAAACACCATCATACATGCTAGAGCCCCTTCCACGAGAAGACTCTATGCGTCAAAATGGTCTGTGTTTTCAAAATGGTGCACCGCAGAGACCTGGACCCACGGACATGTGGGGTGTCGTCGCTGCTCGTGTTTTTACAAGAGCTACTGGATAAGGGCAGATCCCCATCCACGCTCAAAGTGTATGTGGCGGCCGTCGCGGCGCTCGCTGAACCCCTGCATGGCCAGTCACTGGGAAAAAATGAGCTGGTCATCCGCTTCCTCAAGGGAGCTAGAAGGATGAACACCCCGCGCCCCCCATCGGTTCCTATCTGGGATCTTTCTATAGTTCTCGAAACTATGAAAGCCCCCCCTTTCGAACCGCTTCAATCCGTGGATTTGAAATACCTTTCACTCAAAACCGTTTTTCTGACTGCCCTGTCATCAGTCAAACGTGTGGGAGACCTTCACGCGCTGTCTGTCAGCGCTGCGTGTCTTGAGTTTGGACCAAGTGACTCCAAGGTCATTTTAAAGCCTAGACACGGCTATGTTCCCAAGGTGATCGGTACTCCTTTCAGAGCACAGGTCATTTCCCTATCGGTGCTGCCAGCATCCGATAGTGAACGCGACGCCAATCTACTTTGCCCAGTCAGAGCACTGAGATTGTATACTGCGCATTACAATTAAACACTCCCATGGCACACCACTATCCCACATCATACAGTGTAACATAGGTACACTGTATGATGAGGTCACAGATACCAAGAATGCTAATTGAATAATGAAAAAATAAAACATTTGTGTCTTTTCCAATCTGTACTGTAGAGGTTTTCTTGCAAATGAATTCATGCAATAGCACAGCAAATTATTTGTTATTTTGTATTCATGTATTTACTTACTGTATTTTCCATAAATAAAGTCTTAGTATTATACATGCAGAAGAATTGCAGCAACAGGATTTGAATCTAGGAAAAACTCAATCTTTATCCTGGAATTCAACAGCATCATAAATTAACAGACTTAGGTGTCAGTGAGTCTTACATCTGGCCAATAAAACTAACAAAGAGACTTGTCAATATCCCATATGACTTGAAAACTTCTTTGCAAAGAGGCTTTAAGTTCAAAGGTCAAAGCAATAAAAGACAGAGAATGCACACTCTTGGAGTTCCCGAGAGACTCGGGACACTCAAGATTCTGTCCTCTGATATAAACCAATTTGCTACACTTAGACTCATCAGATCACATGACATTGTAATCATTGTTCAGCAAACAGAATCTTAAAAGGACATTCCTTAATCCAGAAACATCTCACACAAAGTCACACAAAGAATCAATCCTATAAAATATACAAGACTGCATGGACCCACAGGATATCTAGCCTTGCTAGGTAATTCTGACAATTGTTTTGATCTGTGATAACTTGTATAACTGACCAATTAATGATTATAGCCTGATGTACCTCTTTAAAATGTGTGTAATGTTTTATCCTTGTTGTATAACCAAGGAATTAACCAGTATGATTTGTAACCAGGGATTTTCATGTTTTGTTACCTACACGTATGATATTCATGAAAGAATGCCAAATTTGAGCGGGAGATTTGTAAGACTCCGAAACAAAACATAAAATCTACTGTCGGAAAGGACAGCCCTGTTGACCATGTGACTCTGAAAAGACACTTCTGATTGGCGCAGGATACCTTTGGGGATGTGGCCAATTTCAGTTCAAATGTTTCCAAACAGGAAGAACACACTCTCTTCTCTTCGGCTCTCTTCTCTGGTCTCTTCTTCTTCTGCTCTTCTGACTGCTCAGGCTTCGCTCTGATTCTTCCCTCGTGGTCTTCTCTGGATCTTGTTGGAACCAGATCCATGCCATATGAGGTCCATAGACTCGAAGTCCCGAGGAAGCCCCTCACTCTCTAAGGTTCACACACCCATGAGAAGGCCTTGCTTCAAAGCCAACCTCATCATTCATACAGACAATAACTATCTGGTCTTACAGAGGTCCAAAAAATTGATGGAACAAACTTTCGACCAAGTGCCAAGAACCAAGCAACACAAAGAACGCAAGGAAACACAAAGACACGCAAGTACATCTCTACACTTAGTGCTATTGTATTAGTTAAATACTTTGGGTAATCCAATAGCAAATCAATGTAGACTCAAAGAAGGATAAATGGTTCTTAAGGCATTGTCAACAGACTCCATAAAATTCCTTTTCACTGTATTGATCATTTATTTCACATTCTGTCACTCTTCTCACCAACCTGTCTCATGTATATAAGTGTTAGATTAGATTTATGTTTAGAATAGCAATAAAGTTTGTCTGTATTCAAAGATGATTTGACTGTGGTATAATTTGATAAATAATCTCATTCTAGTTTCTAAAAAAATTCGCTTCAAAGCTGTACCTAAATAAGTGTGATATTATTTTCAATAAGCCATGAGAATAATATTACTCCAATAAGTAAATTAATCATATTCCCTTATTAAAGCTAATTCCTTAGAGTAGAAATTGTGAGCGGATACAACAAGATGTTGTATTATGGTTAATGGTGGAGACTTTTATTCAGCCTAAATAATGTAGTTATTTGTCATTTATCTCATTGTGGTTTATAATGTTTGTCGAACACGTCTAATTTCATTATACATTGCATTACCTAATAATATAGAATAAGGACAGTTTAATTTAGTTCATAGATCACATATTTCAAGGCCCTAAAATTCCCTTACATATAGTGGTGTGAGTATGAAGGCACTTTAATGGTTCCCTTCTAAATTTATCATACCAAATACCATTACAAGTCGCACTTGACTAGTAATTCCGGGTCAAAATTGTGTTGTTGATAGAGAGAATAAAAGCACGTTGCATTGACAGAGGTTGGATCCAGCAGGCACTATGACCCGAGAGCAGCCGCCCGGCCTCCATTCACTGGTTCAGATGTCAAACGCGCTCCGTGAAGATTACAGTACCTCAGAATCTACACGTCGAATCACTGTGTTTTTGGACTTTGTGGCAGGGTGGAGGGTGGGGTCGGGTAATGATGCTTCACACCTGGCCCATAATCAGGCTAATCAAGCCTCCAAGATGGATAAAGGCTTACCGGAGACAGCTGCCCGATACCTGCGTGTGTGTGTTTGTCTTTTTGGTTCAGTTTATTATTATTTATATTGTCAAGCCGGTTCTCGCCTCCTCCTTTGTCCTTTTATCCCTTTACAGACTTGTTTAAAACAGGATTTTAGTAATCGTATGTAACAGTTTTTCATATTCTCTTTATGTTTCATGAGAGAAATGCGTCAAGTAAGCCAGATCTGTTCCTAGCATCTGTAACTCTATGCTGTGCACAAATAAAGAGTTTTAGCCTTTGAGTAAAGTAATAGACCTCTTATATTCTATTCATTCATTCGATTCACTGACTGAATGTTTTTACTACAAGTGTAATGACGAAGCATCATTTTATGGGCATGTGAGGAGTTGCGTTTGACAGCGGACTAGAGTTTGTTACAGCAATAATGTTATGATGGACAAAATATTTAAACTGGTTGCATAAAATAATGGAAAATATACTGAATTGGCAACTATAAAACTCTTCTACTGTCTCTATCCCTTCACTAAAATACAAGGGAAAAACTGTTTATTTATTTTGTGGAAATTTATCATTTTCCATGGCACACCTGACAATCTTTCATGGCACATATCCCCACATAGTGGGCATAGTGGTTGGGAAACACTGGTTTAGGTAGCCAAATTGTATTACAGAAGATTTGTCTGACATCTCTCAGATAGCCACAGTTTCTACTCCTGTTTCCCGCATTCACTTTATTGAAGTGCATGTGAAGGGAGGCGGGGAATGATGACAGCCGTTAACAGTAACAAAAATTTTAATAGAAATAGAATAGAAATAGAAATTAGTCAAGTTATTGTTTGCATTTAAAGCAGGAATTTTTTACATCCAATCACAGTAATGATGTTAAAAATTAAATCAGACAATGCACAGGCAATTTAGTGATATCCCTGCAGTTGTGGTCTTGACCGGTCTTGAAATAAAAACCTGAGTCCTCTTTGTCTGAGACCGAGATAAGACCAAGTACCGAGATAAGTCTCGAGAACTACAACACTGCTTGCCATAGGTGTGGCTCTATTGTTGGGCACTTCTCACTCCCTTACAGTCTAGCTGATCCCACAAAAGCTCCATGGGTTTACGATCCATAACACTCTTTTCCAATGATCTGTTGTCCAATGTCTGTGTTTCTTTGCCCACTCTAACATTTTATTTTTGTTTTTCTGTTTCAAAAGTGGCTTTTTCTTTGCAATTCTTCCCATAAGGCCTGCACCCCCTCGGTCTTCTCTTTACTGTTGTACATGAAACTGGTGTTGAGTGGGTAGAATTCAATGAAGCTGTCAGATGAGGACATGTAAGGCATCTATTTCTCAAACTAGAGACTTTGATGTACGTATCCTCTTGTTTAGTTGTACATCTGGCCTTCCACATCTCTTTCTGTCCTTGTTAGAAATCTTTAGTTTTTTGGCATTTTCAAGCATTGTTTAGCCTTGATTCCTCAAAACAATGATTGACTGAAAAGTTTCTAGAGAAAGCTATTTCTTTTTTGCCATTTTTGACCTAAGAATGACCTTAAGACATGCCAGTCTATTGCATACTATGGCAACTCAAAAACAAACACAAAGACAATGTTAAGTTTCATTTAACAAACCAAATAGCTTTCAACTCTGTTTGATATAATGGAAAGTGATTTTCTTGTACCAAATTAGCAATTTAGCATGATTACTCAAGGATAAGGTGTTGATTGTGATGGCTGCTGGAAATGTGGCCTGTCTAGATTTAATCAAAAATGACTTTTTTTAAATAGTGATGGTGCTGTTTTTTACATCAGTAATGTCTTGACTATACTTTGTGATCAGTTAAATGCCACTTTTGGGGAATTAAGGTAGCAATTTCCTTCCAAACTAGCTGCTCAGAATAGCATTCTGAGATTATATTCTTCTCACCACAATTGTACAAAGCAGTTATCTGAGTTACTGTAGACTTTGTCAGTTCAAATCAGTCTGGCCATTCTCTGTTGACCTCTCTCTTCAACAAGGCATTTCTTTCCGCAGAACTGCCACTCAGTGGATATTTTTTGCTTTTTTCACTATTCTGAGTAAATTCTAGAGTCTGTTGTGTGTGAAAATCCCAGGAAATCAGCAGTTACAGAAATACTTTTTTTTTTTTTTTTTGCTGATTAGTTAATCGCATGGATGTTTGTTGGTGCCAGATGGGCTGGTTTTAGTATACAGCGCATCTGCAAAGTATTCATAGCACTTCACTTTTTCCAAATAATTTTATGTTACAGCCTTATTCCAAAATGTATTCAATTCATTATTTTCCTCAAAATTCTACAAACAATACCCCATTATGACAATGTGAAAGAAGTTTGTTTGAACTCTTTGAAAATTTATTAAAAATGAAAAACAAAAAAAATCACATGTACATACGTATTCACAGCCTTTGCCATTACTCTCAAAATTGAGCTCAGGTGCATCCTTTTTCCACTGATCATCCTTGAGATGTTTCTACAACTTGATTGGAGTCCACCTGTGGTAAATTCAGTTGATTGGACATGATTTGGAAAGGCACACACCTGTCTATATAAGGTCCCACAGTTAACAGTGCATGTCAGAGCACAAACTGTCTGTAGACCTCCGAGACAGGATTGTATCAAGGTACAGATCTGGGGAAGGGTACAGAAACATTTCTGCAGCATTGAAGGTCCCAATGAGCACAGGGGCCTCCATCATCCATTAATGGATGAAGTTTGGAACCACCAGGACTCTTCATAGAGCTGGCCTCCCGGCCAAACTGAGCGATCGGGGTGATGGGTCTTAGTCAGGGAGGTGACCAAAAACCCAATGGTCACTCTGACAGAGCTCCACCATTTCTCTGTGGAGAGAGGAGAACCTTCCAGAAGAACAACCATCTCTGCAGCACTCCACCAATCAGGCCTGTATGGTAGAGTGGCCAGACGGAAGCCACTCCTTCATAAAAGGCACATGGCAGCTTGCATGTTGTTTGCCAAAAGGCACCTGAAGGACTCTCAGACCATGAGAAATTAAATTCTCTGGTCTGATGAAACAAAGATGGCACTTTTTGGAATGAATATCAAGCGTCATGTCTGGAGGAAACCAGGCACCGCTCATCACCTGGCCAATACCATCCCTTCAGTGAAGCATGGTGGTGGCAGCATCATGCTGTGGGGATGTTTTTCAGTGGCAGGAACTGGGAGACTAGTCAGGAGTGAGGGAAGATGAATGCAGCAATGTACAGAGACAGCCTTGATGAAAACCTGCTCCAAAGCGCCCTGGACCTCAGACCAGGGCGACGTTTCATCTTCCAACAGGACAACGACCCTAAGCACACAGCCAAGATAACAAAGGAGTGGCTATGGGACAACTCTGTGAATGTCCTGGAGTGGCCCAGCCAGAGCCCAGACTTGAACCTGATTGAACATCTCTGGAGAGATCTGAAAATGGCTGTGCACCGACGCTCCCCATCCAACCTGATGGAGCTTGAGAGGTCCTGCAAAGAAGAATGGGAGAAACTTCCCAAAATAGGTGTGCCAATCTTGTAGCATCATACACAAAAGACTTGAGGCTGTAATTGGTGCAAAAGGTGCTTCAACAAAGTATTGAGAATGCTGTGAATACTTATGTACATGTGATTTTTTTTTTTTTTTATATATTTTGTAATAAATTTGCAAAGATTTCAAACAAACTTCTTTCATGTTGTCATTATGAGGCATTGTTTGTAGAATTTTGAGGAAAATAATGAATTTTATCAATTTTTGAATAAAGCTGTAACATAACAAAATGTGGAAAAAGTGAAGCGCTGTGAATACGTTCCGGATGCACTGTATATTTTAAACATAAGATTGTCAACCAACAAATACCATGAGTGTTCAACATCGCAACCATCAACATCACATATACCAGAAATGTGTTAAAAAATAAGAGCGATTATATTCAAAATTGGCAACAAAAGTCCTTCAGTGAGTCATAAAGATTTGTCTTAGCGTTTTGCGCTGAAGTAAATCACTAAAAAGCATTTGCTTGAAGAGGTCTCAACAAAAATGTTATTTGTAAATACTGTTGTCATGACTAGTGCATATTTCTGTTTAAGAGATTGGACAAATTTGCGCCGTGCTGAGTAGCTCCCAAGTGAGATTGCAAGCACGTGTGTTTGACAAGTGTTTGACATGTGCGCAGACCGTCTGCTATTCTCTATTTTATTTGTATGTATTTGTAACTCATTCTTGCAGTTAAATTCCCTCTGTTATGTGATTTAGCAATGTAGAGAACTAGCATAAATCATCGTGAAAATGGACACCTCAAAATTCATACAGATTTGATAGGCTGCTGATATATTTGTGATGATGATATCATAACGCGGCCGCAAAAGATTGCCAGCCGCGTGTTGAATACTCAAGGGTATTGAAAAAGAAGAAGAGTAGTTGGGCTTTTCTTCAACTATGGGCACTTTTGTGTCTGAGGGGTTCTTATTAAAACTTACTAGTTTTAACTTTTGGTTTTTGTTATATGAAGGTCACTTTAAAACTAGCTTGGATCCTTCATTTTATTTTTGTTACTTTTCAAGCACCTTTCATGTATAGATTTTATTACTTTACCCTTGTTCCAGATACAGACTTTCAAAAATAAACAAATTAATGATTTGGAACATATAAAATATGAATATTACATATACAAAATCCTTCATTAATAAATTTTTAAACTGTTAATATAAAAAGAGTGAAATAAACATCAGCCCTTTTAATATTTATGGCATAAAAAAAAAAATCATTTAAAAAGTTACGACTTGTAGCCTCAATTGTGATGCCATTTCTACCACGACTAACGATTTTACTTCTGTTTGAATCCTCTGTTTCCATGGGTGAGATTTGAGATGTCATGTGTGAAGAAAACAAAGAAAAATTTAAGTAATTAAAATAAGAATATTTTTAATGGTGCATCATTTCCAGTCAAGCAGAAGCGTCAACTAATTAAAATGTGCTAATTTGCATACATTTGACAAGGCACTACAGGTGAATAGGATAAATAAATTAACTATATTATTTCAAAGTTCAAGACCTTTTTTGTAATAATGTCAGTTATGTTGCTGTATTTTGTCAATCATTATTTGCAGTGTTTTTCCTGTAAAATTAACAAAATAGCAGCAAAAGCCTTTTTAAGTTTAGTGTGAAGATTTGTATTGATTTTGAAGTGTTACGTATTCCAATAACACCAAAAGAATTAAAACAATTTATTGCCTTTTGCAAAATAAAAAAAAATATTAGTGAAACTATGTCCCTCTCCTTGGTGCAGTAATTTATTCTAAATTTACACTTGAAACTAGTAGCATAGAAAACATTCACTTTGTGACATAGTTTCCTTTGCTGTTGCCTGCTCTTGTGATAAAACTAGTGAATAATAAAGAAGACCATGGTCTAATAATACGGATTATTTTCTAGTATGAAACAATTGCGTGTGTGTTAGAGAATTAATATAATTTGGTAAGGAAGTCAGAGTTGTGTTAATATATTTAATGTTTTGTTTAAATTTTTTTTTTTCATAAATAATTATGAAGAGTGCCCTTTTTTCCACTTGAGCCCCTGCCCCCGAAACTGTCTGTGCACATCCCTGGGCAGAAGGGTTAGTAATTGATGAGATAATTTTTTGTGAACTGACCCTTTAACAAGAACTGTTGCCTTCTGGCCGGCGCTACAGAGCACTGAGCACCAGAACCATCAGGAACAAGAACAGTTTTTTTCCCTCAGGCAATCCATCTCATGAACAGTTAAAACTGCCCCATTGAGCAATAATTATGTGCAATACACAGCTTAGTCTATATATATTTATCCAATATATGCTACCTCCTCTCCATAACGTTCCCTGTAGGGTTGTGCCGATGGACGATATCATCGTCCATCGTGATGGCTGACCAACATCACGATGTAGAGCCACCATCGTGATGCCACGCCCCCTTTTGTGAGTCTTGCTAGCGTGACTCACTAATCCTAGTCTCTTCTATAGTTAACCTAAAAACTTTGCAGGGATTGCTCTGTAAATTAAATTGAGAATATAACTAATGCATATATGCTATTTTAAATACTGTAGTATATGCCAGAGGCGTGACGTGTTAGTCTGTGAAAATACCGTGTCAGGCAGGCTACACAAATATTGATCTTGACATTGTTAGCTTCTTGTCTTTTTTTTACATGTCTTACACTGTACATTTAGATTAAAATATGTTATGTTGTAGGCTACAAGAAAATAGCCTTTATTAATTAATTATTAGTAGTTGTAGTGTCTCAGAAAATCTTGCTCATTGTCACAAAGCTCTTGTATACACTGAAGCGGCAGTTTAAGATAAACCCAGACCAGCGAACATCAAATAACTTTTGTCTGGTTAATACTTTTAAAGAAAATTTTCCTTGGCCATAAATCCATAATGTCAAATCAAATGAAAGGAACAAGGTGAATATGAATAACACACATTTATTAAAACATAGAAGAACAACAAATAAAGAACAGGAAAACGGAACAACACTCAGACCGAAACTCGGCATTAACATTTCACTTATAATTAGCAGCACAATTAACTTCAGCACAGGCTACAAAATAAATTATGTTATTGAAATATTGTAAAGTGGTCATATGAACTACACAAATGAACGTTTAAAAAATAATATGCAAAATCGAATAGCTCCAGAACGGATGGCTGAAAAATGCGTAAAGAAGTCTAATATCTTTCACCATAGACCATGTTTAAATTTCGATGTTTCTGGCCAGAAATACCAACATATTCACTTTATCTGGTTTTAATAAGCTGCGGATTGGAGTAACTACACTACCTGCTGTGCTGAAGACCCGCTCTGATGGAGTACTGGTAGCACATATGCACAGATATTTCCGTGCTAATCTTGCCATGAACGGAAACCTTTTGTCGTTCGCTTTTCCACCAAGTCAGCGGGTCCTCTTCCCCATCAATGGCCATTTCCTGCAGGTACATGGTCATTTCTGCCTCGACCTTTTGCTCATCAGTGAGTAAAATAACGAAATTATAGTTTTTAAGTGGAAAATAGTATTTATGTAAAGAGATATATTAAAATAAAAAGTGCACAACTCTTCTTAAGTGAAAGCTAAAAAAAATGCTTCACGTGTCGTGCAACCTACTGATAAAGCGCCGACGAGTCATTAGTTGGGTTAGTAAAATAACGAAATTATAATTTTTCATATAATTTTTGAAAATTATATGAAATTTTCCCTGTCAACATCGTCAACTGCCAATTTAGGGGACATCACCCAACCCTAGTTCCCTGTATATAACAGATATGTATTTTGTGGAATACATTTCAAAAGTAACCCTCCCAACCCTGCATATATATATATATATATAGTCTTATTGTGTATTTCTATATAATTTTTATTTTCTATTCACTTTATATGTTTGTTGCATTTTCTGAAATACACAGGGCCAAAAGTGCCCATAGTTGAAGAAACTCACAACGGTGAATCTTAAAGACGAAAGTGCAGAGAGCGATTGCATGTTACATATCAGAAGAGTTTACTGTCAGATAGTAATATTGGAGAGGTAAAATGGAAAGTCCTGCAGTCTGACCTGTTGTAATACATCCCCAGTGTACTGGCACAGGTCAAAAGGAATAATAGATATAGAGATGTCATATAACATCTCGATGCGAGTAGCTGTTTTTTTGCCAGGTTGAGTTTCCTGCGCTTTGTTCTGAAATGACTATCCGTGAAACCTTATTCAGCTGCCATTATTTGTGTTTGCCATCTCAGAGAGTTTGCTGTCGACCCTTAATATCTGAGTATTTGTGTGCCCTACTTTTTGGAGGCCCCGAGGCCCATACATCTCTCTGCCTGAGCCACTTTCTCCCACCGGACTCCAGCAGAGTCTGTCTGTATGCCTAATACACATATATCAGGTCTATTATTAACGTACCAACTTCTCTGTGATCTTCCAAGAGCTCATACGTAAGTCCCATAAGGAATTGCATTTGAGGCTCACTACCTATTTAAAACTTTTAAAGGTTTTTTAAAGCTATTATATAAAAGCTACTTTGACTCACATGAGGGCATAAATCAGTTGGTGAACTACTTGCTGCTGTGGGAATTTGGATTGGTATGGGAGATAGTATTGATATGATATTGCTAGGCAACCAAAGAATAATTAAGCTTGAAAATGCGAAATTAAACATTGCTGTCCTGAATCGAAGGCACCCTACTTTCTGCCCAGACAGTCAATGACTTAACAGATAGCATATTTGCGTGAAGGTACCTACAAAGTTTGAACTTTCCTAATGTCATCGTTTTCCAAAGTATGCGTTAATGGAGAGCTTTTTCGAAAGTCTCAGTGTTCAGTGCCGTTCCAGTTTGGTTAAGAGCTATAAACATAGCAAAAATAACGTTTTCAATTGAAAACGCATTCGTCTATTTTTGTTTGTTTTAAGGTTCCTAACATCTTTTTCTAAAGTATTATTTAAAAGAACGGTTTTTTTTATATATATAGTTTGAAAACTCTACCAAAATCGTATTAGTATGGACTTTTCTTGCAATGTGCAATTAAAAGCTATTTGTGCAAACATACAGTAGACATTTAAAAACCTGGTTCTTTGTTCCACTGTTCGACGATTAGTTTTCATTCTTATCTCTGAGCAGAACTGTCCAGGCACAGCAGTCCTTGACGTTTTTCATCAAAAGTGAAAACACATTTCATTCATGCCTGGCCAGAGAACTGCACAACAGCTGGTGATTATTTTTATGACTCGTAATGAGATGCATCTCTTTTCAGTTCTGCCTAACACATTTTGCAAACTGCTCAATGAGCTTTTTGGTGTGCTTGTAAAAAAGGTCTGTGTGTGTGTCTGGGTGTTTAATTATGTTAGAACCTCCAAGGAATCTGTTGAAAAAAGCCATTTTGGAAGAATTATCATTAAATATAGCTTACATTTCTTTGGTAATCAAAAAGCACTTGTTAACCAAAAGAGTGCCTCCGACATTTGCATGATGACTTCATCATGGGAGGCACTCTATGGAGAATTACTTGCATCGCGATTAGCGATACATCACAAATATAATGAGAAAATGAGGGAAGACGTGCTGCCAGGAGGAAATATGAGACTTGCCTCTGTAACATGAATCAGATCGGATCGCCACATTAACCTTGCCAAAATTGAGTTATAATAATCTAAGGTTGGGAATTATAAACTGGGGTCCAAGGACCATCAGGGCTCCACAAAAATTACCAAGGGGTCTGTGGAAATTTTGGAGAATTGTTTTAATGAGTTAACATTTACCAAATGTGATATTACTGATTTGCTCATAAGTTTAACATGCCCCTTGCAGAATCTGCCAGATGTTTTTCATTTTCATAAAAAAATTAAAAAATAAAATGTATTATTGCCCTGATGTAGCTATAGTGGCACAACAGATATTTACAAACTAATAATTGAATTTACACAAACTTTCCTTTTTAATAGTTTACATACCCTTGTTTCTCATACACAACTATAATGCTACAAGCAAGTGATACTAATTACAACATACAATATTGGGAACCAAGCATGTGTAAACAGGATAATTTGTGTAATATAAGTTTATTATTTTGTCTTGTGGAATATACTCCAATATATGTTATGCAGCTAAATGTCTTACAGATTCTGCAAGGGATAGGTAAACGTATGAGCACAGCTGTACATAGGGAAGCAAATTGGAATCGAGTGTTTGATTTCAAAGTGCTTTCAACCGCTGCTTTTTCTCCCTGACCAGGTTGGTGCACACTTGCCACGCTTGGCTTGGAGGTTCATTTGCAGCTGGAGGGAAGGTGACGATGTAAATCTATGACAATTGCTTGCAAATCTCCTCCCTGTCTGTCTTCAAATTCACTCCCTCCTTCCAAACTCCATCCAGCTACAGCTGTCACTGTCGCCTCTCTTGGTGGAGGCAACAGCATACCGTCCTCTGAGCCAATCAGTGTAGCTGGCCCATGATGGGGAAAAATTGGTTGTTGTGGAAACAGCTGCCTCAAACAGACAGCTGAGGAGCCTGAATGCTCCCCAAACAAATGTTTCATTCCCAGCATGCACCTAGGGCTAAATCCCTGTCCTACCACTGACTGAAGGTTCAATGCACAGTTTCATTTCTTAGTATGTGTTTATTTAGCATGCCTCATGTAGCCAGAGTTTTGACTTTTGACAAAGTCTGGTGCATTTCGCAAGCTTATTTTGACCAAGAACCTTCAAGAATCTTCAGAGTAGTAATACTTTTCAAATTGTTCTATTTATATAATTTATATACATGTAAAAAATGGCACTGTACATATTTTTGCAGTCAGTAAAAACATCAAACTCATCAAATAGCCATGTGTAATATGTTGTTGGAAAGCTCTCAATGAGTAGAAGCACAATGTTACATATGGCCACCAAGAGATGGTGGCAACTAAATGACACAGACTCAAATGATGCAGTCTCATTGAGTCAAGTGGCACTAATTCTGTGAAAATTACTAAAGTCATGTGTGCTTGCTATGCAAACCTTTAGTCATTGTTTTGTTTGCATGTGTAATTATTTGTTTGGAGGGGCTTTTGGGCACATGGTGATGTTTTTAGACACTATGAAAAATTATTCTTGTAATGCTATAACTTTTGATACAAACATTTTCTCAGATACAGTTGAAATGATTGGAAACAAAACAAACATATTTTTTCAGAGCCACCTTATTTACACCCAGAGATATATAATGTAAAATAAGAAAAATAAGTAAACAAAAAAGTATATACAGTTTATTTGTGATATTTCAGAAGTTCTTAGGCTGAGAGTGTCAGAATGTATCATAATCTATATAATTGAAAAACATTTTTTTTAATGTTTTCTTCACAATGATACCAAACACTTGACCCTCCATGAGTTATAAGCCTTTTATTTTGGGGTATGCCATTGAAACAGGAAATCTTTAAAAACATCTTCAGCGCTTAAAGGGTTAAATGGTAACTTTAAGGGTTACTTAAATTTACTTAGTTACTTAAATTTAGAGAAGGTTGTAGCTTTGCAAGCTACAGTATCCCAAACACTGCAAAGAATAATCTACATGATGACACGGGAAATTGAAATAACACTTCCAAATGGTCATTTACCTTGAATACCCATTCTGCCTAACTACTGTCAAGCACCATCCACCATCAGACATTTTTGCAGAAATTAAAATGTGTTCACCTTTGTGGTGCTTCTTGGACAATCTCCAAGACATGGGTTCTGGTCCCAGAGAAACCAGGAAGTAATAGTAATGCACATAACCATGGTGAGTGGAATTCAGAGGCTGCAATTTCGCTCTAAAATACAAATTTTACTTCACTGACGTTTAGGTTTAGGTTTAGGGTTGGGGTTAGGGTTAGGGAGTAAGAGTAATAAAATATTAATTCCTGTTGACTGCATGACATCATTATAACTGAAAATATAACTTGCTTTTGATGCCACCCTGTCACATTTCATTAACACTTCCAGCTATAAATTTCAGTAGGCAAAGACCGATTTCAGGAGCAGAATTTTTGAACCTCTGTCACAGAATTCACAGTGTGATCTAGCAGTATACAGTTCTGTTTGCTGATATCTAGTTTACTTGCTTCTAAGTGACCCAAACAAAACTCTGCTTATGTGTTTAAGATTTGATGCCACAAACTTGACAAACTTTGGCAAATCCAATGATTCTTTCCAATACTGTTTACTGCAGACTGTTTACAAAGCCTATGTGCCCTCACTCTCAGAAATTGCGTAACGTCAACCAATCCCATTGGAACTAGTCATCACTTGCAGTTTTTTTAAACAACATACAGATGGTGTGCGAATGGACTGTAGGCTTAATCATTAATTATGTTCACTTTCAAATCCCAATTACAAAAATATGTTGTGTTCTGTGACTTGTTCACATGGAGATGAATGGAATTTGAAATAAAGAGAGTCTTTCTTTTGAGTTATAAACCAGCATTATCGATTGTCCCCAAAATAGATATGTATTTTTGTTTTATATTGCAACACCACAGGTGTGCGAAACCCCCCTGAAGATCTTCACGGAGTCTTAAATTCTTAAAGTGGTTTTGCTTGTACTCTTTTACTTGAAATTCGATTTAATATTGACTTATGAAGGCAGTAGCACCATAGAGCCAGACAGGACAGCAGAATAGTGTTATTACCTCTGTATTAATAATGTAGGCACAAAGATAACCACAACCGCAATTTAAGTTGAGACGTTTGGTCATATGAGCGCAGATGCTGGAGGGCCAGGAACTTGTTTCCTCATCATCTCCTCTGGAGTAACTCTGACCCCTGGAGATCTACACAGGCTGGTAGATCCACCAAATCCCCTCACATTACTTTTCCATCTCTTAGAAGCACTTATGAGCTTCTAACTCTCCATGTGTCTTTGTGATATCCTACTCCGTTTGAAAAGAGTTGGCTTCCAGCAACCCCACTCAAGTCAACATGAAATCAAAATTGACCCCATTTAATTTTTTAATACATGTTTATGGTCTTATTGCCAAGATTCATATGTGCATGTCATTCTTAAGCAGTCTGTTTTCCATCCATCCATCCATCCATCCATCTTATAAAGCCGCTTATCCTATACAGGGTCACGGGTAGTGCTGGAGCCTATCCCAGCTGTCTCGGGCCAAAGGCAGGGAAACACCCTGGACAGGTGGCCAGTTTGTTTTCATATTTCTTAAATCAAATTAAATCACTTTTCCATTTTGGATGACATCACCAAGCCCTCTTGTTTTTCAGCCACTCCCTTCCAAAAATGTGGCTCCATTCTGATATGTAACAGCCCCTTTTCCAGACTGATCTCACGCAAATTCGACAACAGTATATTTAACAGTATTAAATCAAAATTTAAGCTGCTAAATTCAGTCTTTGCTTACCAAAATTCATACGACTGCCCCCAGTGGCCAAAGCTAGAAATGTTGTTGAACATATTGGCACATGTAAGCTCTAGTTTCCAGGAGACATGTCCACAGAGTGGTGCCAAAAGCTAACTGCATTTTTAGTTGTAAATGATGTAAACAAGAATGGATATTTTATTAAGCATTTTCCATAATTTAAACCTAATGGTCAATGGAGTAAAAATGTAATTCTAAACCAAAGGTATTCTTCTAATTTAATGCAAAATCTCAGCGTCTCTTGAGGAGTTTAGAACCATACAGATATCTTATCTCCTGACCTCCCCACTTATGCGTTCTTGACTTGCTAATTCACTGTTGTTGTTTTTACCTTCGTCTCCTGATGTTTCCTGGTGATTACATGTTCTTCTATTGCTTCTTTGTGACAGCAACAGCTTAAATGTGAGTGATGCCACATTGTTGACACTCTAGGTGCATACGCAATTCATGTCTGACCAAAGTATACTTTAATTCCTGATTGATAAAATCAAGTCTTGCCATAATTTTTTCTCATCGAAAATCCTGTTTCACTGTGAAATACGTTCCACATTATGGAAGTCAAATTTATTGAGAATGCCATTTCATGGTCACTTGAAATAATAATTAAAAAAAAGTTTGGTTTTCATAATCTTTCATCAAAACAATAATTTCTGTACCTCTGAATGAGTTTTCCTTTATGCTGATGTTACCAAGGCCATGTGGGTGGGTAAAATATTAACCAATAATATCACAGCCCACTTTTCGGCATCCAATCAAATGGGGATGGATAAAATCAAGTCTGCTTTACAATAGGTTTTACTGAATATACTGTTACATTTTCACTCAGAAGTATGTCACATTCCATTGTAAATGCTGTTTCATATTGTCTTTAGGAACCTAACAATTGTACCACTCATATTCACACTTTATGCCTGGATTTAATGATTTTAAAAGACCGGAACAGATGTAACAACCCACCAAAGAATTATACGCAATTGTTTTGCACATCAGTTTCAAGTAAAAGTGTCTAAATCAAGTTGAAATGTGTTTTTGTATTAGATTCTGTAATACAAGCTATGAGCACACTTGATTATGCACACCTATAATACAAAACAAACCATTAATACTGTGTAAATTAGATTAGTGTGTATGACAGAATAAGTTCTAAATTAGTTTGGACATCTTGCGCTGTGAATTGGAGAAAATTGAATATTGAGAGAAACGTCGTACCATCATTGCAGCGGATGTTGAGCTGGTTTATCTGTTCCGTAAATTCATTCTCCTCTATTGTCTCTGTTCGTGGCACGGAGAGTGAGAAACGCCTCTTGAAGTTCTTCATCTTGTTCATCTCACTTGACCAGAATTCCTGTGGGGATGCAAGAACAGTTTGAATTAATGTCCACATGTGCTATTTTTATTTATTTCTTTCGAACTTGAGAAGAGGTCATTCATCTTGTTTTGTGCAAACACAAGTTGTTAAAATATTATGTGCCTCTCACAGTGTCTGCTCTCGTGCTCTTGTTGTTTTCTCTCTTTCAAATGTCAATGAATTTAATATGAAGTGGTTACATTGAGTCGTGCTGCAATTAATGTTTACAGATTTTCACCATGTTTTGCCTCTGTTCTGTCATCACTGGCTGCTTTTACTTACAGTAAAAGTGCTAAATTCAGTGTTCATTACACAAAGAATTACTTCATTTTAAACAGTACATTTCATGGAAAACAGAGGGGCGAATTCAAAAGACAGTTGCTCCATTTTTGCACGTGTTATTTCAGTCTTATTCACTAACCACCCCATTTATTTTATTGTCTTAAGCAGATGTTTGAATCCACTGAAAGACTTTCTTGTGATGCTTCACAGCTCAGTAGGTGGTGCTAATGCACCAAAAGCTGGATTGCCAATTGCCAATAAACATCACAAGAAGAAACACTTTCTTACATTTGACAGCACTATGGATTATGAAGAAAGCAATTCATTATTAGTGAATTCCCCCCAGAATGTTCTTTGCGTTTTACCAATAAAATGCTCCTAAACAAATCCACACAGTCGTTTTATTGAAACTGCAGAGTTGTTCAGAGGTTGTAACGCTCATAATGTCATAACTATGAGCCCATATAGGGTGGCTGTGGCTCAGGTGGTGAGTGGGTTGTCCACTAATCACAGGGTTGGCGGTTCGATTCCTGGCCCACACGACTCCACATGCCGAAGTGTCCTTGGGCAAGACGCTGGACACCAAGTTGCTCCTAATGGCAGGCTAGCGCCTTGCATGGCAGCCCTGCCGTCATTGGTGTGTGAATGTGTGTGTGAATGGGTGAATGAGACGTAGTGTAAAGCGCTTTGAATACCACTAAGGTTAAAAAGGCGCTATATAAGTCCAGACCATTTACCATATAACCACTCATATTTACATAACAATGCTAATTCAGTATTCACTAACTAGGCCAGCCCTGATGATCGACAGTGTGATCTACGTTGGTATGCTAAGATTAGCAAATCAAATCTTTTAGCACTTTTATGCATAAAAAATCCAGCAAACACACCATAAATATATGACTAATTGTATACAAATGTATACAAATTTTTGTCCATTGAAATACTCTCTAGAGTGAGAAGATCACCTCCCCCTAAATTGTAAATACCACCTGCCTCCTACTAGCAAAAATGAAATCATATTCTGCAACATGTCTTCATTTGCGTTAACGCTCATATTACATTTCCTTTCCCAACTACTAGTTCCCCTTCTGTCGCTCTCTCCACATTGTGTCGGAGAAGCGACACTAGGGGTCTCTCTTCAGCGCCGATATTCACCTCTGACCTATTGAAAAGGGCCAATGAGAGTTGGCAGTCAGTATTTGCATACCCCGCCCCCACATACGGGTATTTAAGGGGGGCAAATACGGAAGTTTAGTCAGAAAATTTCTTCGGAGCCGATGGTCTGTTTGCAGTCTGCTGCGAGAATACAGAAGCCTGAACATTCCCGTTTCTCTGACGATCTGCCTGCTGTTGGATTTGACGGCGCACAACAGCGGCTTTCTCCTACTTTGCACGGCGTGCATTGTTGCCCCTGAGCGCTTCGACAGCGCAGACACACACACACACACACTGTGTATTAAAAGAGCAAATTTCCCTAAAAGAGCAAATTTCTCTAAAAGAGCAACACAGCGGCGTTGAACGTCCTTTTCAGGACGCGTCTTTTTCAAGATGCCCTTCCGCCCCTGTGTTGTTCCTGGATGCGGTAGAAGCCTCTCTGCTTCAGATGGCCACAGGCACTGTCTCGTGTGTTTGGGCCGCGATCATGCAAAAATAATGATCGTGGCGTTTGTGGATGGTTCATGTTCTCACTGCGAGAACATGACCATGACCATGTTGCGTTCGCGGCTTGCTTTCAACAGAAGGCAAGCCACCCCAGCTGCACCCCGCATTGCTCCTTCTTCCCACGGGATTGAGGACGATGCGGTTGGCGCTGGGGGCGATTTGGGGGCGGCAGCGGGTAGCCCCCCGCGAACCTCCCGTTCCCCGACACGCTCGCTGGTCCCCGTCCAAGCTCGCGGCGATAGCGGCTCGCCTCACGGCCTGGCCATCTATCCTCCCGAGTCCGAAGCAGATGAGCTCGCCGCTGCATTGGAGAGTGTGATGTTTGATGCCGAGGACTCCCCTGGACTGCCGCCTTCGGGCCAGCAGGCCCAGGCTGAGGCCGACGCTCAGATGTCCGACATGCTTTCCCGGGCCGCCGCGAGCGTGTGGTTGGACTGGAACCCTCCGTCCTCCCCACAGCCTTCGCGGTGATTGGTTCCTGGGGGCAGCGCGCCGTTCGCGGCCTCGCATCCCCCCGGTCCCGTTTTTCCCGGAGGTGCATGATGAGCTGACGTCTACGTGGAGAGCCCCGCTCTCTGCTCGTCTAGGTGCCACCCGCTCCACTCTCTCCACCCGCGACGGCAGAGAGCGCCACGGATACGGCTCGATTCCCCAGGTCGATAGGGCAGTTGCGTACCATCTATGCCCCGGTAGCCCTACCTCTTGGCGTGGTCGCCCCGTACTCCCATCCAAGCCCTGTAGGACAACATCCTCGCTCAACGCGAAGGCCTACAGTGCGGCTGGACGCGCTGCCTCCGCCCTGCATGCGATGGCCCTCCTGCAAGTCCACCAGGCCAAAGCTCTCAGAAACATGCACGGGGGTGGACCTGATCCTGATGTGCTGCAGGAACTGCGCTCAGCGACCGACCTCGCCCTGAGAGCGACGAAGGCCACAGCGCAGGCACTCGGACAGACGATGGCCACCCTAGTGGTCCAGGAATGCCATCTTTGGCTTAACCTGGTAAAGATGCGTGAGGCTGATAAGAACCGCTTCCTGGACGCACCTGTCTCCCAGATTGGCCTTTTCGGCGACACCGTCGAGGACTTCGCCCAACAGTTCTCCGCGGTGAAGAAGCAGACGGAGGCCATCAGTCACATCATGCCCCGCCGCAGACCTGCCGCTACGGGCCCCGCCCCGTCTGCCCGCCGAGGGCATCCCCCTGCGAAGAAACCAGCTCCTGCTCCGCCTCAACCCGGGCCCAGCTCTCAGCCCCAGCGTGGAGCACCCCGCAGGTGGCGCACGCCCCCTGTCTCACGAACCCCCTCTAGGACCCAGAAGGCTCCCAAGCGTTCCTGAGACAGCCGACCCAGAGCCGAAGACGTTAGCTCCGGAGGTGGTAAGACCGCTCCGTCCCCCGGTGGAGGGCCGGGAGGAGAATCCTTTGTTTTTTCATTTGCCACACCCCCTGACGGGGCTGTGGTACCCACATTCTCAATAAAAGAGCTATTTCCTTTGCCCCTGGGTCACCTGGCCCGAAAATGCCGTTCTCACGGCAATCTGCTTTCAGATTACGACAGTCCCGGTACACCGGACGCGGCGATCCTGCCTTCCGCCTGCCCACGACTGTCCCCCGGCCGGCCGGTTCAGACGAGTCCAGAGGACGCCAGCATCAGACCTCCTCCTCAGTCACGAACCCGCCCACTGCCGGGTGCGCGGAGCAAGGTAAGTGCTTTGAGTCTATTCTCAGCACCTCAGCCTCAGGCCGCAACGAAGCCACCCGACGCTGCACTACCTGTTCTGCCCCGCTGCGAGGCCCCGCCGGGTACGTCCAAAATACTCGTCCCTTTGGTGCCCCTAGCGCAGAGCTGGGAAGCATGGCTTTCGCTTCCCAATGCATCATGCTGGCTGCACCAGACCATTCGACTCGGTTACGCAATTTAGTTTGCCCGGCTCCCGCCCCCCTTCAGGGGCGTCCGCTTTTCCGCAGTACACGGCGAGCATGCCAGTTCCCTGCGCACGGAAATCGCGACCCTCTTAGCCAAGGGTGCGGTGGAGCCCGTCCCTCCAACAAAAATGAGGAAGGGTTTGTACAGCCCTTACTTCATTTTACCCAAGAAAGGCGGCGGCTTACAACCAATCCTGGACCTGCGAGTTTTCAATCGGGCCTTGTTAAAACTCCCGTTAAAAATGCTCACGCAGAGAAATATTCTGGCTGCCGTTCAGCATCTAGATTGGTTCGCAGCGGTAGACCTGAAGGACGCGTACTTCCACGTCTCAATTCTGCCACGACACCGACCCTTCTTACGGTTCGCGTTCGACGGCCAGGCGTTTCAGTACAAAGTCCTCCCCTTCGGCCTGTCTCTGTCCCCTCGCATCTTCACGAAGGTCGCAGAGGCGGCCCTTGCCCCGCTACGAGTAGCCGGTTGCTGACCGTCCTTCTTGCTCTCAGGAAGTTCCTCTCGTTAGTTCGGGACAAACATGTCCTCGTGAGATCGGACAGCACCACGGTGGTGGCGTACATAAATCGCCAAGGCGGCGTACGCTCCCGCCACATGTCACAACTTGCCCGCCGTCTCCTCCTATGGAGCCAGCAGCGACTCAAGTCGCTGCATGCCACTTACATCCCCGGCAAGCTCAACGTCGTAGCAGATGCGCTATCACAACAACGCCTGCCCGGCGGGGAGTGGAGGCTTCACCCCCAGTCGGTCCAGCTGATTTGGGAACGGTTTGGCAAGGCCCAGGTAGACCTGTTTGCCTCCCAGGAAACCTCTCACTGCCCGCTCTGGTACGCCCTAACGGAGGCTCCCCTCAGGACAGACGCGCTGGCACACAGCTGGCCCTCGGGGCTGCGCAAGTACGCATTTCCCCCAGTGAGCCTTCTTGCACCGGTGCTGTGCAAGGTCAGGGAGGATGAGGAGCAAGTCACGTTAGTGGCCCCCTACTGGCCCAATCGGACTTGGTTCTCGGAACTCAGACTTCTCGCGACAGCTCCTCCCTGGCGAATTCCCCTGAGAAAGGACCTCCTCTCTCAGGGCCGGGGCACGCTCTGGCACCCGCGCCTAGACCTCTGGAACCTCCACGTCTGGTCCCTGGACGGGATGCGGAAGAGCTAGCCGGCTTACCGGCGACCGTTGTGAATACAATCAACCAAGCCAGAGCCCCCTCTACCAGGCACCTTTATGCCCTAAAGTGGCGCTTGTTCGCAGATTGGTGTTTTTCCCAAACTGAAGACCCGCAGAGATGTGCAATCAAGTCAGTGCTCCTGTTCCTGCAGGAGAGGCTGGACAGGAGGCTGTCCCCGTCCACCCTCAAGGTGTATGTTGCCGCCATTGCCGCCCACCACGATCCTGTAGACGGCAAGTCTTTGGGTAAGCACGACCTGATCCTCAGGTTCCTGAGAGGTTGAATCCCTCCCGGCCAGGCCTAGTTCCCTCCTGGGATCTCTCGGTAGTCTTGGCAGGACTCCAGAGACCTCCCTTCGAGCCGCTTGAATCAATTGGACTCAGGGCCCTCTCTCTTAAGACGGCCCTGCTGATCGCGCTCGCCTCTATCAAGAGGGTCGGGGACCTGCAAGCATTCTCTGTCAGCGACACTTGCCTGGAGTTCGGTCCAGGAGATACGTCTGTGATCCTAAGACCACGACCGGGCTATGTGCCCAAGGTTCCTACCACACCCTTCCGAGATCAGGTAGTGAACCTGCAAGCGCTGCCCCGGGAGGAGGCAGACCCAGCCCTTTCGTTGCTATGTCCAGTGCACGCCCTGCACATTTACCTGGACCGCACACAGAGCACCAGACGCTCTGAGCAGCTCTTTGTCTGCTTTGGGGGACGGCAGAAAGGGAATGCCGTCTCTAAACAGAGGCTCGCCCACTGGGTTGTCGACGCCATCACGCTGGCTTATCACACCCAGGCCGTGCCCCTACCCTTGCGGGTCTGAGCTCACTCAACAAGGGGTGTTGCGTCCTCGTGGGCACTGGCCAGGGTCACCTCCCTAGCAGACATCTGTAGAGCCGTGGGTTGGGCAACACCCAACACCTTCGTGAGGTTTTACAACCTCCGCGTTGAGTCGGTTGCATCTCGTGTTTTGTCAGGTCCGAGCCCGTGGAACTCGGTAACACGTAGACCGACCAGCCGGTTGGATCGCTTGCGCCCAGCGCCCTTTTCCTGACGTCAAGGTAAAGTAGTGCGCCTTCTTCCCAGGGCGCCCCACTCTGAGTCGGGACCCTGGTCGATTCCTCCCCAGCCCTCTGGGTCCGCGGTTCAGCGGAGGAACTCGCCGACCCAAGCCACTGTGGGTACCCTGATGGCTACCCTGTACTGGTATAGGTGCTCCACAGGTAAGGCCTCCTGCTCGGACTCCCCCTGTGTGTAATTCCACGGTTCTGTCCGCTTACGAGCGGACCCCCGTGTCTCCCTTAGGCAGTTACAGCTGCCCCGGTCGCCGTGCTGTAGCAACTCCCCCCTTTCGAGGCTGGATCTACCACCGCACCATACTTTCCACACGAGCTTTTCCTCCCCGAGAAAAAGGGCAGATGTGGTCTCCGCAGGGTCTGGGATAAGACCCCCTTCCCTATATGCGTGTAAGGGCCCCGGCCGTGATTGCTCTATGCGAGAAACATAGAGAGAAAAGAGGCCCAGCCAGGCTGGCCCGTTCCCATGTTGGCAAACATCGCCTTGTTCCCCCCCTAGGGTAACTAGAAGGATTCCGATGTTCTTATGGGGCATTGGGGAAGGGTACGTGCAGCCAGGTACAGACGATGCGCGGCACTGGATGAAATCCCTGCCCGCCTCTGTATCGGCGGTTCACATACACGGTTCAGCGCATGGCAAGATTGGAATGGGTCCCCTAGTGTCGCTTCTCCGACACAACGTGGAGAGAGCGACAGAAGGGGAACGTTTGGTTACGTATGTAACCTCCGTTCCCCGAGGGAGGGAACGACACGTTGTGTCTTTCCTCCGCCATGTCGCTGAACCGAGCCACTGTTGTGGCCGGACCATTTCCGGCTCCTCAGAAAAATCCTGACTAAACTTCCGTATTTGCCCCGCTTAAATACCCGTATGCAGGGGTGGGGTATGCAAATACTGACTGCCAACTCTCATTGGCCCTTTTCAGTAGGTCAGAGGTGAATATCGGCGCTCAAGAGAGACCCCTAGTGTCGCTTCTCCGACACAACGTGTCGTTCCCTCCCTCGGGGAATGGAGTTTACGTAACCAAACGATTTTTTATTATATCCTACCCTATTATATTTCCTTTTCCACATCAATTGGTTGTGAAGACAGTGGCTGGAATATATTGATTTTGAAATGTGGTTTTAGGCCCCTTCCACACTAATCCATTTTTGTCTGACAATTAATTGATATTACCACATTTACGCCTACTCATACACACTAGAGTGTTGTTTTCCTCCACTGAAAATGGAGACATTAACAAATGCTGTCCATACAGTAACTGCAAAATTATGATGTTTGGAAACTGAAAACCAAAAATGAATAGTGTGGACATGGTCTTAGTCCATGGTTCAAGCTGTGTTTTTTTTTTTGTGACTGTAAAGTAAACTACAGGATATTGGCTATTTAAGAAAATTGACATTATGTCCTGCCCCAAAATCCTGTTTCAATAGGTCCTTAAAGGTACAGTAGCAACAACAACTCTATATAATCAAATGACAGAATTTTACATCTGCAGTTCTACTCAGTCTCACTACAGCTTGTCAAACTCTTTCATTCTTTTTCTCCATTCCTACGTTACCAGGCAGTGTGGTTGCTAAGGGCTCCACTGCCGTTCGTTTAATTCTGGGTGTGAGATTGCACTGTCTGCTTTACTAATTAATTTGAAATCAAAGTGGGAGACTAGCCAATACTCTTATTGCAATTAGCATCAGCTAACCGCAAAATAACTGTTTGTCAAAGCACCCTGTGAAACAAAAGTAGAAAACTAAAAAAGTTCCCTTGTCCTCCGTGCTGGTTTTGTCTGTGCTTTTCCCTCAAACTAATTTCCTTGCTTGCTTTCGCCTCCACTTATTAGGGTGGGTGTTTTTTGATAAGGATAACAATTTAGTCTCCCTGTCTTTGAAACACGACTCTCTTAAGACAGTAATTGTTTCGTGCAGTCCTGTCATTAAGTTCATGATGCGCAGACCCCAATCTGTCTGAATAATCTCATCTACTAGCTTATAATGGTAGGCTAGTGGCTTTGATATGGAACAAAATTTGACACAATGTTCTGCTAAAAATCCAGTGGTGTTTCGGTTGTTTGAACAAATCTTTTAAGTAAATGAATCGTTGTTGCTCACTTCCATGCACTCACTCATAAGTCATTTATTTGGCTATGTTCAGAATAGCTGACTATTTTCATATACCCTGTAATCAAACTCATTTTGCCAAATTACTGACAAGCGCATTTCCCCATCAGACGTTTTTACATCAGATCAAATCTGTTTACCTCTCCCCGTGGGAGAAAGGAACTGATAGTGTGTTGTACGAGCAATCTCAGAGACAAAGATTTTAGCCACATAGAAACCAGGAAGTAATGGCATTCACATAAACAGTGGTGAGCACAATTCTTAGGTTAAAACATTTTTCACTCCACTTACAGTTAGGTTTAGGGATGGGGTTTTGGTAAGGATGTATGGTTAATAAAAAATTGATTTCTGTTGACTGTATTAAATAATTTACAACTAAAACAACTCACTTTTAGCACCACTATGGATATTTCACCTGGAAACTGGTGCTCACACTTTTCAATTAGTTTTACATCACTTCCAGCTTTGGCTACTGGGGGCAGTGGTTCGAAGTTTGGTAAGCACAGACTGATTTCAGCTGATGAACTTTCGACCTATCCACATGCTGCGAAGCAGAAGTCGTCATAGTTGGCTAAACTTGAATTTCGTTGAATGGGTATGCTTTACAGCTTTGCTAAATAAGATATAAATATACAGTTCTAGATAACATCAGTAAGAAGAGAGAAACAGTCTGAATTGTTTGATGGTAAATGGTAAATGGTCTGCTCTTATATCAGCGCTTTTTTCTAACCTCAGAGGTTACCAAAGCGCTTTACACTGTGTTCCAATCACCCATTCACACACACATTCATACACCAATGGTGGCAGTTTGACACTCCCTCAGATGCCGTTAGAAGCCTCATCGCAGCTATGGTAACTGATTTTTAAAAACTTATTCTAGGGTAATATAATACAAAGTACAATGTTATAAATTTACACTAAGTATTCTTAAAATTGGAAATATAAAAAGTTTGCTACATTTACTTTGTTAAAGAAGGCGGAAACGCGTCATAACAGGTCTGTGAAAAGGGTCCAGTGTTGCCAAATTCTCAGTGCGAACACAGTGTCTTCTGGTAAAGTCCAGTGGTATTTCGGTTGTTTGAACAAATCTTTTAAAGGTGAATTTATGTCAAAATAAGTACTACTATCACAGTTTATTGTTCATTGACAACTATAAGTAAGCCACTCGTGGGTTTGCCTTCATCAAAAGTATAAACATTGAGACTACCTCCAAACGTTGATGTTTATATTTTCTGACCACCCTTACAAAAAATTGTATCTAGCTGCAAACTTGCAGCAAATTTGCTGCTCAATATTTTAACATGCAAATAAGCTTTTGATTCGCCGCAATTGTTTGCCAGAAGTTTGTAGCACTTCGCTGGTAGTGGCTGAACTCCGGGAAAAATGTCGGCAAAAATGAA